>NW_027287073.1:1252500-1927500 GCF_022747635.1 Hetaerina americana | reverse complement strand
ATATATAACTGTAACTATCATTCTTTTACCACTCCAATATCTGTTCTAAATCGATAGAAAGCGCGACGCTATCTGCCTGTGTTCTTATTTCTCTGAAAATCGTTGTGTCGTTTGCAAATAATCTTAAGAATTTTGCTAATGCGGAAGCTTAAGCCGTTGATGTAGAATTAGAAAAGTGGGGATCGTATAGTACTTATCGGTACTTAGTACGGCAGTTCAGTCTGCCTCAATCCATCAACTTTACTGTTTGTTTACGGCTAGATTTAGGTTAACGGTTAGAAGTTTCCAATCCATTTAGTTACTTTCTCGTCAATACCATAATCTCTATGTGATGATATGGACAACATTTTTGATATAACGATGAGATGCCTAATACTTTGATGTGACAAAATAGACGGTATAGAAAAATAAATATGACGGTATAAAGAGGCGAATAGATAATATATGGTTTGGAGGGTTGCTACAAAAAACCAGTGCCTGTATTGAAAACCGATGATGATAATTTTCAAATGGGTAATATACGGGCGAATCAATCACTACTTTTTATTACTTTGTACAGGTCTCCGTTATGTATGTTATTTAATAAGGTAATCCACCAGTTAAGGTAGGTTTTGGATGGACCCAACTACCAAATAAATATCTCCTAACAAAATACCACCCAGCAACCTACTCTACAACAAGTCCTTCTTCATCTCTGGGTACTTCTTTCCTCCCTTCAGCACATCCAATATCCCTATCCTATTTCTGCCCTTTCCCCGTTTGCCTAACATTCTCTCCTCTATTACAGTCTTCAACATCCCACTGCCTGTCAATACGCCCCTCATCCATTTTCCCTTTCTCCTAACAAATCTATTTCCTCGCCCACCATACATTGGCAGCTAGCACTTCCTCATTAGTTTTCCTTTCCGCCCATTTAGCTTTCCCCATCCTTCTCCAAGCCTACATTTCAGAAGCCTCCAGTCTACTTCTATCATCCTGCTTCAGCGATCATGTTTCCGCGTCGTACATAACGACCGTATGCCGTTGATATTTTTCCTGAAGAAAATCTTGAATATATAATTCAACTCCCTTCCTCTCCGGTATCTGCGCCAATGGTGGCGAATTTGGAGACCGTAGGTCCTTTAAAGAAAATACTTATATTTGACGCATTAAAATTATGGTGGAGACCATTATTATTAGTATACAATATACCATTGCATTAATCTCAATTCTTGTTAATGTGGGTATCGTGATAACAGCTAAATACCTATCCACCCCCCCCCCCGCATACAGATGAATTATGATCCTCTTCAGTTTTCCATTAATTCAAAAACAGCTGGCATGATCAATAGGAGTGTATTGTCTTGCATGTTCATGTGGTGGTGGAGTTTCGCATTCTTGCTTGTTGTGTCCTGGCTTGCGTGTTGTTGGATGGCTTTAGTTCTGCATCCTGGGGTGCAGTTGTTTGTTGGTTTATGGTATATGTGTTTGCATGAGTGTTGGATGAAGGGATTTTTGCATGAGTGTGTGCGCTGCTGTGGGTGTAATTTTCCATGTTGTTGTTTTGCATGTGGTACTGTTCCTTTTTATGGTTGGTGACCTAACAACCCCCGCCACACGGCCTTGCGGCGGCTTGCGGGGTATTATGTAGATGTAGAATAGATGGAAGTCTCCATACTTGTTATTGAGGAAAGATGTACTTATGAATTTCTGGAATATAAACTTATCTCTTCTAGAGCCTTGCACTAAATCCAATACATTCCCCTGCATCAAAGTATGGAAATGGTAAAAAAAAGTGTTGTTGCGTTTTTCAAAATTCTTTGCAAAAAATCCTGAAACTAAAATAAAGCGTTAAGTGGTTAACTTGAGTAGGAATTATTGTAAATGATGAATTTATTAAAATATATCTGCTTGAACTTACACACAAGTGTTTATTGCGAAAAACATCAGTAGAGGTAATCATTTGATATTTTCAATATTTCACGATTAAAGAACACACTTTCACCTTTGCACCAAACACAAGTATTTTTCTCTTACGCTATAAATTCCTTTCGGGAAAGAGGTCTTATTGTTCAATACCCAAATATTTAGTTTCTATGGACTTACCGATATATGTTTTACATGCCCATCCCTAAAGTGTGTTTGCGCGGAATAGCAATTCATGGAGGGGGGAGGGAGGGAGGGAGCTCGCTTCTCTCGGGAGTGGAGGTGTGGGAGGCGGCACCAGGTGTGTCTCCCGTGGCGTGCGTTTCAAGTCTTTTTAATTGCGAGGCAGGTGTGCGGTACGCTTCCTTCTCAGTCACGCCCACGAGCCCTTAGCTTCACTCAATGCCCTCAACCACCATTCACCCCACCCCACTCTCATTCTCGTCCTCGTCTCGCCCTTTCCATATATCCTCCTCCCACGCAAGCGCACCGCGCCGGGATGTTTGGCAACGGGTGAAACCACACCAGACATGCACCATCCATATTGCACGGAAATAAAATTCTAGATACTATCAGAGACGCAGGGAGGGATTGTCACAATAAATATGTATCTTCATGTTTTTGTCATTTTATTCACTTCCGTTCTTTTCGCAATAACACTTTATGAGAAACCAAAAAAAAATTTTAATCTATAGTTGTCCATAGTTGTCACTAGACAAGCAAAAGTCATCTTCAAACGAATAATATATTCGCAAAAGTACATTTTGTTCATTTCTCATTGAAGAACGTCAGAGAAGTCATGTGCTTCAAAGGATGAAAATTAAATGTGATTAGAGATAGATTACTATGTGCTGAAGTATTGAAAGTTTAAGGCATTAAAATTCAGACTCATAAGTGGACCTTTGAAATATCAAGCAACATCGGCTTCATTGAAATAACCAATATTGTTTTCGATAGGCATCGCCCTTGGAATTTTCAAGCCCATGATCAACCTCTGTTAGCACTCTTGCGTTAGTTTCAATTCAATATATGCACTCTCAATATGAGAGATTTATGTTGTCGGGTATTGATAATTGATGATATTTATTGCAAATCGTTTAGGTAATATATGCATGAATGGTTCTTGTAATGAAATGTGAAAGTTGAAAGGCAATATTATGTTAAAAATCTCTTACTAATGCAAATATGATTAAATATTCTTTGCGGTTTTACACATTAAAGGTTCATTTACGAACAAGGTTTAGGTACGTGGCGTCATCACAAATAATTGCTAAAATTTTAATTTGAGAATACCAAATGTTTTAATTCACCATTGATCTCTTCCTCAGAATCACTTGAAAAACCTCTTCTGCAATTTTCTGAAATAAGTTTATGCAGACGCAAGGCTCACTTGTTAATTTTATTGCTAGACCTTTAAGTCTTCGAATATTTTTGCGCACGTTCATTATCTTCCAAACGGTTCAAAGTTGTAGGTTAAGCAGCCATTTATGCAATCAAATTTACCGCATGTGAAGGAATAAATATTGATGTCGTAATTCAATGTATCTTCATTATACGTGATAGAGGTATGCGTACATTAAGACACCATCGATGGCGAATGTCATTTTTTATACTCCGAGCACAGGTGGAAAAATAGGATATTTTGAAGGTCAAACTACGGACTTTCTTATCGAACGATTTACATTTTCCAGCTCTTGCTATAACTATTCCTGCATACTCTCTGCATATATTATTCCAACCGCAAATTATTTTTTTTCGGAGGAAATATCTTCAACATCATTCCTCATAAATGAAAATGTTTTGCTATTATTTATTCTCTGCGTTTGACGACAACACTTGGTCATAACTGTGAAATATAAAAAAAAATAATTATGTTAAAAATTTTAATTTTCATCATTGAATATTACGAAACAATTATTTCCTTCTCAAAAGGCATTCATTTTTGCATTATCAATTTTTTTTCGTGTTCTAGCACACTAAGCATACTGCTGACACAAAATTGCATTGTTTCTGAACATGTTCTTTTGCTCTTGAAACACCATAAAATTACTACAGATAATTAGGCGTATCAGCAGTAATTCCTTTCGAAATTTAACATCCTCATACAATTCTTGTTTAATTAATTTGAGAAGTCCTAAAGTAGCTTCGAACTCCCAACCAAGGAGACCTTGTAATGGCTGATATGAACTGAAGCAGCATCTAGGAAACAGTAGCTACTTATTAAGAGTCTTTAATTTCAAATAGTAACCAACACTGAATATTGACATAGCAATTACAGCACACATGTCACCTTCGCATTGAGGCGCCGTAGAGACAGTACATGAGGGAAGGCATTAAGAGAACCTTACAAGGGAAGGATTGAAGGAATGGATCAACCGAGACGACGCAAGAGACACGATACGTGTACACGTATCTAGTGACGGTGTGGAGCAGGCGGTCAGCGAGGGAAACGTCGTCGATGCAAGCACGAGGAGAATACCTTCGACCCGATGTCCTCGACAAAGAAAACATCTCCCTCTCAGGCCACTCACTGGCACATATGCATGGATATCTAGGGTTCCATTCATCTTCACAAGGGCTTTAAAAAGCGCCTGATGACGACTCGCTGGAGGCAAAGAGTTCCACACCCCTCCCCCTTCTATTTCATCTCTCTACTGGGGATCTTAGATCTGCTTCAGCAGGAATCTGATCTCCAAAGTATTGAATTAGTTTAAATAGTGATATAAATGGTAGCAAGAATATTTAGCATTATATTTGCCTTTTTTATTTAACTAGTACATCAAAAGTGAACAGCTTATGTTAGGGAACATCGTGTAAAACTATATGTTGAACATAAATTTTAGTAACTTTCATAAAATAGTGCTTACCTCGTATCAAGTATTTATTGCCACTCCAGTGAAATTTAATATTTTTAGGTTTTAATTTTCTAAAAGTTAAAAAAAAAATTATAACATAGAATCAAGGTCAGAATTCATAATTATATTAAAGGGGAAATCAATGAGGGAACGCTTGAAAATATCGTGGACCAAGCCAAAAAAAGAAAGAAACTGAGCAATTTGGTTAATTAAAAGAGCAACAACAATCAAAATTTGGCAAATTTTGCAAGAGTTCCCAGGACTCGAGCACCCATGCGAATAATCGCGAAATAGTTATTGGTCGTCATAAAATAGATTTTACTCTTCCATCACACAGTATGGACAGGCTACTAAAAACATTTCCAAATATATGGAATATTGAGACTACCAATCGGGAAATGGCCGAAATTTATTTTACGATCTTGGTACGTACAGTTACTGCGACTCAGACAGACGGAAGGTGTGAACTTTTTACTTAATTATCTGAATAATACATATTGTCGAATACCAATGGTAAAAAAATATGCTATATGCCACAATATTTAATTCTATGAATGCTAGTTCTTGAACGACATTTATCCGGCTGGGCTTGTGAAAATACATAGAGCGGTATGATCGTTCTACCATTAAGGTGATTTAAAATGTAGTGAAATTTGACGTGAAATATCTGCATTAAATATCCCAAACCATATTTCGCTCTAAACATTTTGTGGGGTCATCGACCCACAATATTCGATAGCTGAAATCATAGTCAATATTTTATATTAATTACCGGGTTGGTGATCGAGCATGATTAAAATTAAGGTTCCTTCTTAAGGATAGCTCAAATTCTTGGTCATTACAGCAAAATTATGAACTCCGCATTATCCAACCCAAAGATTGATTCGATAGGTAAGGGTCGTTCTAAGGGTAGGATGGTCAGTTACTTTCCCTGCACCATTTTGTGGTTTCCCAGGATGATCTACTTACCGAAAAATCACAGCTTGGGCAAAACAGACGGTGCCCATAAGGGGGTCACGCGAATTCGAACCTGGGACCTCATGTCAGTTGACTAGAGCTCTATCAATTGGTGCCAAGAGACTAAAAAATTGAACACTCGCGGGTTTAAAATAAAAAAAAACCACCGCGGAAATTTTATGAACTTTCCCTCTTTTTATATATTTTAGCCACCGTCGAAGAGGTGTTCCGTAAAGTGGTGTACGGAATTCCACCCGAACACGCGCGCGTCCGATCTCACACAAAACTCTCTCCCCCTCCCCCCTCTATCATTTCCCGCACCCTATCTCCTCCTCACCCGTGGGGGGGGGAGCCCCGAATCTAAAACCTCACCACTCCCAGCTGACAGGTCCCACCGTCTGCTGCCCATCACACCCCGTGCACGTCATCCATCCCCTTCCACTCCCTCACACCCTCGCTCACTTCCTCCTCAACGCGCGGACCGCCGACGTCACTTCACCCTCCCCGCTTCAAGCATCCTAACTACGCCCCTTCCTCTTCCACCTCGCCTCACGCCCCTCCGGCACCGCCCCGCACAATCGGGGCAACCCACACTCCCATCTTTAATACCCCTCCTCCAACCCCCTAGCTGGTTCCACTCGCGTCCCCTTCCGCCCACCAGGGGCAATCACTCACTCACCCCTTCCTCTCTCCCTCTCCACTGCTTGACACCGGGCTCGGCATCCGATAGAGAAAGAGAGAGGGAGGACGAGGGGAGATTTTTCCTCCGTCAATCTCTCCTCTTCCTTCCCTTCTCTCCCACACTACCACGAGCAACTGACTCCTCATGATCAACTCTCCATTCAACGTTTTATTTACTCGACTCGTTCCCTATCTCTTGTTTCCTTCAAATGACATTATTTCGCTGAGATAACAGAGGTTGAGAGCAGAATGCTGCGGAAACAAGTTTCAAAACTATTCCCCCTGCTGTTAAAATTAATATGATATTCCCCCAGTTGATAAAAATCTTCTGCAGCACAAAAAAATGTTTCTTTAATTATATTAGTGATTTTCATTCACTTCTACGCCGTAGCTGACAAGCTGCCCCGGAGGCGTGTGGTAGTTTGTGTTAGGTCACTAGCCTTGTGCAACTAAATATCTACATCTACACAATACCCCGCAAGCCGCCGCAAGGGCGTGTGGCGGGGGTTGTTAGGTCACCACCCGTATAAACTAGAATAAATCTACGTGCAAAACCCAAATGATGTTACTTTTGCACAAATATTAGTGTGTTGATGCAATCGACAAACCTTAATCAGACAAAAGAAAGTACTTACATGCAAAAATATAAAATAACTTGAAACGTACAATCAAATCATGCTGTAGAACTATTAAATAGATGGGTCTATTAAATAAAAGGAATGGCAGACAGGCAGAAACACGCAAGATATCGACAAATATATAAACTACCAATTCTTATTATCCCCTACGCGATTGCTGTCATGTATTCTGATCTCTAACGGTTCGAGGAAAGAACGACATTCTAAATATATCCGTTTGACAATAAATCTCCCTCATTTTTCATTTTTGACCTGATCTACCAAAGTAAGTGGGGACCTTTAATATGTCTTTAACATCTGCAGATAAGTAACCTGCCTCAAATTTACGCATTAAATTTTAACTGTATTTAAGCCAACGGTCAACTAGTGGCTCCCATCCTAATTCTTTCAATAGTGACACTGCTACCTTATTTATAACAACTTTTCACAAACCTAGCTCTACGTTGCACTCGATCTAGTTCCAAAATCAAGCCAACTTCATGAGGATCCCATACACTTGCAGCGTACTCAAGGTGGGGAAATGGATAAGTACTCAACGTAGGTAGTTCGCAGTTAGGTTAATTCCATCCCAGCAACTGCGGGAATTACCGCAACAGTAACTTTTAATGGAGTCATCCGCTAATATGCATTTCAATCCCGGTCAAGGCGAATGATTTTTACACTCTGAAATTTTCGCAGTTTAGTTATTGGCCGAATATTTTTAGTTTCTTAGCTTTTTTCTCTTAATCGTGAATCGTAAGAAGAAATATAAAGTGTTTCTAAATATATTGGTGCTGCAGTCAATCTCCTTTATGCTATCCAAATGGATCTCACTGCCGATATACTGTGGGGCCAAAATGATTTCTTAGGTGTCGTAAGTTAAATCTATTGTCATTTAGCTTTCTTATATGTCTCGCTCTCTCTTTTCGTGATTGGAGGGAACCCTATCATAGTTTTTTATGCTTGCTTTCTCATCGAAATATTTATTTGCAAACGTTGCAACCCTTCCTTGCAACTTCTCTGTCTCTATAACTAACTCATTTTCCGACAGGTTCTAAATACTTACCGTGTAATCCAAGTGTGTTCACGCTGGATCAGGGCATCTCCCTTATTTTATCATTAAATTTACCTATAGCTGGTCGAATGCATCCAAGTTCCTTCAAAACGGCTCCACAAAACTTCGAAACTTGCTCACTCAATGACAATTTTTTTGTGAGATTGGCGTCCAAGTACCTTACTTGTTTTTAACATTGTGATTCAACCTCATCGTAATTGTGTCGCAATTTTGTCGTGATAAGAGTAATCGCCGGAAAATCTGTCAAATATTTTGTAATTGATGGGCAACACACAAAACACCTACGTAGCGTGTAGAACTTTGTAATTTGAAGTCAAAAAGAACGGAAAAGTTGGTATAACCATGTAAAAGGAATGAAAAAAAATGGATGAGCATGCATACCGCTCGAAGGGAAACGAATGCGCCAACTTGCATCTAGAAGACTACGCAAAAAAATGGGGTTGTCTGTTGCCAGTCCTCACTCACGTAGAAATATCAAAGTGACTTCGGGAGGGAAAAGATCAAAAGAATAAAAAATATGGAAGACGAATAATTCCGTATGTTTCTCTCGTCCTTCTCTTCTGTCGGTCGCTTCCTGAATGACACTGAAGAAGAAACGTTTTGCTGTCGATGCCCGGAGAACGTGTTTCGTTCCTTCTTTATGGATGGCTACAGTTGGTGCATGTTATTGGAGTTAGGGTGGGAACCACCACAGAATCAAAGAATAGCGTAGAGTTTGAATTCCCAAAGTAATTTTGATGAATCAGATTTCCTAAGGGCCATTATGAAAACTTCAGAATAGTCTCTTCGCAAATTAAGGGACTCCCTAGTAATTCCTCCAGTTCACTCATTACACTCTCTGCACGTAGGAAAATAATTATACGCTCTAAATGTTATTCGGTGTGATTGCTCCCACGGAGAGATATCTAGGCGAGAATATAAAACATGGCACGACGAAGACTTTGCGCTTTAATTCATTTTAAAAATAGAGTGCACATTTATAAAATATGCTTCGTGGGGACTGTCGCTATTATTGCATTCATGAGGTGAATTACGTCTCGTGATATAAAATATGATAATGACCCAAAAAATCATGACGTTAATCGCACGAACGCATTGTTATGCGAAGATAATTGCCGGACTCCCATGCCCACGGGAAATGCATTTACGGAACAGCTGCGGAGCAACATTAAGGAGCAAGAGGCCATCAAAATAATACGGTGCAGAAATGTTCGGATGAAAAAGATAAGGAGAGGTGTTGTTTCACATAGGTTGGACTTAACTAACTGAATAAATACGCTTCGAGTGTTTTCAGAACCTTTACAAAAGGATTTAAATTACGGAAGCAAAATAAGGGATAAGAAGAAGGGATATCCGTTTGGTGAGGAAACGTTACCGATGGACGAACAGAAACCGCAGTATTATTGAACGACCTTGGTTGAGAGAGCAGTAAGATTACATGCATGCACAGCTCAGAATCTTAGAATAATACAATTTATCCGTGCTTGATGATGACGAATAGGAAGGAATAATGTTGTTACCGCCCTACTGTGGGCGACACCACCGTGAGAAATAAATTGAAAATGACCGCCTTGCCAATCAATCTTAGGAATCATTTTTCCCTTGAGAAATTCGTGACCGCAGTAGTAGGAAACATTACGCGCGACAATTCGGTCTTCCTGGACGCCATCAATCACCAGTTGCTCTAATAAATGGTGACCGAACTACTACTGCCACACACACCCTCTGGTCGGCTTTGCAGGGTTAAGATGTAGATTGTTAATATGAGAACTGAGCGCAGCTGCGAGAGAAGGACTTCAAAATTTCTTCAGTGGTCTTTTTCGGCCCGTGATAATCACATTTCGCCTTCGTCGTGAGGGCGTGCACCGCTACGAGGAGGCACTTCTGCCCGGCTGGAGGCGCTGCAACGGCACGGGTAATGTGCTACAACACCCTCGGGAGCTAGGTTGTTCGGGAATACTCCAACCGCCCCTCTCGGCCCCACTCCAAAGCGACCCCCTACCGCCACCAGTGCCCGCCCATGCGAGTCATCGCCGCCCCCGCACTCCCACTCCATGCCACCTCATCCCCCCTCTTTCAAACACTCCCTACCCCATCCGCCCTACTGCATTATTACCCGCCCCGTGTTCTGGAAATGTTCACCCTAGGCCGGAGATTCACTTCCGCCCTTTTTGTTTCGGGGGAGGAAGGAGGGAGAGGGAGTTAAAATGAGGGTGATGGGTGGCGGGACCCGAGGGTGGTTGTTTTTAAAGGATAGTTAGGAGTGGGTGAGGGACCGGAGGAGAGGTAGGGAGAAAGGGGGAGAAACATGCGAACTTGCAAATCTGGATTGAGAGGGAGGAAAGGTGGGAAGAGAGGGTAGGGTTATGTGCACATGGAGATATCTTCATGGTGTCCAATGCGCCCAAATGTTACGTCAATCCTTTCTCTATGTACTGTCATTTTTTTCGATTCAGAATCTGCCTGGCGAATATCAATTTTACTATCGTTCCGTCCTCGTGGCGCTAAGCTAAATTTTATGGATGTGTTTTCGCGTATTCTGTGTTTATCTTGTCAAATTCCGGCTCTCTTCGTTTGCCGTCTTCTCTGCTGTAGAATTTACCACTCCCATGTCACACCACGCCGTTACCCTCGTCTTTCTTGTTATTTTTTCTTTCCAAGAGGAAAACAGCCCACATACCTCCGTTAACGAAGCGTTAATGTCTCCTGGACATATCCTTTTTGAGGCGACAAACATGCGGGTGTGCAGGTAGGTATTTTTGCACAGCATATCCATTTGTGCTAGAAAATGGAAGATTTAATTCTGTATAATATTCAGCATAAAATACTGATAAACCTCCGTATGCCAAAATTACCACTTAGATTTTTTGCAACTTCAACTTGCGTGTCTATATTGCGCTTTAAAAAGTAAAATTTTAATATTTTTATCTCCCTCTTTATAATATTTTTATAACCTCGAATTACTGATGGTGTATACTTAATTTCGTCGGTAAGTTTAATTTTAAAAAAATGCATTTCGTCAAAAATCATTGTTTTGAAAAATTCCACATGAAATTAATTATTTTTGGATTACACTATCATGTTTACAACCAAAATGTGGTCGGTTTACGGCTTGTCAACATTTGTGATTTTGAGTAGTTAGTAAACAATTATTTCAATCACAAGTTCACAAATACAAAATATTCTTGCGGATACGAATAATAATTGTACCAGGAATAAAAGTATGGATCATATTGAAATTCATTGTTCCTGCTAAGTATTACAACTCCGATAACCTTGCACATTAAGGTCGTAGACTTACATTCTCTGACAATGTTTTTTTATTGTTTTCAACAGTTTTATTCAAATCCCAGCAAAGTAGTCTGTAGAATGCTTATCATAGAACCAGGTGTTCCTGATCAAAAATGGTAGTTTTATCCCGAGTTCTCTATGATGCCAAAAAACTTCTTAAATCCCCGTTTCTTTTATTTCCTGAGGCCTTTTAGATACTGTTAATTTATCCTACATTGAAGCTGTTATGTGTCGTATCTCTTCTGAAAAACGTAATATAATAATTTAAAAGTAATGAACGTTCTATAGTTATTTGGTGTAACTCTTTCCGAACAGTTATAATGAGGGGGGCGTTCGGACCGTGATGAGATATGCGAGGGTGCCATAAAGGAGGGGAATGAACGGTTTTCTACTTCGCTCCCCGCACCCCTTGTGGAAAAGGGTACCTCGTCCTTGCTCAAGTCTTAATAATGCACGATTCTAAGCCCAGTTTCCAGAAACTTAATATTACGTAGCGTGGCCTCATTAGGGGTATGTCTTGCTCGCTTCCTTGTTTTGGAAAGTACGTTCATGTGCTTACTAAGTAAAACTATAGTTCATTTACTGCTAGTTTTTGGTTTGAAATGGAATTATTTTTGTTAACTGCCATTGAAATTGATAATTTTCTAACGATTTCTGTGTAGTTGGTCCCAATTTCTGAGATCAAGGACTAAGATGAGCCCAAATGGTACCGGCTATTATTTCGGAAATGTGGTTATATTTAAAAAAAATGTTGCATTCAGTGCTATTTGCATCGATTTCATTTAAAATAAGTGTTTTTATTTTTTTCAGGTAAGTCGAACGTTTCCATGGACCACAGCCAAGTGAGTTACGAGACTGATTTACCGGCTGAAAATTTACTAATTCAGTTAGTCTAATTGGTCAAATCGCTGCATGTGGTTTTCTTTGCCAGCTTAAAGTTTTAAAATGCAATAGATTCAAGGGGAGCCAACGAAAGGTTTAAGATATAATCTATGCCACAAAATATAATTAGAGTCCTGAATAACTGTAAACGACGGCGCTAGAATAAGAATATGTATTAAGTTAGTTGCGTAGGGTGTGCTCATTATTTTACTTAATCCCTTTTTGTATTTTTCCTCTTATTATTATCTTGACTCACCTGTGTAGACATTTGCATATTTTACTTTTAGATACAGTACTGAATACAAGTCGTTGTAAAATTGCGTAAATTCCTCCACCGGGTTATATCGTCCATATCGGCCGACGTTTCGATGTCCGACTCGGTCATCGTCTTCAGGGCTTCTGAATGAATGCAAAATTGTTGAAAGTATTCAACATTTATATAATGACTAATATTTAAGAAACATTTAATTTTTTATGTTGCATGCCTGGTGTGGACTAACCCCCTTCCGTACACCCGGGCGCTGGTTTGCATTGCAACGAGCAGATGTAGCTCGAAATCGAATTCCGTCCCTTGAATGAGTGAGTGACTTAACCTAGGTGCCTCATATGTATCTTAGGTGAGGCGTGACAAGTTCACCTACGCGTTACAAGTTCCTAGAATGGCCCCCCAAGGTCCACTGCCAGCATTCAGACGGGACCGGCAGCTCTCATTATAAACCCCGTCATTAATGGACCGAGGTACCAGAGGAGACGACTGATCTTAGGGCGAATGTATCCCAATCCCCATTTGCAATTGTCCTTACCGGAAGGAGACATAAAGCACGAGCATGAGAGGGACCTTCAATAATTCGCACGCACCCCATTCTACCTTTCCAACACACTCAACGTTGAAATTTGTATCGCCCCTCCGTTATTCCGTCTCCGTGAGCTAGCTCGCACTGCATGCGCTGGGAATTAGGAGAGGGGTGGAAGAGAGTGATTCACCGAAACGGGCGACGATGGCGCGTAGGACACACCGGGGAGGATTGTGTGTCGCGTGAAATTAGCGGAAGATTAAAGGGATCCGAAGGGGTTTGGGGATGTGAGGGTTCTTTGAAAGACGAGAGGGGGGATCCTGGGAGGGAGAGTAGGGGGTGGTTACAGGGCTCAGGGGTTTTGTGCATAGGGTGGGAACTGGAAGGGAGATATCCCGGTGGAGTAATTAAAGCTGCATGCGGGGAGGGAGTGGGGTTGAATCAGCCTCACACGCCCTCTGCCTGGGGGGGCGGGTCGACCAAAGCCGTGGGAACATGTGACGAAACTCTTTTTAGGAATTCGGAATTGCAGCCACGTCTGATTCGAAGTACTCAACTGCAGGAAATATCGCAGTATCAGCGGGAACTGTGAAAGTTCTCCTTGATACCTGCATCTACAGTGATCGATGAACCCGTTGGTTTGTTGGTGAGGGTAGGTTTACCTGATACTCATAGATATTCGTAGATCATATCACCAAAGTAAAAGCAGGGAGATAGATGTATTGAGGAATGGATGGATTTGAAAAGTCGTTTTTCCTCGTGTGATAAGAGATAAAAATAGATATGACAACAATCGCGTTCGAGATATTTGGATTTGGTGGTGTGCGTATATTTTTGTCGTTATCCCGCATACTCCTTCCTGCATGTAATGCTTTTTATTTAATTGACCCATCTTTTTAACAGTTATACAACATGATTTGAATATACGTATCATTTTCTTGAATAGTGTTGTATGTAAGTACTTCCTTTCACGCGAATAAAATTTTTCGAGTTCATGATCAAATTAATGTTTGTAGAGGTGACATTATGCAATTGTGCATACATGGATGGTGTCCTAACACCCCCCGCCACACGCCCTTACGGTTTCTTTCGGGGTATTGTGTAAATGTAGATACTAAGCCATTTATGGATGGTGAAATTCACGCATCTGGGTTCCCCCGTGCCTGTGTAGTTTCCTCGGAAGATTTGGTGCCCGGATTTTGGCGAAGCTCAGAGCGTGAATGTTCTTTCCACTAGACTACCACGCTCATACTCTCGCAAATAAGTGCAAAACATTTTACGGGGGAAAAAGCATTAGCTCAAACTCCAATTCGAACCAAGGTTATTAGATTTACGAAGAAGTTTTTTTTGGCCAGTTCAGAGACACAGGCGCCCTTAATGTTTAAGCACTCGGTAAATTATCGAGGGAACCATTTGAATCCATAAACAGATACTCACCGTGGAAAATTCACCCCTCAGTGATCTTAACGCGGTGCCCACATGGCATAATGAACAATTACGTTTCCATAAAAATTAAAAGATAGCTTATCGTTTAATGTAGGCTTCGGATGGCTACATACTAAACAGCGATGCATTTCTCTGCCCCTTCTAGCAAAATACAACCAGACATCCGGCAATATAATAAGCCCCTCTTCAATTCGGCATGCTTCCTTCCTCTCTTTATTCCGTCCAATATTCCCATCCTTTTCCGACCCCTCCCTTACTTGCCTAACACAGTTTTCAACACTCCATTGCCATTCAAAATGTGCACCCACCTTCCCTGTCTTTGGATTTTTCTCAGCAATTTCCTCTCCTCCGCCACCGTGTGTAGCACTTGGTTTATTTTTCTTTCCATCGTCTAAGCTTAACGCTCCATAGAAATGACAATGGTCAATTTTCGCCAACAGTGATCATTACGTTTGATTATTATAAAGCAGTATAATAATTAATTGATGAAAGACACTACCGATAGAGTAACAATCTTTGCTACCAATAATGTTGTTATTAGTATCAGTAGCATTATAATAGAACATCGTAGCATATTTATTTTTCATGGAGTGTGATCATATTACATTAAATTTTAGACAATACCCCAACCACGTGCAAAATCAATACATCTATGCCCACAGTGGCGTATATATTCATGCAAAAACCCTTTCAACTTAAACGCATGCAAATACATATACTATCAACTAACAGTTGCACCTTAGGATGCAGTTAAAATGCATCCATTAATGTGCAAGCTAGAATTCCTACATCTACACAATACCCCGCAAACCGTCGCAAGGACGTGTGGCTGGGGTGGTAGTTCACCAGTCATTCTTCGTACATATATCCGATCTTGCCGACCCCAGTGGCGGCGGAGTAACGTCCTCGTCTGCCATTCCAAGGGTCGCGGGTTCGATTCCCGCCTGGGTGAAATTTCCTCCACCTAGGGCTTGGGTGTTTGTGAATGTGATCATTGTTATCGGTGTTAATAGTTCGATGTAAAGGCCAAAATGTGCTGTTTTCGGACGAATACTGAATAAATAAATAAATAAATATACACACATTCACTCTATTTACTCATGCACCTGGCACCCAGCAATCCTCCACAGACCTCGTGGAAAGGGGGTGACCAAAGACCAACTTTTCAACAAGAAAATACGTTGAAAGGGTCACTCACCTGATTTTTATGATAGTGTCACTAACCTGCTCTACCTTTAATTAACGTCTTCCTAACTTTTTTTAATGCTACTGTTAACCCACACTGTCCCCCATCTTATTCACCATAAATTACTATGCATCATCATGCTGTCCTAATATTTACCGCTTTGATGGGTGGCAGGGGGTGATTCAACCATAGGCATGCGATAACAAAAATTAAATTTTCGCAGTCGTTAGCTGCAATAAATATTTTAGGTGATTGAAATTATATCGGTAATGACAATTCAATAATTTCTAAGTTTAAAACTCTTTCACCTTGACCGGGATCTCGGTCTAGGCGAATGATTTTTGCACTTATAACAGCATTGCATTGGAGTTGCTCATTAGTGGACGACTCCGTTAAAAATTACTATTAAGGCATCTCCCGTAGTTTCTTTGAGTTAGGTAATGGTAATTACAGGTACAAGCGCATTGGCATCTTAGTGTAAAATACTTCATCATGCATACAAGATAAGCTGCAAGTGACAAGAAGGACAATAAACTAATATACCAAAAATCCTCACCATATCTTTTCTAAAACTCACGCACAACCCCTAGCGAGCATACCTTCATGTCCTCCCTCATCTCTCTTCCAGATGTTTTCTAAATTTCTGGTCCACAATATCACCCGAACACTCTTTTGCCTGTAGTCTGGCAATGACCGTCCCCTTCTGTGCCTTTTTTCTCTTGCTGTCAAATCGGCTGCGCGAAGATTTAGTGCGACGATCTTTATTATAGCGGCTAGCCACCTTCACCGGGGCGGAGCGCGACACTCGCCCCAGTGGGCTGAGACCCATAACTGCCAGGAACCATAAACACACATTTGTGTCCATCGTGGAGTACGTGGGAAGAATAATTTAAACGGTCTCCCGTTACCTTCCTCAATAGTGTTTTTAACATGGCATTATCACTTTAAATACATCTACATCTACACAATACCCCGTAATTCGTCGCAAGGGCGTTTTGCAAAATGTGATAGGTCATACATGCAGATGCAATTAGTAGCCAAAATGGGATCAGAGGAACATACGAGGTGCGAACAACCTTTCGTTTGGATCCTACTCTTTCATCAATCTAGAATTGATACCAAGTGTGTCGTTACGTCATCTAACAGAGCTCTTGTGATCATGAAACAAGCAATGAATACTACATGGCAACTTACGTAGTTTTCTATGGGAGGGATATCTTTGGAAGATTGAAATAAAAGAAACACGCACGAGTTATTTAAATTATGAGATTGTAAATGTAGTTCATTAAACAGTTCCAATAACCGAGAAAGTTAAAGAAAGTAGACTTCGGTGGAGTGATGACGTGGTGAAAAGCGAGGAAAACAACATCGCTATAAGAGTAGTACGAGTAAGTGTTAAGGTGTTGGGTAGACAGATTAGACGAACATAGACGAATACCAAGAAAGACCCTGATTGATTGTGTAAGGGATGTTATTGGAGTATGAAGTAATAGAAGAAATTGCAGGAGACCGGAAGTAATGGAAGGAGATCATGACTCATCGTGCTAACTCCAAGTGAAATTGGAATATGTAGAAGCAGGAAGAAGAAGATTTTAGGAAGAAATTCTTTTGGAATAATTTGACGTCGTAGCAGGTATATAAAATTAAGTTGTACTTAACGTGACGGGGTGAGGATTAAATTGAACAAAGGTATAAATATCCATGGCGGTAAATGCTACCCTTCACAAAGTAAAGAAAGCAAGGGTGGCGGAACTCGCATTGCAAACCCCTAATCATTTTTTTAAAAAGCCATCTCGCGTAAATTCATTAAGATCCCATAAACTTTTCGCACGTAGTTTATTTTTTATTTCCTTGAAATATCATTCCGCTAGCAAAGCATGTTTCCAGATATTCCTTCCAATCGCTCCATCCAGCTTGTATCCCTCGGTCCGCTTATTCCTCACGTCGGTGAAAAAGCATTGCGGCAAGGGATGGCTCAGAATCGAGGAGAGGCTACAGGCTCCCTCTCTCTCTCTGTCAAGGACAAGAGATGGATCGCAATGACTTTCTTTCGCTTTCTCCTTCATCTTCGCGCTCCGTGCTTTGATCACGTGTTGTTATTTTCCTTTCATCTCGACCGCCACGGAAATCAAGGTTTAATAGCCTACGCGACTCGATCTTGAAATCCGTCGCTAATTGGGCGTAGGGACGAGCTGGAGAGGAATTGGGGGAGAGAGGTGGAGGGAGGGGGTGGGGTATGGTCCCTCGTGTAGCCGTCGGGCAAGCCAGACGAACGCGAAATCTCTATCGATCATGTCAATGCGTGGAGAAATACGGGCTCATGCCTACACGGACTCTTCGTCATGTTTTCCGTTGCTCGGGTTTTTAATTAATGTGGGACTTCTCTTCGTTTACCTACCCCACGGTCGCCGAAATTTTGTCACATAATTGGTTTGGTACTTCTCGGATAATCTTCAATTCATGCACCAGTTAAACTTTTCTGGTCCATTTCCGAGTAAATGCCATACTTTTTTTTTGGTATTTTTGCTTACCATAGCTCTTTTTTTATTAACCTCTGCTGCAATATACCATGACGCTGGGGGCATAAAATAAACGCTATACTTGGAAGATATTTACAAAAAAATATTTTGAAGATATGTATATCTATACTGGATTTCTAAATGTGCCCTATTGAAATTTCAAAAATACGTTCGGTAAGGATCACTTAAGGAATTCTGAAGAGATTCCTTCAAGAATCCCATTCTTCAAGAATTTTTGAAGTATTAACTGGGTTTTGCGACTAAACAAGATAAAATAAGAAGAAATTAGTTAATTTATTTTATCCGAAAGTAAAACAAAACAATTCCCATCAGGGACGTTGATCCGAGGTAATTGCTCTATACGCATTGATTGTCTAAATTTTTACCTGATCGACGAATATTTTATAATTTTTTAAATATGTATGTTCATATTTATATTCACCATCTCTGAGTTTTATTGGTGTTTCTTTATCTTCGGGGCCGAGGTGTATCCTTGACATCTTTTCAAATAAGATCTACATCAAGCTATGAAGTTCTCTTTTTTCTCACCTTATTTCAATGGCACCACTAGGATTATTATAACTTATAAAACATCAAGAGGACTCTTACACGATGAAGAGAGAAATATATTGGACATATCCTGAAGCATATTGGCTTACTGAAGGCGGTAATTGAAGGAAACAGAGGTGAAGAATTATAGAGGAAGGCCAAGCATGAATTAGGATGAGCGGTCAATAGAAACGGTAGGTCCAAGTACCTAGAATGGAATGAATAGGTTAATAAAGAACATGATAGCTCCGAGAGCGGCGAAAAAACATTTTTTGGATTAATGACTCATAATGATGATGATGATAAAACTTTGTTGCTTTTGGGGTGAAGCGGTTAACCTCAGGTTTATATCAACATTTTTCAGGTGCCACGTATTCTATGTTATTCCATAAAATGGAAGCACTGAAATCGGACGCTGGAAAATATTATTAAGGGTTTTGTAAAATTCGGTGATTATTCAAAAAAATGATTTTGACCGCTAGTTCATTTTCTTCGTTTAAAATGTCCTTTAAAATTTCCCCCAGATCATTATTTGTTAATATTATTTTTATTTACATCCCTGAAGTCTTATCAGCGTGTTGTTTTTTGTTGAAAATTATGTACGCTGCATTAATGTGACTTATTTTATATTAATGAGTGGGAACCAAATTGTCGTATTGCCGAAAACGTTTTGTGCAATACAATTTTCAATATTTTGTATATGTTGAGTATATTTTGCAGACGTAAAATTTCAAAGCACGTCATGTTTAGTGTATCTGTCATTGTGAAAAATTGAGCGGTAGTTAACAACCTATTTTAAGAGTTTTTTTCAAAGAAAGATATTGAGCCCCGCTAAAGTTTGACGGCATATTGGAATGATTCGAACTCCTTTTGCATTACATCCACAGCTCGTGAACTGTGATACGAAATTTCCCTCGGTCGTAATGCATATCTCAATAAAGAAGTTTTACGATCTCGATCATGTGCTTTTAAGATTACGATTTTTAGTTCCCATTTTTCCCCACCCTTAGCCCCACGACATAAGTCCCACATCATCTTCATATTCAACGAAATGAAATGACGCGAGATCGAAGCTGGAGCTCCAGCCATAACAGACACGAAACTGGAGCATAAAAACGTAAATGGTACGGGCCTTATGCACTGGAGCGACGTGGAGATATTTTTCTCGTTCAAGGTGGCCATTTCGTCAATCCCTTCCCCATCAGCATTCCCTGACTCTCCTCTCCCGACGAGGGACATGAAATATTACGAAGCGCCGGAAAATTGCTTCCCACATATGCCTCCGCTAGGGTTCGAAATATTTCATGCCCATCCCGCCGCCCACCCCCTCTTCCTCTCTCCCCCGTCCCACTCTCCATACCGATGCTCTCTCCCATGCGAACGGAAAACGAAATACCACACACACATGAACGTCCTATGTACGTATCCACGCCTTTTATCTCCCACCATTTACTTTAACGACGAGGCCCCGATGTCGTCGGTTGGGCTGCAGACGCTTTAACGGGAGTGAAAGGACCGACCCTCCCCGCTCCGCCGGCGGAATGAAGAGGAAAATACGTCTACGTCGCCCGCGGTGAGAGAGGAAATACTTACCTGCTAAGAAACGAAAAGAGGTGGAGCGCCCTCTTTGGCGGTTCCTCCCTTCCATCGCGTGGGGCGCACACCCGTCCTTGTCCTTTGGCAAGCACCCGCCCCCAAACAAGAGAGACAAAAGCGCCGTGTCGCGATTCTCTCTCCCACATTCGATAAACTCCCCGCCCCCCAATTATTCCGCCTCACCCTTTCCCTTTGAGTGCCCCGAGGAGAAGAGTAGGGTTCCAATTTTGCCCCCACGCGGTTGATTTCTGATGGATGCGTATCACGTCATCTCAAAACATTATAATCCGCTTTGTCGGCATTTAAAATGTGGTACGTATTCATAGGGCTCGTAATCTTTCTCCGCGAGTTACGTTCGCTGGGAGGCGTTCTCATTCCTTATCGAGTGCACGCGTCTCGGGAGGAACCAAAAGCACACGTCCATCCGTAATATAGTTGATGTGCCGAAATATATGTACTTATGGAGAAATATTCGTATGCATTATCTTGTATCCAGAAGAGTTGTGTCTGTACCTGTGACTTTAGAGGCGGAAACCATGAGTTACGTATCCATGGAATTAATAGAAATTCCCCCTTCTTACTTTCGGATTCTATGAGACTTGTCTTGGTATGTTGAAGGCATGTCGTGCAAATGGTTGTGTTTCATTTTTACTACTATCCTTTTGGTATTACAAAGAAATCTTTTATTGGATGAAATTGGCACTTGTTTTGAGTTAACTTTCCGCCAGCACGTATATAATTTGCACGTTATTTGGAGGTATTTTTAGTGAATGTTTTTCCCCCCTTCCCTTCCTCTGCAATATCCTTCCTTACCCCTTACCCATCACCCCTGGTTCTTGCGCCGCCTGGCACACACCAATTTGGTGGGCGGCGGGGTAATTATGTGGTAAAATGCATCAATTTTAGAGTGCAAAAACCATTCGCTTTGGCCGGGATCCGAACCAGGATCCCCAATCTATCGATCCCGATCACTGCAAATGGTTTTTACACTCTGAAGTTGATGCATAGTAATGCACACTTAGGGGGTGACTCCGTTAAATGTTACTCCCGGGGCATCTCCCGAAGTTTATTGGAATTTTTATTTTTGTAGATTTAGAAGAGTTATTTATTAAATCTGATATTTTTTTAGAATGGCTGATGCTACAATTATCGTTTTCGGAGTAATTAGGGCTCACGCAATCAATTTATATTGTTGAATAATGTTGAATGTTGTTTATATTGTTGAATAATGCTGTTCCTTTATACGGTTGGTGACCTAACACCCCCCGCCACACTCCCTTGCGGCGGCTTGCGGGGTATTATGTAGATATAGGTACATATAGATATAATAATTTTGATTTCACTGTGCTAAATTTCTTTATTTTTAACTTAAAATATAATCACACGCTCTCTTTCACTTGATGAAATATTCTTTAATTTGCCATTTGTGTGCGGGTCGTACCCGCAGGTTAATATTTTGTTCGATTTAGTTTATCTACTCCAGTTCCCCTTGCCATTCTCTTCTTTGCGTTTTGTATCAGCTGTAGACCTCGTCAAATGTTGAAGAATAGCTGTTCAAAAAATACTATTTTCTTTCCTGTTCGTTTATATTTCTGCAACACGCAAATACGTTTCCGGGGAAAAAGGCGAGCTTCTCCTGCAGAAAACCTTGACTAGTATATCGAAGCGTTATTAATGTTTAAAATTAAGAATGAAATCTTTTAAAAGATGTGCCTCATATTTATATTCCATACATTCTCAATTTATAACTTACATTACGTTTCCTTCCTTTTTCGACTGGGTAAATAATAAGCCATTTCAAAGCAATTCATGACTTTATATTCTCATGACTCGCGAAATGCGTTCAACATATGCGAACTCTTATTTGCAATTTATTTTCCTCTGCCTGCTTTATGTTCCTCTCAAACTTTTCGATGTTCGGCGTAGTACATCTGCGTGTACATTAACCGAGCGTGGCTTCAGGCAAGTTGTGCGGTCGTTATAGATTAAGATCTAGATGAGGGAGTGTCGTACGTATAACAACTACTATTGAAATCGAAATGACGTTCGGAGAAATCATTTTGTTCGCAAACAGGAAGAACTCCACGCGAAGGCATTCGTGAAAACGATAGGGAAACTGCCGGTTTCGGTCGATAATTTTATTCTCCTGGAAAGATGACTGGGTTGGCATCGCCGCATTTCGAATGACAAGGCAAGTCTGTAGTCATGGAGTTAATCGTCAGGGATACCTTCCTGCTGTTTGTCGGCCATTTATTCAACGGCGCTCGATGTCAGTCACATTTGGAAAGGGAGGAAGTATTTCTCTCCGCTACGTCCCCTAAGATTAGAATCGGGGCCTTGCCTTCCCTCTTTTAAACCTTTAGGCTCTCATCTCTCCCGTCCTGGACGGGGCGTTGTCCTTGCATCCCACCCTTCCCCCTGTCCCTGTTTGCCCATCACCCTCCCGAAGACCCCCGCGTGTTTCCTTGTGTGAGGGCGGAGTTCTTCGGTGGCAAACCTTTTCCCCACCAGATTATTGACCATCGTTAGGAGGAATTTCGCGTGGGAATGAGGAAAAAAAAGAAGGTTCGTCATTGAAAAGAACCAGTGGACGATATGTGGGAGGATCAAAGGAGCCCTGCTATTTGATTAATGGCCGATTTAACTTTTTTTTCTCCGAAGAGAGCCGCCTATGGGAAGCGCTTTCGAGTTTCTAGAAAATGGGATGGGTCTCAAAAATGCTGGAAAAAATCTGATGGGCTCCGAACCCTTTCTTGAATCGCATGGGGAATAATTCATTAAGGGACACCAGATTTACGATTGCACAGAGGTTTCCCCAAAATTCCCATCTGGCCTGTCGCATGGATTTATACATCAGGTACCATTCTCCTTTGGTCATGAGACTTTATGTCAATTTCACTCCCTGTCTTCGGATTCTTTCCAATTAAGGGGCGGATCTGAAGAGTAAATCAGTGATTTTGGCTGAAACTCGGTGTTGCGTAGATACTTTCGAAGAGCAAGCAACATGACTAACTTCAGCTGTTATCCAAACTACGCAATTTTCTTGTTTACAATGGTTTCTTGAATGCTCTCTCGTGTTAATGTTGACCGTCGCCGGAAAACGCAGGAGGATCCCAAAACATAGGCGCGGTGAGTAGGGCAAAGGCATCATGTTAGTGCTCGAGATACCAAAATACTCCGAGTAATCAACACGAGAAGTGCGTTGGAGAGATTTGGGCAGAGGTCAATCAATACTAAGATTTACGATTCGAAAATAGTTTATTTTAGGATAATCTGTTACATACATTTACAATCAATGAGGGATGGCTCCTTATTCTCTCTGTACCCACTGAGCAGAACCGGATTAGCCGTATGGGGGTGGATTATTCAGCAGTCAAAATCTTAGGGCCCGCTACGCTAATTATATCATGATTTGGTTTTAATTTTCCAAGTTTAATAATAAAATAACATAATTTTATCATTTCAAGCAGATATTATTAATTATGAATGAAAATAGTATGTAATGTTTTTAACTCATATTATGAAACAACATTAGTATAATATTATAATACCTGAATTGTTAGTTTTATTTTATAAACGAAGATATTTAAAAAAGTTAAGTCTCTCAATACCCTTCTTATTGAGGTGGAGTCTTTCATGATGCCAATTTCGAAGGCTTTACCCTTTAATAGGCATATTTAACGGTGTCATACTATAGTCAAATGGATTCAGTGTTTCTTCTGCAACTGACATGACAATTAATCAATAACAATTATCGCTGTAGCTTCTAAAAGATTAGTCTTTGTTCAAGAGAATTTTGCCTAACAATTTAATGAAGTTTATGGTCCATTGTTTCTGGGTCCCTAAAAGGCATGGGAGGCCCTTAGGTCGCTGTCTAAGTTATTAGATACCAACTATACTGCGAACTGCGACCCTACTGTTTCCCCATGAAGTTCTGGTAGACCCGAAAAATCACCGAGGTTGATGAGGCTGAGAGTATCGTCCGAGGTCTCAACCGGCATCGAACCCAGGTCCTCCGCTCAGGAGTCCCGCACCCTACCAAAGAGGTGTTCCCAAAAATTATCTATCATATTCGCGATAGTTCGCGTCGCATCGAGCATCTGTTTCCCGTCTATCCAAATCATGCAGCTCCAAGAAATACATATACTGTCGCAACTGATCGTGTGCAACCTCAGCCATTTCCCCTTCTAATGACAGCAAACGTGGGCAATTTAGGAAAATGGCAACTCCCGAGGAAGGAAGACGCCTCAGATGGAATTCGTGATCCTACCCATTCACCTTTATCGAAGAAAGTTGCACCTATTTGACGCCCACGGTTGCGGTGGGACTCTGGAAGGGTCGGCTGGCAGGTTGATTGCGGAAGGGAACGAAATTTGTGTGATTCTGGTATGCGAGCGACGAGGAAAGCTCTTAGTGTTAAGTCTCGCAAACCCTTGGTTTCGAGTAGCGGCTTTGTCCCATGCTTCCCACACACTCTCCTCCTTATACACCGTTGCCCCTTTGAAACTTATGTATTATACTTGTTTGCCTCCGCATTGATGACGGAGTCAATATGATACTATTATGTTGGATCCTTACGAGGAAGCTTTCATGAGCAAATTAGAGCGTGTGCATTGAAGAGGAGGTAGGCTTTATGATGAATTTATCATTGCGGTTAGATTATTCGATTAATCAAGTTGTTTATCATTCGCAGAGTAAAGATTGAAATAGTCTGTCTACTGCTAAATTTGAGACTGTTTTCTATTAGGAGATAACAATTATACACGTATATTACCTTACCCATCATAATGCGGTAGATTGGATTTTAGGTTTCAGATTAATTTGATGAAATGTTGAAGGAATAGGTATAATATGCCTGTATCCACTTACGATTAATGACATTATACTTGGGATAAAGGTCGAGCACTGTGTGAGTAATTGGTACATTTATAGCGTGGTTGGTAATTACTTTAGCGGGAGACCAAAAATATGCTGGAAAAAATGTTTTCCTTACTACGTGTATAATGACCAAAGTTCGTGAAATTATAAATTGAAATGGATATCAGAAATTAAAAATCACTTCACATGTACAAATTTTTTTATACCGATGCTACTCTCATTGTCTCTCATCATTAAAAGTGCCAATTAGTTACAGTGTAAGGAGGGAGTAGAGTGGATATTGCATGCTTCCGACTTGGAATCACTCCCTGCCGCACACGTTTGCGGCAGAGATACTCAGGGTTGGTCGTGGATGTAGTACACGCGCGCGAGAATTACGCCAACCCCCCCACTCTCCTGCCCCCCTCCAGTCCTACCCGCAAACAACGTTTCGCCTGTCTTCATCCATTTCACTTCTAACTCGCATGACATCATCTGGACTCACTGGCAGTTCGCCAGGCCCGGACGCATGCGTGCTAAGGGTGTGGAGAAAAGCGTTCACTGGAGGGAAAAGGGGGCGGAGATGGGGATTGGATAGAAGGAGCTCATACCGAATGAGGGGAGGATTTTGGAGGGGTTGGGGGATGGATTAAAGGTCCTTTTTTCCGGGCGATTTAATCCATTCCCTCGGTTCCCTCCCCCCACACTCGGTGGCACTAAGTGCAGGGGAGAACTGCTCCCATGAAAAACGCGTGCCTCTCACAGGCGTGCTTATTATTGAAGTGGCGTGGTGTGCACACGCGGGGGTTGCAAGGGGGTAGATGGGAGAATGAGGGGGATGAAGTATTTTCGCGAGGCGGAGAAGGGGGTGGCGAGCGGCGGCGATTGACGGACGCCACGTGTGTTCCGGGAGTGCGTGTCGGCGGGTGTAAGGGTCAGGCGGACTCCTCGCCCTCTCCGCTCGGCGCCGTCGGCCAGGGATAGTGGGTGAAGAAGACCCCAAGGTTTGCCCTCGGTGATTCTGGTGGGCGGGGATCTCTGTAGAGATTTCGCAGGGTGTGAAAAGTGGTGCGGGGGCTCACTCCTCCATCCCTCCCACCATTCGTGTACATAGAATGGGGTGGGATGGAGAGATAGTGTAGAGTAATTTAATCTCTCTTCAACATATATCCTCCTGGATACTCTGAGAAATAATTTAATGCTACCAGTAGGATATGGTTCGTGATAGGCATTGGTACCGATTTGGGAATGGGAGGCATATAAAAATAATTATCCCGGTATATCGAACACCGATATAGTTATGATATACGCGGTGCCTTTAAATACTAAAATTATGCAATATTTTTCTAGGGCCTAGGATTAAATTGGAAGATGCAGTGAAGTTGAAAATATGCGGGACTTCTTTAAAAATACGTTCAATGCTTAGATAGCTGGATCGTCTAATGTAAAGGGCTCGTATAGCTGCCGCTAGAGTATACGAACTAGAAAACACGCACGAGTATGTCTTTAGCCTCGTCGGATAAGTAACCTCCTTCAAATTTCCGCATTAAATGAACCTGTATTACAACCTACGATCCACAAGTTGCTTCCATCCTAATTCTTCCAATAGTGTTGTGACACAGCGACGTTGTTCGTAAGAACTTTTCTCAAACCTAGCTGCTTTACACTGCACTCGATCCTCGCGTAGTTATAAAATTAAGTCTACCCGATGAGGATCCCATGCCCTTGCAGTGAACTTAAGGTGGAACCTAACCAAGGCAAAATAATAGAGTTCTTGTACTCTCTCATTACATATCCTAAGTATCCTTTTTATGAATCCTAACTTGTTGTTTCTTAAAGATCTTAGATCTTAAACGAACCTCGTACATGATGTGTAATAGAAGGGAATAAATTTGTTTTTGTGACAGTAACTAATGTATATATAAAGTAACACCATTGTATTTATATTTATTCATGGTGGAATGGAGGTCATATTATTATTATTTTTTGCGCTATGTCTGCTCAACGATAGATGGGATGATTTTAATCTAATTAAATAAAAATAAATTATATTTTATATTTTTTCTCCCTTTCTCATTCTTTCCATTATTCCCTTCCCCTCTCTCTCTCATTGTTGTCCCTATTACCTTTCTTCCTCTTTCATTCACACTTTTGACCCATCGCCGTCTCCAGGAGACGGGTCAGTGTGGTCGCTAGCGCATTGGTATCCCAATCCGAGGACCTTGGTTCGAATTCCGGAGATTTTTAGACGCATCCCGATCCAATTTTGCGTGCCATGTGGGTAACACTTGAAGTTAAGTTAGCCGTCCATCGTATAGGACGTTAAATTATGTGATTCCTAGTCATCTTTCGTCATTAGATCAGGCTAATATCGGCGTCGGGTTTCGCTCCACTCTTCTCTCATTTCATGGGGGCCAAATTTCCTTCCCATCTAAGTTACGGTGCAAATTACCTCAGGTGTGGAACGCCTCGCCTAATAACTTCTGCTATTACAAGGTCGACACGAGTGTCCAAAGGTGGTGTCGTTCACCGAAATGGTCTCCATTCCGGGCTCTCTGCCACCGAAGGTAATACGCACGTTGTACACTCGACCCTTCCAGGAAGGGTGGGGAGGCCAAATTCTCTCAAGACTCGAACTGTTTCCGACTCCCCAAGGAAAGCATCTATCGTTCGCGAAATGAAAAAGAGGAGGATAGGACTATTTCGAAGTTGTATTGATGAGTTATCAAGTTGTGTGAAGCTAATATATGAAACTATTGAGCACCACTGTGGGGTAATAAGAAGTAACAGTGATTTCAAGATGATAATTGCCTTTGATTCGATTACATTGCGTCATTTTGAATCCACTTACCGAGTGGTTACGTCTTCTACATATGTAAATGTTTTTATCTTAAATGTCAACAGTTTTATATAAGTATTACCCAGCATTTTCCAGGGCAATCAGCCTGAGTGTTGGTTCGTAGTGGTTTCTATAGACTTCTCGGATCGTGCCAATCTCCAAATACATACGCAAAGATATTTCAATTAGGACAACAAACCACAAGAGACAGTTAACCTGTGGATTTTTAGAATCGATTTCTCGGTTTTACATGGCTCATGAAATGTCGAAGTTCGATCATCAACATCTTAGCAGAGAACCTTAATTTTTATTTATCTCCCATTGATCTCGCTCTGTAAGAGCATCATCAGTAATCATCGGCGTAATCATCAGTTGTTATCAACCCAAAAATTGCTTCGCTGCATCATTCAATGTACACTCTTTTCTTTCTTCATAATTTCTTAATATCGAGCTTTCATTATCAGTTTTACGGTTTCTTTGGTCCCACGCTGGCAGTGTACCAGATTTATTTATTGCTCAGTATTATTGTGTTCCAGTTGATAGATTTATACCGCATCGATCTGATGTATAGTCCAATTAAAATTTCCCGCTTAAATTCGTGACTTTGGCTTTGCAATCACGATTGGTTTATCATCCCCGGTTGCCATTACATTACATGGCGGTTTGTAGTTGATTTAAAATAGTAATATTCCATTCAACATTAATATTGTTTGTCATCACGAAAGTTAAATAATTTATTTTTATCCAAACATTTAATGATTCCACATGAAATTACAGAATATTCTGGTATATTATAGTATATAGTATATCTTGTTCTATGGGGTTCAATCATCTGTTATTACAATTTTTAGTACGCCTTATCCAAGGGAAAAAGTTTAAGATCTCCTAAGTCAAGGGTTCGTCAAGAGGACCACATGTGAAAACGGAAATGGAAGCATTTGGAACAATTACAAAACTGAATTTGTAGCATTGCTAATAAAATATCTAATGTAAAAAATGTTAACTTGGGGAAAATCACATAAATAGTGACCCAGCACAGGTAAATGTGGGTTTGACCTGAAATATTTTTACCGCTAGAATAACATTGAAAATTTGCATGGCCTAGTAGAGACAAAAAAACATTATGGAAAGTAGGGGTTTGGAGCTACTAAGTACGACCAAGGATGAATTATGAGAAGTAGATAATGGAAATTGTCGGTACAAAGAGAAATGGAGGAATGAAGATATTGGCAGGGAACACAGTTTGGAGAGCTGCTCCAAGCTAATCCTCGGATTGATGACCCATGATGATTTTGAAAATGAGGAATTTCAAACATAGTCTGTACAAGATGTTCTAAAATAATATTGCGATACTATCCGATTCCGATTATTAACCTGTATTCTATGGAGAATGTCGGTAAAGAATGCGGACGGCTATACATTTTGCAATGTAATATTTTGGCTATGCAATCCTAGGTAGATCATAACCGTGATTCTTTAAATCCATGCCAGTAATACACAGCCGCAACGTAACACGACATTCATGATGGCCGCCGGTATGTACCGCAGAAAATCACGTGATTGAACACCGACACAACGGCCCCGTTCAAAGGGCACCATTTGGATAATCAGGAAGATCAATTCGGTGAACACAGGCACGTTTCATGGGATGAGCATAGCGGGAATCACGTGATTTTCGCGATGATCACGAATGAGCTCCACCCCACCTCCCTCACGCTCCCTTTCTGTGGAATCACATCGGTGAACGTGATGTCCACGATCGTGACCGTAAAAGATCATAATCGATTCGTTGTAAATTATATACATGCATTTACCTTAATAAGGAATTAATTGGTGATATGATGTTTCGGTGATATTTACAGATATTGTTTTATTTTCTTTAATTATAATTACATTGGTATATTTAACTACCGGGCTAAAATAAAAGAGGTAGGAATCAAGCCCAAGTATCCGAATATTTATATTCAATTACTAAAATTTAATGATTCAGACCTAAACATTTGATATTGCATGATGTATCTAAGTTTGCATTTGGGTATTTGCTCAAATGTTTTTGCATATTAGCCAACATATATTCAAATGCATGCATGAGCTATCATTAATGCGCGAATAGCTGGTGTCTTATCACCCCCAGCAACATGCCCTTCAGGGATATTATTATTAGCTGACCTACCGGTTAGGGTAGGTTTTGGCAGGGCACAACTAACAAATAAATATTTTGTTTCTCCTTTCAAAACATAAAACAACATGCAACTCTACAACACTGTGTAATTCCTTCCTCCCTTCATCCCGTACAACATCCCTATCCTTTTCCTGCCCCTTCTTCGTTTGCCTAACAGTCTTCCCCCTATCAAAGTCTTCAACATCCCACTGCCGGTCAATATTCTTTTCATCCATATATCCTGCCTCCTTAGGATTTATCCCAATAATTCCCTTCTCTAGCCCACCATACCTAGCACCTCCTCATTTGTTTTCCTTTCTGTTTACTTTACCTTCTCCACACCCACATTTCAAAAGCCTCCAATCTACGTCTATCCTACTGCTTCAATGACCACGTTTCCGCGCCGTGCATAGCTACGCTCCATATCAAAAGTTTTTACGAGTCTTTTCTTAACATGCTTACTCAAAGTTCCCGTAATCAATTCCATCTTCCTTGTGGAAGCCTCTTCGCCTAATGCAATTCGTCTCCTTACGTCCCTACTACTTTAACCGTGTTAGTAAAAAACACTTCCGAGATACGTAAACTGTTTTACCTGCTCTAGTTCTTTCCTTCCTATTTTAATGTTTAACTTAGCCTTTTTCTTACTTGGAAATCATATAACCTTTTTTTATTAATATTGATTTTCATTCCATTTCTGTCGCAGCTGGAAACTTAGTTTTTTAGTTGATTTAAATTGGAAAAGGCATTAATATTCATGTTAAATATCCGGGGCGAAACCAATTGGCTACAACTTTGCTATACGTTTATGTTTTCCCCTTTTGCCTTCAGAGAGGATCTCATTTTCTCTGCTGTTTACTGTTCGTCGGCTGGGAAACCGATTTCTCACAGTAAAAACAAATCACTTGATTGCACATAAATTGTTACCAAGCGTGGAGTTTAGGGCGGAAAGGCCATTAGCGTTCATCAGCATTTAGACCGGATATCTCCTATTTACTTAAGTTCCAAAATTTCAAAAAAACTCTCATAAAAACTCCCTCAATCGTACCACATTATCGCCAAAATTTGTCGTGCCATTGCGATGAAATAGCCTGCAGCTTTCGCGATTACGTATACGGAGTTATCTATTTTCATTGCATATTATATTCCATTTTCCTGCCGAAACGCTCTATAATTAATATTAAAATATAATCGCTGTAATCAATTCCAAAGCAAAAACATCTGCTTTGTATTTTTCACCATATCCAAAAAAAAGAAATGCCGGGAATACAAAAAAATGATACGGTTGTCGTTTTATTATACAGTAAAACACGCCTAAGGCGGAGTCGCAGATGTCTCGTGAAATTTCGAAATGACCAATTCTTCCATCTTACGAAAGGCTAAAAGAATGGACGCAGATATTTTTGCGAAAAATAAACAAAAAAGTTCAGTCAAAATGCATGTGTTTATTATTTCATTATCCTTAAAGAACTCGAATACAAATGTTAGAATAATAATGAGGAATAACAGAAATGAACGAGTAACGACGGTGGATTTTAAATATTGAGAAATTCTAAGCTCGAACAGATTAGCTTTAAATCAAATATTAGAAATTTTATTTATGGATGTTGAAGGTTTTGATCATTGCTGAGAATGTTCGTAAAACGTTCTCCGCACAATTCACGCAGGTTCCGTCTTAGATAGGAACTTGCCGGAGAATAACGTGGTGATTTTTTCATCAAGTTACAGTCCTGTTATTTCCAACTTGGACAGATTTTCGCCTTGTTCAAAACCCGCATTTTGTTCCACGGTAATATTTAACTCTCATACGTACGATTTCGCGCCTGACTCTGATACATTTATGATGATCAATTTTTTTCTCTGAATGTCATGAATACTTGCTCTGAAATGTATCTAACTATCGGTAATAACGCATGTGTGCACACTTTCGGAGAACACGAGGTTTTTCATTTCGATGATTACTTCAAGATAAATAGGTAGTCTTCCTTATTTTGGGGCGAGATTGAGTCTGTGAAATCTCTTCTACCACCCAACCCCTCGTAACACACTTACAATATTAGCCTTACAGATAAATCAAACACATTATACGTAAGTAATAATAACATTAATACATATAATACCTTAACAGCAACACAATACATTTGTTGCCTAGTTAATTAATAATTATTACACAATATTTACGACACACACGTATACAATATATTCCAATATTGTACATGCACATACCTATGCATGCAAACAATACTTTCATACTAAAAAGAAAGACTTTTACTTTTCCACAGATTTTATTATGACAAATTTTATTATAATAAATATACATATTATAATAAATATATATATATTATAATAAATATATATATTATAATAAAATCTGTGGAAAAGTACGAGTCTTTATTTTTAGTATGAATATTAAATACTTCCACGAAGTGAAGCCTGAAACAATAGAATACAAACAACACTTATTTATTTATTTAGCCTTAGTCCGAAAACAGCACTTTTGGTCTTTACATCCGACTATTTACAGTGAACAAAATGGAGACAATTACAAGCAGCCTAGCCCTAGGTGGAGGAAAACCCACACAGGCGGGAATCGAATCCGCGACCCTTGAATTGGCAGACAAGGACGTTTACGACTTTACCCCGCCGCCACCGGGGCCGGTGGGGTGAAGTCCTCGTCTACCAATGTACTCTTAAAACAATATTCCTGGTTATATTTACAACAAGGAGGTAAATAAAAAACATCATTAGTCTTTTTGGATGAATTCGATAATTTAGCCCAGGAAAAACTGTATTGAAATTATATTTCGGGAATTCCGATATAACACCAGGATATTTGGATACCTCTTCACTGAAGTTCCCTGACTTTCGTTCTAAATGATTGAGGGAACTCAAGTTAATGGACCTGGTTTGTTATCTTCATGTAACCTGTAGATAATGCCCAGCAACGAAACCTTGGCCATGAAGGAAATTATATGTAATGCAGAATTGAAAATTTATTTGAGCCATTTTAATCATGAAGAAGTTCCTAAAAATGACTCCGGGAAACCATTTCCTACGTTTCATGCTTAAGCTACTGAATGCCGTCCTTAAAGTGCTCCTAAGTGGTACCCCAAGCATGTCCCTACGTTGTAAGGCGTTTGGAGTAAAATTTGCGACCCTTCCGTTCAAATAGCTGCTAGACAAGTGTATTCACGGAAAATTTTAGCTTTTATCGTCCATAAAATCGATGCCAAAATGGACAAAATGGTTTTGGAAAAAAAATCTTATTTTGTTTTTTGTTACTTCTGAGAAATGCATCTGGTTAGGATAGCAATTTTCGTAAAACTAATTGACGTACTCACGGCATGCCATCTGGATACAATTACCGGTTAGAACTCACCTTCCCACAGACCTAACCTGACGCCTAAATTAAGGAAAGCTTTTGATGATAGGACACCGCTGCTCGGAATCCCCGCTGCTACCTGCATTGGCTGAATTCTAAGGGAGGGGGGGGGGGGAGATTTGACTTAAGTGCTGGCTCGTAATTTTTTTTCCGGGCCTCCCAAAAACCTTTTTACTTTTTTTTTAAACCTCCTCCGGCATGAATGGAAGATTTTGTTTTTTTTAAATACCTACACAGGTGGGGTAGGATACACTCCTATATAATGATCTCTCGGGTCTCACGAGTGAATGAGGTTGATTCGAAATGTGTTCGAAGAGAGGAAAAGAGCTCACGCCGTTAAGTAAAATTTTACTGCTGCATAATTGGCGAATGCATAACTGTTAATCGCAGGAAGTTCACATTGAAACCACAAAACCCGTCCATTGAAGCAGTACTTGTAACTGCCGACTCAGCAATTTTCTCTCGACGAGTCACTCTGCCTGTTATTTCAACTCTAATCCCTTCCAACCTTGCATTTATATTGAAATTATCGAACAAAATTTCCATGGAAATTATGAAGTGAAGAGCATTTGAACGGTTTTCGTTTTAATGGATGCATGGGCATTTACCAAACCAACACGTTTTTCATATTTATCGCGTGTTTCTAACTTATTTTGGCTTAGATATGGCAGTACTGTGGAATCGTGATATTTAATCTCATAGAGGCATAGCATGCGAACCCCTTTCGTTCATTTCGTACAATTTCATGATTTTGATAATCCAAATTTATCGATCAGTTTCATTGAGCAAATGAATGATGCACCATAGTAGGGCATTAAGTGATGGAATAAAATTGGCAAACAGGTGAACAAAATCCGTTGATTAATTCGTTGTAACTCTATCCCTCATTAAACAAGGGAAAGGGAAATCCATGGGAAGCGCATTCTATTTTCCTCCTGCTATCCTCCATGCCCTGTTTAATATGAAAGGTTCAGGAGAGTTATTCAAATTCGCTGAGAGAGCCTAAGATGAAAATAATTTATTGCTTTTTATCATGTCGGAAAAGTTATCTCATGATCTTTTTTTTTGGAAATTCCAGTTTTAAAATCGTAGTAAATCCTAGCTTCCATTAGGCTTAACATTCAAACACTTCCTTGAGACTTTACAGTGAAAGCCATCAAAACAGTGCCATTCATCCGAACACAGACGGAACAATTGGAATATATGAAAAACTTAAGGCAAGAGTGGAGTGCCTGTAGCTTCCGAGTCCCCATGATCAGGCTTAGATTCCAAGAGCTAAGGAAGCCTGATGCAACCACGGGTTGGTTACCGTTACAGTAGCGGTACCTAAGCACCAAAAAATACTTAGAATTCTATCGTAGGTGCCTAGGATTGCTGACCCGGGCACTGGCATTGAGTAGTAGTAGTAGTATTTAGGGGAGGCAAGCGACAGCTGAGGCCATTTGCGCCATTAGGGATGGACAGGAAAGGATAAAGGGTGGAGAGAAACCCGGCGTCGGCATTAGCCTACTCTTTACGAAAGGCGCCAAGGGGTCCGCAGTTTAACGTCCCATCCGACGGACGGCGTACTCACTCAAAGTGCCCTGCACAAAGCACCTCAAGTAGGGATCGAGATACTGGCATTGAGTTATCTTGTACAATGTTTCCTTGCCCTGTGTCCCATTGCGATATCAAATCCAAATTGTTTGTTTCTTGTCACAAAAATACTGTTAAATAATGTGTCGCAAATATATACTATATGTCATTTTCGTCGGCCTTCAGCTAAGACTTCTCCCGTCCTCTCCATTTAAGAATGCTGCACTAACTGTTAACTAACACGACCACCATCGCGTGAAAAGTTACCTAAACTGCATTAATTTTTCAGAGTGATTTTGATAGGTACCCTGCTACTAAGAAGGAATATTGATGGATTTACCGATCAAAGTAAAGGTATCATAGGGTATTGCCGTGGTATCAGTATTGAATAACTTATTCTTAGGAATAGTACCAGAATATGAGTGCGTCGTCCGCACGATTACTTCGGTACCAGATTACTCGTACCCAAGTAATACCACGGATGATTGAAATAACTGGTAACATAGGGATTAGAACAATTACAAACGACGGCACGTGGAGAAAATTATTCTAAGCAGCTTAGTCTGTGGTCAATATATTATGTTAACTGCGGAGTAATTATTTGAATGGAAAATAATATTCGTCCCCGGGTGGGCTCGAACCACCAACCTTACGGTTAACAGCCGAACGCGCTAGCCAATTACGCCACGGAGACTGTTATCTATCACCTCCTACGTAATAACAATTGGAAAAACATTTGGACTCTTCGGGAAATTTAAATGCGCGTTATCATTTGTATAAACAATCTCCCTTACACAAGGCCAAAACTCATTCCGATCACATTAATTCCGAGTCTCCTCTCCCTTCCACTCGATGCTTCCCACCCTCTCGTCGCCTCTCCCACCCTCCCACCCTCCCGCTTAGCGATTGACATACAATGGAAAGAAAGGCAAAGGGGCGGTTCTTGAGTGCGCGGGGCGGCGGCGGTGCATTGTGCTTTGATGGAGGGCAGGGTGTCGCCCGATTCCGACGGGAAGGGAGAGGATTGGGAGGGGGGGGATGGGCGGGGTTGCAGGAGGACGAGGGCGAGAGGAATTGCAATCTAAATTTTCACGAGGGATCCCGTGCGTCCCATGAATTGATCGAGACAGAGTCGCTGTAAAAGGTAAACTCCCATTTAGCCTTTAGCATGACGCGGGATTGAGAACGCCATCCAGTGTTTCATGAGAGATCGATTAAACACCCTGCAACTACGTATTGACAATACATTACTGGGAAACCTCCTCAAGAGTGTGTGGCGGGCAGTGTCAAGACAGCAGTCTTTCATGTATAACTATAAACATTTACGTAAATATAAATATTTATTAGCGCCTACATAAACACGAGTGTTACGCACATACATTTGTAAACTGTATCATGCAAAAATGGATGAGATCGAGAAAAGTTTAAAATTTAGATTTTTTTCTGACTTTATAATGTGTGAGTTCTTATATATGATTTTGTCATCATTTTTTGTGCCATTCTAATGGTTTTTGGTTCAATTCCCGCCTGGGTGGGTTTTCCTCCACCTAGGGCTTGGGTGTTTGTAAATGTGACCATTGTTATCGTTGATAACAGATCAATGTAAAGGCGAAAATGTGCTGTGTTTCGGACTAATGCTAAATAAATAAATTATGTAGTGAGTGAGGGAAGAACGAGAACTTGATTTTGTCAGTGACGATGTCTACCCCTGTTATTTATTACTGGTGGTTAAATCTGTAATGTGGGTTCATGATAATGTCCCCACCGTCATTAGTAAACTCGATTTTGCTGACCTCTATAAGAGTCTTAGTCTTTCTTCCTCCCTTCGTGACTCTAAGAGCTTCCCATCCTCGCTTTTCCTGCATACCCGTCACGCTTACTCGCCAATGATCACACGCAGTCTCCCTTTCTCTCTCTTGGGGTTTGAGTGAACGGTAAGAGAAACGTTGGGAAGGTTAAAAGTGTGGATGGATTCAAGGAAAGAGGGAAATTGACAGGAGAACGGCGTTTCCATCGATTGAAGACAAAATTACTGGCAGCAGTCGATCCGACGGATTGGGAGAAGTTGACGACCGAGCCACGCTCGCATGGGAGTGCCGGGAGAAGGGCGCTACTGACGGCACCGAAGTGCCCAGCGCCACCCGGTGGGCTCGAGGATTTCGGTCCCTCCATATACGACGTTCGCTGGGGTACAGGTAAAGGGAGCAGGAAGGGTCCGGGTCACTGAATGTTGTAAATTAAAAAAAATATTTCCTTTTAGTTACACTTATGCATGATTTCAGTGTTCTTTTTAATGGTTTAAATAGTGGATAGGAAGTAGTCTTCAACCATTAGCCTAAAAAGAGGATTAAAGTACACTTAAAGTATTCTGATTCATCATTTTAATAGATCACGGAGAGGTAGGAGTTTTATGCAACTATAAAAATTACAGATCATTGATTTATGTTGTTAAATATTCGATAATTCAAATGTATACGCACTGTATTTGAATAATTTATTATTGATAATAATGCCTTGGGAGGTTAAGTATTAGTCGATTCAATTAGATACAAATTAATCATAAATATTATTTGTTGAAATTCCCGATATCCATAGTATATGAAGTCAACATCACATAAGCAACCTCGTTAATTATGTAATTAATCACCTCCATGATGACACAGTCTGGTCGAATCCAGAAGGTGGGTGCAATAAAATAATAGAATGCAAAACGATATGTTGGTTAATCACTAGTATTGTACTGTGGACGGAAACAAATTGTTTATTATTTCCTAATTTAGCATTGCTGTATTCAGAAATTATCTCAATAGTTTTATGAACTTTTTGCTGTGGTGTTTCCTCCCAATTGGGCGTTAAGATCCGGTATGTGAGCAGCATCTGTACTTTTAGAGCCATCCATGAACTTTATTTAGTCCAAATTAAAAGAAAATATGTGAGATGCCGCGAGAGTAAATTTTAATGGAGTCATCCGCTAATGCCCATTGCAATGCAAAATTTTCATATTGTAAAAATCTTTGGCTGGGATTCGAACCCGGATCCATCGCTGTCCGGCCGAGTGCTTTAGCCAGTTATACTACTGTGGCATTTGTAGGAATCCCAGTTGAGGCTAATGATTTTTTTAAATTTTTTATATGTACTCCATTGCAAAAAAAGGTTTCCGGTTTCTCATTGAACCAATCATTTCATTCAATGAAGAAATTTTGTCATCCATTTATTATTAATTATGTATACAAATTACGAGGGCGTATTGAAAAGTAAGGTCTCCTATTTTTTTCATGGGAAATCAAATTTATTCTCAACTTTGCGTGCATCGTTGGAAAGGTTGAGCATTTGGCTATTTTTCTACATAGTTGCCTTGACGATCAATCACTTTTTGCATCCTTGTAAACAGCTTTTAAATGCCAGCCTCGTACCTTTCTCCCGCCGCGTCGCGAAGCCAGCTTACGACTGCTTCGATTTCGACTCGTACGAATCAGTCTTAACGTTTTCAATTAGTTAGTTTGCAGTGTGAAATGGGTTTTGCTTTCATCCCCTCTCGTTTTATGGCGCATGGCTTGATTGATTTAATGCGGTTCTTCAATATTATGACTGTATTGACGAAACTCATATGCTAATGTTCCAATTGCTACAGGTATTTCTCAAATATTACCGCAAATTTGGAAATTTGCTTCATTCAGGGCAGAACATTAGATTTAAATTCCTAAAGAGGTATACATCGACATATTTTAATTAAATTACTTCATCTGTATCGACTTCTCGCCATTCTTCTGAATCAGTTGCTGGAGTGCAAATCATTTATGTTATTCTTTTTAAAGTGTCATGTTGATGGATGGTGCATCGTAAAGGGGATTGAGTGAAGCCTGTTGGAATAGGAAACGTTTAATATGAAAGGGTTAAATGGATTTGCAGATTAAAGAGAGATGATTAGCAGAGAAAACAGATGAGTAAAGAGATGTGATTTGGAACTCTCGTTCTTGATTTCAAATGCTCGTGGAATAAAATTTTGACCTGGTTGCTTTGATTAGAAATCACGCCTTTTGAATCATGTTGCTTTTCCACAGGGAAACAATTCCTATTTACAATTGCCAAGATAATTGTAAACACCAAACTTAATTGCTTGTTTAGACCACACCCATTTGCGATGAATTATTTCTGATCCTCTCCAATGTCTTTGTTCTTTGCCAACTCTTTCTGTGTTTTCGCGTGATTGGGCGGAACTAATCAAATGTATTCACCAACTGGCGTGTCAGCCAATTAACTTTCCGCGAATGTTGCTCGTGGCTCCCTTGACTTAAGCACGAGTATATTCTTTTGGCTGTGAGCTCCACTGCAATTTAATGCGGGCATTATCTCTCTCAGTCACATACCTTCACGGTCTTTTTGGAACTAATTAATGTAAACAGAGACTTACTGAATAAAATCATCTTTGTTTTCCGATTTATTTTAAAATATTCAAATTAATGTATTTAGATTGAAAATTGAATGAGTGACAATGAATACAATAAGGTCCATGGAAATATTTTTAGTTACCAAATACAAAAGTAATTGCTTATATCCTTTAAAATATCCTGAAGCTGTACTTACCCGGAGGAAATTCCTTAATTAATGTATTATTGAGAGATGAACATTCATCTCTAATACATATTTAATTCTCATTGAAATGATATATATATATATTACTTCTATATATAGATTACTTCTATATCTTCAGAGGAAGACGGATTGTTTCCGTCGAAATATCAAGAAAATACGTGTGTGTTCTTTTTTTGTTTCTATATCGTGTTTTACTGTGTATTGTACTATTCGGCACTTCCGTGTTACGTCTACGAAAGCATATATATATATATATATATATATATATATATATATATGTATGTATGTGTGTGTGTGTGTGTGTGTATGTGTATATGTATATATATATATATTTATTTATTTTTATTTGTGCAAATATATGCAATTATAATTGAAATTTCCATGCCATTTTTTTAATTTAATTTAAAACCTAAACCATTATCTTAATCAGTTTGACATTTTAAACATAAATAAATAAATATAGAACTTAAGAGGGCAAGGAAATTGATATTGCTTTCAATTTGAAATGGAAAAGAAATTTTTTTCGGTGTATGAATTTTTCGACATTTTAGAAAAGGGTATTGAGCGGCGACGACGATTATGTACAGAATTTGCGATTAAGTGGAAATGAGTACTAAAAATGAGTGTAATATATGTGAAGGATAAATTATGTTTGTTGAAAGATCTTATCAGAAAAGGCCATAATCAGAAAATCCTTTCCCATTGGTTATTCATTGATACCGAAAACCGTTTCACTACAGTTATCACTTAAATTTAGAAATACATTATTGAAAAAATCTTTTACGTCCACATAACTAGAACCACAACCCATCACAAAAATAAATGAGAAATGCACTGTAAAAGGCGACAAACCCGATTAAATTCTGGTTAAAGGCAAGAAATTAGAAGCGATTGCGACCATAGCGACAAAGGAGACCGACGAAGTTGGGAGGGGGTTGGAGGTAAGAGTTGGGGGAGCTACGAAGATGGCGCGAGTGGTGAAGGGCGGAGAATTGCGCTCGTGTTTTGTCTTCCATGCTGGAGCCCGTGATCCTGGGGGTGTGAGGCGGGTGGGGGTGCGGGAAGCAGAGAGAGGAAAGAAAGAGGGAGGGGAGGAGTCGTTTGGGGTGTCGTTTTGAAAGAGGTCTCCTTCCCCATCGCAATATCGGCCGCACCCCACCCATCCAACCTTCCCACCTCTCTGAGACAATGGACCACACAGGGACTCAAACCGGAGGATTGCGGATGAGGGGAGGGTAAAGGGAGGGAGGGAAGAGGGATGGGAGGCGGAAGAATGGGTTGGGAGAGGTGGAATGGTTTGGTTTCGAGTCGCGGCATCGACTTGGAAATGTAGATGGAGATGCGGAATCGAGAGTTGAAAGGAGGTTCGGCCCTTTTTCTTCCACTTTGCCCGTTTGTTGCTTCTTTTTTTCAACAGAGGGAGGCGTCCTCTTGGGAAGTGAAACATCTGTCGATGAGCATTAATTTCCTCAAGGCAGTCGCAATGGAATTTATAAGGTATAGTGGGGTAGCTCTCCTTCCCCCTCCGTATATCCTTCCCCCTCTCTCTCATTATTTCTCCCTGACTTTCTCTCTCTTTCCTATTCTTTATCCCATTCTCTTTCACTCTTTTCACTCTCAATTTCTTCCTCTAATCTCCTTTCTCTCTTTCACCCTATCTTCCTATCCGTCTCTCCTTTTCCCCTTCCCCCTCACTCTTTCTCCCTATTTCCACCTCCCTTACTTCTTTTAACTTTTTCGATCTCCCTCTCTCCTTTTCCCTCTCTGCTGTTCCTTCTCTCCTGTTTCTTCTTCCTCTCCTTCTCCCTCCCTCCTTCTCCCTCCCTCCTTCTCCCTCCCTCCTTCTCCCTCCCTCCTTCTCCCTCCCTCCTTAACCCTTTCTCCTGTTATTTCTTTCCTTTTCCCTCACCTTCTCTCTCCTTCCCCTTTCTCCTTCTCGCCTTCTAACTCTCTCCCTCTCTCCTTCTCCCTCACTGCTGTTCCTTCTCTCCTTCTCCCTCCCTCCTTCCCTCTCGCTCCTCTCTCCCTTTATCCTTCTTCATTTATCCCTCTCCCTTTCTCCGTGTCTCTTTCACTATTTCCAACTACCTCTCTTCCCTTCTCACATTTTTCTCTCTGTTTTTCTGCTTACTTCCCTTTTTCTCTTCATCATTTTCACTTTTCCTAATTTCTCTTTCCCTCACTCCTTCTTACTCTCTTTCTTTTCTACTTTATCACCCTGTTTTTCTCTCCCCCTATTTTCCCTCTGCTAGGATATAATTTACAGAGAGCATTCATGAGAATGAGGGCTTCATTGTAACACGGTTTACTCTGAATAATCTGATGAAATTGAAACATATAATTGCGGAGTGAATTACGCTTCAGTATGTAACCAAGGGAGGTAATCCTTTGCAATGATGCTTGCGGGGCAAATTAAAAATGTCAAAACTCGTCAATTTCCGTAGATGTGGCGTAATTACCTAACTATACTACCTGTGTGAACTATTTTATCGTTTCATTTTAAATTTTGATTTCACAAATTAAGAGCACGTTTGAATTTGGGCATGTTTTCGGCATAGTATAGCCGGGAGGTACTTGGTTTTAATCCAGAGCTTTGGTCAATTTCATCTTAACTCCGTGCAAATTTTGATTGCCTTTAGGTAAATCGCGGGAAAATGGGGGGCGGTACCGGAAAAAACGAAGAACATAATGTGCGTATAGTACACGCATTAGGACTTAAATCGGGGCTGATTGTGACGTAAGCCATCAAAATTCAATCAGTTTCCTATGAGGTTTCGATTCAAAAAATAGAGTGTTAATAACGCAAAATGAATATACCTTGGATAGAAACTGAATGGAGAAGTGTGAAACGCTTTAAAGATATCATTTCCAGTTGTAATGAATTAATCTTACTCGATCACGATTAAAATACCTCATTGTTTATTTTTAAAAGATAGTTTTTCTATGTACTTTTTAACATAATAACCACTCATAAACCCAAACGTCATAACGCTTTTAGTTCATTACTTCGCTCTTAACCGTCCAGAGTAAATTATAGCTCTTGTGGTAATTACTATTTCAGGTCTACCTACGCAAAATTTGCGAGATATTTATGACGGCCGACAAACGTTTTCATGGCTGTTTGAAAAATTGAAGCATGAATATTCCTATTTTTAGTCACCGTTGATTTTTTTTAAACCAAAGAATTTGAATGAAAACACGGAGTTCATTGGTTTATCGAACGTTCTAATTAGTCGCTTAATTCCAGTTTTGGTAGTAAATTCAATGTCCAGCATATTAGAAATGATGGTGTTTGGAGTTTTGTCAAATCGAGAATCAACGTAAATGGAGTGTACCGTGGAATTCATCGGTGCGTGCGATCGGAAATGCCTTCGCGCCTACGAATCGAGGAAGCTCTCATGTGATGTAGAAGTAAAAAAAGGATAGATTGGATGAGTTATTAGTAGATCATGAAATAATTTGGCTCGGATGCATCATTTATGAACCAGCATGGCAAAAGTGTGCTTCGCTGGTTTCGTCGTATTGGGAGATACAATAGTGCTTGAATCATTCGAAACGTTGACAAGAATAGAGAAAGGTGATCCGGTGAAAGACCCGTTAGGAATTTCTATAAGCAAAGGATATCCAAATAGACAATAAGTACACTGCACTATTTTTTCCTCAACAAAAGCAGAAGGCTCAATGCAAACGGTACATAAAATCGTTGATGTTGTCTTTGAATTACCACTATTTATAGTACTTTTGTCGAGATTGCATGCCAAAATGGTGATAAAAGAATTTTGTGCCTGATACATATCGTTTTGTAATTATACTTCAATTTGGGAGGAAAAGATGGAATGAGAGTCTTCGATAAATTTGTTCAATGAGGATCTAGACGAGAAACAGAAGATCATAAATAATCTTAGTATAGGCAGAAATGCAATGAAGGTAAACGATGGATAGAGTAACATGGAAGATTTTATTGAAAAGGAGTGTCCTTTTCCTGAATAACGTAAAATGAGTTTTTATGGCCCTCTTGAAAAGGGAGAAGAGCGCTAAGTAATTAATAAATTTATGGAATCTAAATCGAGAGTGTGCAATTGATTTTAGTGTACCTATTTACTATAACGTCGTAGAGTCTCTTGCTTCATAATGCGCAGAGTATTTATATACTCCTAACTACGCTCGTAAGTACTGTTCGGGATAAACACATTTTTGGGGCGAACATCGTGTGTAGATAAATATTATAATAAAATTTGGATAAGGATAGGAAAGGAAGGGATTGCCACCAGGTAAGAAAACCATAACACTTCATGATTTATTGACTTGATAATATCCGCAATGGCCACCGCACACACTTTAAAAACGACCAGCATGAAATTGTTCTTAAATGAAACGAATTAATCTCATATTAAAAATTATTGAGAATTAAGTCGCTGATTATCGATTCCGTTGTTGACCATTACGTTCGTTGATTTTAGTTTCGATTAGTTTATTTATGTATTCTAATAAAATTATTACGTGGTTTAATTTTTCATGTTTTTAACAATCATTTTTTTGATTGATTATGTTCAATGAACGTTGGTTATGATTGTGGAAAACATGTATAGCCCTGCTGATACGTTTAATTCAATCTGAACGTCGGTGGGGATTGGGATGGTGCAGTAATTAATGTACTGACATCCCACCCCGAGGATCCGGGTCCGAATCTCGGAGTTGGCCAGATTTTTCAGTGGTATCCCGAACCCTACTTAGGGTGGTATGTGGAGGTCACTTTCAGTCAGTACGCCGTCCATCCGATGGGATGTTAAATTGTGGACCCCTTGGCTCCTTTCGTTAAGAGTAGGCTAATGAGTAATGCGGGTTTCTCTCCTTGCTCCCTCCACTTCCTGAACCCCTAGTGAATTACTACCACCCATCCCAACTAGCGCAAATGACCTCTGCTGTCGGTAGCCTTCCCTGATAAGTACTACTACTAAACGTCGGCAGATATGGTAAGCTGCGTTTCAATTACCTAAATTTCTCGAAACTCAATATCGACGAAATCAATGATTATCAGGAGGTTGTCAATCACCTTTTTTAAACTCTGACCTCAGATAAATTCTGTGTGAAGTAATTGACAACATATTTTTGCTTTATTTCGAATAAATGGATAATGTTAATGTAAACTTATTAATTACAAAATAGTCAACATTTTGCTATGCCCTGGACTTCCGCGGTGATGCATCTGACTAAATCTCCACTCTTTCACAGCTCTTTTCTTTGCTTCAGAATAGTTCTTTTATGTTTTCAAAATCATGAGGTGACGACCAGAGTTTTCCGTGGCATAGAAAGAGACGCGGAGGAAGCATGGAACAAACGATGAAACTAACGCTTATCCTTGCATCCTAGAGAAATTAGTTACGTTAGTTGGACAAGTGTATGCAGCATCTCAAACGTGAAGTTGCAATAGAAAGAGAGATAGAGAGGGAGATAGATAAGGAATCTTTTGAGAATGCTCATGAAACTTTTTCAACCTCTTCAGAGTTGGGTGTTGTTTGCAAATTTATACGCATATAAATGCATCAATGGGCCTTTGTTGCTGAGGGCGATTCTTTCAGTCAACGTATGCGCGCGGGCTTGCACACTGCGCCGTCTTTTGTTCCTCTTAGTCGGCGAGCGAATGCCCCCCCCCCAACAACAACTCCCTATCACCCGCCCCATTAAACCTCCCCATCCCCCTCCCGCGAGGATTGTGTATGCTCGCGATGCATCTCCGTCTCCAGAGCTTACTAATGGACTATAAATGTTCGGGTCCACGTTCTCTTAACAATGGTTATCACACGGCGTTATACACCCTAAACTTGGCGAGAACGCCTCGAGACAATACCGAAGGACGCAGTGTATCGCTCGCCGAACGCGGTTCATTTTTTTATATTGGCGGAAGTAAAAGCTTCGTGGCGGTGATGTGAATTATTTAGTCACCACGTGAGAAGTCGACCTCCAAGGACAGTTCCCTCCTCGAAAAACTCATTGTTTCCGCCTTTTTTCGATACCATTGTGAGCAGCATGCCAGGCGCCCCTCATAAATAATTCAGGTCATTCAGGGATGCGGTGAGTGTGCACCAATGAAATACATGCTATATTCTCTCTCCGAGCGCCATCTTCTGGGATCTGTCCGTCGCTCGGCGCGACTGCCCGTCGCTCACTTCCCGCCAGACGCGACGGACCCGAATCACCTTCTGGTGGAGACGAGCTCCCCCACCCCACCCAATCACGTTCCCATCTCCATCTGCATCTTTCGAATTTGAAGATACCACGGAGGCGTGTGGAAAGGGGTGTTAGTTAACCAGCCATCAGAGCATTCCGTGATTTTTTGCATTCGGTCACATTACATTTCCGGATTGTCGAGGACGTTATTATCCACTGTTGTAATCACAATCGTGCGAGAAAAAGATAATACATCTGTAACTACACCATGTCCTACAAGCCAACGAAATGGTGGATGGTAAAGAAGTGAATCCACAACTTGGATGCATTGAAATATGCGAGGATTATTGGTCCAGGGGGTTGGAATGGCTCGGCGACTAATCTACTGGCTTCCCATCACGAAGGCCCGGGTGCGACATTTGGAGGTGGAAAGAATATTCAGTAGTTTCTCAATTTCCATTTGGGGTGCTCCCATATGGAGAGCACCTCATGTAGAATATGCTGTCTGTCTGATAGGTGTTTCTGTGAACATTCTTCCCCCTGGAAATAGTCACCTACCCTTAATGGCGCAATGCACTTTAACTGTCGGTCGCCTCCCCTAATAACTAAATATTAATATAAAAGTGGCGGCGTGAAAAGCTCACATTAAACTAATATATTTCACTTATAATTCAAAATTACTGATTTGATTCGAGGGAAAGAGACTATTGGTGGAGAAATCATGCAAAAAAGAAAAACTTAATATCCCAAAAAATATTTATGAGTGTTCACTCCGCAAGATTAAGTAAGGAAAGGAAAAATAAACCGAATTCCTTAAAAGAAAATGAGCAGGTGTAAGGATAGGTTTGTGATTGTAGTAACTAGAGTAGGAAGAATAAGGAAACAAAGAAATGAAAATCTATTAAGCCTGTACGTACTACTTGAATTCAATGGTGTCAGGATTAACTTTTTGAAACTTCATGGTCATTGAATCAATAAAACTTTTTATATTTGCTAAATATATTTTGTTAAGGTACTACCTGTTTCGATGTAAAGACAATATCATCAATTATGTGCGTACGTACGTACGTAACTATAATATGCTAGTTATCTACGATAACCCAATTTTTCCTTATCGATTCCCTTGTTAATACGGTTCATAGTTGTTTCTATTCCGTATTTTTTTCAGAAAAAATCATAAAATACAGTTCAGTTTTTCAATATATATGATTTTGACCTTGATTTAATGGAAACAGTTTCCAGAGAAGGATGAAATTTTTAAATGCAAAACGTATTCAGAAAACTGAAAACTTACGGCAGCCAATTACCCCCATGAACTCCTTGGTCTCGCCTTCATCATATAATGCTAGGCTGGAAGATTTACGCGTTTGTATCGTCATTAATTTCGAAATATGTACACATTATACATTATAATATATACACATTACAATATATATATATATACTTCCATCGTATATTAGAATTCATACATATGATCTCCCGGTGGATAGCAACCAAGGCTATTCTATGGTAATAATGCAAAATACTCTGTCCATATCTATACGGCTTGTAAGGCTATTTTTTCTCGGTCACCTGTTAAGTTCTCTATTCAAGATCAAGTCTAGCCATTGCAAAATAACACTTCTCCGTTTAATTTTCATGAATACAACAGGAAGTCTTAAATATCCTCATTAAATCAATATGAAAAAACGTATCGAAAGATGACCACGTCATTGATAAGAGTTGTCTTACCTAACTGTTATGGAGATCAAAGGAATCAAGAAGCACTTTTTGATAGCATATTAAAGACATGCTGGGCACAAAAAAAAATTCCATGGGAAGGAATAGTTTTGGTAACTACATGATAAAAGCTGATGAATTTCCTAAAATATTCATTTAGTTGATGTGAGTTTGCATCAAATAACCGCAATGACTCTTGAATGATAACGATGTACAATACGTTCGTTTCAACTTCAATCGAAAAAATGTACAAAGAATGCTCTGTCAAACTGTAAAACTGTTTTTAGGTAATACTTCAGACTAAGCATTAATACTATAAGAACGGAAATAATTTGATATGATATGTTTCAATTTATTTTACTAACTTACTGCCATATTTTTATGATGGCTCTTCTTGTTATAAAACGTCTTTTTACCGAAATTAAAAAAAAATAATTAACATGCTTGAATGAACACGTAAAAAACCCATAGAATTAGGAGGGTTTTTTAATATTAATCATTAAATTTTCACGACCCTCTGGCGTGGAATATTTCAAAAAAACATATCGCTTCGTCTCTCGAGTCTGCATCCATTCGTTAATGTGTGAGCGATTGATTTTCAGCTCCAATAAAGCGTGCGCCCGACCCATAAGCGCATTCCCAGAACAAAAAATAAATAAATAAAATCGAGCACGGAAAGAACGTAAAGAAGTCCTCGACCCTTAACGAGGTTTTCAAAACTCTCGACGTCCTTCCACGCGCGTGCGTTTCGGCGAGAAACAAATTAGTTGAAAGTGATAAACTACCTACTATTCCAAATGGCGTTGAAAATATGAAAGACGACTGCTTATATTTCGGGGGGGCGGGGGGGGGGAGGAGGATTGGTTGATGGGTTGAACGACCTCTGAGGGGAGGAAAAAGCTCACGGGGAGGAGGGAAAGGGAAGGGTATTTGGCGGGGGGTGCGAGAGAGAGAGACAGCAAACCTCACGTCGAAGGAGACTTTTAACTCATCACGATGCACACTCCCCGAAAATGATTGAGTGTCTGTCAATACCACGTCACGATGACGCCATTTTAAGCCTGGTCCACCAGACCTGTCCTCTTCTCTTCCCCCCAACACCCCCCAGCCCCAAACCTCACTCCAATCCTCCGGCTAAGCCCTCCTCATGTGATGCGACATCCTCCCTGCGTCCACACAACCCCTCTCTCCCACGCACAACTCACATTTGCGACCTGGCCGCCCATCGAAACGCATTGCCCACTTCGTCATGTTAGGAGATCCAATCCATGGACCAATAATAATAGTTGGTAGAGTTTTAAAAGGGAACGCGTGCACTCGAGTTAACTTCGTGATGGATGCAGATGTATCCGCGGGGGTGGATGATACTCCCCCTCCAAGCCTCACTGATTCCGTTAAAAAATCACGGCGAAAAATGATGTGAAAGTAAATGGGCATGGATAGGAGGTGGATTGGATGGAAATCAAAGGGAGAAAGGGAGGGAGGAATTGCTGAACGGAGGATTCGAGGGAGCAATTTTGTAAAGTGACAAAGAGGCATGCATTGGAACTGGATAATGGAACAGAATATGATGGGACGGATTTTTTGTTTCCATTCAGCAGGAAATTATTCTGATTGGCTATGGTAAATTAAAGGAAAAATTTAACATTTCTAAAAGATATTGAATCTCTGTACAATCGGTAATATAATTAAAATTATATAATAAATAGTAGGTGATCATTCTAACAGAATGAGTAAATATATTCTAGTCATATCGTGAAATGCTCGGAAATCATATGGATTAAAAATTTTAAAAAAAATTAAATTTTTGTGACATGGCAGATATTCATTAAACAATTTTTCCCGGTTTGTTCACATGATGTGATTATATCTAGATTCAGTTAGATATATTATTCCTATGTATAATAATTTGTAGCGATAAAAGGAAGATTTCTAGTGTCACTTTTCCGTGACTTTTCCTGGAGAAAATTCTGATTTCTTTCTAACCATCCCGATAAAAAGGTCAGTTATATCAAGCAGCACATCTATGGTAAATATGTTTATTTTTTATATTTGAAGATATCTAAAACTATTAGAACGTCCTTCGCAAATTAAATATGAGTAGTATATTTCGTTCTCGAGTGAACTAAACTTTCAAATTATCGGATCTGTAAGGTAGACGTTCAACTAGTGTCGTGGATAACAACGTTCATGACATTGCCTCCTGCTTGTTCTACTCTGGTGATTCAATCGGAGTTTATGTTGATTAACTCTAATTACCTAATTACTGATGAAATATCACAACTTGATAAATTTGTCTCTATGTAAATTGATACTAATATATGGTAACGCGATACCAAACTAATCATCGCCACACACCATTTGTTTCTCAGATACATGTCAGTAATTACACAAACGCCTTTCATTATTATTTTCCATTATCCGTTGCTGGTTCTAGGTTTGTATATACTGTGTGTGTATGTGTGATATGTATGCATACGATATACAAGTGTATATATAGATATACTATATGGTTGTATATGTACATATACGAGGGTCATCCGGAAAGTAGTACCCGTTCGTGAAATAAAGACACAAAAGTAAATATTAACAAACATAAAAAATTTTATTTGAAAGAGGATACTTTAAACTACTTCTCAACATAATCTCCAAGCAAATTAAGGCATTTGTCATAACGTGTGACAAGTTTCTGTATTCCTGCTGCATAGTCCTTCGCCGCCAGCTCATTGAGATACGCGAGGGACCCATCTTGCACAAATTTTTGCATAATGCAGATGGTGTTTAACAATTTCATGAACAATTGTTCGAGAAACATTGGGAAAATGCTCACAGATGTCATCAATTGTGACGCGCCGATCGTTCCTCACGAATTCGTCAACTGAGCTCACCAGTTGGTCTGTAATGACAGGCGGTCTCTCCGAACGCTCATCGTCGTGTGTGTTCCCCCTCCCCATGTTGAAGTTGCGACACCACCGCCGAACAGACGACTCGTCCATTACATTGTCTCCATACACCTCCTTTAATTGGCGATGAATATCACATGGGCGAACGTTTCTTGCATTGAGGAATTTAATCACTGCCCTCACTTCACAACTGGCGGCGTTCTCAATTTTTTTAAACATTGTAAACAATCACAGAAACAACACAGGCAATGCTAGCGTCACGCAACTTGGCTCAGAGAAGGCAGACAAGCCACTGAAGCTATCTGACCTCGTCCAGCGGCTACTCGCGTCGTCAGCACTTCATGCGGCACGAACGGGTACTACTTTCCGGATGACCCTCGTATATACATATATGTATATATATATATATATATATATAAACATACATGTATTGAAATACATATATACGTATATGTATAGACAGGTATATATTTATACCTGCATGATTGCGTGTTCATATTGTTTCATTTCCCCTTATGTCAGTTGTAAAAGACTAATATTCATTATTAGGTTATTATTTTTTCATTGTATAACTCTTTTCGTCTATGCCGCAGAATTAATGACTATAGATCCCACAAGGGATACACATTGAGAAGATATTTTTATTTTAAAACATGCATGAATGAAGCAGGTAAATTAATATTTCAATGAATAGCCACGCGAAGAGTTACGTCTACAGGAATGTAATTTGGATCCATTTTTTAAATCTTGCGTCATTTGGGGCAATGATTTTTTGATTTAATTTTTTAATCAAATTTTGACTTAATTTACTATTGAATGGTCCTCACTGTGTTGACTCATTATTTAGTAAGAACTTCCTCAGTAGGTATATGTAACCGATCAACAGTACGCTCACTATTAATTATTCTCTCCAATCCACAACCAAAAACTCTCTGCAACTTGGTATCAGTTTGCACTCAATCATCATAGTCTCGACACTGACTCATCTGCTCGTCTTCCCATCCTCTGCACTCTTTGAGGCGGGGGGGGGGGGGGGCGTGCCCCTGACACGATGCCTCGTCGTTCTTTATTCCATCCACGAATTTTAAGTTCCTTCCTTGGATTCCGTTCCCCCTCCTTCAGTCAACCAATAAAGCGCAAGCCGAAAGGAGAAAAAAAAAATAATGAGAAAAGTAAATCCTTTCGCGCTGCTCGAAAAAAATTTAAGGGCATGCATTTCATTTCCATCATCGGGCGGCTACAGGGGAAGGGGATGTGTGGCTTGGGGAAATTTCTAATGGGTAGGGGTTTGAAGGGAAAGGTGGGGGGGCGACCGCAGTTCTAATTCAGTGTAAGGGCCTAAGACACGTCCTCCCATTCCAACCGCCCACGCGGACCCCTTCATTATGCACGCTCGTGACTTAATTTAAAAAGGACGAGTTGCCGACGTCCTAAGCCCTTCCCTCTACCCTGCTCCCCTTATTCCAGCTCCTCCCCGTCCTCTTCCGTCCCCCGACCCCTTCACATCAATCTCCGCCCCAATCCACTTCCATCTTCTCCTCTGCCTACCTTCTCCCCCCCCCCCGTCTCTCTCTCTCTCCTTCCACGATTCCTTGAGACTTCACCGCTCCCTTTCCATATTCAGGGGAGGGTCAATTCGAAGGGTGACGCAATGGAAAGGAAGCCGCAACGTTAGGACGAGGATATTTGTTTGTTTATATAAAAATAGTAGACGGCCGAGGAAAACGTTTTGGGCAAAAGTAATATCGTCCCCGCCGAAATCTTTGCCTGAGGAAATCCGATGGAGACCTGTGATGAGAAATGAGGGATGCCATGCCTCTGGGTACCCTCGTCTTCACCCAAGTTGTGAAAATTTGTCGGTACCAGATCTTCCCTGGGAAACCGTAGTCAGCACATTGAATGGAACTGCCTCCTGATATGCGAATTTTAGACTCCGTTGGACTTATTATTTGGCTGTTGGTAGTATTTGGTGAGCTCTACTAGTCTCAGCTATCACATCAACCTTCGTCCTGATAACTATGGTTGGTTGATGGGTACATTGATAATGTATTGATTTATGTCAAGAAACGAACTTGTATTTTATGCCTCTGAATGCAGCTATTTTTGAAGTTATTATGATGCCTTTCCAACTAGCTGATGGTTTATTTACACTGCAAGTGAGAATAAATAACTGAATATAGCCAAATTATTACGAGGTGATTTAAATTCTTGAATTTCACTGTGAAATTTTACACACCCATTTGCCTTAACCGGGATCCCAACCTGGATGCTTTATTTTTCGATCGATTCATTTAGTTAAGTTACACCAAATACTGCTGATACTTACTCTACACTCACTTTCCAAATCAACTCTCGAACTGATTACTGTGGTTATTGGCGTGACCTTATATGTGTGCATATGAAGCTCGTGCTCTCCTAAGCTGACACTCTCCACGACAGACCCTCGTGGAGGCTTTTGGGTTTTGTGTAGACGTAGACAGAGAGGGATGATAGAAACCATAACTGGTATATCTTTCTTCGCAGCTCTCGCCCTCTCTTCACCTCACCTCCTCTACATTTCTCCCAGATATTTCTGGTAGATAATAAGTAACTCTCTGTATTTCATACACAACGGTTTAATTGCACGGAAGTGAACCCTCACAGATTTCTGTTCTTCATTTTTCTGAAATCCTTCCTTCCCATACATTAAACTCTGCACAAGAGAATTGTTCGCAAATCACTTGCAGAGAGAATATCAACATTTCATGGAATGAAAAGGAAACGTTCTTTTCAGTATTCCTCACTCAAGATCAAAACAGTTAACGTTGACTCTGAGTGAATAGTTACCAATTTCTCAAAGCCTATCATTCAAATTACTGCTTTCATGTAAAGCCATTTCCGTCGAAATTTTGTGAAATAAACATGCATTTAGAATAAAATTGAATTTAAAGTAAATAGTTAAATTAATACCTGTACAAATGGTAATTGGCGTCAGCATTCCTAGGGTATGAATTTGTTTACTACTATTTGAATATAAATGTTTTTTTTTTCGTTCTAAAGTAAAGAAAGTACTTAAGAACGAAATATCCTTTTGTAAATATATTTTTACACAATGTATCATCTTATAGGAAGCCATTAACATTTACAGAAGACATGATCAGGATATTTAGAAATATTGGCGGAAAAAAAATCCAAATGATTTAACTACAATAAATATATTGCCATTAGCCGAAGAGTTATAGATACAATGGAGTAATCTGAAAAAAACTTAATTTTTCATAAGTTGGCAAGTCTTACAATTTGCCTATTCGGTTAATAATTTCTCATATGAACCATTGTCTCTTTGTGGGGGAAACTGAAGGCGATAAACTTGTAGTTATGGCCCTATTGTTATCTCAAGATAAGTGTAATGCCTTCTACCAAAGATTCATTCTACTATCATAGTTTCATTGAGAAATATTTTGACTGTCTTATACTATTAACGAATTTGATAACTATCAATGGTGATGTGAAAATTCGCAATGCAAATTACACGAGACCACTCGTGATACGCCGATTAGCGCAAAGAAGAGCTTGTAAAACGTAAAGCAGTTAGAGGCACGCAAAACACTTATCCCCTGAGTCTTTCATATTCCTCAAGTCTTCCGTTTTCATGTTTTTTCCTTTCCCCACCAGAAGGGTCCGGCTTCTGGAAGGAGGTATTCATTTCAGGCCCAAAACACTGCGGTAGGTAGTTCGGCAAAAACTGGATTCAAAATTAAAAAAAAACTAGCAATTGAGAAATCCAATGGAGAAGGGATATAATGAGATCACCAATACGGGGAATCGTGAATGATGCACGAATAGTGCATGTTATTTGTGTCTCTCATACCTTGGGCGCTCGAATTCGATTGAAAGGCGGCAAACCGGAAATTAAATCGAAAAAATCTGGCCCTAATTAAATTAGTTTATTGCGGCGCGTGATTTTGCTCACGTGATAAAATGATGGTGTCATAAATTTATTTAATGGCGGTATTGACTGATACACAATGTTAGCCATTCATCGGCGCGATTCCTTTAATCTACTTGAATGGAAAGTTGTATTCGTTTTCTTGACACGCGCTAAATTTTATGAGTTTGCACACAGCGGAGACGTGAGAATGAAAGAGTGATTATTGCGAATTATGCGAAGTAAGTAGTTTTAAGGTAATCTGCGGCATTGATTTTATGGGGTAATCATATGAAAGAAAAGCATTAGGTGGTAGGAGAGAAGTTCCAAGAAACTGGAATAGTTAGTCATTCCTCAATAAACATATAAAACTAGACATTGTAGTTTGGATTCTAGTTAAGTAACGATCCATTCGACATGCGATCAGTATCAGGATCCTGCTGAAATGTCTACCGATATTGTTACTCAAACTGTGTACCCCGAATAGGAAATCCCCCAAAATTGATTCAATTCAAACCAGGTATTTTGAGCTTAGAATGATTCCTTTGCCTACGCAGAAAACTCATTCCTCCAAAGCCTACGCAGAGTAATGTTCATAACACACACCCTGGCGGTGGCTCTCAGAGTACCATGTAAATTATACCAACCATAAATGAAGGAACGATGCTATACATGTTCTATTTTGAAAAAATAGTGGGAATCATGTTTAAAGAAAACCTTTGATGGACTACTCGCACGTAAAGATAAAGCTGCGTTTGCCTCTCATTCCTTTACCCATATTAAAAGGTGTTTTTTTTCCATTTTTGGGCGGTGTTTCAACTTTGGCATTCAAAGTAGTAAGTTATCTTACATCGGCCTGAAAATGTGTCAACACTCGGGAAAAAATATCTCTAGTCAGACCCGAGTCATAATTTTTAATCACAGTTTGAAAACATTTTCGAAGGAAAGTGTTTTATTTTGCGGCACAATGAACAATTAAAACAACCTCAGGCTGTGAGATTTAAGCTGAAAAAATGTTGAAAGATTTAAGTTTTATTTCGTCGCTATCCCCTATGAGTGTCTAAAAATGGAAGGTAATAAACTCCGAACCTGTACTTTTGGTGCCTTAATCTCATGGTGCAGTGCAGTGAGAATGACAGTGATCGTTTTTCCTGTTCCGCCTGGGGTTACACAGGAATATTTTATATCAATGGAGTTCATTAGCTTGGATTTTAGCTGAGGTGTCTAGAATCACCCGGATATGACTCCGGGACCCTCAGGTTAGTCGCCCAGCGGTCTTTTCACTGCAAGGCCATGCCTAGTTTTGCTATAAGAAAGCTCATTGACGTAGATGCAGATGTATGGCGATAGATTTACGTTAGTGCGTTATGTGCGTTATGTTATCGTTAACATTTATCGGGCGCCACTTTCAATTGCAATGATTCCTCATTGGAATAAACACTTTCCAAGCAAATTAATCATTTGAAATGCCCTCTATTGTGACAGAAGTTACGCGGATGGAAATAGGGAACACAATGTCCTCATCATTCTGAAGAGGATAAGGTTGCACATATTTATTAATGCTGCGTGTAATTTTAGGGGGCGTGGGTAGACAAGAGGTAGGGAGTCTACCTGTGAAGCCGAAGGTCGCAAGTTCGTTAATGGTTTTTCGGAACGAGGCGACCACGCATTAACAGAAAAAATACAATAATTGTATTTTTGAGCCGAGGAAACGAGAGAAATAGACTTCTACTACAAAGCTGCCCTGAACCCATGGTGAAAGGCAGCAGTTTCACCATTAGGCACTGGTGGCGCAGACCGAGTGGGTTGGCCCAGGATGAACTGCCACAGCTGCGGGCGAGGATGAAGTTCACGATATCGGCCGTAGTACTGCGATGTAGAAGGCAACGGGAAACCACCAATTTATTCTCCCTAGAATATGCAGCCTTGCATTCAAATGGAGCAGAATGTAGTAGCTGCAGTAAACCAATCCTAGAGTTGAAATACTGATGATGATGACGTGTAATTTCAATAAAGTTTGAAAATATAGAGAGTAGCACAAATTAAAACGGTTTTTGTTAAACTTTCCTTGTTTTCTGTGGGAAAAATTTTGATCCTCAAATTGTGGATTACTGCGGATACAATCATGTGGAAAACAAACTAACAAAGGAGGAGAACGCCTAACCCGGACGCCAGAACTGTGGTAATAATATATCCAAGAAAACCATTATGTAAATGTGTTCACCTCTAATATCAGGGACGGTGAAAATGCAATTGGAATTACGTGACGAGCTTAAGTTTGTACTGATACTTTAAATTTTTAGCTATTTTTAAATTTGAGTTCTGTGGACACCGTCAATTCTGTGAGATCCATTATCGCACTCATTCATTTGAAAGTGGCGTTTCATGTTATATATGAGTGTGTGTGTGTATATATATAAGCACAAAAGGGTGGTATGAAAAGTCACCGACCTCAGAAAATTTCAGAAAAATGTTTTGTATCTTTGTAGCTAACACAAACCTAACATAGATACAAGACATTTGTTCCTTTAAAAAAAGCCCCAAAATTTCAGAGTTTAAGAGGACGCCTCGGTAACTTGGCTAAAGCACTCGACCGGATATTGAGGGATCTGGGTTCGAATCCCAGTCAAGGCGAATGGTTTCTACACTCTGAAATTGTTGCATTGAAATGCACATTAGCGGATGACTCCGTTAAAAGTTACTGTTGCGGCATCTCCCGCAGTTTCTTTGGAATTTGTCAAAGTGAAAACACCATAAGTGTTTAAAGTTGGCTTTAACCTCGTGGACTGTGGCGCCTCGCGCACGACTACGAATGCCTGTGACATTGTATGTACGGTATTTCGTCACAACATCTTGTTCCTTTAAAAAAAGCCCCAAAATTTCAGAGTTTAAGAGGACGCCTCGGTAGCTTAAGTGGCTAAAGCACTCGACCGGATATTGAGGGATCTGGGTTCGAATCCCAGTCAAGGCGAATTAATTTTACACTCTGAAATTGTTGCATTGACAAGACATTTTTGCTGAAATTTTCTGAGGTCGGAAACCTTTCAGACCACCCACGGTTATATGTTTATTTATATTCATATATATATATATATATATATATATATATATATATATATATATATATATATATATATACATATACATATATATACATATATATAAATATATATATATATATACACACACATATATATATATATATACATATATATACATCGTCCGGAAAATAAGGGTACTGATTTTTTCCCGCCGCTCCAGGCGCGCCCAGCACCGCTCTGACGGGCTGCGATTGGAGGGGGGTATGTTGGCAAGCGACGCTGAAAAAGGCAGTCGGCTCTGAGCTGTGGTGTAGTGAGGAGCTCTGTTAACGCGAACCTCCACGCTTCCACCCACGTCACGGAACGCGATGCCGAAGTTTTTGGAGCAGCGTTATTCCATCAAATTTGCGGTAAAGCTTGGGAAATCGTCTACCGAAACTGTCGGTATGATTAACCAGGCTTACGGGGAGTCAGCCATGTCCAGAAACATGATCTTTCGGTGGCACAAGATGTTCGTGGAGGGCAGAGAAGAGGTTGACGACGAACCACGGCCTGGACGCCCATCAACGACACTCACCGACGAAAATGTGCGAAAAGTACGCGATGTACTGAACTCTGATCGTCGTCTTAGTGTTCGGATGATAGCAGAGCAGTGTAATGTGCCAAAAACAATAGTGCACGAGTCGCCCGCGTCCGGCCAGCGATCAAAAACATCTGGCGGCTGCATCACGACAATGCGCCGTCTCACACCGCGCTTGTCGTGTCGGACTTCTTGGCTAAGCACGGCGTGGCAATGCTGCCGAACCCGCCCTACAGCCCGGACTTGGCACCACCGGACTTCTTTCTGTTCCCGAAGATAAAGAGGAGTTTGAAAGGAACGCGATATGGGACTTTGGACGCCGTCAAAGAGGCCGTGACGACGTCTTCGAGAGGTTCCCGATGATTCCTTCGCGGAAGCGTTCCAGGAATGGGAACGCCGCTGGAACAAGTGTATCGACTCACAAAGGTCCTATTTTGAGGAATACTTATTAGCTTAAGATATGTAAAAGTGTAAAAAAATTTTTTTCCTGAGCTCAGTACACTTATTTTCCGGACGAACCCTGTATATATATATATATATATATATATATATATATATATATATATATATATATATATATATATATATATATATACACATATATATACATATATATACATATATATATACATATATATATATATATATATAATATATATAGTATATTACACAGTAACAAACATTATAGAAACACAAAAATTAGAACACTCACACGTTATTTCTTGATAATTTCGACGGAATTCTACTCCATCTTCTATTACTGTGTAATGTACTATTCGGCACTTCCGTGTTACGTCTACGAAAGCATATATAGTATATATTGTGACGTTGTGCTTGGCGCAGCGTCACTTGCCCAGTTCGAATACGCGCGCCTCTCTCGCGAGCCGTAGAACGGCGGGGCGCTATCTGTTGGCGCCGACAATGTATGTAAGAAAAAAGAAGAGCGGAGCGCGCCGCGCGCGGAGAGTGCCGGCCAACATGTGGGAAGCAGAGTTCGTTGTGAGATGTCCGAGAGAGAAGGTCGTGTGCTATCATCGTCGAGTCACCGACAGCCTGCGAACACCGGGGGTGCGCGTGCCAGCAACCGACCTCGCCGTGTGGGCCCCCCGCAGGCCCCGACCGGAACATCGGGACCCAGCAGTCGACAGCGAGGCGGCCATCTTCGGCTGCCGCCGAGCGGCCACCCAACATCGTGGCCCAGCAGGCGTCGGCACCGCGCGTCATGTTTGCTTGGGAGCGCCCACACCTTTTCTTGTGATAATAAATAGTTCTTATGAAGTTTACTCGTCGTAGTCCATTTTTATGCGCCTCCTAGCGTCCCTCGTGATTTCAGCTGAAGAGCCGCTGCCCACCCCGGGGCACATAAAAGGTGAGCGAGCCCTCCCCTGGGACGAGGAGTGTGATGGGCCAGGTGACAGCCAGCGGCGTGACTCTGCGGCTAGCCATGCGGCTAGCCTGGCGCCCTCAAAACAAGTAGAGTCGCGGCCTCCCTTGTCTCGCGGTATCGGGGAAAATTTATCTATAAATTAAATACCGCGTCACAAATGGCGCCCAACGTGGGGCAGCCTTTCTATTGTTGTGCGAGAAAAGTGACAATTATATTTCGACAGTGCGCATGAGGCGCGAGTGTAAAATGGCGTCGCGTCGGCCTTGACGAGGCAACAATGGTGTGAAGGAGAGCGAGCGGAGTGATACCGGCATGGTGTGCATAGCGTGTGTGTGAGCGGGAACGATGCGTGAGTAACATCGCGCGAGCGCCAGTTATTACGTACAGCTCTTTCGCGAGCGGTATACAATTTTTCTATTTGATTTATAAATTAGTTTTTTTTTTCGCTATACATTTTCATGAAATTAAAAAAATTTAAAATTCTTTGTGAGGGAAGCAGTAAATAAGAGATTATAATTTCTACTCAATCTTTTGTACTTGTGGTTTGTGCGGGTACTTTGAGTGGTTGCTTGGCGTTGAGGGTGGGATGAAAGCTGTGAACATTCCCGAGGCGACTTGTTTCCAGTTAAGTTGCGGAGGGACGATCGGTTTCTAAGATTAACTACTATTATTGGCGTGAGGGAAGCTCCGTGCGTGGCCACGTATCCCCAGAGTGGCAGAGGATCCTTTGAAAAGAGGAAGTGGAGTTTGTAATTTTTGAATTTTGAGGTTAGGTTATGCTTTTAATATAGAATTCTGATTTATTCTACCCTATTTGTTATAATAACTGTAGAACAGGGAAATATCTTTAGATTAGGATTAAATTTTTGCAGTAAGCGTATTTTAGGTTAGGTGGGGCAAATCCTTTAATTATTCAATAGGTTAAGAATTTTCTTCTTCCTAATTTACAATGGAGGGTGACACTGGATTTTTGGCGAGATATCAGAGAGATATGAGGGCACTGCTACGGCATTCAGCGGTAAAGGCAGAATTTGAAATAATTAAGCAAATGAGTGAAGAAGAGGTGGAAAATGAGTTGTCAAGTAAAGGACACTCCTTGGTAGGGCCACTCTTAGTGCGCAAAGAGCGATTATTGCGGGCTAAGCTTCTTTTGGCACAACCACGGTTAGGGACACCATGGTCAAAGAATTGGACGAGGATGTGCAGCCTGACGATGTAACCCTCTCAGGAGCTTTATACGCCTTAAACTGGGACGAAGACCTAGATGCAGGGCGGAAAATGAAACGGGCATGCAGTAAGGGGCATAAAAAGAAGCACATCGAGACGGAGAAAGTTGCCGCAAGCGACGGAGAAATTAATGAGGAACTGAACCCCATTCGGACCATTACAGCAAACGCAGCGGGAGGCCCTCAGCCCAAACTGCCGCTGATGGACTCATATGATTTTCCGCCGCTGGGGGAAAGGAAAGAAGCGTCAGATTTGACCAGAGAAAAGGGAAAACTGCGCATTCTGCCTTCGGAAGCGAAATCAAATCAGAAAGAGATACCAGTACAGAGCGACCGCAACTCTGAGGAAATAAAGGAGTTGCGGAGTCAATTGCAACAGCAGAACGAGATGATCAACAACCTAACGGATGGAATTAGCCGAATTTTACAAAAATTGGGCAGTGAGAAGAACGATAAGGAAGTGAACTTGAGAAAGGGTTCCAAGAAAAAGTATCGGAGGGAAATAACATCCACTTCGTCATCTTCTTCAGAGTCGGAGGTAACGAGCGGGTCGTTATCTACTGACAGCAGTGATGACTCGGACGATGCATCAGGGGACGATGGACATAGACAGAGCATCAGCTATGAGTTAGGAAGGGCCATAACGAGACCTACGTGGTCTAGGCCTTCACAGGCGAGAGACCAGGGACCGGGCTTTGACGGAGCTTGTTATTCCTGCGGAGAGTCGGGACATAGGGCAAATGCGTGCCCGAGAGTCCAGTGTTTCAGCTGTGGCGCAAGAGGGCATATCAGTGTCAATTGCCCCAGTCGACCTGGAAGGACACAAGAAAAGTGCCAACTTTGCGGCAAGGTCGGCTTATTGGCAATTAATTGCCCTAATTGCAAACATCTGTTTACTCGGCAGGAAAACGGACAAGCGGGGAGTCGCCTAGCCCAAGCGGCTTCCCCGCAAACCAATCCGTCGAACACAAACCGGCTGAATTAGATCTAGATAATCATAGGAATAAGTCGATTAAGTTAGGAAATGGTGATTCGATTTTGGAAAAGCCGAGTTGGACAGCCAAATTCTGCGAACCAAATTCGATCAAGGAAGATGTAAATAGTGGAGTAAAGGATTGTATAGAGAAAGGAAGGGAGATAAACTCAGATGGGCCAGATGAAACATCTGCTCCTAGGTCGAGTTGGACAGCCAACATCCACCACCCATCTGAGGCGTTGGCAAAGATCAAGGATGAAGAAATCTACAGATCGAGGTGGACAGCCAACCTCTATCGATCTGGCCAATGCAATGGAGCTATCAGGAAAAGCTCTCCAGCTGAGCAGTCGAGACGGACGGCCGACCTCCACTGCAAAGCTGATATTTGCTGTCCAGCCGTTGATTTCGCCGAGCCGAGCGGGTCAGCCCGTCTCCGCCCACCAAATCAACCGCATATGGGGCAGAAGGCGCATTGGTCGACGGAGTCAGCTCCGCTCTGCCAATCCGTTAGGTCGGAAGAAAGCGAAAGGGTCAAGTCCTTGGTAGGATCGAACAGGCCAGCCTGTCTCCAGCCACCAAAGCAAGCAGAGAGTGAGAGAATGAGTGAGAGGCCTCAGAGCATCTCGTCGGTGCCACAAAGCCCGCCGAGACATGCGTGGAATGTAGATTCTGCCCAGTCGCTTCACGCGGGCCGGAAATCAGAACAGGAGAGCGATTATGAGAAATTGCCTCAGTTACTGTTCACTCTGGATCGGTTGTGTTCCAACAAAGGGACGGGCAGGAATGAGTCGAGTGAGAGTGTGACATACCCTGTAACCATTGAGGACAAACCTGATAGGCTGTGTCCGGTTCAGGGAGGGGGAGTCGGCGTGGAGTCCACGCCTAGAGTGAGTTTAGCGAGTGTGACGGCAGGGCTAGTAATCAATAAGGAGAAGAGCGAGTTTTGTTGTATCAGGGCTGCATATCTTGGATATCTGTTAGACGCAGAGGGACTTAGACCAGATCCGGAAAAGATAGCTCCAGTCGTGAATTATCCAGCACCATCTAACCTCAAACAACTAAGACGATTTCTTGGTATGATTGGATGGTACGCTCGGTTCATAAAGGACGATTCGGAAATCAAGCTTCCACTGGTCAAGTTATTGCACAAAGGTCAAGAGTGGGAATGGACAGAGGAACAGCAGAAAGCGTTTGAGACATACAAAAGGGCCATTACGGAAGCCCCGGTCTTGGCAAGGCCGGACTTCTCTAAACCCTTCATTGTACAAACTGATGCGAGTAGTGAAGCAATTGGAGGTGTTCTTTCTCAAGTGAATGAGGACGGAGAACATCCAATCGTTTATGTCAGCCGAGTTCTCACATCAGCTGAGAAAAACTATACGACGACAGAGAGAGAGTTATTAGCTATTCTATGGGCCATAAAAAAACTAAGGCCTTATTTAGAGGGCTACAAGTTCCTCGTGATCACAGACCACTCCGCACTCCAATACCTGCGAAACCTCAAGGAACCTACGGGTAGGCTCGCGAGATGGGCGCTGGAGTTGCAGCAGTGGGACTTCGAGGTGGTGCATCGTCGAGGTAACATCCATGATTTGCCTGATGCACTATCTCGTATGTACGAGCAACTATCTGGCGAAGAGAAGATCGCTGAAATTACGGAAGTAAAGGATGAGGACTACCAACGCAGAGTCGAGGAAGTCAGCAAATATCCGGAGAGGTATAAAAATTGGAAGGTCGAAGCGGGCCACTTGTATCGTTACAAGTACGATGAGCTGATCGATCCAATCGCTGATTGTGAAGAGGGCTGGAAACTCGTGCTTCCAAAAGAATGTCGAGAGCGGGTCATTAGGGATGCCCATTGTGCACCTTCATCGGGCCACCTCGGAGTGGAAAAGACATTCGATCGAGTCGTACGAGATTACTATTGGAGAGGGGCCTATCACGACATTCACAACTTTGTGAGGCAATGTCAGGACTGTCAACAGTTCAAAACGTCGCAGCAAGCGCCTCAGGGACTATTGGGTAAAAGAACGGTAGAGAGACCATGGAGCGTCGTAGCAGCAGATCTCATGGAGTTTCCGCTTAGCAAAGCCAAGAACAAGTACTTAATAGTCTTTCAGGACTTATTTTCAAGATGGGTGGAGCTAAAGGCGGTCAGAGCTGCTACGGGGGCCAACGTGGTTAAAGCACTTGAGGAGCTTGTCCTATTTCGCTGGGGAACGCCGGAGTATCTCGTGACAGATAATGGAAAAGAGTTTGATAACAAATGCGTAAGAGAAGCATTGGCAGAGTATGGAATAACGCATACAACAACGCCTCCATACCATGCTCAGGCAAACCCAGTGGAAAGATCCAATCGAACGCTGAAGACGGCCATCGCGATGTTTGTAGAAAAAGACCATAGAGACTGGGATCAGCATTTACACGAACTAAAGCATGCAGTCAACACCGCGAAGCAGGCCTCGACTAAGATCTCGCCAGCCTACTTGAACTTCGGAAGGCATCCACTGCCAGTGAAGAGTTTGCGGCGCGAGCTTGAGAAGGGGGAAGGCATAGAGAGCAGATTGGATCCACAAGCGTGGAAAAAGAGGGCCGATAGGTTAGGCTTATTACGAGATTTAGTAGCCGAGAATATAGAGAAAGCTCAGAAAAAACAGGCGCAAGCGTATAATAAGGGTAGACGAAACATCGAATTTAATGTAGGAGACCTAGTAATGCGTAGGACCCACCATCTGTCCAGTGGGATTGATAGGTTTTCAGCCAAGCTAGCCCCTAAATTTGAAGGACCGATCGCGATACTAAAAAAACTGTCTCCAACAGTCTATATAGTAGAAACGCGTTCCAATAAGCAAAACGCGAAAGTAGATATTGGTGACTTGAAAAGATATATAGCACCAAGATCCACTCGTCAAAGTGGTGAGTCCTCCGAGCGCCAAGCCCACGGAGCACACTCTCAAAAAAAGTTCCTTATGAATTTTGGTATTATGTAATAGGTCAGCATTGTGTGTTTGCCTCATGTTATCTTGTCTGTGTGTCAAAGTGAGCGATTTATTTTTCAATGATGTGAAAATCTCTGTCGGACATTATTGTTGTTATGGCACATAGCCCTTGAATTGTGGTGAACGAAAGTTTGCAAACGAGGTGTGATGTGGTTGAGCTGAGGACGTACTGCCTTTTATAGAGTGAATTATCTGAGCGAGTGATGCTTTTGTTGAAATTTTGTGAGAAATTCCCTTGGAATGTATGAAAGATTCATGCCAAAAGTTTGTTCATACCAAATGTATTACTTGATGTTCATAGAGAATGTGGTTAAAATTAGAAAAAGTTGTGCTATCCATTTTCTATCCAATAGCTGAAGACAGAATCTCAAAACTGAGTGAACTACTGGTAGAAATCTGTGAAATTGTTGTTATTATATTGTGTTCATAGGTTTCAGTTGCAGGCTCGTTTGTAAGCGGTCCACTCGGACGAGTGTCCGGCTTAGGGAGGGGGTATGTGACGTTGTGCTTGGCGCAGCGTCACTTGCCCAGTTCGAATACGCGCGCCTCTCTCGCGAGCCGTAGAACGGCGGGGCGCTATCTGTTGGCGCCGACAATGTATGTAAGAAAAAAGAAGAGCGGAGCGCGCCGCGCGCGGAGAGTGCCGGCCAACACGTGGGAAGCAGAGTTCGTTGTGAGATGTCCGAGAGAGAAGGTCGTGTGCTATCATCGTCGAGTCACCGACAGCCTGCGAACACCGGGGGTGCGCGTGCCAGCAACCGACCTCGCCGTGTGGGCCCCCCGCAGGCCCCGACCGGAACATCGGGACCCAGCAGTCGACAGCGAGGCGGCCATCTTCGGCTGCCGCCGAGCGGCCACCCAACATCGTGGCCCAGCAGGCGTCGGCACCGCGCGTCATGTTTGCTTGGGAGCGCCCACACCTTTTCTTGTGATAATAAATAGTTCTTATGAAGTTTACTCGTCGTAGTCCATTTTTATGCGCCTCCTAGCGTCCCTCGTGATTTCAGCTGAAGAGCCGCTGCCCACCCCGGGGCACATAAAAGGTGAGCGAGCCCTCCCCTGGGACGAGGAGTGTGATGGGCCAGGTGACAGCCAGCGGCGTGACTCTGCGGCTAGCCATGCGGCTAGCCTGGCGCCCTCAAAACAAGTAGAGTCGCGGCCTCCCTTGTCTCGCGGTATCGGGGAAAATTTATCTATAAATTAAATACCGCGTCACAATATATATATATATATATATATATATATATATATATATATATATATATATATATATATATATATATATATATATATATATATATACCAAACGGAATCAGGGTTGAATATCATTATTCGGGTTTCCAGTCAATTACCATTTAAAATATAACAATTTTTGATCATATCTTCTTAAAAATAAGGAAATACGTTTATTTCCGTTAAGTTTTGAGATGAAAGAAGCTTCGACCTTGTTTAGATGGGCCTCCTTGAATTCAACTTACTTTCAAGAATTCCGTTCCATCGCTGTCCTCGAGAGACGATTATGACGACCGACGAGGAAAATGTTCAGTCATGGAAGCATCACTCTCCTTGATTCCATCCTACTTTCTGCTAACAAAACGAAAACTCGGTGTCATATAAAGTACGTCCATAAATATTGAGTTATCCTTTATATATTCTTCTTCCCTCTCCGTCCAAATTTCGTGGAAGTGACATGCGTAACGAGAAACAGTCAGACGGGAACGAGAATTACAAATACATTTTTCAAAATCCCTTTTTCTGCCGATGAGGACACACCCAATCCCCCTTCCGCCCCACATCATTCCCGGCGGGACACCCCATTAGTTGCTGTCAAGCCCACTTCCGCGGTCTCTTGCTCACAACCCTCACCCCACTAACTTCCAGACATGACTTGCTTAGCTCCCGCTGAAGGAGTCGAATGCTACTTCGAGGGGACGAGGATTCTCGGGGAGCAAGGTTGTTTCGTGACTGGCTGAGAGTTCTATGGCGAATGGGACGTGTCCCAGAGATTGTCTCCGACTTGGTGAAGAGCAGTAACTCACTCCCTCCATCCGGCTCAAAACGACTCGAGAGCCAGAGCACGCCATCCCCACGACTCGCCCTCAACTCCGTGGAGCTGCTCGCTCCCCCCCTTCCGCCCCCACACACACAAACCCACCCCTCTCAGAGCACAACGTCCGCGGAGGGCATCGCCCAGCTAGGGGGGGTCTTAAGAACGATTTACACGATGCTTATTTCAGTACTGAAGATTTTTTTAAATCGTATCAATTGAAAAAAAAGAAGTAACTTCGCAATTCCACACGAACTTTATTAAAATACGATTTAGGTTTCGAGTTTGGACGTCTTCATCAGGTACTTACTTTATGATGACGTCCAACGTCGTACACTAAGTTGTGTTTCAAATGAAGTGTGCGTGGAATTACAAAGTTACTTCTTTCACTTTAATTTGTAGTGTGAATTCCATTAGTTACGTCTAAGATAACTTTTAAAATCTTGTCGTTTAAAGGAGTGGATTGATATTTAATCGATATATATTCGTTAAATAAGTTGAATCCGATTTTAAAAACTGAAAAGAAAAATCAGTACGGTACTTTTTTTCTCTCCGAGTCTTGAATCCAGCTCCCAATCACAATATAGCCTGGGTGTTTCATAAAACTTCCTATTGCGATGCTGGAATCTACGTAAATTTTATAAAAATCCAGTTTGGAGGATCTGTTGTTGAAAATGTTCCAATGGACAAAGAATCCGTACGAAAATTGAAGTATCTCAGTTTGCAGTCAGGCAAAATTCGCAAATAATTTCTTTGACTATGACTATCTCAATTCGCGGCAGATTATTGCAAATATTCGCCAAAGCACCGCTACTGTTTCTTAACATTCTCCTTCTAATCCGGTTTTTGGACCGGATTTCCCTTTTTCGTTTATGGCAATGTAAACGTTTGGCTATAATTGTTACCTCTAATTGCACAACAATTTCTTTGTCAGAACTATGAAAGTAATCTGACATGTCGACTACGAAGCAGACATTTAAGCGTAGGCATAGGCGTAGACAGCAGGCACGAAGTACAATAGTGTGCCTATGGCAAAAATTTGGTCATGTAAAAACGTTCTTCGGGGACTTCGTACTAAGTTTTCAATTAATATCGTATATCCTGAATTTAATACTTATATCATTAACTGTGGTAAGGGTTTTGCAAAACGGCCTTAGCTCCTTTCCCACGATGATTAACCACCGAGTGTTTGCTCACTGTGATGATTCCATGTGCACACAGGCTAGAAAGTTGGTCGAAGGGAGAGCCTCTTTGGATTTTTCAAACTCTTTTGTGTCAAAAATCCGAAAGAAAATTTTTTTATTGCCATGAGATGGCATAATTTTGAAGAATATCTCACCATCAAGCTTGTTTGCCAAGTCCATTTGTGGGTAATAACTCCAATGGCCATAAAACAGCGCGGCCGTTTAAAAAAACTAAAAAAAAACAATTACGACCGTTGGGGTTATTACCAATAATTAGGCATTGCGTGCAGTAAAGGGTGTAGCAGCTCCAACTCCGTTACCCCTCGTAATAACTAAGTATGCTGCAAACAGAAGAGAGGAATCTCGTACAAAACCGCACAAGATGCTCTGCAAACGAAACGGAAATACATTTAAGGTTATCATTGAAATCAAACCGCTCTAATGGCTACAAACTTAAGGGGATTGGAAGGGTTTATGCGTTCCGATATGCCCATTCGGAAGGAAGTATCAATATATGCACCTGTTTGTGAGCATATCCTAGGGATATTGATGTTTAAAAGCCATACGAAACTCGTATTCCCATCCAACTCGAAAACGCGAATGTTAATGAAACAGTCACATTTCTTTAGAATATACAATTTCCAGACGGTTATCCAACGTAACGAAACCTTTCATTCTAATTCATTACGCCTGTGTTACCTTTGAACCTTCGTTTTGGGCCAAATTTATCATTGGAATAGATTTACACAAAGTTTCGACATTTTTAATGAATGACACTTACGAGTGACACCGATCTGAGTGTTTCCGGATGAGGGCCATCGGATCCAAATGTGTCGGCCATTAGTGATACTATTATGTTAAAAATACACTTGATGGATTCAAACAGTACGCTCATTAATGATATTTCGATTGTAGTATTCATCAACATATCTGGTCGTCAATATCCTAGAATTGGTTTGGCTCTGCAGCTCTCCTCTTAATTATTCTAATCTCGGATTACCTCATCATGCCTACGGATTTCTCTTCTTTTCTCCTCTTTGACATCTGTCTCTTATTATCTATTCCATTAATCTTATCTCTCTCTCTCTCTTGGTTTCTCATCCACTCCTCTCCCTCGCAATCACTTTCCCTAAATGACCGTCTTCAGCAGGCCACCGTGCTTAAAAAGTTCACAAGGTTAAACCTTATAAAAGTTTTCAATGGACTTCCTTCTTCTCCCACTTTTCGTAGAGTCTATAAGATTGGAAAGATCAAGTGTAGAACCGACAGATTTAATATGCCATTTTTTTCACGAACGATAAGGGATCGGAATAACCGTAAAAGACTGAGCTATTAGGGGGGAGTAGCAACTTTTCTATTTCCGTTTTAAGTAGCCTAGTGTGTGGCCATTATTTCATCTGACCTTAGTTTATTAGTTTTGTTATTGGCGACTCGTGTCACATGCTCAGATAAGTATGTCACAGTTAGTTACCGTGGTGCATATTTTTCTATTCTATTCTACCTGGTATCCTACAAGCCACCGCTGGATTATGTGGCAGGGGGTGATTACACACCAGACATACACCTTCAAAAATTAAGTTTCACTCAATTTTTAGTTAAAACGTGTTTTGGCAAAATAATTCAAAAAAGGAATATCATGACAACTACAGGTACATGTACAACTCACCATACATCTACATCTACTTAATACCCCGTGAGCCGCCGCAAGGGCGTGTGGGGGGGGGGGTTGTTTGGGCACCACACGTAATTAAGAAAAAAACTCCTTGCAAAAGCCACTAATTCATACATCCACAAAAAACATTTTATTTATTTATTTTATTTTTATTTATTTAGTAAAAATTGTGCACATACAGCAGGATTGCCAATTTATAGTGACACGTATAACAGCAACATGTAAGGACACAAAATTCATGCAAGAACACTTACATCCCACACACATGCAGACACTTAAACTACCAACCAACATAAACATGCACCTACAAATATACCTGATGTCTTTGCAGAGTTTAAATTTTGTTCCGACTTGTAAATTAAATTGCTTTTATATTTATAAAGTGACTTCAGTTTCTTACTATTATGATTCCCGATTGTTCGGGTAACGAGTGAGTATGTGTATCTATCTGTCCGGGAATCTTGTCTCTCTTATTTTATCTTTGTGGTCTGATCTACCTAAGCAGTGTGGAGTCAATATAATTCCTTCAGTGTCATCGTTGAATTCGTTTGTTCTGAACCTTTCTAAAAGTCTAAGCCTCGCTTGTTCTCTTCGTACTTCAAGTGACTCGCAGCCTAAATCCCCTAAGAGACCTGTCAAACTTGTGTTCTCATTACGTATAACTATTTTTAACGAAACTGACGGATTTTTTAGGTGCTCAAAAAGGAAAAAAATCGCAATCATATGAGATACGAATGGAACATAAAGGAACACAATGGAACAGAAAGGCAATCTGAGAAGGCGGAAATTATACGCATAAGACTTACATGGAAATAATTTGAGCAATACACATGAGCACAAACAGGTATTGTGAAATTAATGAAGATCAAATGAACGCGATGGAAATCAATACTATGGGAAATTTAATTGATCAAAATTACTGGAACGAGTAACTTTCCGGCAGAACTGTTCGGAGGGGCCGAAATATTCGAAGGAAGAATATATTTTGAGTCAATTGGAATACGTATGAAGTGAAACTTGGTCTTAAGAGTTCGTAATATCAATACTCATTCTGAAGTAGAGTTAGCGAGCAGCTCGTAAAGGCAATGTAGACTTCTGTTCCCTTTCTAACTTGGTTAATCAGGTGATAAGCGAATAAAGCGTGCATCACGATAGCTGTTATAGGAACATTGAATAAAGAAATATTGAAGGTAGTCGGGATATCTTTGTTGACATTCTAAACTCTGAGAAAGGATTAGTCACATTAGAGTGGGTGGAGTTATTTTGGGCATAACAGAAGCGAGGATCAGACTAGAGGGTAAAGAAAAAAAATCAACGGAGGAAAATGAACCGATCAGACGGCACAAGCGAGCCTAGTGGATGTAGTGAATCGTGAAGGGAATGATGGGAAATGGGGAGCGAGGTTGGATATCCCATCATCGAGGAGCTTATTAATGTTTTATGACGACTGAAATGTAATGGCGGCCAGGTAAGGGAAGGAGGAAGTAAGGGAGTAAGAGCTATTTAGGGCTGGAGAGGAAGTTAAGTCAGATATATGAGGGAGTTGAGCTATTTCGTCAGTTAGGAGAAATCATTACAGAATATTTTTTTAGGATCACTATGCACGAGACGACGTTAAATAATAATTGAAGTAATTATTTATCAAGAAATAGGAATCCCCGACTGAATTTATGTAGTAAAGTGTTTCAGTACATTTATGTTAAAGAAGGACGGTAAAATCAAAATTTAAGCATTTGAAACAGTTCCCATGAACGTAATTTATTTTAGAAAAATAGAGATACCATGAAATATGAGGAAAGACCTTTTGGAAGAGGGAATAGTGATTTCAGTTCGGTTCCGTAATGGAACAGAGTAAATAAGGAGTTACATGATGTGTACTAATTGAATTATGGAGGCTGTCCCAATGTACCTAATGCGTAGAATTGGCAAAAAGGATGTATAGATCATAGTTAAAAATTCAGGATAAATATTGCTGTAAATCAGAATAGCATTAGATAATTATATCTGTTTACCCCGATAAAACCTAGTTCAGAAACTAGGTTTCATCAAAAATGTTGTAGGAAAATGCAATAAAAAGTAAAATTGAGGCGTAACACCGCTTAAGCAAGATCATATTTGTAATTTGCGTCTTGCATTCGGAATTGATGGGAGAGAGCTTGAAATTAAGGAACTAGAAGAAGGTTAAGACAAAATCCGCTGGATTTTTCAGTAAATATTTAGAGAAGAGAGTATGCGTGACGGATATATTGGAGGTATTGGGTTGAGAACCTCTTGATTCACTAAGAGAGCAGACAAGACCTATTTGAATTTATATTTATCACTATAAACGGCCCCGCAAACCGTCGCAAGAACTTGTGGCTGGGAGTGTTAGTTCACCAGCCATTCTAATTCCACTCCACCACTTCCATATACATATGGCACCCCAGAATTCACCGAAAGGGCGCGTGGAAGGGTACGAAAGGACACCATTCAGGCAACATCGCGACTACACAAAAAAGACAACTCAGGAGACCATTAAAAAGAGCAGGATCACGTACACCTTACTTTATACTGTACAGAACACCAGAGTTTTCTTGCGATAGCGAGTTAATTATCATGGTACCATATTATATTTTTAGGGACAAAATAAGAGACATGCATACCGTCAGATTCAAGTACTCGTTCCTATTTTGAACGAGATATACTCTCGACAAAATCAAGAGGCAAGTATATCCTTAATTCAAAGAGCAAAACACATACGGCTTCACTCAAACACACCTTTTATTGAATGAATGAAGAAACATGTAGGTATGTGAATAAGTGTGCCTGTGTTTTTTGAATTGTATGAGTTTATATTGATGTATTATTTCGTATTTTAACATAAAAGGCTGGTGACCTAGCCCCCTTGTCACACGTCCGCATGGTTTTTTGGATGTAAATGAAAGAATGCGACGAATGCAATACGTCTCTCTTCCACGCCGATAAGCATAAGCAATTTAATTCTAAAAATGAGGCACAATTGTTTTATTGGAAATAAAGCGGAAGGTATAAAAAGAAATTTCTGACGTTAAGCAAAAGGTACAAGACGTAAGCCAAATAGAGAAAAATGGAAAAAGTATCGAGCAGAAAAGTGGCATTTATGTGGCTGTGCGAAAGAAATAGATGCAGTAATAGTAGCCGGATAAGGGTAGATACGAGTATTTGGATGACCCCGGTGCTGCAAATTCTTCTCTCGGAAACCTCAAGCAACATGACGTCATGTATCTTCATTATGACCTTTATCTTTAATGATAATCTCAATATCTATAATCTCAATTTATCTTTATTATGACCGCTAGGCTACAGAGGGATATGGACTCTTTCTGTACATATAGATAAAAATATTCGTTATTTCCTCGAGTAATAATAGTATGAAATCAAAGTCATAATTGGAATAGTTAGATGCGAGGAGACAATTAAAAGCTGCATAGACACCTGGAGCATTCGTAGGTGCATGTGTTGGCGTAAGTCAGTTGCTAGTTTACGTATGGTACGTGTATGTATTTGCATGCGTGTAAGTATAAATGGGTTTTTAATGAATATATGCACATTAACTCGCTTTGAAAGAGCACTAGAACAGGTCTCCATATTTCCACTTCTCAAAATACACTGGATGAATGTAACGACCTCAAACCTGCGCATGCGTGTTAAGGGGGAATATTACTTCCACATGCCACATTCTGAAGATCATTTTTTTTGTGGTCTACAAGCATGTGTGCATTAGGTTTCAGCCTACCCTCGCATTTCATTCTGGTTTGTATTTTTTTCATTCCAGAATCAATAATTTAAAATAATTCTGATGAATTGAAGCCATTCGGTATATTTCCGCTCTTCATTTCTAAAACTGAGTAAAAAAATAAAAAAAATCGTTCACCTTGACCGGGATCCCGGTGGCATATTAGCTGATGCATTAAAAATTTACTGTTACGGCATCTCCCGCAGTTTCTTGGAACTCCATTATCATGTTAAACAGCGTTGCAATCAAGTTACTCCTGTTAAAATGCCATGCAACCGCGTTAGTTTCCATTTTTTGTGGTAACTAAACTAAAGATTAGAGTATATTCTATTGTTTCAGGCTTCACTTCGTGGAAGTAATTGATATCCATTATTGAAATAGAAAGAAAGACTCGTCTACCCACCTCACTCAAAGCAGCCTTCTACCCACCCATAACCCTCTCCAAACTTCTAGCCAATGGAAAAGACACCCAGGATAGCCTTCTCAAATCAGGCATTTATAAACTGAAATGCGAGGATTGCAACAGCGTTTATGTCGGTCAGACCGGCAGGAATATCAAGTTACGAGTCAAGGAACACGCTAGGTGTCACAAAAATCAGAATAACAACTCTCTCTTCGCCAAGCATTTACTAGAATTCAACCACAGCAGTGACTTTGTCCCAGAGATATTACACACACTCCCAAAAGGATTAAAAATGGACGCTCTCGAGCAATTAGAGATTAGAAGGCACTTGGTGAACCCCAACACGACACTTTGTAATGAGCAATTATTCCCATACCCCTCCCCACTCCTCTCCGAGAAATTAGCCTGGAAATGGTCAAAACAATCCATCAACGCACCTGCGAGCCCCCACCCCCCTCAAATCCTTCCAACCCTCCCCGCCCCCACTCTGTCCTGAGGGTATATATGCTTGCTCTTTCTGTTTTGCAAATTTGTACCTGATGATGCCGCAAGTCGGTGAAACGCGTCGTGCCGTATAATAAAATCTGTGGAAAAGTACGAGTCTTTCTTTCTATTTCAATAATGGATAAAGATTAGAGCTTCACATTAACTGCAATTGAAGGCACACCTTAACATACTTAAATGTATGCGAATCCGGAACATTGGATTAACCGCACCCTAATCGACTCTACCGATTCTACCGAAACATGAGTTGTTGACTCCATGCTTTTCCCCTTTCCTTTCGTTCATCAGTCCTCTCTCTTCTTTAATACCCTTCCCTGTCCCTTCCATTGCCACCCGCTAAATTCCATCCCGTTCCTACCGTCCATTCCCCATCCTTTTCCCTCCAATTCTTTCCTTCTCGTTTCGTTCCTATCTCTCTTTCTTTCCTTTCCTCCCCCTCCTTCCACTTGCCTTCCACCACCACTTCCGCTCGCATTTCAAACATAAACCCATCTCTCACCGACCTCACTCATCAGGCCGACAAAGTTTGCTATCTCCGGGCTGCTAAAGCAGATAACATTGCACGATTAATCCCCTGCTTAAAGAGAAAAGGTCGCGCGGTTGGCAGGCGGGAGCCGTCGGCCAGAACTCGTGAACGCTTCGCTGTGAAGTACTCCCGCGATCATCAACACATCTAAATTTAAATTAAGCATTTAAATTGGACGTGGAATGGTTTGAAGACACTTATATTAACGCATAAATGAAAACTGACGCTGAGAGAGAGCTCGTGATGATATTTCCTCTGTGAAACACATGACTGCCAAATTTTATGGAAAATGTAATTTTTAATTGATACTTAAGAAACAAAAAGAAGTATTTAAAAAAAATAATGTTATCCGTAGACTATGATTATTTTGTTCTATTTTTATGTGCAATTGCTATTTTTGGCGAATAATCAAATATAAACAAAAATAGATTTAATTAGAAAAAAATTATTTGAACAATTATTCTGCGAAAAACGATTGACCGCACGTACCTGCGCTGAGCATAAGATTTTATTTTAATGTTAATATCACACAAGTAAAATCCACAACAATCATTACCTTTTAAAAATGAGTGTCACAGATATTTTAAGGTCTAATTCAAGACATTTGAACTTATCGAATTATTCAACCCACAGGTTGTGTATCAGAACATAAAATAGGCGTCTTATAAAACATAACTCGAATTCAGTTCCCAAAATTGGAATTTTTCTTCTCGAAAGCAGTTTTTTCCTCAGTAAAGAATATTTTTGAGCAGCGAATTCAGATTATTGGGATTGTTTTCAGTTTCATTACACCCTATTTATCAAAATTATGATATTACGTAAAATATTTTCCGCTATAAAATAGCTTAAATATTTCCTACCAAAGACTAAAAACAAAAAAATGAAACAAGGAAGTTAATTTTCCAAACCAAAAATAATATCCCTGCAAATATGTTCACTTTCATCCTCTGGAAGAAGAAATAAAGTAGAGGTATTTTCATTAAAAGCATGATATTGAATCATTGATTGATTGGAAGTGATTTCAAATAGTTAAACTTGCGTGCGGAAATATGGGTTTCGTTAAAACCTGGAATTTGGATAGAACTTTAGTCCCTAAAACTCACTTAATTTTAAAGCTGAAGCTCCAAAACCCCCGGACACTTTAAAAGTTTTATGCGCCGAGCTTAGGGCTGAAGTGCTTCAGTTACTCTTTGTGCACTCAGCGAACGATGAAGTGCTTTTGAGTGCCAGAATAAACACGATATTCAAGTCCCTCCCCTCAGTGCCATGCCTCACAATTTAGTAACCATTCAGAATAACTTTCCTCTCCATCCTAAACTTCGCCGTCTCCCCTCCTGAGCCATTCTATCGGACTTCAAGTGCTGGCCCCTTTAAAACCAACATGGCCGACGGGCGAAGTTCTGAAAGTTTCGAACCAGTGATCCTATTCTCCCCGTCATTGAGGCATCGGCCATTTGTGCTCGGAGATTGAGGAAATTTTTGTTGAGTAGAGAGCCGAGATGAAAAAAAACCTCACGACCGGTTTTTCTACCATCGTTCAACAAAACCCGTGCTCTAAATTTTCATCGTCATGGTGTGTCAGGCCATCAGACGCGAATTTTTTGCTCAGCGTAATGAAAGACCTAGGATTAAATCCCATTATGAAGGCAATATACTTATCCGGTTAATATGGACATTCTTATTATATTTTGGCGAACACATCCTTCGAATAATTTCTCTTTGTTAATGACTTTGATTTATGGTATTTAGAGAGATTAGCGGTGAGTGAGTCTTTCTATAAACGTGAGAGATTTTTCGCAAGTAATTCTACATAGTTTTTGCGGTACCTCTTTGCGTCATGGCCATCCTTTAAGTAATTTCATGTGTCCATTTGAAGCCTAAAATTCGAGTTTGATTATTTTTCCCTACCTTTTCTTCAACTGATTAGGTTTATTCACTTTGAATAGATGACGTTGTGTTTTTACACTATTGTTTGAATGAAACTGAATTAATCTAAGTTTTTTTTTTATATATTTATACATGCATGAAAAAACGCACACACTAAAAATATTTACTTGCCTCGTGTACTTCTGATTAATTTTCAGAGTTTACTTTCGAGAAACTTGTGAATATATCCTGAACTTTCTTATGTTTACATCGTAGGACGAAGGTTTATACTGAATCCATAATGAGTTACAGAGGAACATAACCTTTTCACCGGAGATAGTCCCTCTTTATTGGATTTATTTTTTCACAACATTTTGTTTCAGTTGATTTTGTTGTTAGAGGCTCCGAAGAAATCTTATTGCTTTATTTTAATTTCCTTTTCCTATATATCCTCATTGCAGCTTTTTCCTGGTCGAAACCGGCTTGGCTCACAATTGGTTTAGTCTATTGCTCGGGTTTTGAAGTGACAAATGATGACACCATACTCTCGCCTGATCGTCGTTTTTTGGTCATGCATCAATATGGTTTACCTTACGAAAACAACAAAAAAGTGTGTATCTCTGAAATAAATTACAAGAATTACATCGCATTGGGTTGAATCATCAATTTTTTGCTGCGGCTTTGTATATATTTGTTTTTTTACTGGATAAAACTTGTTTTGAATATTAATACTGCAATTTTCACTTCACTGTTGATGATTAATTTATCGTTTTCCTACAGTTAAAAGTTGATTTTGGATGAAAACAGACCATACATCCTGCATAATCTCTGTATTTCCTTACAAAGTACATTCTGACATCAGACAATACCATAAAGCCCTCTTCGATTGTAAAAAAAGTGTGCCAAAACTCCTGAAAAGTTTTATTTTCAGGAATCCGCAATTCTTCGATAATCTACATCTACATAATATCCCGCAAGCTGCCACAAGGGCATGTGACAGGGTTTGTTAGGTGACCATTCGTAAAATAGAACAAATGAATGCAAAATCAACGTAGTTATGCAAACTTACACCTATGGCGTACACATTCATGCAAAAACCTTTTTATCTAACACGCATGCAAATACATACACTATCAACAAACTAACACATGCACCTTAGAATGCAATGAAAAATTTATTCCATAACTTGCCAGCTAGAATTTGAAAAGTAAGACGGCGAAATTCCAACATCAATGGACATGAAACATACAATGGTCTCCGCTCCCAAGGACATAGGCATGGAATGTGACACAACGCTGCAGATAGCGGGTCCCCCCCCCCTACAGAGAGAGAAACGAGGGATGGAAGGGGAAACATAATCTCAGAAAATCGATCCATTAATTCTTCACAATTTGACAACGAGGCTCACGTCTGAAATATTTTTGCAAAATTCTTTGCTCCTCGAATGCAAATTTATGTACTCGTATCTGTATGCCTGATACCCTGAATTCATTGTGCTCATGTGTGATAGATAAGTTATTTTGCTTTCCCTTTCTTCCACTCTAGCGTGCCTCTCCCTTTTTACGTTTAATCAGTCCTCCTCCCTCTTCTCCCCCACCCCCACTGCAACGTACACTCCTCTCCTCAAACTCCAGAGCTCGGATTCGTTCCCATCCTTCCGCCGCCCTACTTCGCTCCAACAAAACTTCCTCCTCTATAGAGTTTCCTCTGCCTCCTCGCCATTTCGCTCTCTCTCTCTCATTCTCTGCCCTGATCATTTATTGCGACCAATGTCATACGATTCCTTTCTCACAAACTTCCCGCGCGACTGCAGATAACCAGAAGAAATATAAAATTTTTGGGAACTTTTTCCCCGACCCATTTGGAACTCTTTGTTGGGTACGATAATAAAAAAACTATAGAAAGCTTCGAAAGCGAAGAAAAATGCTTATTGTTAACTCTTGCTGACTACGCAACACAAGATTATTGAACGCTAAATTATCCTTGTCTTGCGCTCAGTGTGGTATGCCTCCATTTCAACCATTGATCCCTAGTACCATTATTTTATTAGAATCGTTATTTTTTTATTTTGTTATATTAAAATGAAATTATTTAAAAAATTATTGAAATATTATTATAAATGAATTATTATTAAAATAAAATTATTTCAAATAATTTAGTTTTAGTATATAGAAGAAATAATAAAGAAAAACAAGTGTTTACTCAAAATTCATTCACAATTTATTTTGCTTCTTAAAGGCTGTAATAATATTTTATTATTTTTTTCACGTTTGTGTATTTTTACAACTGCACAATACCCCGCGAGTCGCCGAACAGTCAGGCGACTGGGATGTTCGAGCACCAACCATATGTACACAATTATTAACTCATATGTTCATTTGAACATTTATTAGTTCGTACACAAAAGCGGTCTTACACATACGCACATAGTACATGCCTACAGGCATCATGCAATTGTCGGCCAAATCACTAACTACCGGTCTTTAAGTGACAATACTCTGGTACTTGGTATTGATTTTGTCCATCGATTTTTCACATTAGAAGTCTTTTGCTTTTCGTGGAATTCTGTCTGATTCCATTTATTTTGATCCGTTTAGGGCCAAGTGGAGTAGATATATACACACGGTTCTTTATGAAAGCAATGCGCATGCTTTTATTGTGACGCGACTATCCATGATAGCGCAGTGAAACCGCTCGGAAAATGTGGTGGTCTGCCCTTCCAACGTAGCTGGTTGCCAGTTTTCTCCGAGCAATCAGAGCGGATGGATGTGCCTCCACGTGAAGTGTGTTTTTTGACTTTGTAACACGGTGTGCCAAGCCACACGCCACGTGCCTCCCAGCCACACGTCCTTCATCGTTACCAACTTCCTGGCCAGGAGCACCATCCCAGTGGTCTCCCAGCTCCCTTACAGTCCCAACTTGGCTCCGTGTGACTTTTTTTGTTTCCCCGACTTAAGAGAGAGCCGAAAGGAAAACATAGGGAGACCGTGGAAAACATTCAAAAGCATGTTACAACTTTTCTAAGAGACATTCTCGTCATGGTTTTTCAGGGTGTCTTCCAGGCATGACAGACATGTCTCCGCAAGTGTATTGATGCAGGGGGAGAGTGTTTTGAAGAACTTTAAGCATTTGTACAATTACGATCAATAAATATATTTTTTCCCAGGGAATACGCATTGCTTTCATAGTGGACCCTGTATGATGTGGAAAGAAGCACACATTTCGAAGTAAACGCTGCATATTTTCTAATCTTGCAAAAAAAAGAAAATTGGCAACGGTAATTGATAATCTCCATGGCTACTTTGAAGGTTGTCATTCTAGTAATAGGAGTAAGGGGACTTCAGTTCTGTGTTGAGACGTGATGATTGCATTCATTTTTTGTGGGATTAAAAGAATAAAGGTCGCTTCTTTGCTGATTCCGAATCGCGTATCTTCCTTCCTCATTTAAATATCTACTCCGCAACCGAAATATAAGACAGTTAATCGGAGGAGAATTCTTTGCACATGTACATCTTATAATATGCTAAAAAAACGTTTTCCCAAAAAAAAATGATTTTCCACGATTTTACGAATGTCCTGCTTACATACAAATCAGCAGTTAAACAGCTTAATTTCTTTAAATTAATGATCGCAAAATAATCCATAAAATTAAATGCATTTAGTGGAGCAAGTTATATTTCTTTGCACTTGAGATCCCAAAGAGCAGTTCTTGGCTTATCATCCTGGAAGAAGACCACTCACGTTGAGTTTAAGCCATTATAGTGGTAGATCAATGGGGGGTGGAACAAGAGGGGGCCAAGATCTCTCAACATTTATGGAATATTTTTCGCTTTAATAAAATTAAATATTAACATTTATTATGTTCGGCCACTAATGTTTAATAACTTTGGTCCCCAGGCATGCAATTGTCTGTTGCAGGGTGCGCTGCGGTCTCAAAATTAGTTCTTATTATTATGAGTCTAAATATATTATGTTTTTCAGTTCCTTTTGCAGAGAAAAGGTATTTAAATTAATTTTTTTGCATGAAAATGGACCCATATTTAGTGGTCTGCTACATCCGCTAATGCACCACGTACATTATTTACGCCGTACGCGAACACACGACCTTTGAATTAGCAGCCGGATATATTAGATGTCAGCACAATCAGGTGGGTCTGAAAAAAAACCAATCGTTCATTGGTTTTAAACATTAAAGATACGTTGCTACAATCACCATGAATACTTTGGTTAAGGTCTATATAGAAATTCATTTGAAGTGAAATAATTTGGATCAATTATTTTTTTTTAATAATTAAGAATTCTCTTCACATATCATTTGCCCGTGGCGGTATTTAATGAATTCTGGACGGCCGTGGGAAATTGGAGGCGGGGAATGCGATCACTACCTACGACGCCGCTTTGCGACGAGAGCGAATCCAGAAATGTCATCCCTTCGTATAAGGAACCTGGGAGAGAGCCTTCATTCTTTCACTCCTTTGACGTACTCCTAACAAACGATAGAAGCCGTCCACCGTCATTGAAATTCTCTATATTATAAAGGGCTTTGCGAGGAGGAGAGAGTTATATTTTAGAAGAGGTTTCGTGAATAAGCAGACTCGGATAAAATTGTAATTAAAACAATGAAAAATTAATTACAAAATGGCTGAAAAATAATGAGGTCAGTTTTGGAGCGGAATCAAATTCTATTTTTAATACTGAATTAATGCGGTATCGAATCAAACGTCCTCCTTATTTGAGTGACTTTTGGAATTGGCGAGAAATGCCAAAGGTACTACTTATGCGGGCTTCTTGAATCCTTCCTACGAAGAACTTAACCTCTCAGGTCGATATATTTTCCAGTTAACCGCAGTCATGAAATTTTTGGTGTAATTAATTTAACGAAAATGGATTCCAACTGGAACACACCTGCTGAATTTATCATTAAATATTAACATCACATTTAATTGAATCAAATTGTATGTCCATTTGGTGTACATACCCTTTACCTAATCATCGCAGAAAAGTCCCATTACCTTCTTCCACGTCGGCATCCCCCACTCACTGCGTTCGCTGACAAAGGGAGATGAAATTTGCAACCACGGAGGCAACGAGTATTATGCCTGGTCTTCCAGCATTGTGATGGATAGCGCAAATCTCTCAAAGAGGAAACACTTTCCTCGAAAATATCGTAAATCATCATCCCTCGACTCTACCCCGACAGCAATCCATGTTGTGTTTTCAATGAAAAATCACGAGCTCCAGAGTGTATGATGTATTTACAAATGAGTAGTGGAGTAGTTTGTCTTCTTTAAACACGAGAAACACGTGATAGAAAATTTCGTTTTGGGCAAATACGTGCTAATTCGAACAAAAACAACTCGGTGAACGAAATGGGCGCTTCAGTCGAGAAAGTAAATCATTTCCGTTCAGCCTTTTATGAGCGAGGAAAACATGTTTTTTTTTCTTTTGCGCGCAGCTCAGTGTTATTACGAACTCGGTTTACACGTGCGTCTGATTTGAACCTTATGAGGTCAGATAGACGAGCGAGTGCGACGAGATTCCCCCCACCCACTCCTTCGTCCACTCCCGTTTCCTCCTCCAGGGACATTTTTCCAGTTGGAAATTGGGCATCGGTGTCCCCCCCTACTCCCCCCCATTATCTACGCCATCGCGAAACGTGAATCCTGTTTTTAGAGCTCCACGGCTTGTTGTGACACATCTTTCAGGGAAGATGCGCCATCACTCTTTCGGAGACCGTAATCACCTCTCCTCGTCCTCCTCCTCACCTCTCTGAGGCATCTCACGTTCCCGGCAGTCAACGCCGGCGACCCCTGACCCCTCCCTTTTCTCCCTCCACCATCTGGCCGACTGATCCTTTTTCCCAATTCCTCGAGTTACCCTCTTTCTCTCTATCTCTCTCCTTCCTTCTCCCCCCCCCACCCAACACCCCTTTCCATTACCCCGGTATCCCCATCCAACACACTCCCGTCAACCCTGTTCTCTCTCTTCCATTCCCTTGGAAACCGTAAAATTCACGTCAGACGTTTTAGTTTTGGGTATCGCCTTCCCCTCGCCTTTCCAGCGTTACTTTCCGGAATTAAAAGGCGAAGGATGTCGCCCTCCCTCTTCTCCCCTTACCACAGAGAAGTTTCCTTTCACTCGCCAGACGAGGAAAGCAGTGTAATTATCGCCTCAATGTCACCGCAGGATACGCTGCGGACCCAGCGTGGCGCATCACTCAAGCTTAACTTGACACCAACCAGGCTTCGAATTATTTTTCATCAACTTCTTCCGACCTTATGTTCGCAAAAGGGCTCCAAAGCCGTCACATTTCCCGGGGCTCAGTTGATAAGTTCAACTTACCCGCTATAATTACGCGTGGAAGAGTAATTGGAAATATTGCCCTGAAATGTTTTTCGCGAGGGTGAGAGTAGTGTGAAAGCATTTTTTAAAACTAGAATGCTTTTCTGCGAAGTTCGTATATGATAACTGTTTTTTTAAAAAAATACTTACTGAGGGATTTTTCACGTATATTATGACTTTGAGAAAAAAATTATTTTGAAATAACACACAATTAAATTGCAACATCATTCTGTCATATAGCGTTATCCTATCGAAAGTTATATGGAAAGTTTCTGTTTTGAATGTATTATTTGCGTCAGCAACTGATTTGAGTGAGATAATTAATATTAATTTCATTCTAATTCAATCTCCAGGAACTTCCATTTTTATTTTTCGACCAATTTCCGACCTTATATAGTCTGGCTGGATGACGTCCTAAGGACGTCATCCAGCCAGCAGAGCAACGACCCTCGCCACGGGACATCACTCGCGAGGCCCACCGGCAGATTGTTCCGGCCCTTCATTGCTGCGGGGCCCTCTACAGCTCAATGTCTTTATTTTATTACCTGTGCCAATCCGGCGGCCGTATTGTTAATTCTCAGTATTGCCCCCAAAAAACCCCCCACCCCATGGAATTCCCACTGTTCCCCCCCGCCTGTTTGACCCCTCCTTTCATCCCTTCCCCTCATGGAATTCCCCTGTCCCCTTTTTTCCCCTCCTTTTTCCCCTCCTTAAAACCCCCCACCCCTTGTATGCAACTATATAAGAAGATACGCACTTGTGCTCACACCTGATGATGATGTGAAAACATCGAAACCGGTAGTGTTGAAATAAAATATCTAGTGGAAAATTGCAATACCTGTGGTTTTAATAACTTATATATTTCGTTTGAAATAATTCTTCGACAAAAAAAATCACGATCGAGGCTGTACCTTATGGTAGTTTCATAGTTATTAAAACATGGTTCAAAGCGTCTGCATTATTTTCACAAAAGTTAATATTACTGGAGCAAGAGGATTTATTACTGGAGAAAAGGCTTACACTAGTACCATGAGATCGAGATGGTGCGGGGGCTAACGTACTGGCTTCCCACCCCGAGGCCGCGGGTTCAAATCACGGCGGTGTTGAATATTTTTCAGAGGTATCTCGATCCCTACTTAAGTTGCTTTATGGAGGGCACTTTGAGTGAGTACGCCGTCCGTCGGATGGGACGTTTAGCTGCGGACCCCTTGGCGCCTTTCGTAAAGAGTAGGCTAATGCCGACGCCGGGTTTCTCTCCACCCTTCATCCTTTCCTGTCCATCCCCTATGGCGCAAATGACCTTAACTGTTGGTCGCCTCCCCTAAAAACTACTTCCACTAGTACCATGATCATTTGATCCGTGATTTTATGTATAAAATATTATTTGGCATCAATACTTTATTGAGATATTATGGTTTCGACTATATATATATATATATATATATATATATATATATATATATATATATATATATATATATATATATATATATATATATATATATATATATATATATATATATTCCGGTCCAGTATATATGTAGTCCATAGTCATACATAATTATACATGATTACGATGATCACATATAATCGACGCTAACCAAATGATTTGGACTGATTTGCACGAAAATATTGAATAATAGGCTAAAGTTTACTCTCAAATATCAGTAGCGCATGGGGATGTGCAATTCGGGATATAGGCCAGTGCACTCTTCCACATTTATCAATGGAGGTGATATACCTACTTCGATTTTTCAACTAGATAACTCAATTAACAGCCTCATAGTTACTGCAGTTAAATCTCTTAATCCTTTATCTTCGGTTAATACCCGTATTTGCTGTTCATAATGTACCGACGGGACTTAAAATACAAAAGGGAGTGTTATTACAGACGACCTAGCGTTGAGGTAATTAACCGGGGAAAGGATAGACGGGTGAACTGGCGATATTTGTATAGGATTTTTGAAAAATGGAAGGACAGGTTGGGGGAAACCCGTCGTCGGCGTTGGTTAACTCGAGAAAAAAGTTGGCGGAGGGTCTCATATGTCGTTCGATCCGACGTAATTCCCTGTGACTTTGTCTCTACCTCCCTATACAGTTTCAGGCCTAACTAAGTGAAGTGTTTGATATATATATTATATCAACCCTCATTCAATTAAAGAATGTAAGTACCGCTGAAAACACCCATCCGCCGCCCTGTTATCTGCAGTGTTAGACCATCTCTAACTTTTACTTTATTTGCAACTTCATTACCTTAAAATTTCAAATTCGCATTGAATGCATTTTTACACTCTGAAATTGTTGCATTGAAATACTTACTTTCAGTCAAATACCAAAATTTAATGATTCTGTCAAGTATTGTAATATTTAAATGGACCTGTTTGTGCATGGGTGTAAAAGTACTTATGGTTGAGACAAATAATATGATCAGATGGGTGCATGAACTAATATTTGTGCGTGTATAGCTGTAGTTACGTATGGTACACACCGCCACTCGCTCTTGAGGCGGTTTGCCGGTTATGGTGTCAATGTAGAAACCCAATTCACTGGCCATGAACGTCTTTTATACGATCGTTTGTGTACCAATCGAAATCTTTTTTTGATCAATTCTCTTCGTCATGCCCTCTTTATTCTTCTAGTCAGACTCCCCACTACCCCATTTCTTGTCGAATGCTTTATCACTTCAATGCTACATATTCTATTATATACAGTGATTACTACTTAAGTAATTTTCTCATCCCTCATCTTCAACTATTTCTTCGTCACACTCGTCACGAATTCGTCATGTCTCATGGCTCTTCAAGTCTTTAAGTTTCTTTTTATAAGGTGCCTCCCCCTTTTCAAATCCTCTACCCGCTTCTCATTTCTCACTTTGATTATCTGATTCATTGCCGTCGAAACTTTTCGGGGGTTTAGATTCCTTTATGATCCACTTCCCCAATTGTCCAATAATTTCTGATCCGTATCGGCATCCGCATCGGATAACCACGACAAGGAACCGGAGAATGAGCGGACGGACGGACGAAATGGAACTGCGCAGCTTGATGTACGTACGTGCAATCATCTCAGTCTCCCCTCTCGCCCCTGCGGGAAGCCCTTTTCTCGTGTGGGGTGATTCATTCCTTAGGGCCCAACGCCGCCCGGCCGAAACGCACTGGAATGAGAACGGACCACTGGGACGCCGAAATTACTTTCCACCGAGTTTTTAAACCGGCCCGCCGCAATCAAAGAACTTCCCACCGCTGGCCGATGACTAACAAAAATGAAAAAAAAAACAATTCTCACCGTAGCCGCCCACCCTCCCGTCCCACGATTCTCCTGGCCCTGCTGCCCCGCACGTCCTACTCTTTTTCCCCCCCAATCTCTCCACTTCCTCCCATCCCTCTCCAACTCTCTCCCTTCCTGCCCTACAATAATAATTCAACTCACAAACCTCCCGCATTAATTCATCGCAGCCTTGCGGGAGAGGCTTCGGGGAAGAGCCAACCTCCTCCGCGCGCACCCTGCTCCTTTCCAACCCCCGCCCGCACCGAATCCAAAAGCCCTACTTCACTCCAAGGGGGCTTCTTCTCCCCCCCCCCCTTTCACGGCATAAAAGGGACTTGACCTAACCTTAAACCGACCCTAATTTAAAATTATTCCTCCCACGGACTCCGCGCGGTTCCCCCTTAGTTACTGGTCGCCATGGATCGCACACACACACACACACACGTGACCGCGGCAGAATTCTTACGGCATCCGCCTTTGCTCTCCTCCCCGTTTAAACCTCCTACTCCACTCACCCGAACATCCCCCTTCGTCCCCACCGCCCACTCTCCCGACCCCACACCCCCTCTCTTGTACCCTGAACATCTTCCTCTTCCGCTCCCTTATCCTTCCCATTCCCCTCTCCCTGCCCGCCCCCCGTCTTTCCCCCTCTTGCCCACTTTCATCTTTGCCTCCGTGCATATCGGGTTACTGGGGAGAGGAGAAATTCCCTCTCTGACCAAGCATTTAAGCCTCTGTTGTTCAGGGCCGCCGCTTCTCCAGTTCCTGGGAAGTGAGCAGGGGAGATTAGCAATGCCAAGCGGAGCAAAAAACGAAGCGGGGATATTTGATAATATCTGTCGGGACCTTTTTCACATTTCTCCTTCCCTACCCGCGGCTGCCTGATCTCCAGTGTCACAGTCCAGCGTCGCTCCAGCATCACTCGACTGTCGCTCCGGCGTCCTTCGCCCTCTTTTAACGAAGGAAAAAATCATAACCGTGACGTTTCGGGAAACAGATGAACTTAAAGATTCTAAATTGCCAGAGTCAGAGAGTGTGAGTGTCCTTGCGAACGAACGAGAGCACGTAGGGATCAGCGGTGAAAGTCACCAGTTACCAGGGCGTGGGTAGAAAATATGTATAAAATTGCAGTTTATCTTCAAAGGCTTTTTCACTGTATGAAGGAGATTGCTTCGAAAGGATAATTTCAAAAAGTAAGAATAGCACAGCTATTTCAAAAAGTCACAATAGCACCCAGAATTTACTTGGGCAGATCTTAGGAAAGAGGAGGGGAACTCAAATATAATAGGGCGAAATGACCACAAATTTAAGGTAAAATATCGGGCACAAAGAGCGAATAGAAAAAATTTTTCTTTTCTAAATAAAACAATTGTTGATTGGAACACCTTACCTGGCAAAATATTCCAGCCCTTTCCTAACAGAATGTGTACTTTTATGAAAAGATGTAAGGAATATATGTAATAATTTGATTGATGTGTGGTGTATTGTATTATATGTAACACCTTAATTTTTTTAAATTTATCTCTTTTTTCTTGCTGATTTATTGACGTTAATGAGATTGGGATTTTCTTGCTTTGTGAAAGATATTTGTGTTTTGAAATTCCCTTTAAGTGTACTTTTGTTTAATGACTGATTTTACGTATTATCTTTTGTGATTACTTGGGACTTATGTGCCACCTGACACTGTCTATCAGCTTATGTGGATTTTTAATAATAATCATAATAGTAACACCACAGAAGTTTCAGCGGGAGTATTAGAGAAACAAACATTAAGGATGTTAATTTGTATTGTAATCGAACTAGAATGATAAAAATCACGTGCTATAATATGATACGCTTATCATAAAAACCATATAGTTCGATGGCATCTCGGAGGCGGATTGAGAAAAAGACAATAGAATTTGCATGAATTGAGTGACGGGAGGTGTTTAAACAGAATCCCAGAGTAAAAGCGACCGTGTTGGTTATTATTTAATTTAGATCCGAATGAAGTTTCAGAAAAACATTCTGTCGAGTACTGCTAAAATTAGGATGTCCGTGTGACATCCACGCTTCAGAAGGTTATCACCGCGAAGGAGCAGAATGAATTCTAATTGATTCGTTTATACAACAGAAAACGAGTGGAGAGAACGGTGTGAGAAATAGTCCGAGCGAAAAGATAACTTCATTTTCGGCATCCCTCTAATCATGAAGGGAGACTGGAGACGATTTGTGATTTTTTTTATGGTCGCAAAAGGGAAGTTAGAGAGAGGCATTGAGTTCCACGTGGAAGTGACACAGCAGAGGAGTGGGATATTATTTTTTAAAATGAGATGCAAATATGTATGCTAAAAGCTAGCAAATTTTAACTAAGTGAAGGATATAATAGATAAACTATGCTGATTGCAAACCGAATTTAAATAAAATAGCATCATATATCACGGATAGGTTTGATAAATATTAAAATTCCAAAGAAACTGCGGGAGATGCCGCAATAGTAACTTTTAACGGAGTCATTCCCTAATATTCATTTCAATGCAACAATTTCAGAGTGTAAAAATCAATCAAGGCGAATGATTTTTACACTCTGAAATTGTGGAATTAATAAGTAGTATAAAAAGTAATGTATACGCGGTAATTATTCGAAATATGTTGAAGAGTGAAATAGTTGATATCATCTAAAAACAAAAATCTTTTACGTCCAGTCATCAAAATATGTTTAGCAATACTCAGCTTTCATATCGGTCATGTTTGGTGGTTGTTATTTAAAACCATTGATTAAATTTGGGAGCATACTCCACAAGCGCTGCATCCTCTCTCCCTTCTCCGGAACTTTCCATTCCACTTGAAAGCAAGTTCGTGGGCAGAGCTAATTAAAATAATCACAAGCATTCAATCGAACCTAAACTCATTAATATTCCATAAATGTTATGATGTATACCAAACAGTTGTCATTAAAGAATAATTGGCCGCGAGCAAACATTTTCGAATCCCTTTCGAGCAGATGATATCAAAGCTGCCATTACGTTTGTGCGATAACAAGTTGGAATAGCAATTTCAGTAATTAACTTCTGCTATCACGTTGGAAAACATTTTGGCTGGTCTAACAAGAGATAAGCCGAATCAAAACGTGAGGCAAGCGTGAATCCCTGCATGTTCAACCGTAAATTGGAGATCTGTGTGGCAACGAGCATTTTGAAAACAAAAAAAATTGCAAAACCTGAAAGTGGAACCCATGGGCAGTTTATCTGCAACTGGACGGTTGCACGAGATTGCATTTAATTACCCATCGGGTAGTCACATCTCTTTATGACTTGCATTAAGTGCTTACCGCTGTGTTTAACTCGCGCTTATCCAAAAAAAATAAGGAGTCGGAGCAGCGCGATCAAAAGTAGGCAATTACCCGATCGGAACTCCTATCTGATAAATAAGCATAAACCTCGATGGAAATGTTAGGATCGAAAATTATCTCGGTTATATTTAAATGTCCTAAGCAAATGAGTTACGTAAATGTGACCACGCGGAAATATATTCACCGCATTATTTGTAAACAACCGAGGCGAAGCCACATGAAAGTACTCTCTGACTACGCCATCTGGCTTCAAATCTCATTTTTCTTGCCGTCTGTGTTCAAATGTCCGTGGTAGCTTGGGGGGAAGAGGGGGGGTAGGCTTCAACGTTCCGTGTTCCTAATTCCAGCCTCTCCATCCATGCGGAGATTCGAATCGTGTGTTTTTGTGCTCTCGCTTGCTCAGAGCCAAAAAGAAAGCATCCTCAGCAGTCGACACGGCCCACACTGTTAAGGCGGTGCGTTTTCCTGCAAGCTTACCCGAAGAGTAACGACCTCTAATGGAAATACATTTTCACGTGCGGAGGATGAAAGCGGAACAGTGGTATAAAACTGGTCATTTATTTGTATCATTTCTTATTTACGATGACACTTCGAAGAGTCGAAGGAGATTACCAAATGATGACTCCGAATAATACCAGAGCCATATATTTATTGAATGCAACAGGAATGAGCGCAGTCGCATGAGAGGTCGTAAGTGTGTTAGGAAAAAGAAACGGTTTTCCTTCAATTAAATATTTTGTTATTGAAGCTCCTCTCGTGGTAACAAGCACGATAAATTTCCACCTTGAATGAGAATTTCATCGGATTGGGGAAATCCCTCTCAGGAGTGATCGTAATTGGTGAAAAAGAAACTATTTTATTTTTAGCATCACCAACTTCGAGGGTGGACGGAAAAGATCGCCATTTATCGATCAGGAGGCCAAAGGGACAGTCGTAACTCTTTGTGGCCTCAGTTGTGAGGGGAGGTGGGAGAAGGTAAAATATGTTTTAATAAACGTTTTTACGACACCCTAGAAGCCTTTTTATTGCACATCCAAACATCGGAGTCGGTGGGGCTGTTATAGTCCATAAAAAAAAATATGATCGCCTCGATAAGCATCGCATACCTCAGGGGTGGACTCGAACTCGCGATCTCCAGGGGCGAGGGCTATTTTTTTCCGAGTGGGGGTTGGGAGTCGGGAAGAAAAAATTCGATTGTGACCACACGCAAAAACCCCCCCCTCACGAGCGAATTGAAAGTAAACGATGGGATCCTCAAGTACGGGGAACACATTTCGCGCGAACGAGTCGAGCGGAAAAGAAGCGTCAACGCAGGGAAACGAATCTCCTCAGACGAGCACGGTACAACGTTCGTTTCTTTTTTTTATATTTTTTATCTCTTCGACTCGGGTCTACATAACCTACTTCCGTCATTTTTACGTCCTTTCCCTCATCCTCCTCCGCCCCAACATCCCAATCCCACAACACTCTCTCTTTCTCTTCCCGGCCGACCAAAAGAAAAAGGAATAAGAACGAACCTCATTCCTTGGAGCACCAACAAATTTTTTTTTAATAAAACTAAAAAAATGAGGGATCGAGAGAAAAATAATAAGAACGGTCCTCATTCCTTGGAGCACCAAGAAAAATATTTTTTTGAAAAAAAATAAATAAAATAATAAGGGATCGCAAAAACATTTTTATTTTCATTTTTCATCTCACGTTTTTTTTTCTCTCTCTCTCTCTCTCTCCAACCCCACTCCAATTCGCTGTTATTTATTTTTATCAGGTTGGACCTCATCTTTCTCATCTCGCCTGCGCAAAAAGACTCACAAAACGCTTCCTCACGTCCGTGTCCCTCTCTCCCCTCCTGTTCCTCACACTCCCCTCTCCCCCCACTCCCAATCTTTCATTCTTCATTCCCTTCTTCCCTCCTCCTCCGTCGCTCACACTCCTCCTTCTCCTCCGCTCCAAGACCCCACGCAGTATTAACCCCATCCTCCTCTTCCCACGTCTAAAAAAGCCCTTTTCCTTTCGATAGTCATTCTCTTGTTTCTCTCCTTTTTTCCCCTACTCCCTCCCCTCCCCCACCCATCATCCCTTCCACTTTATTTTACTCATTTTATTTTTATGTTATTTTTTTAAAGGCTTCCCTCTCCCCAGCCCCCACGAGACCCGGCCCCGTTCCGTTATATAGTCCACTGGCCGAAATAAACAAGACGCGGGGTGCAGTGTTTCCTCACTCTACCGCCTCATGTAAAAGGGCGCTGGTGAGAGTGTTTTCGGATCGCCTGGAAGGGTTGTGTGTGGGTGGTTCGGGGAAGGGGGGAGGGGGGGTGAAGGAGAAAAGGGAGTCAAGCCTTTTGGTAAACGAACGCTAGATGGGAGTGGAGAGGCGGCGGGAACAAAAGAAGGGCGACCTGCGGGAGTTGGGATGTGGAAAAAAGAGGAGAGCAAGCCAAGGAAGCGTGAGTCGACCCTGAGCCATAATGAATCTCCTTGTAAGGGCGAGTGAGAGAAAGGGGTTGGGACAAAAAATAGGAACGGTTTTCCCTGGAACCTCGTCAGTGAGGGTGAAGCGGGGGTTGGGTGGTGGGAGGGAAGGGGGAGGGGTGGGGAGTCGTAGATTTTCTGGAAATTTCTCTTTCATTTCGTAACGCTGCACTGTTTTTCGGCAAGACGAATCGGGGAAATACGTCGCCATTGTGGAAGGGTTGGATGAAATAGGCGCTCATGCGTGTGTGCCACCAGAGAGCCCTTTATTTATAAGGTTACCCCTTCCCCCCCCTTAATGAAGTTAACGTGTTCTAGGCTGTTAATAAAAAAAATATAACCTTTTCCTCCCAGCTACACCTGGATTCCTTTGTAAATAGTTTTCAGAAATTTTGGCCCTAAATACCCACGCTATTAAACAGCCACAGGGAAATCCCATTAATGTGTCAACCCCCTTTGAAACACGAGCGAGACAGAAAGAACATTGACGAATATTAAAACTTCGAGTCAGGGGAATGCGGAGATCCTCTAATCACATTTTTTTTAAATGGTCGCTGTCTGAAAATCAAGAAAGCGTAGGACAGTAGGATAATAAATTCTGCCCTTTAAAATTCACACTGATATCGTTTATAGGAAACAAGGACAATGTGAATTTTAAATTCCTTCGGGAATGATTTCCGATGAAGAATTTGGATAGTAATTTCCAGTTTAATTGTGCCGCATCACAATACATTGCTTAATGTAGAAACATTCCCATCGTGAACTTGAGGTAATCGTGCCGAAAGTTAGTTTTAAAAATTTTTGACAATTCCTTTGGAAGAAAGTGTTTTCACTCGGAGTTCACGATCATAAAGTAGCATTTCACCGAATGCAGATAGATGGTTGCAGATCTCCTGCCACAAATTCTAATCTTAAACTATTTACATAATCATTTCTAATTTTTTTATAAAATATTATCGTTAAATTGTACTCCTGCCTTTACCTTTGAACTTTATTTTCTTATGTAGAATGGAATTTACGGTTTTAATGTCTGCGATTTTTAAGCGTGTTAATGAGCATACTATATAAATGCAAAATGTGACCGTGTGATTTAATTCCCACGTTATACAATCAGAATATAAACACGCATTACAATTCTGTATCCAAACCAGGTTCGACATTCTAGCTCGTAGTTCAAAATGGCGAGGAACACAGTGAAGTTTAGTCCATAATTAAATATTGAATTTTATGGCAAGCGTCCAGAAAAATTACCCTCGTTTCGTCCCTAGAATTTATTTTCCAAACGCAGAAATAATTATTTATACACGTGTGTACATGTGTACATGTGTATTATATATATAATGTATATTATATATATAATATATGAATTTATATGTATATGTATTCATTCTCTCCCTCACGTTCTCGGGGATTTTTGTTAGGGAAACTTTAAGCCGAATAATTTCCATATTCCGCTCTTATGGGATTTCAAGAGAAGTATATTGCGAATAAGAAAGAATATTTAGAGTGTGACTGACTGTGGAAGAATGTGGAAGGTTTGGTGGGAAGGGAGAACATAAAAATTCAAATTCTGGAATGCCGTATCCTATAATGGAACGGATAGTGCTAGTTAAAGATCAAGATAGTGTTTACGTTGCGTAGTGCTGCAAGTCGAGTAAATTTTGAAGAAAGGAATCCTTTCCTAATTTCATTTTGTATTCTATAAACGTTTTATTAGATAGTTTTCTTAGCCGTACGTATGGACTGATTAATTTGGGATGCAAACGGTGCTTGGACTATCGTCAATGCTGTGCATTTTCTTATCAGTTAATCGATTACTCTGAAGATTATTTCGTATTTAATAGAAACTCTAGACTAGGGTTTCTAAAAATATCGAGAGTTTATTAGTCGTTTTCCAAGAGACATTCATTTCAGGGACTCTTTTCCAGATCTGGATCGAATTCACTTGCTAACCATGTCTCGTGCCAAGCGAGTCAATTTTGTGCATAGTCTATTTGGCTTGAAAATTAAAAGATACGGCACAATTCTGATTTAGCCAAACACCATTAAGATGATTATCATGCTGATTGGGCTTGTAAAAGCCAATTTTATGTTTGTTGCCCTTAAATAATAGAATCCCAATTAATGCTGGGAAATACATTCAAGTCTTTATAATATTACAAAATAAATTAATTTTATGCTGTTAAAAGCTTCGCATTGTTTTTCCAGCATAGTTTTCCTTCTTCAATTTAATTTGATGGTACTGAATCATAATCCATTTATGCAAGTTCTCATGTGCATTGCTTTTGGCACAGAGAGAAAGACAATTACGACCCAAAAACAAATTTCTCTGAAGGACATCGTAAATTCTATTTCTAATACTAAAGCGTTATGTGGTCACATCTAACATGGACACGGCCATCTGATATCAGCACCATCAGACCGGAGAGTGGTATACAGTAACTCTCTGAGTCATGCCCAAATTCTTTGCCCCTGGATAGTTTTAGAGCACACAACCCATCGATCGTATCTTTCACTTAGCTCACCCGTGGCCGTCTTTGGTATATTCTTCTGCACTATATTCCATTAAATTAAGACCTTCATGAAAAAAATCGTGCTCCACGACGTTTCAAATAACTCTCCTTTAACTTCATACGCGAAGTGGATTCAAGTTATAAAGGTCACCCAATTTTTTTCTTAAAGCCTTAAGAATAGATGATAGTAAGATATGGTTGAGCATAACATAAGAGAAAACTCTTTATGAGTTACTCTTCAATAATGTATAGATTCCCCGTGCGGTGCACAAGGTTCTCATGGTGGCCGCTAGAGTGAGTAGCATTTTCAAAGCTAAAAAATGACGTGGTTTAATGCATAAGAACAGCGCGATCATCCATTTTCTCCACTTTCGTGGTTTAACACCCATCTAAATTCATCGTCGATTGAGAGAGACATGCGACAATGGTGTTATGGCTGTGAGAAATATACGTTCATGGGTTTGACAGTTGAACGTACATTGAACGTCATATGACAACGAACTCGAGAAGCCTCAGCCGCGCTTCATCAGGTTTTTTCGAGTGGGTCAACGGTATCACTGCAGAAGTGTTCTCGTCGGCCATGTACCAATCTTGCCATCGGTATTGTGGAGAAGATGTTCGTCTACAGGGATACTATACTTATAAGTAAGAGGAATTTATTCTTTCTGATGTGAGCAATGTGTCAGAAAAAAACTAGGAGATCGTGAGGCATGGATGCATCTCATTTGTCCCTTCCGGAGGCGCCTCTCTTCCCGCACTTTTCAGAGAACTTCTTCTCTATTGTTTCTTGAATTATTCGTTATATTTTCTGCATTCTACTGCAGTGCTAAATTTATATTGATGATTGTCTCCTCCTGCAGATTATATTTGTGGTATAACAGTAGCAGAAAAGTAAATTCCTCTGCATTCGTTTTTATTAACTCGTGCAAACAGTCGACGCGGCCTAATTAAATAATCTGAATGAGCACGGGGATTGTTAATAAAAATTCCGTGTTGAGGACACTGTTGGCCTGGTGTTTTTCTTTTTCGTTTGGTCTCAAGCGACGTGAAACTGCCACCGTGTTTAGATTCATGTGTGCGACAGGTTCCTGTGGCGAGATGAAAAAAAAATCTCCCTGAATCATCCTTCAATGTTCCCAACTTAATGCACCCAATGTTATGTCACATGCACAGTTCAGTAGAAATATCACGCAGATGGACGTGAACGAATGTACATTTGTTTTTTTATTGCCTTTAATACATCAGTTGTAGCTGAGTTTCATCTGCCTCGAAAATCAGAATTTCTCGCAATCTATTATTCGGCACGATATCAGCCGGAATCTTGTACATCCTAGAAAGATTGACTATGACCTAACTCATTCTTAAAGATCACCCCATCCGAAAATATATGCGTATATATTATTATTAGGTAATCTACCGGTTAAGGTAGGTTTTTGGATGGACATAATTACTAATTAAATAATTTGTGACCCCTAGCAAAACACAACATCCTACTCTACATCAGATCCCTCTTCAGCTCTAAATACTTTCTTCCTCCCTTCATACCGTCCAACATCCTTATCCTGTTCCTTCCCTTTCCTCGTTTGCCTAACATTCTCCCCTCAATTACAATGCATATATATATATATATATATATATATATATATATATATATATATATATATTTATTTATTTATATACGATATACATATGCATATACGATATATATATTTATATACGATACATAGAAATATATATTTATATTTATATGTACATATCATGGTATATGTATGTATATATATTATATCTCCTTGAGATTTATTATATATCTCAAGGGTGGAGTCAACGACTCCCCCTTTATGGGCAGACGTTGCCGCTAAATGAAGGGGCCATGTATGAAAGGAAGAAAAACACAGCGAAATTATCTCCTGCGCCACTCGCAAAGTTTTCCTCTAAAAAAAACAGAAGACGCTTTTGAAAAAATTCTCACGACTCTGGTTGGCTCCGCTATCTATTCTTAGGACATCTGTGTTTGCGTGTGGTTGTTCGGTGCATGAATGCTAAAAGGGGAAACTGTGGGTTAAATCTTTTGAGGAGCCGTGGTAACTACGTCGTTTTTATGCACGTGGGTGGGCCTTTTGCTATGAAGAAGACAAGGAGACTTTATGTGGGACTAACTCCTTCATTTGGGCACCGCCACTTTAAAGGCGAGGGGGAAGAAGGGCTCTCTCTCTCTCTCGCTCGCCCTCTGCCCCTCGCAACCTCGCCCGCCAACCGCCGGCCACTTTTTTATCCTCGGCGCCCATAGTCCGAGAAGCCCTTCTCAAGGCTTGTAGGAATTTTTAAGCTTTCCTCGGCACTAAAGATTGATAAGCTATCCTACTCCCGGGTCAAGTTTTAAATGACCGTTTTAGATTACGAAGTCTACGCGGAAAGTGGAGCAAGTTAAGGGTTGCATCCCTTACCGAGTTCCGTTCTCGTTGCATTCATTATCCTACAAAAAGCCGCAATGGATCAGAATAATTTTTCTAATAATTAAATTAAATATAAATATTTAATGTAACAACTAAAAAGGGAATTTTTTCCCTTGGGTTTGTCAACGAACGAAACCGGTGTTTATTCATTTTCAATGGTCGTTCTTCACGAAGGGCAAACTTTGACGCCGTAGTATCTTTGCTTAAATGGTACACGCCCACGTGAATTGCACATGATTTTTGATTCATTTTCGCGAAGAAATGGAATAAAAATGCAGCGAAGGTTAAGTGAAAACTATATATCTTGATTTAAAAATTATTATTATGTAATAGCATTTTTATCGTTGGATTTCAACTTTTCCCTAAATTCCCATTTATCGTGCGCAGCAGATTTTTAGCTGCTGAGGTGATATCGAGACGTTCCTTTTGGTGGCACTGAAACAAATGGATAGTTGCTCTGCGCTTTTTGTTTTCCTTTAAGCAGTAAAGTATTTCACACTCAGATACAGTAGTGAATGGTGCATTTAGTCATCACTCAATATCTACATAATTTGAATTATTTTACGTATTAACCAACAATTAAGAAAAACAAAACTATTTTATGTTGCATCCCAGCGACAGTTATTTTTCATGACTTCAGGTTGGGAAGAATCCTACGACAAATTACAGAATACAAAGAATCCACAGTCTCTAAGCGTAGCGGTGCATGCATAGAACCAAATAAATGAACATCATAAGAAAAAAGATTTTTTCAAGCGATTGAGATGAATTCACCGATTCAAGAGGACATATTATCCGAGATTAATCAAAATTCCATCAGATTGAATCAGATTCATCAGATTGAATAAATGTAAATAGAGGAACAAGAATGACGTAATCGCTCCGGAGTTATAAATTGACTTGGCAGGTTGACTTTTACTCTACGGAATGAAGCAAAAATCTAACATTCAAATACAAATCCATTTTGTTTACTTCGAGTTATACGTTAAATCTGCAAATGATTCCTTTATGCGCCAAAATTTCAAACTACAACAAAATTCCAAATATTAAATATTTGCTTACTTTATTCTACAAACGAAAATAAATATAAATTTGGGATAAAAATTTTATTCCGTCAAAGTTTACGGATAAACGCGCTGATAGAACATCACCAAAGACACAAATGGAAAACTGTCGGTGACAGCCCATCAGCATTATCTATAAATAAGATAAAGGTAGAGTAATATTATACGATTGATTTGATGGATCACGTCAACTCATTTATTTTTTTGAGTTGCAATTCTGTGATTACAATGAGAATCGTGACCATGATTCATGTCTTCTTGTGATAGCATCACCTGATTTTTATCAGCGGGCGTCGTCCATAAGTGCGGAAACTAGACCCCGTGGGCACAGATGTTCCTTCGATCGGCTGTCAGGACCCAAAAGTGGAATGGGTAATGATGAGGTGGGAAGGGGGAGGCAACCGGCCGCACCCACGCCATCTTTTGGCGACTCTAGAAGTAGGACCTCCCTGCAGCAAGGACCACGCCCCTCCCTCTTAATATATATCCCAAGAACGGCTATTCGGGATTTAGTAAGCATTTTATAAGAACATTTAGAGAATAGCTTTTACCAAGAGGGGGTTGACGACAGGTATATTATGAAAAGACGTAAAGAAAAGGTCAGAGAAAGCTTTAAATATAGAGTGTATTATTTTATTGAATCAAATCTTTATTGTTGAGGCAAGAGGATAAGCGTTGGTTGGAGGCTTTTAAGATGAGGGCGTGGAGGATGATGGAAAAAGTGAAGTGGACACAAAGGAGAACAAATGAGAAGTGCTAGGGCATTGTGGGGGAAGAGATAAGTTCTTTGGGAGAAAGTCGAAATAGACGAGAGAATTGGATACGTGGCACGTCGATACTCGATGGAATGCTGAAGATTGGGATGGGCATGGGAGGACGCGAGATACTCGAAAACGGAGGAAATGAGAGGAATGGAGTTTTTTGGGCAAAAGGAAAGGAAGTAGAAGGTATTTGGAGTTGAAGTCTGCATCTAAATGTACATTATACCCCGCAAGCCGCCGCAAGGGCGTGTGGCGGGGGGTGTTAGGTCACCAACCGAAATCTTTGATTTTAAGGTGTTCAGTGCAGTTTTAGGCTTAGAATAATAGCAGTACTTTGTCCCTGGGACCAATGACTTACAACTTGTGAAACCATGGATTAATGTTTATAATAATGAGTAATCCCTGGCAGCTGTATGGTAAGAGGAAGACTCCAAAGGTTCGCTCGAAAAATAAAAAAATAAACATACGAGGACGAAAACCAGAAAGCATATAGGGGAGCGAGTGGTTGGAATATTAGGAGTCTTCTCTGCAAGCCCTCTCGGAAGAGTGTTAATGATTATTTAAACAAGGCCTTTGGTCATTTGGCGTCCCTCTCTCCCTCCCTCGGTGTTTCCTGGACACGGGCGCTCTTGTGCCGAGGAGAATGACAACCCCAGATGTGACGGGCGTCCGACCGGGAGGAAATGGGGGTACCACTGTCCTCCTCCGACGAACAGACAGAAACGCACAAAACACAATCCGGGAGAGAGGTGAGGGGCGGGAAGATTGAAACGGTGGATGGGGGAGGGTTGGGCGTATATCTCCCCACCGACCCCACCCCCTCCCTGTCCTCCCCTCAACCCCCTCCCTCCCCCTTTTCGCCGTCGGAGCGAAGTTGGCGTAAATGATTAGGAGGCGGTCGCGAGGGAAACTGGGAAGGCAGCGTTTAACGACCGGCGAGGCGGAAAGGGTCTGAAAAATTCCGAGAAGGGAGAGGCAGTGTAAAGCGTGGACGGGCGAATTCCGCCTCGTGGGGCTGGTAGGGGGATGGAGGTGTCTTTGGAAAGGGGACTGGCTGGTGTGTGCGGGAGGACGGGAACGGAAGAAAGGCCAAAAGGTACATACAAAGGAACTCACGGAGCGGTTGAGCACATCGAGTGAAAGAGAGGCAGACAAAAGACGACTGTGGTGACATCGAGGCTTAGGCGCTCCAGGGAAAATTCCACGCAATGACGACTTGCTTAAACTATCTTTTTATATATATATATATATATTTTAATCAAATCATTGGATCCGATATCGATTCAATTGTTCCGTCCCTCCTGATTTTGATTCGCTTCTCTCATATCAGTGATTCGATGCGATTTTTCGTGCGTTATTTTAGTTCTGTGCATGAAAAGAAAAGGGAATTTTCATTTGAAGTATCCATAAAAAATGAAATTGAATCTCTGGACGATGTTGTGACTGAAACTCTTGGCGTGCTCACCCGTTCGCGCGAGTGCAATGAATTTCACAGTGTAAAAATCATTCGCCTTGACCGGGATTCGAACGTGGATCCTTCGATTTACGGCTGAGTGCTTAAGCCAGGTGGAAAATCGATGGATTCGGGCCAGTGAAGCTATCAGTACTGCCTCTGAAACTTTTGGACGGCCTAAATCAATCGACCGGAAATCGAAGGATCCGGGTTGGTATTCCGGTCAAGGCGAATGAGTGACTTTTCAATTTAAATCTCCATTTTTATTATATCCTTATTCATAGTTTTATTTTCAGTCGCACAGAAAATTATCTAGAAGTTATTTGGCAAGGTTAAAAGCGATTTGTAAAATAGTTACATTCAGGGGCTAAAAAAGACAAGTTCGTTTCATGGCATAAATCAAAACAATATCAATATATGCTTATGAAAAACATACTACAATGAATTTATTGAATGCAGTCCCGAAAGGTTTCTACATTGCTGGAAAAAGTCTCATATAATTCAGCTAACATTTTTATTTTTTGTTCTTTTATTATAAAAAACACTTTTCTACATTACTTTTTTGACTTTGCAAATTTAGCTACTATTTATTGTCACTACTTCCACACTAACAGCCGCATATTGCACTATTTCTATCAGATCTGAATACAAATCCTTTCTCCGGAATATTTAAAGACGAACGTTGCTAAGCAGAGTTATTTTCCTTTTCTATTGAAATCTCTCCCAACTCACAATTTGCCGATCCATTAATTACATTCCTGTGAGCCATGCATTGTTTACGTTTGCAATGTACCGGCTTGTAGAGAACCCAATCTTTCAATCTAACAAAACGTTATTTATTTTAAAATTAACGATATACAATCAAAACCTCTGGAAAATGTCTAGAAAGTCGTGATTTTCATATATCTACAAAAAATAATATTTGATGTGTTATGACAACGCATGAACAGCATAATTTGTCCCTTTTAATGATTAAAGGATTATATTTTTAAATTTAACTTTAATTATGGATTGCACGGTAAATGGCAGGTATCATTCGTATGGTATTAAAATTTATTAGCTATTGTCTATATTCCAGAAATGCGTTCGAGAAAATTTCTGATTACGACAAAACCATGGAATTTGGTTATAAAGTTACTTATAATCACCGTATTAAATTAAGCAGCCCATGAAAAATGTTCAAAAATTTAAGAAATAAAAAATATCATTTGATTAAATTTGCACGAGGCGAGGTGATATTAAGGCTGGATGTAATGTACCAACATTAGCGAAGAAATTTAGTTGGGCTGAAAAATGTATGAATGGTGACAATGAATTGTGTGGTGTTCGTTGAGGCGTATTTGAGCCGAAAATAAATCAAGGGCTCTTTTGTGTTGTGCCAAAGCACATTGCATGAATTCAGTAGACGGGATCACCTCAAACAGCTTCGGGTTCTGAACTTGGAACCTTGCGCCGACTCCTATATCACTCGAAAACGCACTGCGGACCAAACTTCCCCCTCACCGATTTCCTCCCGACCCAAATCTGCAATTACGCCGCTAATTTCCTATTATTTTATCCTTGTGCCGAAATCACCTGCCCACGATTATGTCCTCGGTGCTAATCATCGTGAAAGTTAACTTCTGCTCTCGCGGAGTGAATGCCGTAATTTATATCCAATTGCAAGGGTTAAAAGATCCGGGGGAGGAGAGAGTTTTATTGAAACCGGAATAGCAGACTCTGCAAAAGGGAAATTTCGCAACTTGTAATTTAATAAAAATCTAACATGATCCGAAGCGAGCTGGAGTTGAAATTTAGGATTCACAAAGGAAACGTTTTATCGGGTAACATTCTCTATAAACTGTCTGGTGCCGTGCAGTTACCGCTGTTAATTCGCGCTTGTTTTAATGATCATCAACTGCAATATCGGTGAGCGGTTATATTATATCATGAGTTGATCCTTCTGCAAATTATCCCATTGTATTCGATCTTATTTTAGCTAGCTTTGGAGGGATATCAAGCGAGTTTTCAATAATGGTTCTTGGTGAAACGTGTACTGTCGTCACTTTAGGAAAATTTAATGTTTAATAGCATTTATGAAATTGGGCATCAAGTGTTAGTTATAACTCGTGCTTTTATTGAAGTGGACTAAATTTTTATCTTGCGCACCATTTGCGAATAAAATCAGCTAAGGAAAGAACTGATTCATGTTCAAGGCGACCTTTAATAACAGACGCTATCTAAAATGTTAAAAATGTATTTCTACAGGAATCTGTAAGAATTGACGGGTGTGCATTAGTGACTCAAGTTCGACTTAAAAAATTCTTTTTCTCTCTCACACTGTAATTTTTGAGCACGTAATTAGGACGTTTTAAATATTTTTTTCATTAAATTTGACTCTCCGAAATGGTGACGCAATCAGTTATTTAAGGGAAAAATACAGTGAAGAATTTCCCTCGTAATTTCGTTATTAAATATGTTTATATTGATAGACATGGCCATGACCTTGACCTATTTTCCAAAGCTCATGTGGGTTCTCTAGTCGTGATTGAACTTATAAAGGTTTACTTATCAATGCAAAACATCTTAAATTATTGCTCAAAACGATATAACTTACGAGTATTGTTATTGCCGTCCATATTAAAGAGTTTGTTAATTTCCCAAGAAGTCTGCGGAAATCTTAATATAGAAATTAAACAATTTTACGATATCCGAAGCCTGAAAGTGTAAAGTATATGTTGTTAATGCGTTTGAAACATTAGAACGCATTTTTCATCAATTTGATAACTTTTTCTAATGAGACCAAGCATCATAAGAGAGGGTGAGAATGATGTATGTACTAGAAAGGAAACTTTGTACCAAGTACCTACTAACCTTATCATATACCATTAGGTACCGACCTTAATATATACTGAATTTGGGTATGAATAACGGAGAGTAAAAGTACCAAAATTTTAAATTAATAATGTAATGGCCTGTAAAATATTAAATGCAAAAACATATTAAAAATAAGTAAAATTCATGGACACTACGTGACATTTTATGGCTATAAACATGTTTTTGGTTATAATACCAGTTTGGTAAAATTTAATATAAGATAAAATTGATTGAAAGTTTAGAAAATGTAAATACGCTAATATTAAAGGGGAAAAAGTTATTATATAATGTTTTTGGGAGAAACTAGGGAAAAGTTGTTATTTATTAATGACATAAACCTGCTGACTGACTAGTACAAAAGACTTCGCTGGACCAGAACATTTAAATGCACTAACAGAATAAATCTTTTATTAAATCATTAAAATTTACAGCATCTATGCTGACTGCCAAATAAAAAGTATATTTAGCACATTTTAAATATCTTTGTAAAGAATGACTTCATTCATGTTTTTGGAAACATCAACTAACGTCATCCGAGAGATATTATTTATTAAACTAAAGAAGTTAAAAAATTAATTTAATACCGAAGCAAGTCTTTTAAAATTTGGCCACCTAGGAGACGCAAGCCTTTGACCACCAAAGGCTTCCTCCGATTCAACGCCTTTCTTTTTTCACCCAGACCTGTAAACTCCCCTTTAGGACAGCCTTTCATCACATCTGTAAATTAAAGTGTTAAGGGTGACTGGAAGACTTAGCATGCAAATGAAATAATGACTCCGTGACTGACGGCTCTGGAGCAGACAGCAGACACAAAAGGACATTAATGCCTGCGGGCCCCAAATTCTCAAGTTCGCAAGAGCAAATCATTTCAGCTTTAGGACATATTCATGCGGCACCCACCTAGAAAATTTCACTTATTATTTATACATGCTGACATTTTTTCCGAACATGAAACATTTTTCCTCACCTCTCTTCGAACGAATACATGGGCTTTTTGACTTGTTACGTGACTTATCGGTAAATGTAAATGGGCTGTCTCATCCTTAAATTGTATTACACGAATGCATTCTTATCATTATATATGCAGGTATGTATTGAATGGTTTTGAATTAACGTCTTCATTTTGAGAAGAATCTTTAATACTGGTTACAGAGATCGCAGCAAGAAGTTGAGGAAATCTGACTACCGAAAGATCCTAAGATATGTATTCATATACGAAGTTATATTCTTTCAGCGAAACCATTAGAGTAAGAAAAAATACGTGTCCTACAATCAGAAATTAAAGAAAATGAAATGATTGGGTGATCCAATAATCCACATGTACTACAATGAGTGGGGTACGAATATCCAGGGTTTATCCCTAAATTACGAAAAGCTTCTAAGGATTCATAATTAAAGGAAAATATTTTAATTACGCTTGATCACCGAAGAGCACATAGTGTGAATTCTCACTAATGACTCTATCAATTCATAGTTATCTAAGCATTTACCTATCAATTATGCTCAAATAAGTGTATACGTGGAAAAGCCCACTTTGACTTACCAATTATTATAATAATGGAGTTCCACAGAGTAGATCCGGAAACACTGCCTTTGCTGAATTGTGGTTATTATGTCTATTACTTATTCTGTGGTAGTTGAATTAGTTCCTTTAGTTGCTATGTAACATTTGAAATCTACGTATCCATCTATTGGTATGTTATTTGCAAACGGTATTCCCAATAAATGATCGAGAACCTTTTCTGCGACTGAAATTCAACCAAAAATAAATCTGCGACAAGTCCCTACATATAGAGAATACCGCGTACATGTAAGTCGTGTATAGTGAATAAATAATCACATGCAATGGCGAAAGTCGTGAAATAATGGATTTCTATTTGAGTATGTTGTATATGGTGTATCAAACTCACACAGAATCGACAACGTACACACATGCAAGTAACAAATATCCTAATTTAATCACGCAATTAAAGTAACATATTTTTAATTTCCCATGCAGGGTAATCAATTATTTTAGTGAATTTAATGGGTGGCGGATGTTGACGAGGGTCTTATAATGCTGCAAACAGCACCACCACATACACGGTGAAAAGGCAATGTTTAAAAAATAGAAAACGATCGTATTCATGTATATGCAGCGATATTCTGGACTGCTTTATCTTTCTCGGTCATCGTCGCATTTTCTGTCCTACGCCTCTCTTCGTTTGAACTCTGTCTACCACAATTTTGATGATGTTATCTCCCCTGGAGACTAACTGGAACATTCTGGAACTTTCTCGTTTGTTCTTAGCGCATTCGTTGGTAGTTAGTTGGAAGTGAGAGGGCAGGAGTTTTGAGATAGACTTAGCGACCAATAGAAAGTGATTTTGCTTTGTTCTTGACTACATATTTTTAAAGTAAATGAACACAAAGCAAAACGACTGAAACTCTGGTAATCAATCTGTATTTAATTTGAAAATCTTGTGCTCGATTGACATTTCTATGCATTAATCTTTGCGAAAAATGTCCAATATTCTTTCTCTAGTTCTCCTGCCTTCCATGCCACCGATATTTTTCTGTAGTTACTTTTGAGTTATGTAGTCGTCTCATGAACTGTTTTTTTTCTACACTGCACAGGAATACAAGAGCTCTTTCAAATTTATAAGGGTGGATAATACTGGTGGCAAAGGATTTCAAGGGAGAATTTTTCCAAGTGGAAGTGATTACTCAAGAAGGACTCCATGAGAAAAGGAGGGGGTAGGGAACACAGCAATTTCCTGGCAAAAAAATCTCACTTTAGAAAGTTTTTAAAACGCTCTAGCCGTTGGACTGAGAAATTATTTCTCCCTTTCCATTTAGGGAATGTATCGTTTCTTTGTTATTCGAGACACTCTGTTAAATTATCGGAGGGGAGTCATTTTAATTGCTTCAGCATTCTCTGGAGCGTAAAAATGTAAAGCCTAGGGGAGCCCAAGAAATCTCATTTAGATTAAATGCCGTTGTTTACACAATCCTTTTGGTTACTCCACACCGACAATAACATTTACTCTAAGTGCACGTATTTCAAAAATATCTTTCTTTTTATATTTCTTGGGATAAATATTTCCGAATGTTAGTGTATATTCATCATTGTGGATTATCCTATGATATATTTTTTTCCGATATTCTACAATCTATAGCGTAATACCAATCTGCAATCTTTTCATTCCCTCATGACTTTTTGTGTTTGACAATGAAATCATGTAGTGGATTCTTTATGTAATTCATTACTTGCCTTCATCTACAATTTTATTTCCTATAGTAAGTATTTGAGATGAATAACTACAAAAATGCTTTTTATATTCTGCATGACTTTTAAAATAGGTTGAATTCACACGTGGCTGTGTAATTGTAAATTCCAGAAATCAAGTTTCATCGCCCAAAATTTGACCCTCGGGTAGAAATTTGGAGAAGTAATGGTACACTATACTCGTATGGATTTTTAAAAATCAGAAAAAATGAGCAAAGATGTATGCTTGGAAGAAGGAAGCTCTTTCTAGCCATGGTCTTATTTTTTTTCGCAGAGAGTTTTAGTCATTCTAAATTCATGTATGTAGCTTTAAATTATTCGATAAAAAAGCATTTGACTAATTAGGGGTTTCATAAAAGATATTAGCTAACACTAATACAATTGCAGTTCCTAGGAAAATTTGAAACAATATATCTTAATATTAGATCTTTGACATTTTCTGCACGCTGATGTTATTTGGGGTCGACCAATACGTAAAAAGGATGTACAGAGGAGATCTCGGGGATGAAACATTGCCACTTATACGTTCCATTCTAAATAAAATGTAAGAATTAATTTATTTTCAAATAAATTTGTTAGGACCCTGCCTACATCAACATCTACATCTACATAATACCCCGCAAGCTGCCGCAAAGGCGTGTGGCGGGGAGTAATAGGTACCACCCGTAAAAAGGAACAAAACCACATGCAAAAACAACACATACATGCAAACCTATACCCACTGTGGCGCACCCACTCATGCAAAACTCCCTTCATCCCACACGCATACAAACACATAAAACATAAACTAACAAACAATTTCACCCCAGGATGCAGCATGAAATCCATCCAACAACGCGCTAGCCAGAACATGAAAAGTAAGAACGCGAAATTCCATTCAGGGCGAAAGTCAGTTCATCTCAGTTTATATTGCATTAAAAAAAATAAAGAACAATTAAAAAAACGTACACATAAGATATTTATTTTAATCATATTGTATTATTTCAGATTAATAGCCAACACTTCCAATTTACAAAAAACAAAGAAAATTGGACATTGCATAAAAAACTTGATTATACATATTATGAAATAAAAATATTTAAAAAAAATAATTTTTAAAACGCTACAGCCTTTTCATTACATTAGTCTTCTCTTTTATGGTCCCATTATCAGACCACTATGATTAATTGCAATAATAATATTAATTAATGTGATTCGAGGAACAAGAAATAAGACGTCAAATCACAAAGAGCCTCATTAAAAATCGATCATTTCCACTCGAATCACTCCTATCTGTGGATCTCCACACGTCCATTCACAAGGGAATACACGCGGTTGTATTTCTCTCCCCATAATCAAACTAAAGGAATACCACATAAATCTATCAATTTTAATCGCTATTCCTCGTATCTCGAAAAAGGAGAATTGTTTCTTCTGCGCCCTGCTAATTAAGATTATAACACGTTATTTCCATTTGAGGAATGGAAAAAAACAATGAGTTGAGGAGCTTTTATCTCCCGTTTGGAGCAGCTTGGTGGCCGCTCCCTCTTCCATGTCAGTCCATGCCTCTTTAGACCTTCGCCCATTGTTTCCAACGGAGAGCCCCATTATGTTGACTGCTTTCTTTTGTTCTGCTGGCACTGCCGCGCACTTCTCCATGGAGGATTACGGTACTACATTTGAATCGACCATTATTATGTTATATTACCCTCTTCCTTTCTGGTGTATGGCGGCGGTGAATGCGTCCGGACATGAATTCATGGGAGGGAGGATGTTGCGTAATAAATAGGTGCTATCGATTCTTACGCAATACGTTAACCCTCGAGACAATGTGGATGTGTGTATCATATATAATGCTGCGTATCACTGAAACACATTTTTCAACCAAACTAGGTACTATTTCAATTTAGAATTTGGTTGATCTTTCCGTCTACAATAGAAAAGGCAGTAGTCATTATATCTTTCTACTTGCCTCGTTTATTACTAATGATCACGGGTGAAAATATGTTTACGTTGAAGTTAGAGGAAGATTCAGTACAACTGAAAGAGTCCACAAATTTTATTTATTTATTATATCTCATCGTACGAGACTGTTTCATTGAGTAGAAATGAATGATAAATTTACGTCAACACAATACCCCGCAAGCTGCTTCGTGTGGACGGGGTGTTAGGACACCATCGGTAAAACAGAATAAAGCCACATGCAAAAAAGAAACAGAAGTATGCCAATTCACACACACACACAGGCTTATATATTCATAATGAATGATGAGAGTATTAAGAACATGAAGATCTGATGTAATTATTAATTTATTGCAAATAATAAAAAGAACAAATTGAGGATACAAGATTTAATGAAATATAAATTTACACTTTTATAACCTGGTTTTTAGTGGTGATGAGAGATTTTTGACTGACTTAATTATGGCTGAACATTCGGCTCTTTGAGGTAATAAGAAAAATATTACCTTAAGGAAGATCTTTTAATTACCATTAAGTTGACTTTTTGTTGAATAAATAACTATTTGCCTTAATTTTTACACCCTCTGTTGAAAAATAAATAAAATTGGGAATTTTTTATTTGCTTCTCAATAACTTGCAACAGCAAGGAGAATAAGATTTGAAGCAATGGAATGACGACGTGCACTCATGCATGCGTACATATATTAAACGTAGTTAAGGCTACATTTAGCAAGAAAGATATTACGTATGTCGCATAACTCTACTAGAAATGTAACTGGGAAACCATATCCGGTGTAGGGAAAAGAACTGGCCCCCCTAGCCTCCTGATATGTGAATTTCACACGCCGTATAGGGTGAACTCTACCATCACCAATATTATGAAGAAATAGAAATGCCTCTGGAATATTTTACGAAACAAGATAGATACTTACAAAGGAAAGAGACGGTTTTCAGGCTTCCACACGATTTGGAAGTGCGAAGCTGCTTCATTTTCCGGGCTTCCTCTCTCGCGGATATATCTTTTGAAAAGGATAGTTTCTGGAGCCACCCAGCTGTCATCTTCATAGTAGAAGTGATGATGCAAACATTTTACCAGTGTTATTGGGGCATACGCCTCTTTCCTTGATGCCAGTTGGCCAAATATGGAGATATCGGTTTGATCTTCAAAATCTTTTGCCATGCGTTGAATCGCGTGCCTTATCTTTTTTTGTCTTTTTTTGAGCTTTTTAAATATCTCTTACCCCTCAAAAAGCTATAATTAGGATGGCTTTGTTTTGATTGATAAAGTGAGCAGACCGGAATTTTAGAAAAGTACCGAACACCCAAGGTTATTTGTGTCACTGAAAAGGGAATTACAAGTATTAATGCGGGACGGTAGTCGTTTATCGACTGGAAACTTTTAACTTAATAGATCAATAAACGACCACGGTGGGAGAAAATATAATTTTGTTCATTGTGAGTATCCTCGTATGTTGTCATTATTCCGTTTGTCTCCTGTTTTGCTGCCCATATTACGAGCACCTTGTTTCGCATACTTGAGGGCAATTTCAAACAGGAACATGTTGCGGTAGCGCATGCTCCTGCAGTTAACATTATATCCAATATTTAAATTATTTTAAATATAGCAATTAAAGAAAAAATTTACTTTTGAATTTATATTCGTTGTATGGCACCATAACCTTTACACTCCCCGAGCGGTGGTTTGAAGGCACAATGTAGATAAAAATATCGTATATTATGGCTCAACATTTCCTTGTAGCACGGCACTATCGGGATAAAATAGGACAAATACATATTATTGTTGAAAAGTTTAAGTACTCGCCGGCCTCGGTGGCGGCGGGGTAACGTCCTCGCCTACCAACTCAAAGGTCGCGGGTTCGATTCCCGCCTAGGTGGATTTCCCTCCATCTAGAGCTTGGTTGTATGTGATTGTCTTCAATATAATGTCTGTAATGTAGGGTTAGGTGGAAGAAGAGACTACTAGTCTCAACCTCGCCCAATTAAGTCGATAAATAAATAAATAAATATAATGCACTAATAAAGCAATCGAATCCAACCACCACAATATTTTACCTTTATGAAATTCAAATTGTTTAGTAAATCACACTATGTCAATATGCATTTATGTGCACGTGTACTTATATATTATGTATATATGATATATACATAAATATATAATTATATATATACATATATATGCATGCATCATTATATATATATATATATATATATATATATATATATATATATATATATATTATATATATATATATGTGTGTGTGTGTGTGTGTGTGTGTGTGTATACACACACACACAGATATATATGTATATATATACATATACATATATGATTACATTTATTTATTTGTATTATTTGTAAAATTTAAAATTCACTCATTGGCGTAAACACACTATCAAGGATATAGGATAAGGAAGAATATTCGAAGTCACAAATAAGTCACCAAACGACCATTGGCCAACCGAATCGATTCTCTGAATTACTGGGCCCAGGGGTATTGTGTAGGTTTAGATTGAATTTATTCTCGGTACCTTTAGTATGGTATCTTGTGCAGCGATGACCTTCACTTTCTTTAAGTCCTCTGCCAAGACCGATTTGGGACAAAGTCGTTCTGCGAATATGGAGAGGAGAAACTAGTTACTCTACTTCGGAGAACGAAGTAAATTTCGTGCTCCAGCGAGTCGCAGGACCGCTGCCAAATTTCGCAAAACTGTTTCGTACTTATAAAAAATACTTGATGTGAATATTTAGACACAACTAAATGTAATGGAGGTTTTAAATCATCAACATGGTGTAGCGAGGGTTAGACGGGGGGTGGGGGGAGGGGGTGGTGAATAGGCCTAAAACGTGTTTGCGTAATTCATGTACATCACCTTACGAGGCGCCACAGGACCTTATGACAGGCGGTAAATTGATTCGATACGCGACCTCAAGGAGAGTGAGCACCTAATTATTTTTTTTCTTTTTCTCTCAAACGAAGTCACTCGGGGCGAAAAAATACCTTATTTCCGCTCCCCTGCCCCATCATCTCGTCCCCCTTTAAACTTCCGCAAAGTCTCCGGCCAAACATTACGATGTCCGGTGCTCCGAACCCTTTCATCTCCGCCACTCCCCGTGAAGAAGTGTACAGGGAGAGAGCAGCCAGACACACTCTCAGACTCGATGAAATGAGATAAGGGAGAGAAAAAAATAGGTCTATTTGGACCTTTGCCCGCAGACTTCTTCTCCTCCCCTCTCACGCCCTTTCTGCCCGCAATGTTCCTCAACTCCTTACCCTCTCTCCGCCACCAAAGGCGCCACCTGTCCACCCTTCCCACGGTGCCATGCGGGCGACTAAATCGTGCGGGCAGGTGATTACGGAGGAGGCGAGGGGGAGGTAGGTGGGAGGAAGGGGGGAGAGGAGGGAAGAAGGGAATGGGAGAGACAGAAAGGAAGTGGAATGGATAAAGGGAAATGGGAGTGCGAGACGTGTTAATCCTTTCGGGAAAAAAATACGTCTCATTTCTACTCCTTAACCAAAACCTGGTCCCCTCTTCCTTTCTTCTTCTTTTCGCTCGATAAATAAGCCCCTTAAAGTTTTTGGCGATAGGCCTGCACCGCATCAGTGTCGTAACATTCTGAAAATAAACAGCTTTGAATAATCACCGTTAAACATTATACATACATTTCATTCGTAGGATTTGGGGAACAGATTAGCAATGCAATTCCACGTTCACAATTTAGTCACATAGAGTGAAATTGAAGCCGGTTTTGTACACCCTCTAGACCAAGCGATGGAAAACCACCAAAATCTAATGCCAAAAACAGTTAGCTGAATGAAGGGTGTGAAGAAATTCTCCAATTTAAGGAAAAATAGCGGGCTCCCAGTTAAGATGTGGTAAATTTTTCTTGAAGTGCAGATTTATTCTGTTTTGGAAGTGGATGTGTCCAAGAATGGAGGAATGCGAAGAACAGATAGAAAGACAGAACTTAATATTTGAAATTTAAGTATTGTGTACCTGTATGAAGAGAGAAAGTCACTTGAAGAATTTTGAAGCATGTTGAAATGTGGGTTCACGAAATATTAAGAGGTAGTAATGATGTGTTGAAGACAGTAATAGAGGGGAGAATTTCGGTTTCACGGGCTAAAGGAGTGAAGAGAATAAGATTTTTGAACGGTAGACTACCACGTTGAATATTAAAGAAATGAAAAGGAAATAATGTAAGTGATGCAATTGGGAAGTTCTTGTGATGCGTAGAAGATAATAGTCGTACGTCACTTAACCTGTTTTCCATTACCGTATTCCTTCATCTAAAAAAAATGACAACAACTCTATTAATTCCAAAACATCTAATCACTAATATCTGAAAAAACATACCCTAGATTTATGCCTTCGAAATTAACAAAAAAACGTCCACATCAGAGTTTTCGAAGGAACCCAGCAATAACCCCGAAGGTTGTCTCAATAGATTGGGTAAAGCTTAGTTAATAATACATAAAGCCCAAAGGCTAGTTTCACAGTATCACCTGCCAGAATACCTGAAACATCTCAGCGAGTAAGTGAAGCCAAATGAACTTAGTTGAAAGAATTGAGTGTATCATAAAAAATCTCAGCGTCTTGCGGTATTCGCGAAATCGGTCACAGTTGGTCGTCTGTTCTGGTGGGTAGTCTGCTACGGCATTGAAGAGATGAAGATCTCATGTCCCAGATTTAGAGCGATCCTCAATCTCCATTTATAAGTCACTCCCCAGCTGATTCAGATTCAGCAGCTGCGCTCTCCTATTATCTTACTCTCTCTCTCTCTCTCTATCTCTCTCTCTCTCTCTCTCTCTCTCTCTCTCTCTATGTATATATATATATATATATATATATATATATATATATATATATATATATATATATATATATATATACAGTAACACACAATATAGAAACACAAAAAAAACACTCACACGTTATTTCTAAATACGACTCCGTCTTCATCGGAAGATATAGAAGTAATGACATTACTTCTATATCTTCCGATGAAGACAGAGTGTTTCCATCGAAATATCAAGAAATAACGTGTGAGTGTTTTTCTTTTTTTTTGTGTTTCTATATTGTGTGTTACTGTGTATTGTACTATTCGGCACTTCCGTGTTACGTCTATGAGAGCATATATATATATATATATATATATATATATATATATATATATATATATAACATGCATATATATGTATAAATAAACTGTCTTTCCTTGAGGAACAAACTCCTCAAAGACCACTCCTTTTCTGTCGAAAATGAAAATGGGCATTGTTTTCCCTTTTGATTTGTTGATCATCTATGCCTTTTAGGGCTTGGGAGACTTGCCGGTGTGCCACTCAAAGCTTTGGCGTTTTGTTTCTGGCACGTATTCAAAAACCCATGTTTCATCACCAGTGATGACGTTGTCCAAATGATAAGGTTCATTTTCAATACGTTGCAAAAGTTCACTTGAAATATCCGCTTGGTTGGTCCTGTGGTCGTCTGACAACACCTTGCGCACGAGCTTGGTGCACACTTTCCTCATCGCTAAATCTTCAGTAACAATGCGAAACACAACAGTAGACGACGATTTCAGTTCATTGGCAACCATCTTGATACTCAATCGACGGTCAGAGTCCAGCGATTGTCGAACAAGAACCACATTGTTGTCCGTTTTGCTGGTTGACGGCCGCCCAGAAGTTTGTTCGTTGTAAACCTCTTCCCGGCCCTCCTTAAAGGCTTTTAACCACCTCGAAACTTGTGAGGAGGACAGAGCAGAGTCCCCGTAAGCCTCACGAATCTTTTTGTTAGTATTCTCAAGAGTTTTTTCAGTTAAGCACAAAAATTAGTAATCGCGTAATGTTGCTCGATCGTCGATTCCATTTTTTTCGTGACGCGGTCGTCGCGCACAGGTTTACAATAACTGATATCCTGCCACATCCACAGTTTGGAGAGCACAGAGGCCGATTTCGTGGTAAAGCTTGCCTTCAAGTGGTTCGTTCTCAAGGCGCGGCGCGGGAAATTCAATTGTTCTACTTTCGGAAAGCACCCTGTTTATGCATGTGTATACATACAAACACGCACACACAGACATATATATATATATATATATATATATATATATATATATATATATATATATATATATATATATGTATATAACACAAATAGACGCTTGGGAGAGTCGGTGGGTGGTCTGCATCGAGATGGGACTTCAAAAGTGAGGCGACGTGGAGTTATTTGCTGTCCCATCATTAAGTGTAACCTCGCTCGCAGAGAACGGATTAAAAGGATTTTAATTGGGTCTCGGTGGCACTCCCCACTGCCCCGGGGAGAAAGAGAAGAAGCGGACGCCGGCCTGACTAGGGGAGGGGCGGAGGGCGGCGGGGGGTCCCTGGCTGGGTGATTGCGTCGGCCGGGTCCTTGGGTAAAAGCCCTTCGGTCACATGCTGCCCATACCTAGTCATTATACAAAAAATTCATGTGTATATCAGTGTTTATATATTGCCATTGTTCTTCCAGGCACAAAAACGTTTTGCGACCGTTCTCCGGGAAATAGCCAGTAAATTGTGAGATCACTCGGGAATTTAGGATACTGCACATAATTCATGCAAAGTACTCATTCTATTTGAAGATAGTTTTCAGATGGAGCCTGTCGACTATTTACTCCTATGTATTTGTTCTTCCATAGCACGATACAAATTCACAACAATATTAATTGCTGATTTACGTAAATTCAATAATTTTGTCAATTGTTGCATGATGTATATGTACATGTATGTATATGCATGTACGAGTATATGTATGCACATGTGTATGTGTTCCAGGATTTTGGTTTTGAGTCAAAATTTTTTTTTCAAATGAATGTATGAGTTGTTGTTTTACGGCTGGTGCCCTACCACCCTCTGCCAAACGTCCTTGCGGAAGCTTCCTTAATATTGTGTAGATATGTATACATCTATGTATAAGAAGTATTCTGATGTCATCTTAGTTTCCTCTACATTAATTCTTTGTCCATTTCTTCGAAACTTCTGCCTACCTTCACGCGGTTCAGAGTCCAGTCACTTCCTCTCTCCACTCCTCTTATCCAACATTCTTCCCCTTATCACTGCCTTCAACATGCCACTACATTTCAATATTTCCTTCATCCACTTTCTCCACCGTTTTCGGATTTCCTTTAGTAAAGTCTTCTTTTCTCCCATTTTATTATTAAAAATCTGGGCATTTTCTTTCTCCTGGTCCATATCATTTTTTCCAATGTCCACCCCACCGGCGTCTCATAAGTCTCCAATCTACGCTCATCTTTTTGCCTACACGACCAATTTTCAAAACAATAAAGATATATGCACCATATTAACGTCTTTACTAATCTTTTCTTTATATTTTTCCACGTTATATCCGTAATCAATTTGCTTCTTCTTTAAAAATGTCACTTTTATTTCCGCACGTCTACGAATTTCTTCACTTCCACAAAAAATTCGTTTTGCTTAAATTCCTAATGAAACAAAAGAAAATGAATTAGCGAATGACAGTGTTTTCATTATACGTAGCGTATGCTTTTCTTGTCAAAATTGCGATCTCCCTCTTCGTCCCATCGACACGTAAGCGAGAAATTTTGCTATTAAAGCCCTCCTCTGTGATATCGCGTTCACAAACAGTCATCGATTAGCTAATCAATATGAGAAGTACAGCATTTCCCGGACGTAAATTAAAAAAAAACATGAAAAAAATCATTCTGAAAAAGTCAACTTTGGTAAAGAGTTTTTGTGAAAGTAAGGTGGGATTATTATAAATTTTCGTGATATTCAATTAAATATCCTATGTACCCTGGATAAAATTATCAGGTAGGATTAAATTAAAAAGATCTCCACATAAAGTCAAATCTTTTAGATATTTGACACTCGTGAATCTGAGACCTACGTGGCGAAGAAAAGTCCCATCTAAACACAAGGATTTTAGAAAATTGTAATTTTTAGCGTTAAGCTTGATAAATGTTCAAAACATTTTTAAGGCATCACGTATTCGTTCGTTGCTCAAGGATTTTAAATATGTAAAGGAATGGAGAGTGAAACCGATCTAGAAGAAAAAAGACTAATATTTTCATCTTTACAATATCCCGCGAGCCCTGACTTCGGCGTGTGGCGAAGGTGTTAGAGGACCAGTCATGCATTCAGAAATATTAGTTCATATGCATTTGAGTATATGCTAGCTAATGCACAAAAACGCTGGCACACACACACACAAATATATATATATATATATATATATATATATATATATATATATATATATATATATATATATATATATATATATATATATATATATACGATTGTACGGAAAAACTCACACGAGCGGCACAATAATTGGCTGACACAATATAACACAAATAGAATACAATAGCAATATTTAAAAGACACGGTAAATTGTTCGCTCACTAAGAGTCTCACTTGAACAAGGCCTCTGAGAGGGCCGAAAGCTCGAACAATTTACCATGTGAGTGTCCTTTTAAATGTTGCTATTCTATTCTATTTGTGTTATATTGTGTCAGCCCATTTTATATATATCGAAAAATATATGTATGTATATATATATATATATATAAATTAAAAAAGTGTATTCAATAATTGATGTTCATGACTAAATCATTCGTCTAATTACTAATCACTAGTCTTGAAAGTCTCTCGAATCGGTAATGATTGAATATACTGCGAGGGAAGATCGAGTAATTGAATCCGTCTGTGGCGGTGGTTATCTCTCAATTCATCTAATACCCTCTCCATATATAAAATATTGTTTTCTTCTGCTTCGACCATAGACTGTTTACCATGGTGAGTTATTCACAGACTCACCGTGATGTAATAATGGAGCGGATAATGTTTTTTGCCCTACGGATTTCACGTGCTGCATTGAAATTAGCTGACGTCATCAGTTACTACGCTAATTGGAGGGAGTAATTGAGCAATATCACGATATATGAGGGACAGGCAATATAGCCGGACTTAACTGACTCATTGAAACAGTGGCACCATGACAGGTTAATTGCGGATGAAGTTGTTACCCCAGAATTCTATCTTTCTCGAGTAGGCTGCACCGTTCCACGTTCTCATAGAGACGCGCTCTTAAGCTTGTGAGGAATGAATCTCTTATTATTTGTAAAAGAAAGAGCATATTCCAGGGCTCTTCCTTTTTTTCACACAAAACCTTACCCACTAATAAGTACATTTTACCTTCTCTCTGTCACAGGTTGTCGTTTAAATTTGCTTCGTCCAGTTTTAATTTAAATAATTTATGTTTGAAAACTCTCCATTTGATCTGTTTTAAAAAATGCTCAAATTATTTGAAAAAAGATGGACTACGAAAACTCATTTTCATTCGTAGAATTTCTTTCATAGTATTTCTTCGAAACATTTAGCTCTCCGGAAATGACAGCAGTAGTAATCCATTCCTCTGGTACGGGAAACTACATGGCAACAAAAATTAAAAAAAACAGGTCGAAGAACGTTGAGCTGTTTTTTCATGTAAAAAATAATTGATCCTCAAACGAACCTTTTATGTATTTTTATATACATATCAGGTGTGCTTAATATGTGTATATATTATATATATATTGTATTTTTATTAATATATATAATTTATCCGCGGAAACGGAGAGGAAGGACGCTCACACATCTAGTTCACGTTTCAGCGGTACGTCTGTAATATTCAGAACCTTCTGAAGATGTCGGCCGCGCCGTTAAAACGTCAACTAGATATGTGAATGTCCTTTATTTGTTTTTGTGAATGATGCTTTTAATCAAAGATTTTATACATTTGTATCGTTGTTGAAGAGCGTTAAATAGATAAACAAATTTATACATACACACACACACACACACATATATATATATATATGTGTGTGTGTGTGTAATGTATATATATATAAATATATAAATATATATGTATATAAATACATATATACATATATATTTATAAATACGTATATACATATATATATATATATATATATATATATATATATATACATATAGTACATACATACACACACATATAGAATAGTATAACATGGTATAACATTGTGTATTTTTCCATCATACTTTTTAGCGTAACTAACTCAATAAACCGCGCTGTCAATTTTGTACTTCATCAGCAAAATGCTAAACCAAACGATTATGACTTGCTGCATAAACTCTTATGATCTTCCTTTTACCCAAAAATGATTGAATACCACCAGAAAGATTATCAAGTAAGAAAAATTTTGGGCCGTTTTTTTGCAATTCCCATACATTATTTCCTACCAGTAAAGTTACGTCGAAACAAACAATTTCTTACTGACAAATTTTCACTAATTTGTCCCTTAAAATCTTCAATTTTCAATTTTACATGTTAGTGAGCGAAGGGAAAAAAACAATTGCATTACATGAGCTTTTTTTCTTTTGAAGAGTAACATTTGCTCAAGAGCATACTATATTTAAAAAAAACAATGGAAATGAAAGGAAAATCAACGAATGAGTTTCGGTTGAAATGAGCAAAACATGCGTAACTTTAAGATCCGTCTTTTCCTCTCCCTTGCGTAACAAAGACGTACCTAGATGCGTCGTCGGGGACGTCAGCGCCGAAACCGCAGTTTGATAAAACAATGCGGCGCGATTGAACGAGGCAAAGCATTCGATCCGAGAGAGGGAATAAATAAGAACCCACGAGAACGTCTCCTAACGGATTAATGGGTCGTAAAAACGTCGCGCCTGGAATCGATGCATTGAGGATGGAAAGAAGAACACGAAAGGGTAGATCGAGTTAAAAGGACGTGGGGAGGAGAGGAAAGAAAAAAAAGGAAAAAGCTTTTCGTCAACTCCTTTTAAACAAAGATTTAAAAGATATATTTACACAAAAGGTCCACAAACAAAAACATGCCCACGCTTTTTCCTCGCTCTTAGCATTCCGGGATTTAATGACATTAGATTTCCGGATCCGGTAAACAAAAGGGAGTAGAAATGCCTGCTCTCTCTCTCTCTCTGTATTCCTCTTGTCCTCTCTCCTCCACGCCCGGCTCCCTCCCCCCCTTCCCCCGGATACTCACTTCATCCCCGAGCACCCATCGCTGTGTGTGTGTGATGCATAGCGCCAGAATCCGAACAAAGGGGCACTCTTCGTTCCATTTCTAAACGAACACTTTGAGAGCCCCTCTCTATTTCTCCGTCTAGCTGACTGAAAGACGAATTGCCTGCTTTCCTTTAGCTACGGCCAGTGAAGAGGTGGGGGGGGGGAGGGAGAGGCGAGAGGGTGGTAGGGGATGAAAGGCGCGGTTGAGGGAAATAGCCGACGGAATACATAGATGGAGAATGCTCTCTCTCTCAGATGCAAGAGACATGAGGAGATAACATCGTCACCGGAACAGCGGCGCTTTTTTTACAGAGAATTTACGGTGCTCTGTGCATAACGCGCGCACCGCCGCTAAATCAGCCGTGCCTTTAAAGAGAAAGGGGATGGCGCCCAAATGCCCAAAAAGGAGCAAGTGCGCGACGGAAATAAATTGCTTCCTTTGAGAGTGGTAATTTCTTTGGGGCGCAATGAGATTTTATTACTATCGGCCGGCAGGGAGCCCAAAAATACCTCAGTCCACCACCACCAATACATGGCGCAAAATTGAACTTTTTTTGAGGAAGCACTATCTTTTGTGAGATTTTTGGGAACACGTTTCACATTAACCGTTTTTTTTTATGGCATTGTTTTCGCGTTGGCCTGGTAGCTTTCAGGGAGTGCTCAGTCAGCCGAAGCAATGCCTTGTTTCTGAATTTCAACGTATTCAAAATTGTTTTAATACATTTTTCTGTGTCCATCACTCAAATGATGATTGTCTCAACTGAGCTCTTATCGAGGAAATTGATGTTGTTCTCGGCGTTTTCTTCTCTGTTTAATCATTTTAGCGAGATGATTCCGAAAGACGAGTGATCTATTAGGTTGCATTAAATTGTTTTGGCAACATGCCCCAAAGAAACTTCACGAAGGGAAATCGATTAATTTTAATCGATACCCCTTCATGAAGTTTTACCGTTCTTTATGGTTGTGAAATTTATTAGAAATTTCCAAAGTATACATTTGCACAACATATACCGATAGTGAAAGTTTCGCCAGTGAATTGATGTATTATAGATAAATATTTTTGCATAAAATGAATGTTAAGTTCTAATGATCGGCAGTGTTATCTATAGGGAGAAGTCATGATGGCTTTATTAACATTTATGTATTTACAACTGAGCTCAATTCGGTACACGAGTTATGAATGATGTTAAGTAATCATTCATTTTATGCCATATGTGACTCCCTGCCGCACTTTAGTGGAGGCAAGCAGGGTTAAACCCTTTGGTTAAGAAATCTAATTCCGATTTTCGGAAAGTAAAATATCTTTTTTTCTTTCATACAAGTTTAACGTATTATATATATATATATATATATATATATATATATATATATATATATATATATATGTGTGTGTATATATATGTGTGTATATATATGTATACATATATATGTATATATATATATGTGTGTGCATATGTATGTATATATATATGTATATGTATGTATGTATATATATATGTATATGTATGTATATATATATATATATATATATATATATATATATATATATATATATATATATATATATATATATATATATATATATATATATTGCTCAGCGACAGTTTCTAAATTGGCATTCGTATTACATTACCCTCTAATAGAGAAGTATTGTAGGTAATCCAATCTCTCTCTCTCATTCCGTTCTCTCTGGCAGCAGGAACGAAATATGCGGAAAACCTCGAAGAATTTTCATCTCTCGGGTTAGATTATTCCCTAGCCGTAAGTAAGTACACGATTCAGTTAAGAAAAAAATGCCATTTACAAGATTTTCATATTTCTTCCGCCTTTGATTTGGACAAGAAATCGTTTTTCCAAACCACCACTCAATTTTAATCATGCGCCATAACCTGCAACTGCGCCCTGAATCGAGCACACAATGGTGCCGTAAATAACACAGTCCACGGAACGAATCCCATTATCTGAAGAAAGACTTAAAGCAATGCCGCTAGGGGTGGAGAAAATAAATAGGGAGATATTCTCTCTCTCTCTCTCCTTCCTGGCGAAAATGAGCGGTAGAAGAGAAGGTCGGAAATGAGGGTTGCCCTCCCTGTGTATCGTAAATGACAGAAGTGAGGGAGGGGCGCGTCCCAGTGTCCGGGTGGCATTGGCATCGTCTACATCTATATCTGCACACACATTTGACGTAGTATAAGTTTATAATAAAGCTCATATACAAAGACTCTCGTACACAAAAATGTTACATTATATATGTCATTCAACAATTTTTGCGTTCGACCAATTCATCAAATTCTACTCGTAGAATTTGAGTTGATGCAATTTTGTTCGAGCTCATGGATTCGATATTCTTATGATCCCTTTTACTGCGATGGAAGGAGTACTTGAATCTGACTGCGTCTATGTCCCTTATTTTATCCCAGCGGACGGATCTACCGATATGATGTCGTGCCGTTACAATTCCCTTGGTGTCGCAAGAAAACTCAGGTACTCTGTTCCTTTCTAAAAGTCTAAAAGTGCTATCTTGGAGAATCAAAAGGCACCCAACCTAATTCCTCCAGCATGCCTGTCCCGCTTACTCATTTCACTCTAGCAATTTTTAACAAACCTAGAGGAATTTCTTTGAACCTTATCTAAATCTTCAATTAAGGTAAATTGCCAAGGATTGCAGATAGTCGCCGCGTATTCTAAACGTGGCTTAACTGAAGTGAAGTAACACCTCTCTCTCTCTCTCTTACCTTTTCATTACATTTCATCACCTCCTCCCCTTCGGGAGTAACGGCGGGGGAGGGGGGTATGCGATAATTCAAAGAAGGGGGAGTCAGGTGAATGTGGTGATTAGTGAGTTGGGAGAGGGGAAAGCGAGGATCTCTCGGTTTGAACCCGCAAACACTAACTCTAATACTCCGGCCGCGAACTCTAATCCTCGGCGGGAGTATATGGGGGTGTATGGGGGGGGAAGGTGGTTCATATGAGGCGGATTGGGAGCGGAGAGGGGAGTGAGTTATGACGTGGGGGGGTGGTGAGGAGGAGGAAGGGTGGGAAAGCAAGCAAGTTGCGAGAGAGTCAGTTGGCAGCAGTTGAATATAAGAACACATAGACAATGTCTCTCACGGGAGGATCTCATTAAGAAGTGGTTCTGAGTTTCCCACTACAACACTCTTCGTCTCCGTCCCACCCTTCAACAACCACCATCCCCCTCTCTCTCTCGTTCACACGTCGAGTCTCTTTGAGGCGTTTCTTCCGACACCGGTACCACTTCTACCTCGGCGTGTCTCATTCAGCCGAAGTTCCCCTCTCCTCCTTCCCAACCCATATTCTTTTTACCGCACAACCCTCCAATCCCTAGTCGCTCTTATCATCCCCTCTCGAGTTTTAGCCACCCCCTATCCTACATCATCCACCAACATTTGGCCCCACGAGACATATCCCGTGATCCGCTTAAGGATCGGCGCTCAGTGTTGGCGACATTACAGCAGGCTCTCTCTCTCTCTCTGCGTTTACGATTTGTTGAGTTTCGTAGTTGCAGAGCTAAAAGGGGAATTAAAAAATAATGAATTTACTCCCAAAATGTACTCTCATGAGTCGCTCCAATAGACGAAATACATAGTTTCACATTTTTTAAGAAAATAAATAAGGATACGAAATAACTTTCCTTAAAGGTTTTTCGTATGTAACCCATGCATTTTGTTTTCAATCCGTTGCTAATTATATCGTGCCCAGTGTTTACTTGGTGGCGGTCTTTCATATAGATGGTTGATATTCATTATTATTCCTTCCTATTTAATGTACTGGAAGATATCTTTAGTGTGTAAAATCAACACTCATTTAAAACTAAGACTGACGCTAACACATTGATGTGGGTTATATCTCTGATAACCTCCTTGTATGTGCTTTTCGGGGTTTTTTAAATGAATGTTTTCCCCCCTTCCCTCAACCTTAAACCTACTTTCACTCTATCATCCCAAATGCTGATGCTTACACCCTATGGCACGCAACGTTTTGGTGGATCGCGGGTTATGTGTGAACGTATATGTGCTTTGACTAATAATTAGCTCACTAGGCAATATTGAAAGTCACCCAGAACAAACCCGAGTCGTATTACCCAGAAATGTTGCAAAATAACTTTTTTTAAGATGATTTTATGTAAAAAAATAACCTTTGCTACCCATATTACCAAAATTAATCATTAATAACTTGAAACTACTACTGTTTGTATAAATCAACAATAAGCCATTCCACCTTGAAGAGGGACTTGAATACACAGAAATATTTCTATAATCTACAATTATTGCAGCCATATACTTGTAGCTTTTTGGGCGCAATTGATAACGAATTGTTCAGGGTGTATTTGAATGCAATCTAGGAGATTTTTAATGGAAAAATTATAGCCGCATAACTCCTGGGGAAGATTTTATGCTTTCTTTTCTCTTCCGCAGCATTCTCTAATTACTTTTCCGTTTCCATAAGAAGGCTGAGTTGAAATTCCAAATCTCTATAGGTAATTGGCTGCCATGTACATGGAATTAATAGCCTTTCCGAAGGCTCGAGGCCTTCGAGATGTGTGTTTGAGGAAGGATGGTGAAAGTGAGTTGGATAAACAGAAAAGGCATTGAAGAAGTGTTGGAAGTGGAGATGAAAGACGACGGGATAGGAAGATTGAGGGAGGAAGGGATAGAGGAGTATTGAAGAGTTGCTACTTAGGAGAAATATGGTTAGGTGCCTGCTGAAGAAAGTGAAGGTTGATAGAGGAAAGTATGGTAGTGAAGGAATGTGACAGGGAAAGGGTCCGACCGAAGCCTTCGGTAAACTACTTGGAGGAGCGTATTTACTTCTGTCTACAGCAAAACAAAAGAAAATTTCTTGAAATGTTGAAAGAGAATCTACGTTTTTTTCTTGTCAATTATTTCATGTGATACCATACGATATTTTCTCATATTTAATTTTGCCAAAAATGACCGTCATGTTTTTTTTGTAACTTACTACAGCTGCCTATTTTTATTGAGAGGTAAGGTTATGTTTAAGGCCGTGATAGATGGTAGAACAATAGGAAATCTAGGTAGAGAAAGTATTATAGTCATTATGAAGATGGGCAGAAATTACGAATATTTTAATGAATAATTTATATAAAACAAATATAGAGAAAACTCTTAAGCTTACATTACATAGAAGCAAATGGACGTTAGGGTAAAGTACAATGAATTAATTGAAAGTATTGCATATTGGTTTTAATTTACTATTCCGAGACTCTGTTTAGTGGAGAAAATCTACTTATCTCATTGATCGCGAAGATAACACCTACCTAAAAATTTAAATTAAGTGGGACAAAATATATTTGAGGCTCCGTTAGTAACCTAAGGTTCGCTTGAGCTGTTCGGTGCACAGTAAAACCTGCCAAAAGTGGAATCGCCGAAGACCGCAATACGCATTATGCCGAGATAATCAGGTTCTCCATCTTAGACAGACTTAATCGAACGACGTGAAAGATAAAATAAGGGAGATAGATTCCAGTGCAGATAGATACAAATACTCATTCTTTCCCCGAACAATCGGAGGTCATAATGCTGAGAGGCCGAAGTCCCTTTAGAAGTGTTGAAAGTATCGAAATTGTAAGTCGGAAAAAAATTAGGCATTGCAAGGATATTACGTGTGTTTTATGTGCTTGTGTATAGGATATTATTTGTATTTGTAGGAGAATGTGTATGTTAGTTAGTGGTTTGAGTGTTTGATTGCGTGTGCGGTGTATGTTTTCTTGCATGAGTGTATACTATGTTTTGTTCGCGGATGGTATAAAATTGTGGCTTTTGCATGCGATTTTTTTCTCTTACTTAATTACGGGTGGTGTCCTAACACCCCCCGCCACACGCCCTTACGACGGTTTGCGGGGAATTGAGTAGATGTAGATGTAGACGTCCCAGGAAAAATTAAAAACCAGAAACGCTGATCGTACATGACGTGCTGAAAAGTTAAATAAATGCAATTCGAAAAAAAATTCTGTTTTCATTATTTTTTCCGTCTCTATAGGATTGAAAAACAAACCAAATTCATAGATACAATAAATGCTTCGCACATATGTTTTCCGTTAAAGTTTCAAGAATTTCATCTTCCAGAGGGGATATGAGGATAAAAATGTATTGGGTATAAAATGGATCGTTTTAAGTATATAAACACCTGTTCTTCGGGCTCAGGAAAGTTCCCGCCTAATGCAGATTCCGCCTCGTCCACCTTCCGTCCAATTCCAATGCCGTTATCACTGTAGTTCGTATACCAACTCCTGCCCCCGCGGCTTCCTTTCCGTGGGAAGGACATGCCTCCTCGGTTCAACCGCCATGCTTGCAGGTGTAGTTGCGTGAGTGCGTCCCTACATCATTCGGCGTTGCCCTCAGGGGGCTGAAAGCTGGCATGCGACGGGATGGCATGGATTATGTGCGGGGAACCACTCAGACGGGTTGTGTTTTCGCGGTCGGGAGGAGCAGCTTCGTCCTTCGCTGAATTACTTTTAAGAATTTCGAGGGTATGGGAGGGTGAGGATACCATATTTCAATTGGGCGTATTCTTCTGGGATGGGAGTACTCTTTATCCGAGAGGAAGCAGTGGCTGACTTGTCTCCGAAGGAATCGATTCGATCGCGTTTCACGAGAAAATTGTAGGTGTTCCATGCATGGACGAACCATCGGTCAGGCTTCATTTATCTTCTGAAAAAGGAAAAGGTATTTTTTTAATGTAATAGTTTCCGAACCCGTTTGACATGTAATCAACTGGTCTTTAGGGGGGAAAAAAAACTTCAACGGCATATCAGAAGGAAAAGGAATGCTGATGATCAGATGGTGGAAAGATATGTGGTATTTTTTGTTTGTTTATTTTTGTTGTGAGTCCACGAAAAACATCTCAGTTCCTACATACCTGCCTTTGAAAAATAAGGCAATTTTCTCCGGCATGGAGGTGTCGTAACTTTTCTATCATTTCTCATTTTCACCGCTTTTTCCCATTTCACATGAGTAAGTGCACACAATGACAGTCTTACTTCACTCGCCCTTCCTATTGAGCCATTTCTGGTTTAATTTTTACTTTGATCTGTAAACATTTTCCATACTGGGTTCATGCTCACTTTCGTCACAAAAATTGTGAAACAAGCCTATTAGAGGTGGTATAAGACTTAGGCTTTCAGAAAGGTTCAGAACAAACGAGTTTAACGATGACACTAGGGGAATTATAATGGTCCCACACTACATAGATGCATCAGACCATAAAGATAACATAAGGGATATAGATTCCAGTACAAATAGATACAAATACACATTGTTTCCCCGAACAATGAGAAATCATAATAGTAAGAAACCGAAGTCACTTTAGAAATATTAAAAACATTGAATTTACCAGTCGGAGCAAAGTTAAAAACTGCAAAGCTGTTAGGTATACTTTCAGGTGCATGTCTATGTTAGTTGGTAGTTTGAGTGTATGCATGTGTGGGGGTTGTAAGGGTTATTGCATGAATGTATACCATGTTTTGTTTGTGGATAGTATAAATTTGTGGCTTTTGCATGCGGTTTTTTATCTTTCTTAATTACGGGTGGTGTCCTAATACCCCCCGCCACACGCCCTTGCGGGGTATTAAGTAGATGTAGATTTATAACGTCCAGAGTTGGTAGTTATCTTCTCTATGCTGTCAGTTTGATAAAGACAATTTGTCCATGATATTTAAAGGAACTACAGTTAATTTAGTCAATCAAAAAGTATATTTTTTTATGATTCATTAAAAAAAATAAATGAGCAGGGCATCCTTGAACAGAAGGCAAAAAGAAAACTCGATAGGGATTTTCATTTGTGCGTATAAGCGATAGTTTTAACCTTCGATCCTTTTTTAAGTGCAGCAACTGTTCACTCTCAGATAAAGTTAAATTTATTTCTCTAAAAAGAGGTAACTTGGAACGTCAAGATAATTATATCGGGGCAACATGGAGACTTTCCTCATATAGTAAAAACTCCGAAACATATGGGTACTAAGGTTAGAATTTAAATTCACAATCTTATTTTTTTCAAACGTTTGCCATTACTAGCCTGCTGCTGTGTCATTTTGAGCTTTACGAAAAGGTTGATGACCCTCACTGACAATCATATATATAATCAAATACCAACTCTTAGTTATTTCGAAATCCATTTGGTTTGCAAAGACTTATAAACATGCCAAAGGATTGCATGAACTAACATGATGATAGCAATTTTTTAACGTCGTGAATCAATTTCGAGCTGCAGTTGAAATTCATTTTAATTCTATGAAGAAAATAAGTTGCAAGGTAAAAAGATATTGATATCAAATAAATCCGACGGCATATTCTTAAAAATATATAATGCACAACTCTTGCGCCCTTGTAATATTTCTTATTGTTAACTGCTCTCTTCTTCATTTTTCAATCGATTCCGAAGTTGAACCTGGTGCTGGAGAGTATTGGGATAGGAGAAAAGATTCTTTGGATCGGCTCTTGTAGGATGATAATATTTTAGGGAGTTATTCGAAATGAATAAACGCTCATTTTATGCATGGCGGACATCGCAAAATTTAACTATCTCTAATAATCGCGGTTATAGATTGTTTTACGTACAAAGATTCGAAGGGTCTCTTACCCTCTCTCATTTTACGAATTTAGGACTGAAACCACTCTCATGATGAGTGCGGGGTTGTTTCACGTGAATGGGAAGTACGTATTTAGACACATATATGGGGGTATTTGTTTCCACTCCCAGCGATTCTACATTTTATCGCAATGTGACAGGAATACAATCATTACACAACCAAGGAAAAAAATCAAACTTGGCACATTAACCATGTTTATTTTTTATTTTTGACCGGGTTTAATGGATCGTAAGTGTCATATTCTAGTCATAAAATGATGTAATAAATCAAAAACGTAATAAAATAAAATAAATATTTTGTTAAACCGCGAAGTTTAGTTTTCTTTCTCTGGAACATTAAATAATTAAACCGATTTACGTCTCATGTATTGCGTAAATCATTGCATCAACATCCGAACTATAACCCGGTATCTGCCGCAAGGGCGTATGGAGGTGGGTGCTCGGGGATCAGTCATACATGCATGTTGCCGCATCCTGCATTACGAAAATAATTCCGAGATGAAAAATTAACAAATAAGAAAATGCATGTGGTGAATGGATAATGTAACCCAATAATGGTTGAAATAACACACTGCAATACTTTCATGATTCTTAAGTTGATGCTTGTTAATAATTTAACTTACGAAGGAAAAAGTGGAACAGCATCCTTGAGCGAAGTCACGATCTCAATTGCGGAAAAGGTGACTGTCCACGGCGAGCTACGAGGGCAGTTCGATAGGTACCCGTGTTTGGCAACAAACGGCGTTCCTGAGGGAAGTTTATATTATCATCGTGTGCTGCCATCTATCAAACGACGGTGAAACAAATTTCAGACTGATTTAAAGGTTAATTTGGATTTGGCAGCCATTCGAGTAAGACGTGTTTCGTGATTTTCGCTGAGATGGAAAAATAGCAGCATTGTTCGGTAATTCGCTTTTTGTTTTTGGATGGGAAGAAATGCGAGGAGATAAGAGCAAAGTTGAATGCTGTTTATGGGGACACTTCGCCGTCTATGGCCACAGTTAGATGTTGGTTCAACAAATTTAAACGTGGGCGAACATCTGTTTTTGATGAGGAGCGACCAGGACGCCCGGCAGACGTGGTTACCGAGGAAATCATTCATAAAGTCCACGCCATGATTCTCATTGATCGACGAACGAAAGTGCACGAAGTAGCAGAGGCCGTGGGTGTGTCGACCGGAACGGTAATTAATATTTAGATGATAAGTTGGTGATGAAAAAATTGTCGGCCCGATGGGTACCGCGATTGCTCACGGTGGACAACAAGCTGATCCGGCTGTCAACTTCGAAGCAGGGTTTGCAGCAATTTAAGCGAGATCCGAAGGTGTTTTGCGTCCAGTTATCAGTGTTGATGAAACCGGGATTCATCATTACACACCAGAAACTAAGCAACAATCAAAACAATAGATTTCTCCCGGTGAATCTGCTCCAAAGAAGGCGAAGATGGTCCGATCGTCCGGGAAGGTCATGGCAACGGTTTTTTGGGATGCAAATGGCGTCATCCTCATGGATTTTAGAAAAAGGAAGAGCGATCACTGGGAAATACTACAGTAAGTTATTGGACCGCTTTGACAAAAAGTTAAAGGAGACACGGCATCATTTGGCGATAAAGAAGGTGCTGTTTCACCACGATAACGCACCAGCACATTCATCCGGAGTTGTCGCCGCCAAACTGCATGAACTATGCTATTAATTACTGCCGCACCCCCCGTATTCACTCGATCTGGCTCCCTACGACTTTTTTTTATTCCCTAACATAAATAAATTGCTCGCGGGAAAACAATTTAGCTCAAACGAGGAAGTTATCGCCGAGACAGAGGCGTATTTTGGAGAGTTGGACAAATCCTATTTTTTGGAGGGGTTAAAAAAATGGCCGGAACGTTGGGAGAAGTGTATCTCTCTAAAAGGGGACTATGTTGAAAAGTGAAAAAAAATGTTTTAGAAACAATGGTTTCTTCAAGAATTCTGCATGTCCGGGTTTTCACCGCGTTGTTGTTTGAAGCCGACAACAGTTTCGCCGAAGTTTCATCCGGCGTCTTCAGGTCGAAGACGACCGACCTGAAGACGTCGACCTGAAGACGCCGGATGAAACTTCGGCGAAACTGTTGTCGGCTTCAAACAACAACGCGGTGAAAACCCGGACATGCAGAATTCTTCAAGCCACCGCCGCGAAAATCTACGCAGCCAAATGGTTTCTTCATTTCTAACACGGGTACTTATTGAACCACCCTCGTAATTCGGTCGCCACGTTTACTGCATGAAATATGAACTCGGCGTTAGGCTAAATAAGTAAAACCATTTCAAATTCATCAATGAAGATCCACTATCTGTTTCTCTTTAAATTTAATCTGCTCAAAAGGAAATCCATAATTTTTAGAAAATATTTTTTCTGAACTTATTTGCTTTCACTTCACATTGTTGGTTTTTTTACCGCAGAAGATAAGAAAGAATGAATCTGCATATTTTCTTCGAAGAACCAATGTCTTACAAATTACTGATCTTAAGGAAAAACTAAAACAACTAGACTAAATACGTGGAACTTACTCGGAAATGTTGAAGCTTTGACTCATTGGTGAGTCCTCATCAAAGTAGCTTCTGAGAGAGACCACCATTAATATCTTCACGCGCACCCAATTACCGAGAAACTGCTTAAAATTCGAGCTCCAAAACAACTATGAATTACTCTTCCTCGTTTTGGTGAAATGGAAGTCAAGTTGGAAAACCTTTGACGCCAAGCTGTTCTCAAGCAGAGTCATTACGTTCCCCTGTATAATATATACTGCGTAGCGATTCAGAAAATATGAGAGTGAGCTCCACAAACAAATGTTGTTGACTTTAATATATTTCCCCCAGTTTTGGGAACAACATATTTTTTATTTGTGAATAAGTTAAAATGATTAAATTTTTCTGCAAAATGAATACGCGCATAAACATGTATAGGGCATCAATGGAACGTATTGAAAACTGTAGAGTTAAACACATAGAAATTCAATTTCAACAGAAGACAAGGAGTCCAAAATAAATACGATAAATACTAAAGCCTATATGTACTCTTATCTTTTATAAAGAATATCATCTTAGTTTTCTACAGCAGAGGCTCTTTTCTCTTAGGAATTATTTCATGGATTACATTACCTTGAGGATTTTACAAAATTTAAGCGACACAGTGTGTTTCTTTCGCACGGAAATGTTTAGTGTTCCTCCGTTTATTGACAAGAACGAAGAATCGTCTCTAAATTCGATACTTTAGAGCGTGGAGTCGTGAAAATGTAAATTTTATTTCAGGCCCGTAAAATTGCTTTAAAAGTACACATCAATCTCTGAGGAAGGATTGCCACGTTATTTTTTAGTGGAGCTTTAGCTGGCCTGATATTTCTTTCAGACGGAAGTCGCTTCGGCGGCATTCAGAGTAGCTAGGCTTTCATGACATTTCCTGCGGAGTGTCCTTTCCCATAACACCCTGCCAATGGCACTCCATTGAATGCTTTGACTTAAATGATAGCTTCCTCTTCCGCTGTCTGCCCTTCGTTTCACAATCGTATTCAAGTATTCAAGGTGACATTTCATAAAATACATGCGTAATGACGCTAAAGTTAAGCTAGCTTAATACTTCATAATGTTACGAGTGCATATGTGGACAAAATCATTGCTGGAGGTGACCGTAAGACAGAAAATTAATGACATGATTTAATACAAACAAAAAAATGAGTTAATTTTCTTTGAAATTACTCTGTAAACAAAGTACTTTTAAGAGTAAATTATGAAGTACTGATCGTATTGATTTACCTAATAAAGGATTAATGGTATTCATGGTATTCTGCGAGTTGCTTTCATAAAATCTAATTCATTTCTTTTATTCATTCACAGGTGAGTGTCGGAATCTTTGGTTGCCCCTTTCAGTTAGCAGTGATGGAACTTGGTGTGGTGTGGTCAACAGCTTCTCAGAACATGCCCAAGGGAAGTTTTTCCTCTAATAAAAAGGAGGAGATATTTCCCTCCTCTCTAACCAAAAGGTATTTCAGTAAATAATCACCTAGCAATTTATTTTGTATCGTCGAGATAAACAACTCTTTGAGAGTGTTTTCTTCCGTTTCGGAGACCGTAATTTTCCTTTAAATCTAAAACATGAAGAGTTATTTTTATTCTACCTACTGTGAAGGAAAGTTGTTGCAGGAAGAAATATATTGGCATAAATTATCCACTCATCCGATTTGACTCATTGCGATATCCGTTAATCAGCTCTTGACTTATTGTACGGATACCTGATTGTTATTTTACTTACTTCCTTTCCAACATAATTAAAATTAGATTCCCGGAATAATTAGTCAAAGCTTACTTCAAAGTTGGAAGTGAACCACAGACATTAGGTATGTTTTGCCAAATCAAAATGAAACGTAATGATGCCGAAGTACCACATTCGGGAATATAACCAACCATTATTCGATAGATGCTGTGTGATAAAATGGAGTCAAAAATATTACCAAAAGACCAAATTTCCCATTTCGGACCAAATTTGCAACGTATTCTCATGTGAATAGGTAGTGTTTGAAACATTATCTTCGCTAAAACGGGAACAATTTGATCTGAATCTAGCCAGCAATTTTTTTTTTAAACTGGGAGAAAACCCATCAACATTTAATTCATTGTACGAAATTACGGTCCATTTTAATTAAAAAAAACACTCACGGCATCAGTTATTTGACTTGCCATGAGACATCTGAATTGCACGCACATCTGCGAGTGATTCCCCTTTCACATTATGAAAAATATTCATCACGGACGGTTCCATGACACTCATTTGAACGATAGTCGAATCAAATTTACTTAGATATAAACTAACGTAATAAAACTTGAGGTAGCATTAGCGTTATAGTTTTAACTACCAATTCACCGTCAGGGACATACGATCAAGCCTTCCCGAAGAATTTCTCTTTTACAACCGTTTTCCAGATCGACGCAAGACCTTAATTCTCCCGCATCATACGAAAATGCCACCCTCTGGATAAGGGCGTTCATTTTCCCCTCTGGTTATCCTTTTCGAAACCCAATTCCGAAGCAGTCCTCGCCTCTTCATCCCAATCGAATCGCATAATCGCTCACCCGCACCTTTTCTTCCCCCCCCCCCCCCCCGTGCGGGCGAATGATCCCCAAAAACGCTTTCACCGATTTCGCAGAAAAATGAAGCCGAGATGAGAGAAAAAGGGAAAAGGGGGTGGGAGGAGAGAGGGAGAAAGAGGCCGCCCCGATTACAGATGGTTCTTTCCCGCGGACCGAATCCGTTCTGCCCGAACGCCATTGACGATGACTCACTGGCAAGAAGGGGTGGATGGGGGAAAATGGATTATATCCTCCCGTTTCTCTCTCTCTTTTTCTCTTCGGGAGGGAAATTGTTCATTGGCGCGTGAATCTGTGCCATTTCTTCCCTCGAATCACTTATCTCCGCCATTCTTTCCCTTTCCGATGTTCTTCCCAGTATCTTTTCACTTGAGATATCCTTTGAGCAAATCGATGATCTTGTAAGGGAGGGGTGAGGGAATAGTAAGTAATGAAACTACGTCATCTATTACGAATTCTCGCTCTTCGATCTCACATTGAAAGCGCCTATAGATTACTGTCCGCGGGCTAACACCACAACATTGAAATAACAGGGAAATAAATTATATGCGGAGTTTTAGTATTTTGTCAAGAGAAACCTTATACTTGAGCCAGAGAATTATTACTTCTCCGACGTACATGGATTTGCAGAAGTACGAAAATTTCATGCCCTACCTCCTTTAGATTTTAATCTTAAAATCCATTGATAAAATTTTAAAAAATGCCTTAAAATTGATTTTTCCTACGATATGAGTTATATGAGCTGTCAATATAAAATTATTACTGCATACTTTTATCGCTTTATCATTAAATAATGCAACAAGCGTTAAACTCGATGATACAGTACGCCAATGATGGAAGCAAATTATTTGTTCATCAAATATCTTCTTGTATATTTAATCCTGCCAGCCATTTCTAGAGTAAATAAGTTTTATATTCCAAAAAATGAAATCCAATAATGCCGGAGTACCCCAGTTCAATATTTAAGAATAAAACGTAAATGCAACAATTGGCGTATGAGATGTACCCTAGTTTACTCGTGAATTGAAGTACACCACTAGTTGCCATTAAAATGATATAATTTAATTAGTTAGTATAGTAATTGATACTAATTCTGACTTTCCATAATTACTGTGATAGGTATTGTAATAATATACACACGAGGAATTTATTAATGGTGGCGTGTGCATTAGATTAAATGATATTTTGATATATTGGCGAATCATTGGATAGCGTAATTGAAATCGGGATTGCCTACATATTTTATGATATTTATTGAAAATATTTATGGCAAAGGTCTCAACCTAAGTCATGAAAGTAAACGTGATTCTCCCATTTATATCTGAGAGTTATAATGACTAAAAATGTGTACATTCAAAACTTAATTCCGCTTGGGGGAAGAAAGATAAATTTTCGTAAAATATTCGCTAATAAAATGCTAAATATTTATATGCTTTGTAGTATTTCTAATGTACGAGTATTAGTAAAGACTACCTATGGTTTTTTTCATGCACATACATTTGTATAAATATATACTACAAATGCTCATTATCAATATTTTACTTTAATAACAAAATATCTATTTTAATATTTAATGGCAGGGGGAAATGGAGCTGAAAAAACAAAACGTGTTTCGACTGAATAAAGCAATTAGTTTAATTCTATTTTATTGAAGGAACTACCTTAAGGTTAATTAACTTTGAATTGTGTTCCTGGTATGTCTATCAATATTTAGTTTCTTACTTACCGAAATATGTTCGCTTGAAATCTCTCTCGTAAAACAACACTTTTAGAATAGGAATTTCAAATATAAGTGGAAGTATTAATTTGACGGGTTGTAAATGGTAAGCTAAGTCTCCGTTGTTCAACAATTTTAGAGAGATATATCCGAGCCTTTTATTTACCCACGCATCCCAGACCGTCCACCCTCATGGCTCCTATGCACTCCCGGCTAACTGACGCGGCAATCTTTCACGGGCAGATCGACTAGCGTGCGTCCTAATGAGAAGAGAGGAATGAGTCCTTGGTAATGAAAAACCAGCAACGCTGAAACACGGTCCGCTGTGTAGGATTTTGAGACGGAGGGGAGAGGGTGAGGGTTGGCGGGGAGAGTTGGGGAGTCTGTGGAATTGCAAGAGCAAGCAGCGGTGGTTTGCGCTAACGAAAGACGCCCCTCGTCCCTAATCTAAAGGACCATCAGTCAACGAGCTCGCACGGCTCAGAGGGTGATTTTTGCCGTCTGCCTTGATCGATCGCTTCACACGTAGGTACTTTCCTTCGGGGTCGTTTTTCAGCGACTTTTAAAGGTTATTTTTATCGCCTGCGATGGATCTTGGCGGAGATGAGTGATGGGAGGATCGGGGAGACGAGGCACGGCAAACAACCATTACTCTCTTCCTCACGCGTAGAGGTGGGGGGGGGGATTGGAGGGAGGGAGTCGAACCCGGGACCTCTCGTTGGCGGAGAGCGCCGAGGGAGGTGTTACAAAGGGAGTTGGAGGGGCGGGAGAAGAGGGAGGGTCATTAGCGGCGGGCGCCCGTTATTTTGGCCCGGCAACGGCCCTTTCCCCCAAATCGTCACTCCGAAAGAAAACCTCTCCCAATTTTATCGGAAAGGTTTCCAGGGAGGCGTGAATATATATATATATATATATATATATATATATATATATATATATATATATATGAGAATACACGGCGCTAATGTTTCCAGTTCCTTCTCGAAAACGACGCGAAATTTTCAATTTTTTCCTTCGTGTGAGTGAGCAGAGGTTATGACCATTTTTTTAGCGTATGGGCATTAGTTGAGACCTTCTCTATTAAATATTTTCAGGCAAATATAATCGAATGTGCAGTAGTTAGCGAGGTGATCAACTAATAAATTCAAAGATTTATCCTTATCTCAAAGATCGAGTTATTACGAGTAGATCTAATCTAATACGAATACTAACACTGAAAGTAATTCTATAGTCAAAAAGTCGCTTTAAAATATTTACGATTCCAATTGTCTGATTATTTGTTTTTCAACCTTCTTCATTAACATTGTTCAAATATATGTCTACGTGTGGGCTTTCTTTTACTCTTTCCATTTTGTAGCTGCGGGGAACACCTATCATAACAACTACGTAATACCTGTTTAAGACGGCGTCAGTGTATTTTTTTACGCAGTTAATCATTTTAAAATTTTAATTAATCTTGTTTCAAAAAGTACATTTTTCTAAAGACAACGTTTCTTTACATGTTTGCATTATCTCTCTGATAATGGTTCTTTGTTTACTGATGATCCATTCGCCACAAATATGAAACAGGTTATACGTTTTTATTCAGACGGTTGTTTTATATAATTATCAGTCTCTCCTGTGAGGTACGTGACGGCAACACTTCTCTTACTGATCATATCTGATGTCAATGCATCCCATGTCACACACCACTCCGATGACTTGCAGAGTACAATCTAGATGTAGATTGCCTGCATTTACAAAAGGCTTAATAGCAGGCAGCGGTGGAGAGTGGTAGACCACCAATCATACTTCCCTTTGAATGTAGATTAGCTGATCAAACATTGATACACATGCATGCAATGTATGTGCATCAATGCAATCCCTATCATCGATGCAATTTCTGCATCAATGCCTATGTACCCCATTCAATAATTGGCATGTTTGATTATATAATTTAATATTAGTTTCTAAGTTGATGCAGTCGGCTAATTAGGTAAAATTTTGTGATGAATGCGTATTGTGCAACTAAAGACCAAGTATTTGAATCATATTGTCAAATGCAGTGGTAAGCAGACTAATTCGAATATTGTTTTGATTGTTTCTATCGATAGATGTTTGATTTTTTGAGCCTATCCCAGGTTTTTAGTTTTCGCAAAACCGTTTCTTTAAATTACTTAGCATTTTAAGTCCTATTTCTGTGAAATAATTTCGGGTAATAAGATATACATACATAAAGCACTATTGGGTTAAATTTAGAAATGTAATAACCGCATTTAAAATATTCAATTGCATACTTGAAGAAATATTACATTTATTACAAAGCCAGTACTCTCAGGAAAATTTGGCCTCGGAAAGCAAAAACATTATAGTTACATTTGGTGATGAGAAAATGTCAATGTGAGTGCCGCCAATGAGACATATTATCGTGATTTTATTAGCATGTAAAACATGAACACCGGATTTAGTTTCCCAACAAATAGTTGATTTATAATTATAGATACCGGTAGGTCATCATTTAAATAACGCCAGTCTTTGTTTTCAATCTACCCCCCCAAGAGGTATTTGAGCGGTATTTGAACGGGAGATCCACGGCGAAAAGAATTTAGTGATGTGTTTAATTTGAATAAATATAGTCATATATTGGAATATTTTTATATATAATGGATAACACTTAGCACTAGTGGACACAGACAAAAACACAGAAACACACAAAAAAGAGACTCACTATTTTTCGAATTTTAGGTGGTCGTGGTCGCCTTTATCAAGGAAGAGAGGGACAGAACAGAGTTCTGAAAATCCGAAAATTCGAAAAATAGTGTCTCTTTTTTGTGTGTTTCTGTGTTTTTTTCTGTGCCTACTAGTACTATTATTATTCTCGTCCGTTAGACTTTCAAAAAGTGTTATATACTAGTATATATATATATATATATATATATATATATATATATATATATATATATACTTATATATGTATATGCATACAAAAACACTATTAAAACACAAATAAAAAGAACACTGGCACATATTTTTGTACTTGTAGACGGCCATATCAATTTCGTCAAACTATCGCTGCTCAAGGTTTTCTCCTGTATACATGTATGTTAAAACAGGGGATTGGAATTTCTTACTCCATAATGCAAAACAATTTATGAAATGGGTATTATATAGTTTTATCGCGCTTGCATCTTGCAAGGACGACACGTGCATTTTTATTAACGTATTTGAAAATATGCGTGTTTATGAAAAATATTTAACCTTTGATATTCGTAAGCAGATAAAATCTGTTTTATCGAGGATGAAATAATATTAATGCTCAGTTAATTCAATAGCCCTTGTGATTTCATATATTTTCTGTTGTAAAAGATCAGGTTACTATTTGTTATAATCAGCCACTCATTTGTTTGATTGTAATTTACAGAAGGGCACATTTTGTCAGAAGGAACACTTGTTGGGGGGTACTTCGGAACTGGAGATATTTTTTCTTTCTCTTGACTTGAACTTTACGGAAAAAAGTACACGTGCGTTGAATAGGCATTCATTTTTTTCAAATTAATAGCTGAATACGGGCATTGTAAAATCCGATAAATTTTTTCACTCTTGGTTTTATGCAAGCCTCTCCTTTCGTTCACTGTATCTAATCAAAAGAAACCGGTCGTTCAAACGTGGAACGAACTACCTTACACTAGAAGAGTGTGCATGTTTCTGATTGCGAGATAATGTACGAGTATATTGACTCGCAGATTAAAATCTTTCATTAGTGTAATGGGATGGGATCGGGATCGACAGCGCTTCCAACTCACAGCGAACATTAAGGTCCAAAGATCAGAGTAGTACGGGTGAAGGAGAGAGAGAGAAAGAGAATAAATAGCGAGTCTGCTGATTTTTCCTCTCAAATGACCGCTACGGGAAAGAGATACCAAATGAACGCTGAAATGGCGCACTCGGATGTAATTGCTTAATGACTCTTAAGCGCATGCATCTTTAGGAGATCTCATAAAAATGGTTTAACTTGCGTACGCTATTTTTACTCTTGACTGAGAATCGAGTCCATTTTCCGCTTTAACGATCTCGTATTTTTTCTCTCTCTCTCTTTCGGAAAAATTTTCTTCCACGTGGAAAATTCGGAGGTTATTGTCGTCGTGATGTGAGCATTCTGATTCGTGATTGCCTTTGTGGTTTATTCTTTTATTTTACCATTTTACCAAGAGATCCCTTCCCCTTGAGTGATCGCCTAGCGTGTAGAGTGTGCGCACACCCTGTAGAACACTCCGCGTTCCACCTTCCCCTCTCGGGAAACACCTAAGCAGAGAAGCGCACTCTAGATGTGGAGAGGAGGGCCCCCTGATTATTGCCAGGCTAGAGAGCAACGCGGCACAAGAAGATGGCTCCGTCAGCAATAAGGATAATTCATCACGTTCACGTTCCATGGACCGAATTTGATTCCACTTGATAAATACATGCATATTTGTGTATATGTATATGTATATATATATATATATATATATATATATATATATATATATATATATATATATATATATATATATATATATATATATATATAAAGCATATATATATAATGTATATATACGTATACATATAAATATATATATATATAATAATATACATAGTCATTATAAAATCAAACGCAAGCACCTGAATTTTTTCCCTTAAAGACCAAAATGTAGGTTAATGTTTAGATGAAGATGTATTTCTACATCTGTACGAGTTTGCTGCCAAGAGGATGTGTGGCGAGGGACGTTAGGGAACTACGCATGCATATACAAATATTAGTTTATATATGCTTTGGATTTAGTATTTGCTCAAATACGCAAATACTCGCGATAATACAAACATGCTTGTCTATATTCATTTTGCAATAATTGGTGTATTTGACTAAATATATTTTTATAGTAAAAAATGTGAGTGCATGGGTTCTTGCATTCATTCGTAACGGAGGCTATCTTATTATATCACTGTGGTCCAGTCTATGGAATTAATTTTTGGCCATAATTAATACGTTCAACAGATTCAGGCTTGAGGTCGTGGAAGTTCATCATAATGAAATAAGGACAATTTGCACTTTTCCACAGTTTATTTAACGTACGACGCGTTTCAACTCACAGAGTCATCATCAGGTACACACAAAAGTGCAAACTGCCCTTATTTCATTATAATTAATACCTTTGAATTTGAGGCCGTTCTTCCCTTATTATGGGTATATGATTAGATTGCCGAAAGAATTCCAAATACTTTGGTGAAATAATGTGATTAAAAGATATCCAGCCACCCTTGATACCAGCCACCTTTTACAATGCTGCTCTCTATCAGTAACGATAAAAAACCATCAGCTAATAAAATGTTCACATGTATTTATGGTGAACATTAAAAATCAAGGGTAAAAAATATGAATTTAAAAATGTATGACTTTCATTTCAAAGGTCAGCTCAGCTTTTACGTTTATATTATTCCTTTTTACTTCCACCGAGTGCTCCAGCGTACTTTACTCCTTATTCCATTATGTATGTGAAGTTTTTTTCTCAGAGATATTGCCATTGTTTGAAATGTATAACTTTTCCCATTAACCCAAGCATTATAGCATTTCAACGTGCAATTTTGAATGTGCATGTGTCTGGCGTGAAATTACCTTCTGTCACACAATCTGGCTATGAATTGAGGGATTCCAAGTTAATGAAATCGGCGCTATCCCGTCCTTAGTTCCTAAGTTCGTGCGTGTCCTGATTTTTATATTTTGGCATAATACTTGCCTTCAGTTTTAAAATTTCCGTTCAGCCTGAACACTCGTTATCGTTTTTCATGTCAATTTATTTTAATCCTTCCGAACTAACTCTCTCGACAAAATATGGCTATGGTAAATGGACATCACGGAAATTGTACTCTCCCCTATCGATGAGGTCACTTTAATCCCGTAATTTAAGTGAAAAAGGAGTTTTTAGTAAGTGATTACTTTCCAACTCTGGGGTGCTGGCACTATTTTATCTTTCTCCAAAGAATAATGCGTAATGTGTTCGCTAAAATCCCCCTTCCGCTCGTTGGTCTCTCCTTCAGAGAACCCCTTTGCACCCTTGTTAAATCGTGTCGACAGAAACTTTTCCGTCGTTTCTCATTTCCTGTAGTGGGATCCAAGGTCAAAACTATTAAATACAGGTCTCTCTTCCTGTAGTTCTCTTCTTTCACCTGCGGCGGCTGAGTGGATATTAAATATTTAAGAGCGGAAGCCTTTGAGAGCTGAATTACTGCGGTTAAATTCTCCATTTAATGGTAATTGTGCAATTTGAAATGATAATGTTGTTGTAAGTTCGGGGGTATTTTTAATGACCTTTAATGACGATCTCAAATGTAAGTAATTGTTTATTGAGAATTACGTGCGGGGGCTAACGTACTGGTTTCCCACCCAGAAGGCCCGGGTTCAAATCCCGGCGGTGTTGAATATTTTTCAGAGACATCTCGATCCCTACTTGAGGTTCTTTATGGAGGGCACTTTGAGTGAGTACGCCGTCCGTCGGATGGGACGTTAAGCTGCGGACCCCTTGGCGCCTTTTATAAAGAGTAGGCTAATGCCGACTCCGGGTTTCTCTCCACCCTTCAGCCTTTCCTGTCCATCCCCTATGGCGCAAATGACCTCAGCTGACGGTCGCCGCCCCTAAATATTACCACTACTACTTGAGAATTACTATATGTCTTTAAAAAAATCTGCTGCAGCTGACAATACTCTTTGTTTAACGTAATAAAAAAACAATAAATTGCTGAAAAAACAAACGACAAATTTATAGCTATTAATTAAAAAAATATTTAACCCTTAATCGTTTGTTGAGAATTACAATATGTTTTTAAAAGAATCTGCTGCAGCTAACAATAAACTTTCTTTAACGTAATAAAAAACAACAAATTGCTGAAAAAACAAACGACGAATTGGTAACTATTAATGAAAAAATATTTTACTCTTATTTAGGCATGAGAAATTGCTACTCCCAAAAAATTTACCCGTACAGCATAACAGCCTTAAATCGTAAATTATAAAAATAAAATCACATTGTTGTTGTGTAATGTACTTAAATATATTAAAAGCTGCTACGAGAGGCGAATAAGCGTGACCGGTATGCTGGAGGAGTTAGGCTGAGGGACTCATTTCACGAAGAGATCAGGGAAGACTACGATATTTTGAAACGCAAAGGGAACCTGAATATTCTAACGATAACGAGGAAATTGTTATGGCACCAAATCATATTGTTATATCATGCCATCGAGATTAAGTAGGACACCCCTTACGACTGATTCAAACACTCTTTCTTCACTGGCACCATACGCAATCATAAAACAAATGGAACACAAGGGATTGAAAAAAATTAACTTAAATGGTAATATTAAATTAATTAGTCAAGCAAAAATATTATCTTATGTACTTGTGTCTGGACTTGAGGGTTTTTGCATATTGTAAAACCTATTTTACAGTGCGCATCAAAAGTATGTGACCTAAATGAAGACGGCCTTATTGCAGAAGTACAGAAGTCACAGGGACAAGCTGCCAGATATGAGTCGGGTAAGCACAAGAGGAAGTGTGACAGCGATGTTAAAAATACGGTGCTGAGAATCTTTAAAAACAAGGAGAAAAAGAAGTAGGCCTTATGGAATGCTCCATACCGTTGAAGGAGGAAAATCTTGGGAAGAACTTAGGAAGGGCGTCGGAAATCCTAATTTTCTCGAGAAAAATTATCATAAGCGCTAGTTGAAAGGCCGAGCGCAATGAACAAGTATTAAACAAATACATTTCTCAACAAAACGATCATTTACTGGAATAATCTACCAATAAAACTATTCGAGCCATTTCCAAGTAATGCAAATATAAACCATAAACACAGTAATCAACCCGAAGGTCGGTTTGGTAGGTGTGGTTGATTTCACCCAGTACTAAGCCCAACGACGTGTGAGATTCACACATCAGGGTAGAGGGGCCAGTTCCTTTCCCTGTGCCGGTTATGGTTTCCCAGGAAGACCTGGTACCCAAAAATAACATAGCTTGGATGGAGCTGGAGGTGTCCAGAGTAATGTAAATATATGTATATAAATTTTAAATATGTAAAAAGTGTATGCGAAAATTTCATAAACGGGAAACTTTATCCATGGATGTAATGCACGAAACATATAAATGCATTGTGAAATTTTATGAATAAATTTAAACTGAATATACGTTACCACCTGGCAAATTGCCTTATTGTTATACTTTTCATTGCAAAATAAAAAATAGTAGCTAATTTATATCAAATAATTATGTGTGTATTCACGGTTGAGACCCTAGCAAGCTCCGCCGCACGCTCTTTCGGTGATTTACGGGGTATTTTGTAGATTTTTTACTTCTTCGTTTTCTAAAAGCACTTCAAAAACAAAAGTATATTTTATTATTATTTGTAACTCTGACGAAAAAATCCGCCTTAATCTTTTTTTTATCGTGGAGTCGAACGATATATCATCATGAAATCAGCGGGAATGTGAAAAGGAATGGAGATTAAGTCAGCGTATGCATATCTCTGGCCATAGCATTTGCATTTGGTGAAAATATTACCAGGAAATTCCCTTGATTGCAATCGAAGTACCCGTAAATCAAATGTCTTGACTGAGATTTCGTACAAGTGGCACGCGAACAATTTTCCCGGTTTTGATAATATCCGTGCCTGGGTGAAAATTATTTACAAAGAATTGAACTCAACAGATGAGAACGTGAATAGCACCATGAAAATTTCTTTCTATTAGTTACCATAACTATTGTAAAACATCAAGGTTGCCCAAGGATCAATTTCCTTGTCAGACAAAGCAGGCACTCATGCAACCAAGCCCAGTTGCCGAGAGCTGAATCAGCAATACGATGTTATAGTAGCAAATTCAATGGTAAAACCTTGGTAAATGATAAGCAATACCTGAAACTTCTGAATGTACGATACAATATTCCCATCTAAGGTGTTTGAAATGGCAGTGAATTATGGCGACGTAATTTATGGAGATCCGTGCTCGAGAAATGGAGGTAGGGTAATGGCGATGAAGAGGCAATAAAAGCCCGAATTCTGAAATGCCGTTGCAAGCATTACAATCCATATATCATCTCCTTAAGCTCTCCTCGTCTGGAAACCTTATCTAAAGGGGAACTCTGAACCTTGTGAGGATTTGTTAAACGACCACAGCAGTCCTTTCATCCCAAAGGAAAGCCATATATGATTAGAGACTGAATGCCTAGATATAAATGTGGAAAGGGAAATGTGTGGATTATATTTGTTGAACATATATAACTACTTGAATGTGTATCTATAATATATAAACACCTGTGCATAATGAATACATACACGTGTTCAAAAAATAATATAAAATTTTATATTGTGTATAAATAAATATATATTTATATTTATGCATATATATATATATATATATATATATATATATATATATATATATATATATATATATATATATATATATATATATATATATATATATATACAGTGCAAGCAGTGGAAAGCAGTGCGCAAAAAAATCATAGTAGTTTTCTAAAGACGAAAATAACAAACGCCCGTTTTATTGAATAAAATACGTAAATAAGGAGAAACTGCTTTGTTAAGAGAGGCAACTTCAAATAGGTTTTCCATGCATTAGAATAGGAGTTAAGAAACTCACTAACGGCACAAAATGATAGCAAAATCAAATGATTTAGTCAAACCCACCAATTATTGCACGATTCATATCGGCATTTATGAGTTTATGTGTACGTGCGTTTGTGTACTTCGCAAATATGCCTTCATATGCATATTTGGACTCAACTTTGCGCATGTTGCGTATGGTGGCCACACACCCATTGCACACCATTTTGGCGGTATTTGAAATAGTGAGTAGAATTAGGTTAGTATTTAACATGTGTATTCTGAATATTTTTTACATACTGGAATCTCTCATCTATCGTTCTTTTGGTCTGATTGTTCTTAATAATACTTTTTGTATTCCGAAAAGGTAAAGATAATTAAGAGAGGGTGAAAATGGTTGAATTAAAGTCAGAAGTTAATGTATAGATTCCCATGAGCACATTATTTTTTACGTACTCCAGTCGTATGGAAAATTCAATACATGATTGAAACAAGAATTCTGACTTTAGGGAATATTTGGCATAAGGAGACCTAGTGATATAAAATGTAGCCTGAATCTCTTTCTGAAATTGAACCGTAAAGAAACAATTTTTGTATTTGCCTACGTGTTAAATTTTTCCTCCCTTTCATATCTGATGACTAGCACAGTGATTTGAACTTAAGTTATCCCTTGAGGGAGCACTTGAAATCGATTCTGTCGGATTAATCTCCTGCGTGTACCATGAAATTGGACTATGCCTAACTATGGACTACTTATTTTTAATTACATTTGAGCTTTACCATTAATCATCAAGAAAAACTATGGCTAAAAAATAATATTTGGAAAGGTGGTTGTCTTTATTTATTGTGTGAGTTGGAGAAAAATCTCTTCCTCTGCAAAAACCCTTTTCAAAACTTTTTGAGAAAATAATTACACTAAGCTTAAGTTAAGATAAAGTGCTCTACTGCATATGGTTGCATTCTAAATGCTGCTAAATATACTTCAATTTCAACAGATTTATTTGAAAATTTTCACAGTAGAAACTAACTTAACAGCGGTGAAACTAACAATTGGATATGGGTACATAAAGGTAATATGCGTAGGAGAATTGGAATGTGGAACAAGTTTCCTGTATGCACAGCGTCTGATACTAGTGGAGGCGTATGCATTGAAAGGGCCGTACAATAACATTGATTGAGCGTACAATGACATGCTTTGAGGGTAATGCATCGCCAGCTTACATTCTCTGTTGGAGTCTGAGAAGTAGGAAGATATTCCTACAATGTCGCTTTGTGAAACTCCCATGCTAGTTAATTTAGCTGAAGGAATTTCTTTGACTACGGTATCAAATATTCTGCTGAAATCACAGTAATGGGTACACTAAAATTGTTACCACATGCTTGGGTAGCCATAAGAATATCAGTTAAATAAACTAATTAGGAGTAGCTGGAATAGGACTGCCGCTTGATTAATTGAATTACTAAGCCTTCCTCTGTATTCATGATCTTTAGTACAAATTGAAATTTCACTCAAACATGATAGTTCATTCGTAGCCTACCCGTCACTCACTTTACCATTAACTTTCAATTATATCAATTTATAAAATCTCGTGCATAATGAAGAAAATCACCAAGCGGTATACGTTTGATATGATCACATTGTTATATTAATTCATTTTACATTACCGCTTCGATCAAAATCATCATGAATTTAACTCATAATAGACTCGTTAAATTTGTAAGATGGATTTTGTATTGAAAGGTGTAAGGTGTAAAGGACTCGCGATGGTGGAGTTTGAATTTTCATTATCTATCAAATTATATTTAGAAGTGTTTAGGAAACATTTGTTTTCTCTGTGGTTGATAACATCATTGTTAAAAATACTTTCCTTTTAAATTTTTCCTAAGATATTATTTTATGGCTACGGAAAGAATCTTTACATTTTATGATTTATGAAAAGTGGCATATACTGGATAGACCTACCATACTAAGTGATCTTTGATATCTTTCTTACTCGATATCGAATACGGAAAAATACTCGGATGACTAAACACTAAATTTGACGATATTTAACTTTCTGACTTCAAAATCACAATAGCTTACAGTAATAGCGAAAAAATCTGCAGGTTTTTTTTGTGCCTCGTTTGCTTTACACGCAGACGTATTATTTTTGTTTTCTGCTGGTCAAAGTTTATAATAAATCCCATTTCGCATCAATATCCATGGTCACCTTTTTTTCGTTGTTTCTATGGGGACATGTCTAATATTAAACAAAATATAGAAATATATTGGCGGTAACTATTTTAATAATAACCATCTCTAATTCTATACTTGTACATTCATTTGCTGATATTAATAAAAAAATGAACTTTTATAACTATATAGGCATACAGAATTATTATTTAACTCCATATTGTAAATATTGTGCGCAAATATATTAAATATATATATATATATATATATATATATATATATATATATATATATATATATATAATATTGAAATGCACTTCTATAATCATTTAAATAATATGCATAGGATACTCCTTTGTATTTTGTATTGTGTTTGGCGAGGGTCCCCACCCTTTTGAGCCCATGCCACACAACATAGCCGGGGATTGCAGGGTATTATATGGGTGGAAATTTTTTTGTATACAAAATGATCATCCAAGGGAGTAGAACCAGAGATTTTCCAAAAAATTGTGTTATTCCACTCATAAATGAATACCAAAACATATGATATCACCCACACCGTGTTGTTTTCCCGAAAAAAGCAAAGGGCTTACTTGTTAAATGCATGGACGGTCATTTCCATAAATATGTAGGCAGTCAACTCTTGGCGCCAAAAATGGTGGAATGATAAATGTTTGTTAATTTGACATGAACATTTTTCATACACTCTGACCTTATATTAATTTATCTATGATAAATTAGCTATAAAGATCAAGGTGTCATTAAATGAGTAATAGTAATCTGTAGTGTAAAAATAAGAGAGACGCGTTACTCCGCTTTTTGTAACACGCGACAAGCATTCTGGATACATGGGAGTAAACGGAAATTTAGGACTTGGAAAATCGATCTAGACTCAATGAAATTTCTGCGAGAATAGAGTAAGGGTTACGATTATTTTGGAGGAATCGGGATGGAAACCCTAAGAGATAGAAATCCCACAGATAAATTCGTTTTTCCTTCGCGAGATACTCAGTCGTCATAAAATCGAACCTAAAAGCGTCCGAACATATTAAGATAGAGACCAAAATATAACGATTTCTTCAAGCACACCCAATATTGCATTATTCATATAGAAATGTGCTTTTATGTATTAATATTTACGTACGTCTAAGCGTAAATTATGCATGAATTATTGTTGCCTTAGCACCCTCCCCACAGGCCCTCGCTGCAGACTACGGGCTATATTGTAGATTAATTTGGAGATCATATTTTACAGGTGCTTAATGAATCATGAAGTTTGTAAGCACTGTAAAATAGTTCATATTTAAAACATATTTAATAATATAAATTTTAATAGCCAGCAGGGATTTTCTCTCACATCTATTGATTACATGTAAGGTAATGGAAAATAAAATTGTTAGCTCAGTAAAGAGATACGTTATCTCGATAGACAGAATTTTGAGATGGAGAGTCGGCAAGACTGTCACACGGGAATAACCTTGGCAAGGGATATTGCTCGCCTCGTGTGCGAGCCTGCCACCCACCCCAGCGTTGGCTTTCAGGGTAAATGCAAACCGGCGGCTCTCGCAACCCAGCGTCCCCTACTCCCCAACCACCCCACCCCACTGTGCCCTTAACGTTAACGACGTCATTAAGGCGGCATTTACCGCGGTCGAAATATTTCTCCTCACTCCCCTCCGAAGGCGACAAATGACAAATGCTCCCTCACGAGCCCATATTTTGGTCTCGACCCAGAACAGAATTATTTTCCGCATTTGTTATCCCTCAGTGTAGGGGGCAAAATTAATCAATCACCGGGAAACAATGTGTAATGAAGGAATTGGTGGATAATTTTTAAGAAGGATAAAAATGACACTAATTGCGTTTCATCTATTTTAAAAACTTATGCATTTAAATGTTCCTGGTACCCTGCAAGCACTCGTTAAGTATGTGTGGCAGAGCAAGTAATCCAACCCAGGCATGAAGCATTAGAATTCTCAAATTTTTGTTGCTAATGTAGATTTTATACAATTATTACGTTCAAATAAATTTTATGATCAACCTTCATGCTTTGCTGCACAAGTGTATAAAATATTACTTACTATGTGAATATGAAACGAGATGATGGTCAATATAAATGTACATTTGTAATGGAAATAAATATATTATATTGTATTATATATTTAGGAACTATGTATCATCAATTAATAATCTGGATTTAATTTATGTTCTTTCAATAATTTCATTGGCCTTTTTTTCTGGTAATGACGTTTTGATTTTCGTGGAATGGTAGTACTCATCTGAGGTATGCCTGGAAGTACTTCTACTGTGACTCCCTGTGTGATAAATTATTTAATTTCCTCGATGTACTATTCAGATAGTGCATGTAATAATGAAAATACACATGTAAAAATGGAAATGTAATTATGAAGGAGGGTAATATTTATGAGCAATTTTAGTATACTTCGTTCACGTACCTAGTTGATTTCTACGACTTTCGCTGCTGGCATTTCTCAATAGTATGAAACATTCGCGGTCATTAACCAGGGAAGAAAATGGGTTAGAGTGGTTTTATGACGGTCATTAAAGCGGGAGGCCTTTAACGTATTTGCGCGCTCATAACACTCGGCCATAATGACGCTTAATGTGCTTCTTCCATCCGAACTTAATGGTGAAAAATTTTATGTTGGATTAATGTTCTGACTTGAAACCAAATATGGCACTCTATATATTTAACGTTTTGAAACGAACCACTGAATAAAGTGGCATGGAAAGTAACAACAAAATTATAAAATATATACGTGGTTTCAACTATACTTACTTGATATTTTAATGACCCGAGTTTACATTTTGTCTTTTATATAAGGCATTGATTGGCATTTAACTCATTCATCATCTCAGTTTGTTTAAGAGTAATTGTGGCCTCCGCAGTAACTAAAGCTCTTTAAGATACAAATTATTTGCTGTGGAGTTGCAGTTAAATTTCTCAAAAGCCTGTATAATTAAAAATATCCATAAATAGCAAACTTTGAGTTCAGATAATACTGAAGACTTAAGTTTATAAACCGATTGTTACCTACAGTTCAATTTGTGTCTATTATAAATGCATTAAATATCATATCTTGAGGAACCTCTAAGTCTGTAATGCGATTACAATGTCAGAGAAAAGGATTCTGATATTTTACATTTATATGGTAATGAGTAATTAAGCAGAATGAGATGTTTTTCCAAGCAGCCTGCTTAGTATTAGTAGTCATTATATTAGGAGCGGATCTACATTGCAATCCAAAAACAATTCGCAGAAGTAATGCATTTCCGGAGAAATTCACCCTTACGCCTGGTAGAAATTAGATTGAGAGACTAAGTAACATGCCTAGGAGTCACGCTAAATCTGTGTGGCATTAGGGAAAATAGTGTTAAATAAACGGGTGGAGGGATAGTATTCGAATAAAAGCGTAAGGAGAGGCGTCATTTTACTTTAGCCTTGTATATCATTTCGCCTTGCCTTGAATGCACGTCGAGTATTTGACACCATTCACAGAGGGGCGATATTTTTGAAATATAAATTTACTACCAAAAAGGTGTACATTTCGTGATGGAATATTTATAAACACAAAGATATGAGCTAAAACATTATTGTATAACCTGACTAGGGAGCCACCGGAGACGCAAAGATTGCACGTGGAAATTAAACTATTACATAAAATCAAACATTCATGTTAAACGATGCCTTAATAGGGAATTATTTTATCCAAGTTATATTTTATTGACAAGAAACAAAAGAAAGACGTCGTGGGAATTTCATTGCTTAGCAGAGTAATTTCAGGAATCTATTTCTATTTTCATAACTCCTGATAAAAATTGATTGAATATTAAGTGCTACAATGCGAGGATCTCGAAAGTAAAACTGTACAGAAAACCAATAATTAGTCTTTGCCCTACAAAGAAGAGTCTAATTAGTGGATGCTTATGAGATATCGTCGTGAGTGAACTGTACTTATCTCTCTCTACATAAAATGAACAATGTGTGTGAATAATTATGTATATATATATATATATATATATATATATATATATATATATATATATATATATATATATATATATACATACATACATACATATATATATATACACACACACACACACACATATATATATATATATATATATATATATATATATATATATATATATATATATATATATATATATATACATATATATACATATACATATATTCGTAGACGTAACACGGAACTGCCGAATAGTACATTACACAGTAATAAACAATATAGAAACACAAAAAAAAGGAACGCTCACACGCTATTTCTTGATAATTTCGACAGAATTCTACTCCGTCTTCATCGGAAGATAGTCTCTATCTTCCGATGAAGACGGAGTAGAATTCCGTCGAAATCATCACAAAATAACGTGTGAGTGTTCCTTTTTTTGTGTTTCTATATTCTTTGTTACTGTATATATATGTATACATACATACGTATATATGCATATATATATATTTATATATATATATATATATATATATATATATATATATATATATATATATATATATATTAGATTTTTGAAACATAGAAACACAAACAGAAGACACTCACCTATGTGATTCACATATGTGCTCCTTTCTTTGTGTTTCTTTATTTTAAAAATCTACATCTATGTTTTTAGATACTTGTGCGTCGCCGAAGAGCCTTCCATTGCGGAGAAATTTATATATATATATATATATATATATATATATATATATATATATATATACACTCGGATATATTTACACACAAACACAAATTTGTAACTAAAAATTAAGAAAAACTCAATTTTTTGTTTTGCATACCAAGTGCCAAAAGACCCCAACCACGCGCCCTCCCGGTGGCTTTCAGGCTACCATGTACTCGTACATGACGGTGTCCGGTCTCACCCCTACACGATCCTACTCGGTGGATCGCAGGGTGCCATGTGTGTGTGTGTGGATGTTGTAGAGCAGAAGTAAAATGGCTGATCAACTAACACCCTTGCCACACGTCCTTTCGACGGCTTGCTGTGTTGTGGTTAGATGTAGATGTAGGTAATCTGCAGAATCTCCAAGATATTCAAAGTCAGTTATAATCAAGAGCACGATATCCGTCTTCCACTAGCATAGTAGTACATCCGCATTGTATCCGAGTTGATGACCGCGAATAATATTATTTCATTTTGTCAAATTCCTTTTACCCAAAGAAGTGGATGTTAGGAACAGTTGGCAAGAGACATGTTCATTTTGGAGGACTCTCATTAGCATCGCGAGGCAGCGGATGAGCGCCTCCCCGCCTTCACCCTCTTTTTTCCACCCCCTGCCCTCCCCCTTAGCGAGCGAATGTTTTTCCCCCGAGGGTGTCGGCGCTGTGTCCCGCTCTGGAATGAGATGTAGCGAGAGAGCTGTGCTCAAAAGGGAAAACCGGAAGGTTTAGATTGTGACGTGTTTGACCTTGAATCCCTCTTCCTCCCCCCCCTGTGGGACTCCCGTATAGTCTTGTCTGAGGCGTGGGAGAGAGGGTGGATAGTTGGTAGTAGGAGGGGGGGTTGGAAAGTGTGGTAGAGAGTGAGTGTGTGTGTGTGGAGACAGATGACGTTCGGTCAGGCGGGGGTGTGAGGGGAGGTTCCCCGAGTCTGTCTGGAGGGGTGGGCTTAGTCACGGGCGAGGCCGCTGTGACGTCACGTTATCTTGGCAGACTGCCTCCTCCTCCCTTTCCCCTCCCATCCCCCCCTCCACACCTATCCCACGCCCTCAGAGAGAGAAGATTCTCTTTTTCTTCATTTTATTTTTATCTCCTCTCACGTTTTTATTTATCGTCCTAGGGAAGTGGGACAAAGTTAAGGAAGGGAACGGAGGCTACCCTTCTCTTCTCCCTCCCCCCTTTCCCAGTCCCCGTGGCTCCCGGCGAGTGAGACGTAGAGTCGCCTTCGTTTTTATTTCTTCACACGCCGTCTACCGAACTCTGAACGGACTACTCTTTCAATTTTTGACGACACATTCAATTTGTATTCGATGTGGCATATGCCTTTGTGGCGGGCAATTTAAAGAAATATGTTTGAATCAGACGGGGCTGGGGCGAATGTAATGAAAGTTGGAATGATTTATGTGGTTAACATACTATATTCATTATCCCGACACTGCCTAATATCCATGTCATAAGCGAATAAAAATTTTCAATACATCACACAGGAATAAATAGAATGAATGACTTTGGTACATAACATAAATGATAACAAACGAGTACACTCACATGGTACCCTAAAACTTTACAAGACCTCAAACGTAAATTACTATACGAATATTTGGACACTGACCCTAAAGCTTTCTAGTCATATGTTAGGGAAGTAAATGGGAGTAAACAAACCGTGGCTTGCTTAAGGGATTGTAGCAATATAATTCATATAGACATTGAGGGTAAAGCTAACATCCTAAATTCATTCTTCCATAGCGTTTTCACGAACCATGTTGCCACCGCATATCTTCAAGAAACAATACTCGACCCATGGAAAAAATAACAGCGGACCAACAAGGAATTCTCAAATTGCTTAATGATATAAAACCCAACAAATCCTCGGGTTCCAAAAATATACCAGCTACGGTGATAAACATTTAGCTCCAAACATTGCCCCGTGCCTTGAATTTATATTTAACAAATACCTCGCAGAGTGCAAAGTACCTAATATTTGTAAAACCGCGCAAATAACGCCTATTTTTAAAAGTAGCGACACGGAGGACCCCAGTAATTACAGACCTATATCTCTCACTTCTATCTGTTGCAAAATCTTAGAGCACATAATTGTCAGTTCAATAATGAGACACCTTGATAGCATTAACATTTTAAGTGACAATCAACACGAATTCAGGAAAATCCGCTCCTGCGAAACCCAATTAGGATTATTTACACATGATTTACTTTTATCTGGTGAGACAGGTAGGCAAGTGGATGCCATCTTTTTAGATTTTCAAAAGGCATTTAATAAGGTTCCACATGGTAAACTTATTAATAAATTAAAGGTCGCAGGTATAAGCAAGGACGCAATAAATTGGGCTGAAGACTTTCTTGAAGAGCGTGAACAGAGGGTAGTCCTTGACGGCGCTAGTTCCGACAGCGTGCAATTGAACGCGAGGGTACCTCAGGGAAGTGTAATCGGGCCGTTGTTTTTCTTGATTTTTGTGATTGATTTGTACTGCGAAGTGAAATTTAAGATTAGAATGTTCGCAGATGGCACGATGATTTATCGGGAGATATCTGGGGATGAGGATCGTTTTATTCTTTCACACGATCTAGATTGCATTACTAAATGGTGTTCATAATGGGGATTATCATTAAACCCCAACAAATGTTCCGTGGTATATTTCTTTAATAGATCAATCGGATTTGTTTCATATTAGGTAAGTTTGACCCAGAAGTAGTTGAACCGGTAAAATACCTAGGTGTTACAATCCCCAATGATTTGGGGGACCCACATACATAAAATCTGCGGGCAATACTATAAAAAAACTGGGATTTATTACACGCATTACTGGCATAAGCTACTTCAAGGTCAAGGAACGTTGTTGCCACGCTCTGGTTAGGCCTCATTTAGAATATACATACATGTAGCGCATGGGATCCGAGTGAAAAATATTTCATTCAGGAAATTGAGGAGGTTCAACGCCGGTCAGCCCGTTTCGTTAAAAACTCTTGCGAGATCTACACACACTAGGACTTACCCTACTAATCGTCAATACATTTTTTTTCTTTATTGCTGTGGTTTGCATTTATTTTGATCTCTTATTTTTGTGGGAAAAGCTTAATTTTAATCTCTTGGTCAAAATTTTATCCCTCGTATATTTACGCTTAATCCCTCACCTTATCAGACTTTGATAATACCTATCTCCTACATATTACAACGGGTCGAGTAATAGACTTTACCATCACCGCAAAATAAACCTATATATCTACATGACGCTCTGCAAGCCATCGCTAGGGTGTGTGGGAGGGGACGATGATTCAACACTAGACATGCAAAATTGAAAATCCAGTTTTTCTCGATTTCCATTTATCAATATGCATTTCAGGTTCTAACATATAAAGTGGATTGGCGGAAGATGTGGATAAATTAATATAATAGCTCTAGACAGGAAGACACAGAGGTCGACCGTGAGTGAACTTACCACTCGGCAGAATAGCCATTGATAATGAATAAAAATTTGAATTATTTGAAATGAAGGAAAAATATTAGCAATTCTTTCAATTCTTATTAATTATGCATGCTGTTGCGTTTATGCCGTTTAGTATTCTTTGGTGAAAAAATCAACTATCATCGGTACCCAAGGTCATTCTGTTGAGCTCTATTTGATTAATATTGTAAAATAAGCATCACCAAAGGTTACCATCGAAAATTCTTTCTTTTTTAACGAGTGAATATGCCAATTGTTCATATATACCGGTAGTCCTCGGAAAAATGAAAAGAAATATTTCTTGAAAAAATTCGTCATGGTGTCAAATTTTATCGTTGAATTTAACCTTCACTTTATGATTGATTCTCAAACTTGTTTTATAATAATCTAAATGCGCTATTAATTTAATCATTATAAGATTTTGCAAGTCTAGTTCCTTTTCACTGCACATGCATATTTTGGCAATCACAGAGACTTTCTGAGGACCCCATACATTAAAAGCTTTTTCTATACGAGGCGTTACTAATGAAAATTACTTCGTTCTTTTACCCTCATGCTACATACCACAGGAAATACATCTCATGGAAAATAGGTTTACGTTGCTTTTTCCCTGTATTTAGCAATGACCTATTAGAGTTTAGATTGAAGGTGATAAAGGGAAAATTAATTTTATTGTAGACAATTTCGGCTGTCACTAAATGTGTCCTGCTTCTCGTCTAGTAACAATAAAATGTTGCTCCAGCGGTATTGGAGTGGTGATTAAAAATATAAACGGTTTGGTATTTTAGCCTCTTGCAGTGTCTTGAAAGGTAAAATGTAGGTAATAAGTGCCGGTATGGCATTAGGAGGGATTGTGGATGTATGGCTGGTGACCTAACAACCCCTGCCACACGCCCTTGTGAGATATTAGGTATATGTAGATAGATTATTCAATGCAAGAAATGTATCAACAAAATTAAATGCTACTTAAATTTCAGCGAATAAAAAAATGTGCGAAATTTAAACGAAGGGCATGGTTTCCCAGCTTAAAAATCATTCGCCCCGGCCGTAATTTTAGCGCAGCAAATTTTTCCATTTCATTTCGCATGAGAGGATGATTTGTTTATTAAAGTATAACGACATCTTCAACCGTTGCTTAAATATTTTTCATTTAAAAAAATTCAAGGAAATAATATTTTGAAACAGATTAACATGCGCTACTGTATATTAATTACCTGAATCATATCGGCAAAGATGTATTTAAAATATCTCTATCATAGATCATTTTGGCTGTCGTAAAAATGATTCCCCATTTTTGGATGTTAAGCATTTCTATTGGTAATCAACAAATAAGAAATTAAATTTGATATTCCGAGCCTGATATGGAATCGAGTCTTGCCATACTCTAGCGGAGGTTTTTTAGGGTTCAATGTTGCTATAGGATAATACCTTCGTCACGCACTGTGTAAGATGAGAGAGAAATGTCTAGATGTTCATGCGGTCCGCTATCAACATTGTGTGCCAAATTTTCTACCAGTAACACTATGGGTGGGGACCATAAGTTACATGGTCATGGATGAATAGAATTTTCTCCTGCTTGCATCCCAGTTCTAGATGACCTGTCTTGATTTGTCTGTCGTGTAAGTGATTGTCAGCCCTTTTTATTTCCTCCTTTTTCCTTAACACGAGAACTTTATAGTGGGTGAAATTAACCCTTGTTTAGAGCTAAGTTTTCCGCTAGAATACATATGGATCTGTATTTCTTTCCCCTACCACACACCATTTTGGTGCACCGCGGGGTATCTACGTGATACGTCTGCATCTACTTAATACCCCGCAAGCCGCCGCAAGGACGTCTGGCGGGGAGTGTTAGGGTACCACCCGTAATTAAGGAAAACAACTGCATACTAAAAGCTACAAATTTATGCAATCCACAAACAAAACATGATATGCATTCATACAAAAACCCGTAAAACCCACATACAGGCAAACACACAAACTAACAACTAACGTACACATGTACCTATGAATATACCTGATGTCTTTGCAATGTTCAATTTTGTTCTGACTTGTAAATTAAATGTTTTTTATCCAGGTGTTTATGTAGCTGTATATTTACCGTCGTGCAATACGAAATAATAAAAAAATGAAGCCTGGCAACAGAATATATTTCCTATAGGGCAAATATTTGATGATTTAGTCAATTATTGCAGGGATTCATGCAGGTATATGTGCGTATGTGTTCAATTGTGTTTATCTTTGAGATGATATTTATTCGGGTGAGTGGGGGTACTGGAATTTGTTATTGTTCGGCTGATGCCCTTGCACCCACGCCCATTCGTCGACTTTCTGGGCATTGTGTACATATAGGGTAATCAGGATCGTAACCTGTTTTTATTATGTTATTCATCCACTTAATGAACATAGCATTTTTAATGATGCATTTAATCATCGTTGAAAATCGAGATTATGATAATTACAGTCTTAATTCTTTTTACTTGATAATTGACTCGTATTTTTCTGCGTAATGAAGAAGTAGTGGTCATTAAAATAATCACTCATGAAATTAATGCATAAGGTCCAACAGTGAACAACTTTTTTATATAAGTGCAGATACATAATCTCTTTGAGCTTAAATTTAAAAAATATCCCGATACATATTTCGTAATAGTATAAATGACACGCCCTGTACATGTTTCGGCGTCGTTCGGAAGTTAATGCTTGCCCTAAAAGCTCTTAAAATGGCTAAAAAATTCTTATTTCTACATAAATGCAGTGTGTATATTGCCATGATATTCAATGCTCAATGACAACGTATTCTGCTCCCAGCTCTTCCATTTTACCAACAATTTATTCTTCTACGCATTGAACATTGAAAGGGTTTTCAATTAACTACCAAAAATGTATTCCAGTCTCACAAGTTTATTATTTATTTAAGACTTGCACCCAAAACCTCTTAAGATTATTCGCTTGATGTTTGTGTAATTTTTAAATCGATTTTATTTGTTTTTCGAAGTGAAAGTTGATAATAATATGGGCTTTCAAGTCTCATTTCACTTTTCTGGTGGTATCACACATGAAGGAATCTCTGGGGTCAGTAAGTGCCTACCTATCATGCAACTAATTATAACTCGTTCCAAGATATATGCCAAACAAATTCTTGTTTGCGACACTACTGGCTCTGAAGGTAAACTCGATCTTGACCGTGAAATATGACCGGATAGCATTTATCATTCCGAGAAAGGCGAACCAATTCAGTGTTTTAATGATACGTCCCACCTCGTCACGAACTAGTTTCATAATTGCAGATACGTATACTGTTTAATGCAGTTGCAGGTTTCTTTAATTTGTGTACCAAAACATTAGAGAACATTTATGGTTCGTAAATATGACCGCAGTAAATTACTTTGCTGTTTAAGTTGCGAGTGTATTTATAGGTAAATTTACCCGCTATTAGTGCAGAAAATTCGTTATTACTAAGTAATTTTATTAAAGTTGAGAATTATCATTGATAGTTAGTAAAATATTTTTCTAACGAGAAAAGAGATAATGCGTTTACAGGAGAGCCAACCCGAGGAAATAGTATAAGCTTTTGGAATACTAAACACGAGGCGTGACCCCAAGCTTAGAGAGATTAGCATTTTTATGGATTAAAGATGGAATTTGGCAGAACCGTAACGGTCGTAATTATACCCACTGGATACTGGTTACAAACTAAACTTTTTGAGTCGAATTTGAATTTAGAAATTTAGTTAATACACCAGTCTGCATAATATTTACCGGCACAACGTAATTTACTTTAAACATTAAGCTGTGGCGGTTATAATCTTTCAGCATTGACGACGTCTTAAACTCCTTTCCATTTAACATTGACCATCCTTCGACTTTTCTACGGAAACCGAATATTCTATTATCCTTTTCGTCTTTTATCAGCTATATAATTCTTAAATATCTTATCCATTCACGTTTTTTTTATCTTCGAATTTCCACCGACATGGGCAATTTCCCAGCCATCAAAGACGCTTCCCATTTCCCCAAAGTTATCTATGTCTCTTTCTTTTATCAGTCGGACTCAACTCTGGATAAATAGAGGTCTCTTTACGAACTCTCTCATTCCCATTTCTCTGTAGCCTTATATGCTGCGAAGTGTAATTAAATCTTAACTCTTCTTGTCCTTAACTCTCCCCACTCTTAGCTCCTCACCTTTGCCTAATGTCCTCTCTCTCTCCCCCTCGTTAGATACTTTCGTTGGTTTCGTAAACATCTCATTCGTTTTCGTAGTTCTCCTTCTAACGACCTTTTAATGTCCTGTTCATTTTGCCCTCATAATACTGCCCAGAGTGAGTACATTTATTTCTGTTGCAAAATATATCTTCGTATTCTAACTCTTAAATTTCCATTTTTTTCAATTGAGGAGTTCTACGCATGTACCCTGAAACTTGCTATGAAAATAATATTTTATCTCATGTCAATCGGCTAAATATTGTTCATTACCATTGCAGGAGGCATATTAAATTTGACTCAAAGGCATGTAGTGCACTTCAACACATTTCGTTTTTGACTAGTTGGTCGAGCAAGACCTTATTTAGATTTTCATAGATTTTTACCGTATTTCTATATAAGGCTTAATTATTTGTTTCTAACTAGCTTCGCCCGACCGTTGACTTACGGTTTCCATAAATTTTGCATTGCTGAAGAAGTCGTCGGAATGTTTGGCGAAAGTTTACAAAGAAATAAAGTTACAAAAATCTTTACAAAATAATATTTTCAATGCCAATAATTGATACTAATTTTATTTTACCTAGGAGAGATCAGAAACTATACAGTAAAAAATTAAAGTTCAAGACCCTACCTATTTTCCCTGCTTATATCATCCCGAGAAGATCACAATTTCATTCCGAATTTTTCTACAACTGCATTGTACCTTGCAATCCACTACCAGGGAGTGTGGTAGGTGATGATTCCATCCCAGGCATGCGACATCAATGTTAGATTTTTCTCCAATTAGTTACCAACAAAAATGCAAAGTATTCAAATAATAAAGGCAATGTTCACTAAAATAATATGTACCGCAATATCTTCGGTACGGTGTCATCGTCATTCGGTAGGAGAGATGATGTTAGCAAAACTAGAGAGATTAAGTATAGAACAGGTATATTTAAGATGTAATTTTTCCACGAACCATGGGGGTTCATAATAACATTGTTTAACCGCGTTTGGGTCATGTTCCGGTAAAATTATTCTGGTACGTATTCATCCCCTGCCACACACCCTAGCCGTGGCTCGCAGGGTACATAAATAAAATAATAAATCTAATCGTAAAATACATTCCTACGGAAGCGAAACGAGCTGCTAGTGACATGGAGCAAAAGAAAATTAGGGTTGAATTGAAGAATGAGTTAAGTTGCTTAGAATTTGATAAAATGACATTTTTCCCCTTAGCACGACCGTTAGCAGTCGTAATCGTTCGTAGAAAATCTTTCGGTCCGAAAAATCGTTCTCTTTTTCTGATCTTATTTCCATGTTCCCCCGTTCCAAAGAGACTAATAAGATATTCCTTACAACATCTCTGAACAAACCAGCTTTCAATTTATGCAATACATTGACTCTATTAGTTAACCTTCGCTTCTTCAGTGATGGCAAACCTCGTAAATAAGCTAGATACCCTAATACATTTCTCATAACAACGCTTTGTGAATCTAGTCACTCTTTGCTGCATGCGATTCCATGTGCACACAGATCTAATTCGGTCACTTGGAAACATGCATGATGGTCTTCATGTGAGGAAAATAATTTATATTCCGACGTAAAATAAAATAGTAAAAATGTGATTGTACCATATATTGCACAGCTGTTGTTGAACTTTGGGGTTGAAATAATTTCTAGGATTCCCAACACTCCACTTTGGAGCGGCCGACCTTTTCGCAGCCGCCGACGGAATTCCTCCTGGGCTGGAAACCGAGGCGTCGGACGCGTATTATGTCCGTCGGGGCAATACATCTTTCGGATCCCACTTACATTCCTCCCTCCGCAGCCGTTGCCTAAGCTCCTTAGGGCGCCCCCCGCGTCTCTTCCACGCCCATCATCCACCACTCCTCCTTCCTCCTCTGCGCCGTGGTTCCCTCGCCTTACTTCCTTGCCTAGTTACTTTTCTCCCCTTCGCTCGGCCCCTAATCTTCTTCTCTTGCCCACCTCCTCACCGGTCTCCCCTCCTTCCTTCCCATCACGGCTTCTCTACCAGATCACCACGTCCGCGCTTCAGAGGCTGGAGCCGAGGGGGAAGCAAACAGACAGTGGTGAAATGAATGGACGAAGGGCGCCAAGGGAAAACTCTGGCTTCCAATACGAAGGAATTCCATTTTCAGCCCAGCAAAGAAGTATAAGCGTACACATCCCCAATGTGCCAATAATATCTTTGTTCACACGTTACCGTTCATAAAATAGAGAATCATCGCTCAGGAAGAATTTTCGATATTTGACGACCATCATTCAAACACACACACACACACACACACACACACACATATATATATATATATATATATATATATATATATATATATATATATATATATATATATATATTTTTTAAGGTAATCTACCAGTTAAGGTAGGTTTTTGGATGGACACAGCTACTAATTAAATATTTTTTTATTCCTAACAAAATATAAAATCCAGTATCCTACTCTACATCAGGTCCCTCTTCATCTCCGAATGAGTTTTTCCTCCCTTCATCACGTCAAACATCCCTATCCTTTTCCTTCCCTTTCCTCGTTTGCCTAACATTCTCCCCTCAATTACAGTCTTCAACATCCCGCTGCCGGTAAATACCCCCTTCATTCACTTCTCCTGCCTCCACAGGATTTCTCCCAACAAACCCATCTCTTCGCCCACCATACCAAGTACTTCCTCATTTGCTTTCTTCTCTGTCCATTTTACACACACACACACACAAACACACACACACACACACAAACACACACACACACACACACACACATATATATATATATATATATATATATATATATATATATATATATATATATATACATATTTATATATATATACATATTTATATACGAGTATATATACTTTTTTTCTTGAAAGATATGGAATTGACCCCATATCATATTGCATATTTTTTGTGTGAGCATATGTATGCCCACATATATACTATGTACATACATATTCACGTGTGTGTGTATATATATATATATATATATATGTATATATATGTGGGCATACATATGCTCACACAAAAAATATGCAATATGATATGGGGTCAATTCCATATCTTTCAAGAAAAAAAGTTTTGTGGGACAACATCAGTGAAGTTCTGCCGGTACTTAAGCAAAATGGCTACGTCAATATTTTCCATTTGGTATAGTTCGTCAATCATTCTCATCGATATTTCATATCACTTGATTTTTTGGCATCACATGGAAAGGGTCGGAGCAACTCAGCAGGGAATTTGTTCTTACTCAACGGGAATGAAATAATTTTTAATCAATTATAATTTTCAAATATACTGTCTTAGGGATCTTAGTTCATTGGACAAATGTGCTTGTTCCAAATAATGTAACATTTCTAAGTGAATCTTTTCCTTTTGATCTTACCAAAGAATTATGCAGTAGGAGAATTATGTTGGAATTTGCATATAATTACCAAAGAAAACTTTGGCACCATTAGCGTCAATAAAATTTTATATTTAAAACCGTTATGTAATTTTCTACTTAAAAAGCCAAATTTGAACTTATAGATAATAAATAAATGTTAGTTACCTACTGTTACATTGGAGAGACCAACCAAAGCTTACCAATAGCATATTTAAAACTATGAAGAATAGTCTGGAGATTCGTGGATGTCTCAGAAACAATTTCTTCAATATTTCATGTTCTTTATTTCACTATTACTTTTCTTCATTTTCTTCTACTTGAAATATATTAGATACCTATTTTCAACTGGGAATTATTCTTTATTTTAGGAGATAGATTGCCAGCCATCTTCTTGGTCTCCTACCTCGGGGTATGCTATCTTTTGCAATGCGAGGGAGTGTTTCTTACACCATTTAATCTTATCGTAATTGATTATTATTGTTTTTTGTGACACATTTTATTTTTGTTTTTAAAAAAATATGTTGTCAACGTATAATATTCATTTATTCTGAGTATAAATGGCTGTTCAGGGATATATTATGGCACCAATTTATTATATAAATATTATATACTATAAATATATTCTAGCACTGAGCTGAAATAAGAAAAATAGACCTCTTCACCGACTGATTTCAAATATTCATTGCTCTCTCGCACGATCAGCCATCATAGAAAATCCGTAGCTATGACCCCGAGCATATTTCTTAAAGTTGAACATTTAACGAGGTATTTAGTAAATTATTGCATTTTATTTATGGACATGTATGTTAACTATTTATTTTATACACGAGCTAATACAAATTCAAATGTATATATGTAGGCAAACATTTCTGCATTAATGACTGGTGCTCTAACTCCCCCATCGCACTCCCTTGCGGCAGTTTGCGGGGAATTGTGTTGATGCAGAAGGCTCTAAAATATTTGGAGCTAAAATATCTTGAACTGAGACCGTGTGATTTATCTCCTCGACCAAGTTGCGTTGTTTACGAACAGCAATAATAGGTAAATTGCTAATGGCCTACAAGTAACAGTTTCATAACCAAGTAATTTATGATCCAGATTTATTACCGAGCATGTAGCACGTACTATTAACTTTTATTTGGCGGGTGTAGTAGGTACATATTCGCTGTGGGGGATTTTTACGCTCAGGGTACTATTTCACAACACATTCCTATTTTATACCGTGCATGCGTCGATATTGATTTTGTAATAATTCATCGACATACCTCGTAAAAATGCGAATCTTATTTTTGCAAATATCATGTTGGCGCTCATCGCTTCGGGTGGTGACCTAACACCCTCCTCCACACGCCCTTGAGGCAGCTTGGGGGGGGGGGGGTATTATGTAGATGTAGGGATCGCCAAATATTCGCATGGAGAATGGATATTTTCAATTTATATCATGGTGTTTGTGTGTGTGAGTGAGAGAGAGAGAGGATTTGTTTTTTAATCTATTTTTGTTATATAAAGAAATTGATATGAGTTTTCCTCACAATAGTTACAGCATTGGTTCTTTCAAATTTGCACACGCGTCATTTTTTTGTTAAATATCATTTTGTGAGCACATTAAAAATTAGAATCGAAATTGCAAATAGAACGAAATTGATCTGCCTGGATCTATAATGTAGGGACAAGATGAGAAGATCCGAAATTCATGGTCTTGTGAAGGCTAAACATTCCTGGATCCCCGTTATGGTGATCATCCTTCCAAAGAGAGCTAATACTATTCTTTCCTCAACTATTAATAAGGCGGGGAGGAGTTTACTGCTGCTCGCCAGCGCGTAACAACTCGCGTTCCGGAATAGTTCGAGAGGACTACACGCCGAGGCGAATTATCCCGCGAGCGTGCCCAAAATTTTCAAGCAGCACCGGAGACGTTGAGAAATCGTCCCTAAATATATACGTGTGTGCTCTCTCGGACAAGGGAAGTGTTGCATAACAGACCCCAAGGGGGTCAACGGCGTCTCCCCCATGTTATTAAACGCCGGCTCTATTCAGAAACGCCACCGTCACACCGGTTGTTATTCGCGGGACGTAGGCGACGAAGGCGACCGTTAGGGAAAGGGAGTTAAGAGGGGGGTGGGGGTGGACCACCCGAGTTTTGGAGCGAATATTTCCAATTACGGAAGGGTAGGTCCACCTTTAGCATCTGCCTACACCCTTGACTCACTCTCCGTCTCTCTATCTTTCCCCTCCCACTAATTCGATCGCCTCCACTTCCCTCACACCCTTCCCCACCCGCCCCATCCCCACCCCCTCGTTCCCATGGCAGCGAGCAAGCCGCTGATTTATCTCCCTCTGCTCGGACCATAAATATTTTATACGGCACTTCACCTCGCATTAAAGATGCACATATTCCAGGAAGCCTTGCAGGACACCGTGTCCCTTCTTCCCCCCCCCCCTCCCTCCCCTTCCTCCTCTACCCTACCCTCACCCCCTCTCACTTCTCCCTCGCCTCGTCATCTCTCCGTATTTCCCTATCGGCCGTTTCCCCATTCTTCCACTCCTGAACTCACCGTTTCCGTTTTCCTTGCCGTTGTTAAGCCCCCACGTTCACTCTCTCCGAAATCCCCTCTCGATCTCAAATCCTCAAATATTATAAGTGCACTTCTTCCGATGCTTTCCGTTTACGTGGAGGCTTAGGTGTCGTTTCCTTCTTCCAGAATAAAAGTACGTCGATGAAAATACAGAGAGGCTTATCTTTATTTTCTATTCAGATTATTAAGATCGTCTTACAAAACTAGGAGGATCAAAATCTTTGTTCAAGATAGTTTTGGAACCAATCTCTTGTGACTAAATGAGATGATATGCAAAGTTTTCAAGTGGTGGACATTCAAAACAAACACTGAGAGGCTTTTCTTTACGTACTGAACATCACAGTTATTGGTTACCCCAGATTCTGCAATACTAATAAACTTTTGGATAATTCACATTCGAAATTTTAGTATTCATAATTTTGAAGTACCTAAGATACCTGGTTTAACAACGTTTACCCTGATTCCTTTACAAGCTATGCCGAGGGCGTGTGTCAGGGGGTAAGGTATGTAAGGTCACCAGCCATTAAATTAATGGGTGATTAATGACATTCGAGAGGTTCCATTTGTGGGAAGTTCTGTTCCCTGATGTTGTGTTCTGGAATTTTACGAGGGAGAAATGATTCCTCATACAAAATGGCATGGCGGTCAACTTTTTCTCACTGTATTTTCTCCCTTCCATGTGATTCAGAGCTTGAGTTGCTCCTCCTGTTACTGGGTTGAACTCAAATAGCATACTCTTATCTAAAAGTTTGAGTCGCGTCTGCACTCTTCGCGTTTTTATTGTTTTCCGAGCAAAGACTTCCATTGACATTGTGACGCTTTCTTTTCGCTCATGACTATTCTACGCGAGCCGGACAGTCTATTTCTATTTAATTTCTGTGATTAAATACTACATGACTTTCACCATTTCGGGTGGCTACAGAAATAAGTGATGTCCAAGACTTCTCGAGATTCCTGAAAAATTCAAAAGAATTAATTAATTAACAATGTGCAATGCATTGTGTTATAATTTTTTCTATTAATGATTAATTCTATTAATCAGTGCAGACACGACTCAAATTTTTAGATAAGAGTATGTAATTTGAGTTCAACCCAGTCACAGGAGATGCAAATCAAGCTCTGCATCGCATAGAGGGGAGAAAATACAGTGAGAAAAAGTTGACCGCCATGCCATTCTGTCTGTATAAGGAATCATTTCTCCCTCGTAAAATTCCAGAGCACAACATCAGGGAACATAACTTCCCTCAAATGGGGATTAATAAATTAAAAATGTGCAATTTATTGTGTTAATCATTAATTCTATTAATGATTAACACAATGCATTGCACATTTACAACAATATCTGAGATGGGAACATTTAGATACGCGAAGGCTCAGAGCTGCATTTCAAAGATATCAGTCGTGTGATGTTGCACCTGAGTTATAAAATATAATTCACCCACCCAATTATATCTCCAGGTCGGACAACTCTCACAAAATAAAAACAGATAGACTCCCGACCGGATAGATACAATTATTTAATTTTCTCACTCATTGTTAGCGGAAACGACTCAAGGAGAAAACCCTAAGATAGAAATGGTTCAGCACAGTGGAAAGTTGTTAGGAACATGCAAGTTACATTCCCTATCGATTCAATAAATGGCTGGTAAACCATTTTAACCCCTCCGCCACGTGCCCACGGGCAGGGTTGCGAGGTCTCTTGTTGATTAAGGTGTAGATGCAATGCATTTTTTGAATTCTACGTTTCGCATGAACATAATGCTCACTAGTAATCAATGACTGCGGTGCATGTGCGCCCGTGTATTTGAAAGGGCCTCAATTGTCCTCTTAGTAGAGTCAGTGGAGTGGTAACTAACAGTACGCATGTAATATTCAGAATGTGTAAACGGATATTGTATGAATGATTCCTCCATGCTTTTTCGGTGTAACACAGGGTGCCAAAGATTTGTGGAAGTATTGGAGTATGTTTAGTATAGCTGGCATTCTAAAACCTCCTGCCACACGTCCTTGCGACGTCTTATGCTTGGGTAGTGTGCAAATGTAAATGAAAATAAAAATTTTCAGAAGCACGCTTACTATATAATTCTTCTACATCTATGTCGCAGACCTGTGCGGTATGGTGTGCATCTGCACGTCTTTACTCAACTTGATTGTAATACGTATCCAGGTCCTAAAGTCCCTCCTTCGCACTTGGTTTTTTTCCCTTCGGTGCGCACGCATTCTCTCTTCCAGAGCAAACATTTCGTTCTTCCTTGTCGCTTCTCCTCCTTCCCGAATCCACATCCGCACTCAGTCAGCAACGAAGGCAGCCACTCCTCTTGCCTCACTTCCAAACGATGATGGAGTCATCCCAACGGGCCGTTGACTCTCTCACCATCGAAAGATGCGGCACGGAATTGTACTTTCCGAAACGCGTTTAGGATTCGTCTCGCGAACTCGGTTCCTATTTAAACTCTTGTTGCTTTTCGAGTGCCGAGTGATTTTGAGAAATAATGTAATGTTTGTTTGATTCAAGTTTACTGCCAGGTGCAGTCAAGTCTCATGGGGGACATCTTGGAACGCAATGGAGTGAAGAGAAATGAAATCGTTATCGTTTCTCTGACTAAATTGTAAAGTTAAATCTTCAGATGCAGGAAAATATGTGAATTTTTCAATACTTACGGGCGGACGTTATCAAAGTTCTACCTCTATACGCTAAAGACGGAGGGAGAATAGTCAGGGAGGGAGGGAGGGAAAAATAAGGGAGATAGATTCCATTGCAGATAGATACAAAAACTCATTCTTTCCTCTGACAATCAGAAATCATAATAGTAAGAAAACTAATTCCCTTCAGAAATATTGAAAACATTAAACTTATAAGACGGAAAAAAATTAGACATTGCAGGGATATTAAATGTATTTGTAGTTGCTTGTGTATAGGATATTAGGTATAGGTGCATGTTAGTTGGTGGTTTGAGTTTTTGCATGTGTGTGGGGTGTATGTGTTCCTGCATGAGTGTATGCCATGTTTTGTGTGCGGATGGTATAAAATTGTGGCTTTTGCATGCGGTTTTTTCCTCTCTAAATTACGGGTGATGTCATAACACCCCACGCCACACGCCCTTGCGGCGGCTTGCGGGATATTAAGTAGATCTAGATGCAGACGACCGTTTTACACGCTGCATACTTCAGTTACCGAAATTATTACGGTGATAGGGATGTTTAATATTAGGTGTAGACTTGGTGCTAAGTATAACATGTACAATTATACACCATCCATCTAATTTTGCTTTCGATTTTCGCTTTTATTTTGAACTTTCTGACAAGGAAACGGCTGTGGTACTAGGTGAAATATTATTTGCCAAGCGTAGTCAGTAGCGAAAAAGAGTAATTCGGGCAGGGTATTGGGCTCGCAGGAGAACGTTAGCGAACGTTATTGGCGATTTCACGCCATTAACTGCTGCATTAACTACAGCTATATTTGAAAATGCTTCCCAAAATGCATATTGTGAGATATTCCCACCATAGAGTGAATTCTTCGTTCAAGAGCACATTTTACCGAAACCATTAAAACTGCCACTTCCCACAAAAATAATTTAGATTCCAGCTCCGATATCGGTAGTCTCTTGAAAGGCCACTATTCATCCGTCATAAATAATTGGATTCAAAGAACCAGATATAAAATAAGTATAGTACTAATTTCCGTTTTCACAGCTGAAAGTTGATTTCAATTCATTTATCGAATACGAATCTCCCTTTTAAACTATACGATATTAAGTTAAATATATAGAGTATTGAAATATGCCAAGCTTAAGCCCACTTAACACTTTTGCCAAACTAATTTCCCTCAACAAGCCTTCACCATTTACAACGCTTATGTCTACCTCTCGTGTGAAAATAAATAAAACAGTATTTCATCTCCATTTGTCTTCTGCATGTGGTTTCAAGATTCTAAAAAAATCTTCTCTTTATTCTGTTTATGAATTATTGAGGACAGAAACAAACTATTATTTTCCCTTTTTCATGATATTCGACTGTAGGGTCGTTATTTGTGTACATGTGCTCTTCAAAAAGTGGATATTCCGTTATAATTCCAAAGGCGTCTACACAACTCCCCGCAAGCCGCTGCAAGGGCGTGTGGCGGTGGGTGTTAGGTCATCCCCCGTAAAAGAGAACAAAACCACAAGGAAATACAACACATCCATGCAAACCTATACCCACAGTGGCGTATACATTTATTCAAAAACACATTGAACTGACATCAATGCAAATACATATCCTATCAACTTACAAAAAACTTGTACCTTAGGGTTTAGTATAAATTTATCTAATAATGTGCAAGGTAGATTTTGACAAGTAAGAAGGCCACATTCCATTACCACATAGGGATGCAGGATACAATGGTTTACTCCCCCAAGAACACAGGTAGCGAATGTGACCCAACGTCTCAACGTTTTAACGTCAGAAGTGATTTCTCATTGATATAATGAGAAATCACACTTTTGCTCCCTAGTGCAAACGGTGTTCCAACGGCGAGCAATGACAAGTTATAAATTGCGCTAAGCATTAGATCTAAATATTTTTCTTTCGAGTAATACTACTACGAAAGACACTGTAAGTTTTCAAAAATATCATTTGATATTTTTTCACACTTAATCTATAATAAATTCTTTCCTCATTGGCTAAATTCTCTCCGCGCGAGAGAATTTCTCCTCTTTCCTCCGAAGGTTATAATCCACTCTATGAAGAGACCTATTCAAAGACCTGGAGACTGCGTTTACACGAAACTGTCTTATCATTGTTCGAGCACGGCAACGATAACAATATGTCTCCGTTTCAATTTTAGTGTTTGGGGAAAAAAAGTGTAATGGTGAAGAAGGTTACATCGAGATGTCAAGTATATATCATTTTAATTAAGTTGATTAAGATGTAGTGTAAGGAATCCACAATAAAGTAAGGATATAGCATATTTCCAAAAAATAAAACTTTATTTTACGGCTCGCGTTGAAACTCATAGAGCCATCCTCAGGTACGAGTACAGTTGATTATGTTATATGTAGTTATAGTATTTAGTATAACACAACCTACCCAATTAACATTTCGGAAAAACAGTCAAAATTCCATTTTTTCAAAAATCAACGTCTCAAAAACTAATCGAAAATAAATTTTCGAAGACGTCTAAAAAATTAATGAGAACCTCAGAGGGCCAAAAATTGTGTATTCACTTCATATATGTATTTAAGATATGCGAAAGGATGAGTGTTATGCTAATATTATCACTCGTGTATGATGTAAGGACTAATGTGACACACAGGGCTATTTTACGGGCGGTGTTCTAACACACCCCGCCACACGCCCTCACGGTTTGCGAGTTATTGTGTTAATATGGGTACAGGTTGCTTCATTCAGTCCCGGTCGGACCTTTGTTGATAAAATTTCGACTTAAATCGTAGTCTTATCCTTTTTAATTGCGGGAGAGAGGGGATTGTTTTGCCTCAGGTCACATTGGCAGACTGGATCACTTAGATAAAAGAGACATGGACAACGTCCCTTCCCAATTGAAGTGCACTTACCTCACACGATACGCAGTCACATCAAAGCCATATCAACATGCATACATCGACATAAATAACTCGCGATTCACCGAAAAGGTGTGTGCTATATCTATGCAACCCTGCATTTTAAATTAAAAATTTAAACTTAACTCGAACACATCCTTAAATGTATGATATAATCATAAATGTGCATCTGTAATTATGCGCTGGTTTTTGTGTGTGTGAAAGTATATACTGTACATTATGTCTGTTGCACATTTATTTATAAATGAGTGCTGACCTGACAACGTCTACATTTTACATGTCGTAAATGGGCGGTTTTTGGGTTATTTCATAGAAGTGGACGTGTGTCCACGGCACTTTGACGAGACCTTTCCGAACTATCCAGGGAGAAAGTTAATTCCATTGGAGCAATACATCACCGTTAGTCAAGTGAGTAACGAAGACAAGGTTCACCTTAGCTACCAGACTATTTGTCCAGCGCTGCAAAGTTCAATTCAAATCGGAATGTTGGCAAAGGATAAGGTATGGGAAAAACGTAGTCAGCAAACTGGATGAATATTACTGATTACAATCTATCCAAGATGAAAAACATCCGTGTTCCATTTTGATGAGTTATGAAATACTACCACTCAGGTGGAAACCTAATCAGATAAAAACCTCTTGTAACGAGTTTGTGGGGAATTTCATCCTTATCTCTCACTTAAAACAAAATTGTATAAAGACTAGTTCCTATGAAGGAAACGTAAGAGCTTAACCTGGTGGATTATATCGGACACATCGATCTAATATGATCGGTGCTTAAGAACGGTGACTCCGTCTCATCTAGATGTCTGACGTGAAATAAATGCATTGATCTATGGTCTGAAATAAAGTGGGAAGTAATGACTCAAGGTAATAAAATGTGGCATCTCTGTACATTATGGCAGATTAAACTTAAAAATATTATTGCTCGAAGAAGTTTGGTTGAATTCTACATCTACATCTACTTAATACCCCGCAAGCCGCCGCAAGGGCGTGTGGCGGGAGGTGTTAGGACACCACCCGTAATTTAGAAAAGAAAAAAAACCACATGCAAAAGCCACAAATTTATACTATCCACAAACAAAACATGGCATACATTTATGCATGAACACTTGCACCCCACACACATGCAAACACTCAAACTACATCTTACATACACATGCACCTGAAATTATACCTAACAGCTTTGCAGTGTTTAACTTTGCTTCGACTCGTAAATTCAATGTTTTTAATATTTCTAAAATGACTTCGGTTTCTTACTATTATGATTTCTGATTGTTCGGGGAAAGAATGAGTATTTGTATCTCTCTGTACTGGAATCTATCTCCTTTATTTTATCTTTGTGGTCTGATCCACCTAAGTAGTGTGGGGCCGTTATAATTCCTTCAGTGTCATAGTTAAACTCGTTTGTTCTGAACCTTTCTAAAAGTCTAAGCCTCGCTCATCTCACTGAATTTTGCCATCATGCCCGACCAAATGTTTTAATTCTTTACTAAGCACATTTTCTTGTTATTTTTTTAAATAATTTAACTTTAGCCCCATTCATTGTGTCGGAAGGCGGTATTTGCATTTGGTTAATTTTTCAGAACCTCAAGTATATCAGCAATAATGTCACCATGACATTTGCCTATCAGCACATGAAGTAATAAATGTATTATGTAGTCATCAAAATAAATTTCAGACCTTGGAAAAGTTGCTTATATATGCCGCTTTTAACAAATTATCCTTATAACTCCGCTCACTTCCTGACGGTAAAACCTAGGGTTTTCAGATGACTAAGTACATATGTTACCTCTTTTAAACCTGGGATGAAAAAGCAGGAGTAAACTATGCCACTAACTCTGACATTATATTTAGCTAAAGCTAATTATGCGAATAATTAATAATTGTTTCAACTAATATTAGTGTTATTACTCTCTTCATGATTAGCGCTATCCTCAATTGAAATGCAGGAGGGACGCATGATATATGCCTACGCACCATCACAACGAAATTGAACTTCTGTCGTCAAATATATTTACATAAAAACAACTAACGATTTTCTCAATTCATCAAAATTCATCCAAATGTCTTCAAGCAATAATATTTTCAAGTTTAATCTGCCATAATTTACAGAGATGCCACATTTTATTACCTTGAGTCATTACTTTTCCATGTGTTTATGATTTCGAGTATTTCTGTATATTAGCTCTATATATGTATTGTATATATATAAATATATATATATATATTAATATATATATATATTTATATATATATATAAATATATATATATTTATATATATATATATATATATATATATATATACATATATATACATGGGTGGTCTGAAAAGTTTGCAGACCAGAATCGTGTGTGTGTGTGTATATATATATATATATATATATATATATATATATATATATATATATATATATATACATCAGCTAATAGTTGTACATGTAGTTCCTTTGTGGAGTATTATGTAGATATCGATGAATAAAAAGTAAATTTTAAAGTAACAGTGACAAAAACTTGGATTCTGACATTTGAGAATTCAAAGGAGCGATTGTGATAAGTAAACAAATAATATAGTTTTGTGTTTCGATTTAAAGGTACTTAAAACATAGTTGTTGAATCACTCACTGCTACACACACTGGATATTTCTTATGGGATACTATTTAAATTTATGTAAAAACTCATGCGCATTTATTAGAGAGAAACAGCTGCTCCTCCCAGTTTAAAGCCATAAGATGCACGTGAGGGTTAAATGGTTAGTTGAGTGGAAATTCTTAGTGATTACTCCTCGAGATTGTCTTCAATAATCTCAAAAAGAAAAACTAGATTTATATTGTTCTCTCGACAGGCAAGGAGTGAACATTCATTTGCTATCTTCATGCATTTGACTTAAGCCAGTCATTCCTATCCCGGGTGTGATTCAGCAGGAACATGAAACGATTTTTCTTTCAGAGTCCTGAAAAACCAATTCGTGACGCACAGATGAGGATAGCAAGGGCAGTGCCGCATTGAAGTAATAATAGGGGATGATTTAATATTCCCCCTCGAGGGAGAAGCACCCTAGGGGCTCCAGCTTTCAATCTTCGTGACAGCCTCGGGAAACAGGTTATGCTTCGATCAGTCAGTTTATAATGACGGCCATTATGCACGTCCGAATGACTGCGGAGCGACTAGCTCCCTATTGATTTGAATTTATGTGACGCCTTGGAGTAAAAGGCTTGAGATATTCGGAAAAGTTTCCATTTCGAAGGCGCAATTTTAAATGCGGCACGCATCAACCACTCGTTTACCCTGTCGGATGAAATTTATGGCGACCAATACGCTCGTTCTATTTCAATAACTTATCAAGGAGCATAAATCAATATGTGTAATTTTTAAGAAGCTTCTAGATGGACTAAATTAGAATTTTGAAAAACGATCCTTGAGAATTCTGAGAGTGTTCTTGTGGAGTTCATTTAGAAGTTATGGATTCTAATCTCGTGTTGGAAGTGTCTTTTTGAAGAGTCAAAACGGCTCCAGAGATATTCGCTCGTAAACTGAATGTATTCGAAAAACTTTGAATGTATATTATTAATATAATTGAATTTAATATTCAGGGTTCAAAGGAAATATTAGTGTTGACGTCTACTGAATTTGTTTTGACCATTTCCTTCATTATATTCATACTTTGAGTTTAATTTTAGGTGATTAAGATTTCATATGCAGACAATTTTTATAAGCATTGACGTTTGTGCCAATAAATGTTCTTATTTTCTAGTTTTATGACAGTAAGAGTAGAAGTACAGATAGTTTTGTCAATCTTGATTGATCATGTTTCACTGAAAATTGCCCCGTAAAACTTCAACTGTACTCAGAAATTGTCATTATTTTAGCAATAATCTCTAATGATCTAAATTAATTATTGTTTCTTAAGTGTTTATGACCATTCTATTCAATAATATCTAACGCAACGTTTTGCATTTTTTTCACCATTTGTTCCCTCTTAAATTCAAATTATATGAATTACATGTTCGTTAAATTTATCATCTTAACCATCCAGGAGAATATTTTCGAGTATTGGTATGACAAAAAGTATACATATTTTATTTCATGCAAGTTTTCGTGAATCTTGTAATTTTTAAGACACTTAGCATGACCAACTCATTTAAATAAAATGGAAAATATTTGAAACAACATGCGATGAAACAGCTTCGTGAAAAAAGGTCAGCATTAAAACTAAATGTGTGTTTTCTTGGACACTCGTCGTTGCATCTCGTAAGACGATCATCGATGGCTACTGAACTGGAAGAACAGATTAACCGAAGAAATAATGGAATGTACACGTTACTTTTAAATGTAATGCAAACAGAGATATTCCTTTATTCATTCATGAACCATTTTCAAAATAGAAGATTTCCCGTGGGAACCTTTAGGGAAATTAGCAAGCAGAAGGTTGTGATATTTTATATTTTGAATTAAGGAAACAATTTTTCAGATACATCATATTTGTCGTCAGTAAGTGGTTATAATATTCCAGTTAATAACTGGTCTTTAGCAGTTTCTAAGGTGCTCATAAAAATGTGGAAGTAATTTGGTTGCCGCCTTAAAAACAGTCCATGTCGTATTTGTGATAGTTTTGTTCTCCAAAATGATATCGATAATATCCGATCAAAAATATCATTCAAAAAAAGGTCAATTATTATTAACCGTAGTCATTTGGATAATATTGGTTTCTGATAGACCTAGGGGTCAAGTTTGTCTATACTACTAAACTAGTAGTAAAATAGAAAAGTAGATCGTAAAACCTCACATTTTAAAAATTATGTTCTCCACCTACTTTCTCCCTCCCTTCATCACATCTAAAATAGTAATTCCTACTTGATCTTTTCCTACCTTCAGATTTTTACCCAATATACTCCCTCTAGAATAGTCTCATTTCATTTCATTGTGAATATTTCGGTATATTAATACAAAAAATTTAAAAAGGATACCTGCATAAATATGAAAATATTATTTAGCAAAATAGCTTCATTTTGAATCGAGGCAAGTGAGTGGAATTTCTTTTAGAAAAACTTTAGGGATTGAAAAGTTTAGAGGATGCAATAAGAAAGGGTTTTAGCTATTTGTCTTTGGTAAAGGCGGTGGGGAAATTCCTTTCTCTAGGCTCTGGTTACCAAGACACACATTATTTTTAACGGAATGAAGAGATAGACCGCATTGCTGTAACAAAAAGGGGAGAAAAAGGTATTTGTCTAAAGATACGAGATTTCCTTTTGAGAGAAGTTTTAAGCCGAGGAAGCTTATAACAGAAAAGAAATTCGGCCTCGTCTACGAAGTTCAAGAAGAAACTAGCGCAGGAATTAATAAGCCCATTTTGCTTGAGTTCCTATTTGGATTATTCTTTCGAACCATCTCATAGCAATTGCGGTGTAAATATATTGACATTGAAACAAATTTGCCCGGTCGACCTGTAAGTGTACGACTTACACCACGCTTGCTGGTATATTTTCCTTACATACGAGTATCACATAGGAATTTCAGGTGATTATTATTTCAGAATAACCAATTAAATTTATTAATGCGTAGATTCTTAACTCCTCTGTGAAACATTTTGAGACATTTGCTTGACTAAACAATGGGGGTTGTTAGAAAGTAGCTTTATTTTAGAGGTCTAAAATCCCGGTAAATTCGAAGCGATAAAGATTAAAAAAACAAATGTGGGGTAATTGTATTTTCACGGTCTACACATATACGTCAGCTTATCGATTCATCTCAACTTTTCACTCTGGAAGAGCGGTTTTTTTAATTTTTTTTAATCTCCACAATCGAAGTGATTTCATTTGTGTCTTTGGCATCAATATTTATGTCATACTGCTTGAATGTGAAGGTTCTTGATTAACATCGCACTTGGCGGACTGCGAGGTGGAAGTAATCATTCTTTTTCCTAAAAATATGTAGCTCTTCCAACTCTGGTAAGAAATCGTTTCCCTAATATTATTTTCATGGTGAAAAAATCGATAGGAGAAAAAGTCACAATAAAAATGGAAAAACTTCTGAAGACTTGATTTGGAAGTCTGCTGAATACTTATCATGCGACATCAGAGGAAAACATCGTATCTGCGCATTACTATGGGCGCGGGAATATCACAATGGCAATCATAATTACGTTTACCACTGAAATCCTCTGAGTTAACTTGAATATTGGGAACCCAAGTTATTGAAGTGCGAGACGGATTACTTTAATGTATCACAACTACGATATTTAGCTTGCAATTAAGATGTGAAATAATTCTTTCAGTAGACCTGAATTATTATCCGCTTTGCCTTGATTTGTTACTGGTGGCACCTAAATGAATGCATAAACACCCCTCCCACCTATACGCGAGAACTGATATCAATTGCTAGGGTTCCAAAGCAGATGAATTGAAATTGTCGTAAAATGTAAGTTACCTGATACTACTCTCTATGAGAGAAAAAGGTAAAATAAATTATAGATATTTTTCATGATATTTTCAAACAGAAGGTATGATAAGCCTTAACCAGAACGGGAACATTAGCTGTTCATTTAAATAATTGACAAATATTCCATAAGTTCAAGATAATTGATCAATAGCCATATGTGTTTTCCCTTGTCCCCTATCACTGCAATCCTTATAGGTTGACAAATATTTGATTTGTTTAGGATTTTAATATAATATGTCGGCATTGAAAATTATGATTTAATCATAAAAGAGCTTTCAGCTTATGCATATGTTTTTTTCAAATTATTCCACAAAGTGATATATTTTTCATTTTCAAATAATCCTAGGCAATTTCTATACTCAACATTATTGGTGAAAAAGCGTTTTATGTACAATATCTACTCTAAAGTTGGCAGTTAATTCTTCTCCTTAGGGATTCCTGCTGTGTAACGTGGAATGATACCGACCTTTGAAAGTTACAAAAACAAGCTAAAGAGAAAACACTCTTATTAATAACTAAATTATGTCATGCCATCCCATGTTGCATTACATCATGTATGATTAACATTATTTATCCGTTTAGTGCAATTACCGGAGTTCAATTGAAAGATAAAGATTTGTGAACCTATTGCGTTAGCCTTGGCGATTCACTGTACCTACGGAATTTGGGCAAGTAGATGAGTAGAAATTTACATGCTATGCTGAATCCTTAACGCAATCTTGAAATGACATTAAAGAAATCATATTCGATCTTCTCCTAATTTTGTCCTTTGTGTCGTCTTAAACAGAGATTGAGAGTGCCGTAGTGATAGTGTGTAGTAGTACCTGGTTCCATCAAAAACCTAGGTTAACACGATATAATAACACTAATAGTTGAAAATGGTTTTGATTTTGCTTAATGTTCTAGAAAATATTTTTGTAATAGCAATTTTGTTTCTTTTGTGGAGCTCCTTTGCCAATGGCAATTATCCTATCCCCATGAATTTGATACGTAATGGTTATCATTCCCTAATATGGCGGGGTTTTTTTAGCAACTGCCATTTTTCTCCAAATTAATGCGTGCGAGACATATTCATGTCAGGATTTTTTATCCTTGACTCTCTTAGCCAAACATTTCTCCAAAAAAAATTTATTATTCTCTAAGATTGATTATTCAACCCTTCAAAATTCTCTCAATGTGTTGAGCGGCGTCGAAAGACCAAATCGTAGAGTATTTTAAAACTGCAAGTCTTTCATTTACGGTGCTTGCCCGCAATTCTTCGCGTACTGTGCATGCCTGGTACGCACCCCTTACCACACACATTGCTAGTGTCTTGCAGGGTATTGGAAAGACGTAAATGTAACTCCCCCTCCCCCTAGGCGACACCCTTGCCACGCCGAATATTCTGGCCGCGTGGAACGCGGGTTCCGGGTACGCGAGAGGAACCCCGGCAGCGGGAAGAGGAAGAGGGAGTGAGGAATGAAGGAACGACCCCTTTAGTTTCGAGGATCTTCTTGACGCCAAAAGGTCAAGACAAAGCCAAGTGAGGAGTGCACGCAGGCTGCGAGGCGACCTCCGACCCGCCGCCCATCGCACTCGCGTTTTGAGAAGCCGAGGGGCGGGGTGACACGTTTGCAACACCGAAGTCTCCGTCCTCCCATCTGCAGCTCGACACTCCTTGATATTCCGAGTGGTGGCTGAGTTAACTAAATGGGTCATATAACATGTAATAGCTGACTCCTCCACTTTTATCGACCGCATCAGAAACACGTGTAGCAAATCGAGCGTTGCCAGTGGAATATTCCGTGTAGTTCTGACCTCTTTTTTTACCACCATCGAGAGCACCTCTTATCTTCCAACACAAAAAAAGCTAAAACACAATCTTTCTCTTCTAATTCAGTCGCGTTCGAACTACGATCTTCAACATTATAATTATTTAGCGACAAATGTCTATTTTTATGTTGACCACGTTTTACTAGAACTCTCAATCGATCTTAATATAAATAATTTAATTTTTTTCCTCGGTACATACTTATGATTCATTTTCATGAAAGTTCTACATGCATAGCAGAAAGGGAAAAACTTTATTATATCAATATGATCGTTGAATTATAGAAATAGACTATGCACGTGTACCCCAGTTACGTCCTTCCTGACAAGTCGCTTTGGGAGCTTATTATTCTGAGAAAAGCATATTTATTCGAGGATTTGTAAAGTAATATAGGGGACGAAAAATATGTCGTAGAATAAGAGCCTCAAAAATTTTCGCTCTAGAATAAGTATCTATTTATTTGTAAATCTATTCTATTCGAAACAGAAAATACAAAAAGAGACAATCTATCAAGAATTTGTGGGAAAACCTAGATGCCACCAAACGACTTGTCTGGAAAATCATACACGTATGTACATTGCAAACGAACACAGATTAAATATACGTTAACACGTATGTATATATATATTATATGTGTCATGTATATATGTATAAGTATATTCATTCCATATAAGTACATGTACCAGTACATTCATTATATTTACACGTCTGTTCAATGCAAAAAATTTGCACACTTATTGTTTTATTTTAAAACCTATTTTTTAAGATCTGGTTGTTTATATTTAATACCAATTAATGTGTCTTCAAGTGCCGTGCAAGTATCGGTAGTGAAAAGTTCACTCGTTTTTATTTCTTGTTTCACATGCTTGAACGTTTTAGTGATGCTCACCTGGTTCGTTTCCTTGTATGCATGACTTCTTTGTTCATTGTTTCCCAAATAATTTTCTCTTCCTCGTGAATTAAATACTCGTAATTTTTCATTGATTTATGTTTTAGACAAAATAGCGAGGTAGTTCCATCGGTATACAGTAGTACTAGAATATAGACCGGATGGCCCCTGTTCGATTCCGGTTGACGCCTGTGGGGACACTCGATTTATTTACCCAAGCCCTTGGGAACCCTTGGGCACCAGATCTTCCTTTTTTTAAACATAGAGAAAGTCGGCATAGAAAATGAACTGAACCTATATACTTTGAGGTGTAACTTTCACACGCTATTGAGCTTATTTTCAAGGCTAACTCCATCCTGACCCATCAAAACAACCTTTGGGTTGGTCACTGTCCTGGCCTAGTACATCCAGGGTCTGACACATATTAAGAAAGGCTGGGAAAACTTAAAAATATTTTATTTTTATTTAATGAAGAAATCTACGTTAAGGTGAATTTTGGAGCGCTCTAATACCTTTTATAATATCATTTTTTTTCTTCTTTTTTTCAATTCGGCCACATTTCTAAGCCCCAATTTGTAAACTCGTACTGCTTAAAGCAATCCTTCAAAATTCACGCATTAAAAAGAATCCCCAGTGTGCGACGCCTTTCATAAATGCACCGAATTTTTCTTCATTATGGTGGCTTATCTCCTCCCTTCATAGCACACTAGTAATGACGGGAACATTACTATCTCTCCAACATGCGCGCATGCGGATACGGGCTCGAAATATAACCGCGGGTCGGTAGTCGTGTAGAACTGAAGTGCGCGATGCTCAGGATTCGCGCGTGAGGGATATTTCGCGTGTATAAAAAAAAGTGCGCGTGCTCATGCCCGGAGTCGAATGGAAGGCTTCTCTCTCCACGGCGGACGATGCAAAAACCCCTCTCTCTCCCCTGCACCCCCCCTCCCCACCGTGAGGCTTCGGTGCATGCGCCTGAGCGAGGAGGACACTGCGGTGCGGGGCGACGACCCGGGCGATGGGAAATAATACGTGAGGGCCTTCTCTAAAAGAGGGGGCCCGACTCTCGTAGATAGGGAGGGGGCCCTGAGGAGCATACGGACGGCCTCACGACACTAAATTTGAACAGCGGGGACTGTTGAGGATGTAACTCTCCCTCCATTTTCCCCTTCACCTCCCAAACCCACCGGCCCCCACTTCCCAACCATTCCCCCTCTCCCTCCCCGCCCACCCACCACCCCTTACCACCATCATCCAGTCCACTCTCTCTCTCTCTCTCTCTCCATGCCCTGCACTTTAAGCGGGGGAAGAGTTATTCGTGAGGGCGGTGGAGCGTGACAGACAGACGTGCTTTACGAGAGGAGGGCACAGAGCGTGCTCGAAACACACGCTCTCCGTTCTGGCGTTTTGCGCTGGGGTTGAAAAAAAAATATTTTGGAGTGGTAGAGCGAAGAAAAAAAAAGGAAGGTGAAAACGTTTTAAAAGGAAGTTGGGAGGATGAGGGAGGAAGAAAATGCAGGAATTTCCAAGCACCAGAAATTTTTTTTATTATCTCCACTCATTTTTTTTTTGATGAAGCGCGTAAAAACTACGCGCTTCCAACCCACGTGCAAGTGCGCTGAGAGCATCGCGGTTCGCTATTTCTTTTTTTTTCGTTGCCATGGCGACCCCGTTTGAGGGCCCGTCTTAAAAAGGTGGCACGTATCCACGACAGAGTTCCAGGAGGGAGACTGAAAATTTGTTGGAGGAGGGGGAGGGAGTTCTCTTTTATTTTTTAATGGCTCCCATCACAGTTTTTTTTATTAAACTGGAGCACAGCCGTCCTGTACGTAGATTTTTACGACTTCTGAATGGTTACATATAATTTTTATTTTTTTTTTATTTATTCCCCCGCAAACTTACGCCGAAAATAGTATGCTTTATACGTACTACGACCGTGCCACTTTCCAACCCGCGGCTCTCTGCGATCGTAGATCTAATTTTACGAGGTGTCCTTTAGGATGAAGCTGCCCTCCGTGGCTCTAAATTTATATTGCGATAATTTATATTATTCGTCATTAGAGACGATGTCACCGGCAGAGATGTTTTGTGTGCATAACGTTGAATGTAAAAATGTGGGAAAAGGTACGAAAATTAGTCGCAGAAAATTTAAATAGCAGCTTTTCAAGTGTTCATCCGTTAATGAACATAGTTAAAATATTAATGGTTAATGATATTGGCATAAATAATGACTTAATTAAAAAATATTGAAATTAATTGTTCAAGTTGCCAGCCGTTGTTTCGAATTTACCATTCCGGGCTGCCATTCAGTTTTTGACAGAATGTGATACGAGACCTTATCAAGAGAGGTAACATTATTTTTAAGATTTAATCGTTTGTATGTTAACTAATAGTTACTGATTGTTGTTACATAGTGTGATTAAAGGGACGCTTTAACCTCCATTCCAACATTAACTTATTTAAATATTTCAAAATGTTTTTTTTTAGAAATTTTCCACCGTAAAAGAAATAATTATCAACTCTGAAGGAACTCAGATTGTCTATATTTTTCTGATGCAAAATGCTATTTTAAGACCACAAAAGTATATTAAAAAAATAAATATTAGAAATCATATGTGCCTGAAAATTAAGTATCGGATATATCAACGGAAATGAAAATAATGCCTGTTCCAGCGGAGCCAACTTCTCATTCCCAACGTTCAATATCGTGAATATTTGAACTGAAGTGATATCGGTCTGCAATATGTATTTTAAAATATCTTTAACGTAATTTTAAATTCCTATAACTTATGCTTCACAAATATCACTACCGGGAAGGCGTTGATTTTTCAAAGCTAGAAAGAACCGTAATTACAACCGCTCGTATGTCATTTTCCTGTGTAGTTGAAAGTAATGTATGGATCGCATTAAGTGTGTATCTTAAATTTCCCAAGTAAGAGGAAGGACCATGGTTTGTACCACAATCTGGTCAAAAAACATTTTTAGATTTAAGTCAACCTCATTCAATCTTACCCACTGTCGCACGTTTGTTGTTGGTGTGTACCCCATACATTTCCTCTCATTCGGATGTTTGCACGGAAATACAATTTCGCACCATTGGCGAAATCGTTAATGAAATGTAATTGACGGTTTTTCACGTTCGATTGTTTCTCAAGCAAATATATATTTTAAAAATATACAAATAAATTATTACTGTCATTAGTTGGTAGTCTACCGTGTTTTTAAGGGGGCTTTTGGCTGGACAGAAAACTCCGCACTATTGCATTTTTTAACCTTCTCCTAACGAGACGAAACCTGACATAACGCTCTAAAATTAACCTTTCTTCAGTTTTGCATACTTCCTTCCTCCCTTCATTCCGTCCAACATTCCTATCCCTTTCCTTCCCCATCCGCACCTACCCAAAGTACTCCCCTCTATCCTAATTTTCAGCATTCCATTGTCCATCATAATGGTCTACATCCATCTTTCTTGCCTTCTTTGAATTTCTTCCAAAAATACTCTCTCCTACCTAGTACCTACCTACCATGACTAGTACTTCTTCGTTGAATTAATAATAGCAGGCATAAACCGGTCCGATGAAAAGAAATAGCGTTAGAGGTATAGCGCGAAGGTGAATAATATTGGAGGTAAAGAAAAGAACAAAAGAGGGATTGAAATTGTCGCTTAGTTCCAAGTTGGGCCTATCTAAGAGGAGAAAAAATAATAAATGACGCAAAACAAAATAAATTAATAATTTTATTTATTTATTTTTTTAGTCTGTTAAAGAAAAAATTGAATTTTAAAGGTCAGAATTGAAAGCTAAAGTGACTCGAAGGAAAAAAAACTCAGCGGCACACAAAGGCAAATCGCTAACCTTCCAAGCTGGTTCCGTCATTCATATCAATCACTAAATTAAACGGATTCTTACCAAAACGCACGAAAATCTTGGTTTCCTACCGGGAAGACTGAACATGATCGCAAAGAGGTCATTTGAAATGTGACCGTCCGACCCCACTTTCAGGAACTCCAGATGCTTAAGATACCATAAACAAGTTAGAAATGAATCATTCTCTCGTTCTCTCACAATAACCTCAGAGGCTCTTTTACGCGTGCTCCAACGGCGGGCGAGTACAAGCATGCAGAGCAATATGCCTCGCGGAAAAGCGATTAAAACACGACTTACATAGTTGATCACAGTTTGACATCGGGCGTTGTCCGTGGTCAAGAGGGAGGGGGGGAGTATTTTTATAGGTTACTTCAGACTGTGAAATACTGGTAAAAATCAACGTTTGGTGTAACTGTCCGCCATCTCCTCCCAACTACCCCTTGTCATTCACAACACACTACTCTGTAGCCTGAAAATACTCTCCGCAGAAACTCTCCTTTTGCCTGGCGATCTCGGAGAGATATCGGTTGCGAGGTAGTTAGAAGAGAGTTAACTTTTTATTAAAAATCTCTACGGGCAGTTAAATGAAATTAGCAGCATAATTAAATGGATACGTCGTTGTTTCCCAAGTGTCTCTTACTGCCAGATATGGTGGCAGAGGGAACACATTTGTACCAGTCAGTTGGGATATACCGCGTCATTCGTTATCTTGCTTGAAATTAAAATTTTTAGCAGTAGTTTCCATTTTTTTTTCATTTTCTCCGGCCAAAGAAACCCATTTGTACCAGTCATTTGTGATGTACCGTGTCATTCGTTATCTTGCCAGAAATTAATGTTTTTAGCAGTAATTTTCACTTCGGTGGATGTTTTGCGTAAATTTTCTTACTTTGCCTAGTTTGTATTTAACGCTGAGTTCAACTAATGCTGCTATAATAAAACGATAGACTAACTTTTAAAACAATGAAACATATATAGTTCTATAAAATGATTCAAGATTAAACTGATTTAAAGCTTAAAATGTACTTTTAAAGTTTTCAATTAGGGCGATTAAACATTTGCGAGAGAGAAATTTTGTTTTTTTAAACAGAAGTATCAAATTTGCTATTATTATTTTTCACGAAGCTACATAATCCTGCTCAAAATAATATGCTTAGTATTTTTGAGCATATTTGATTACATCTACGTCAGTAGACTCTTTTTCTACGTTTTCACCTAGGCCCCGCAAACCACCGAGTGGGCGTGCTAGGGGGTTAAATTTAGAAACCCATTATTATATGTATGTATATAAACATGAATGAAGGCGCACTGGTAAACACACATATCTATTTACGTTATCCAATAATGAGTGTGTTTGAGTATGACTCTAAGTTATACTCTTTGAATTGAAAATATTTGGGCTGCTTAGGTTTGATTTTTCTTACATCTATATGGTATCCTGCAAGAAATCGCCAGAGTGTGCGGAAGGGTGAAATTCAACACGAGGCAACAATTGTTCTTCTTGATTTTAAGTCACAATTATATATAAAATAATTCAAATAGCATAGGTAATGATAACAAAAGGCTATGGTAAATAGGAAAAAGGTCAATCTGACTATGCCATATGTGCCTTTGAGAATTCCCTCGCTGTCACAAAATAACTCGTCTGTCCTCTACCTTTAGTCTTAGTCTTTCCTGCTCTCTTCGTGACTAACGGCTTCCAACCTAATTCCTCCAGAATACCAGTCACGCTTTCGCTTTACTCTTACGCTTTGACTTTAATCCATTTATCAATATCTGTCCTAAATAATACGGAACAGTTGAAAACTTAATGAACTGCGTCATGAACTTTATGAGATTTCCGGAGTGAGATGCAGAAACGGATAAAAAGTCAGTCCTTGTAAGCGTAACATGAAGTTAAAGACTGTAAAGAAGTTGAAAGGAATTCTCGTGAGTAGAATGTAGTAGCTGTACTTGGAATAAAAAAGGAATTAATGCCAGTAACGGTTGAAGGAATTATATGTGATGTCAAGGGGATAGGAACAGAAGCAGAAAAGTGGAAGGTTGTTGAAAAATTTCTAACAAGACTTTAGATTTAATCGATTTAGATGATAAAAATGAGGAATAAGTGATAGTCATGAATTACAGGAGAGATAGCGATGGAACTGCGGACATTCAAAGATGGGGATCAGACGATTCATAGAATTAAATGGTTAAGGGATAAAAAAAACATGTAGCACCAAACAACGATGCAAGAGACATTAAAAAAATGAATTTTAAAAAATTACTGTGTATTACATTTTAAAGTAAAATTTCAAAGGCAAGATACAATGACAGTGCGTTAAAATAAATGAAGATACAACAAAGATTATATCCCACAACCATATAAGAGATAAGATCGCCACTGTTATAATGGAGAAGTTCAAATATTCACAAGTTGACGATTTGAAAAGAAGATTTGGGAAGAACATATGCAAATATTCGATTAATTTCATGCCGGAATAGACTGTAAATACGACTTAAACAAGAATAGTATGGGTCCATGATTTTCCAGAAATAGAAAAGGGATAATTGTGGGTAATGTGCATTGAATGCTGATCTGAAAGGAAGGAGAATTTTGAGCGTGCGGGTGAGAGGAAGCGGAAGAATGCCACCTTAAAGGAATGATGTCTGAAATAGAATATGATGAAACGGTATGACACAAGTATTGTCCCAGATAACTACTTTTTTAGTCTTTAACCAATCGGAACGGTTTTCACACAAACCGACCTTAAACTAGCTCCTTTCGGTAGACAATCGATAAAGATAAAGAATCCCACCGAAACAGTCATGAATACTACTATGTAGATCGACACTTAAAGTAAAATTCATTAAAAAATTATTTCTTCTTTTATTTCTTGGATTAACCACAAACTTCTATGCACAATAGTTTTCCCGGTGCCTTTAAGTAGTTTTTTGGTAGTTTCCTATGTTCTATTACATATTTTAAACAAGAAATGACTTGATTTGGCTCTCTGCAAAAAAATTATAAAGAGGGGATCATTTTCTACATTTAACTCTTCCATTCTAAAATCATTACCAACAAAATTATGGGTAACTGATAATTGGTATAGGTACCATTTTATTTTTATAGGAGCTAATCTTTGTTAACGACGTGGGTTATTAAGTAACTCCCGGATTAATTTGTTGAAAAATATGTACTATGAATTAAGTTTTCTTTAATTCGGCATAATGATATAATAACGGCTTGTATTTACTGTATTAATCCTACAAGCCGCCACGAGGAGGCGTGGCAGGCAGTAAAAGGTCAGTATTTCTTAGGTTACTTGATGATTATTGACATTAGAGACCTATTATTTCAATTTCTAGGCGTTAGAAATTTCGTAATTAATACTTACTACTGTTATAATCACGAACTTTAGAACGGGAAAATAGTTCCTTATATTTCCGTCTGTACAGAAGTCAATTTCTCTGTGCTTTACCCTTATAGTCTCGTAATTTCCATGCTACCGTGCAGAGTTTCCCATCACAAGCTATCGATCGAATAATAATGCGACGCTTTCTGTTCATTCACAACAATTCCTAACGATAAGGGCTGCTTTTTCTCTCCCTTTTTATTTTTCAATTCCAAAATTAAGCTCTACTGCGCATGACCCTAAAATTTCAACGTATATTGAAGGTTAATTTTGGCCAACTTGAAATATCACCCATCCTTAACTCTCTCGCCCGATGAACCCAAATATCTTTACGCAGCTCAGCACCAATTTCCAACATCCTTTCCCAATCCCGGGCTGCTGGTCTCTTAATAATATATGAATAATACTAATAAGAAACGAAAGAGTAAAAGACTGAGTTTGATACATCAGAACAATAGGAGCGTACTTTTTTCTGCTCTACATCTACATGCTCACATCCCCCAAAAGCCGCTACAAGAGTGGGTTGCAGCATGTTAGAGCATCAAGCATTGGGCGCACATTCCCAAGTATGTGTTCATACATGAATGTTATTGAACGTATACGTTTTTTATAGGCTACAGCCTGTACTTAACACTTGTACGCATATATATATACATATATATATAATATATATATATATATTATATATATTATATATAGTGTATATATATATATATATATATATATATATATATATAATATATATATGGGTCGCGGCAGTCCAGTGGGTAAAGCGTTGGACTGCTGACCAGAGGGTCCCGGGTTCGATTCCTGGGCAAGGCACTCTGGGCACCTGCAGCTCCGCCCAAGCTAAAGTGATTTTTCGGGTACCAGGTTCTCCTGGGAAACCATAACCGGCACAGGGGAAGGAACTGGCCCCCCCACCCTGATGTGTGAATTTTCACACGCCGTATAGGGCTTAGTACTGAGTGATCTTTACCATCATCTACTAAACCGACCTTCGGGTTGATTACTGTGTTTATGGTTTAAACATAAATATATATATATATATATATATATATATATATATATATATATATATATACATATATATATATGTATAGCGATAATTGGTATATTTGACAAATGTCTTAAATTATGTTTTTTTTAAATAGAAATATTCCATCTTGGACTTGGATTCGATTTAGTTATGGTTTTGAGTGGTACGAGAAATGAACGAGTACTTGAACCCTTCGGAGACGATGTCTTATCTCTCTCTCTCTTATTTTTTCTGTGTTTCCTTTTCCTTACACCCACCACCTTAGCGTCACTCTTATTTCTTAGCGTGCATGCTAAAAAATAAAAGTGATGCGGACTGCGAGTGATGAGTGGGGAGGTAAGGAGTAATCGTGATTGGTAAGCAGGAAGAAGGAATGAGGGTGGGACACCTCTGGAGGATTTGGAGGTCGTAATTTCGAGGGGCGTGCGGTGGGTGCCCTCCAGGTGGTGCGAAAAGGCAGCCCACCCGAAATCCCTTTGATGCCGAAAACGCCATCTCTTGAATGAGCGGAGGGCTTGGATAGGTGGGCACGTTAGGGAGAACCTTTGACCTTTTTTCCCATTTTCGCGGAGTGCACAAAGGGAGTGCGCGCGTTGGAATGGGGGACTTTGACTCCGCGATGGCCCTGTGGTGAAGGGCGCCCGTACCGGCGTTGTCCTTCCTCTCGAAGAGGCCTCGCTGGTATGGTTGGTAAGTGTGGTGACGCACTTACTGTTTACATGGAATACTTTTGATTTCGAAAAAACAATATAGAAAAGGAAAGTGCTTTTCTTTCTTTGGATGTGAAGATTAAAATATTATTCTGAATTATGTTTGTCATTTTCTGCTCGAGTTGATTGCTGTGTCTTGAAATAGGTACAATAATTATTACGAGTATGCTCATGGCTGGCTATTGTTAGCATGCAGGTTTGATTCGTGTTTGCTTGTTCTTTTCACGTAATTTTATCATTGTATTTTATTTTGAGTTCGAACTCTGGCACACACACTTTTGCAGCGCTTTTGTTTTGGTATCACTACGGTTGAATCATATGTGATTGTGTCAACATCGATTTGAGTAGATCTTATTCATTGTTATTAGATAGTCGGGCTTGAAAGTACACATACGATTTGACTTTTTTCAGAGTAGATTTCCTTATTTGTGAACTTAACTAAGAGTGCACTTGAAGTTTGGTCGAACAGTTCACTCAAATTCCACAAATGGTGAACTGAAAACGTAAATTAACCCGCCCGTCGGTGTGCTACAGAGGATATTGATTGATAATAATTGATTTACCATCGTTTGGAAAGGATATTTTCGGGTTGACGTCTGGTTCCGTCATTCTAAAAGAAGGCGTTACAGGGTCTGCTCCTAAGGGAGGCGTCGTATCGATGGGGAGAAATGTGGTGGAGGGGGTGTCATGGGATGAAGGGTGGAGGACTTTCGTTGATGAGGACCTGAGGAATATGATAAACGAGCTAAGCATTCATTTTACACCAGTCCTTGAGTCTTTCATTCTCCATTTGAACTTCTGTTCTTTCCGCTTTGTTTCTTAAAAGGGCTCTCAATAGGCATAACTCATTATTTAGGTTGGCGCTCGAGTCTTTGTCAACCTCTGCATCATTTCCCTCCAGGAAAACTTATACTATGATCGCTTTGTTGCGGTACTTGGCTTGGCTTGGTCTTTCTTCTTCAGGGGTCCGGGTTCGAATACCTGTGAAGTCCGAATTTTGCAGGAGTTTCTCGAACCGTATTTTGGTGAGAGCACTTCAAGTATATCACTCTTACCGTCTGGTGGGAATTCAAATTATGTGTCACATTTTGGAACCTTTCCTGGTTGGAAATACTCCAAGGCACTCTATGCCCGGTTCACCTGTAGACCTGCCTCTAATCTCTGAAACACTTACCTTTACCAAATCTCACAACTATCCCTAATGGCATATATGAAATCAGATGTTTTTTATTTCCCCCAATAAACACCGCTAATGTTAACTTTATAGGGCAGTTTTTACGGTCCTCTCACGTGATGCGGCCAGAAATTTTTCCTCTTTATTTTATGAACTATTTCCAAGTTAATCTGTTTTTCTGATTATGTGAGGAAATGTTTCTCTCCGAAACCAATCCACCTTATTTTTATAATTTCACTCTAAAATCACATATTGGATAATTCCTAAGTTCTCGGTTTTCTTCTGTTCTTATCTTTTACGTCTCGCAGCCTTGTAAGGATATGCACCAGATGTGAGAACTTGGGAAACTCTACCGTTTCCAATTTTATTTCTGTGACAATCAACTATTTCTATTTAAATTTTAATTCAACCTTCGCCTTTTTAAATAAACTTAGAGAAATATTTCTCTTTCTCAATCCATCCTTTGTCTAACTCGCATGGATGGAAACAAGGGAGTGTCCACATTTTCTTATCTAATTATTTCGTCTTTTTCGACCCCTTCTTCCAAGTAACTTAATGAAAAACTGTCAATCTTCCTGATCCAACGTAAGACCTACTTATCAGCCCCAACAATTATTTTTGTGTTGATAAACTATTAAGTTGTCATCGAACTGTAGAATGAAAGCAAATGCTGTAATTAAATTTATCTGGAAAAATACTGGAAACACTACCCAGGAGTCCCTTTGCCCCAGTTTTTTGTCGTGTTTAGAACCCATCAGCCTTTGCGTGTGACTAGCAGTGGAAACAAATAAATATATTGCGATCAAAAGAGTCAATCGGCTTCAGCCTTTACTTTCGTGAACAATTCGCGTTTACCCACAATTACATTATAAAACCGATAAGAGATAATAAGAGAAAAACTGCAATTTGTCCACCAAGAAGATTGAAGGATCAAAAAAATCGGAAAAAAAGGAATAACCCGAAGGGAAGGAACTAGAATGGAATGTGTAATATAAGTAATGGCAGGCTCGCCTATAGGGTCTTATGAAGGAAGTTAAAGGAGGCGTCAATGTTAGAGACCGTGGCTAACCCTTTTTACTAATGATTGCCGGTGATTATGAAAATATTTCTCATGCATTTTGGAAACATTCCTCGTCGTTTTCCACCCAAAAAGTTCCTACGCCATTCGCTAATGGATTTTTTTTCAACATTGTATATCATTTTTGATTGAAAAACTTTTCTTAAATTTAGTTTACTGTTAAACAATTAATTTGTTATAAAAACGGTGGGGTGTGGCGTGGTTTTTTGTGTGTGGATAAACTTAAGGTTTTGAACCGAAGGTGCGTATTTTCGAATATCGGTGTCAACTACTGTCGTTATTTTAATGGAGCTGATAGCAAAGGTAACTGAAGAATTAGAGAGGTGAGCTTTTGTAATAGGAGTTGGAAGAAAGAAGTTCGAATGGCGGCATCTTATTCTGGAGGTCAAAGCCACAACAAGGAGTACTCGTAGAGAGAGTGACGATGATGCCATAAAATAAGATATGCACATAATGCATGTATTGCAGCTATCTTGTTCAGTGTCATAGACATTAAAATATCAATATTGTTGAGATAAAATTTTTAAGGTATGGAATCATCGTTGAACTTCGCAGATCGCCGAAAAGTTTACATGTACTTACGAATTTTGGCCCAAGAAAGTACATAAATGTGTGCCGATTTGGTTGCGAAAATAATTAGCCGAAATTTGGACTTATTTACATGATCTTAATACAATTGCTTGAGATGTCACTTTGTGGAAGAGATTCATATCGGAAAAGAAACCTAGAACTGATGATGACTTTGTAAGTCAAAACCTAGGTCTTGAATAATAAAATATATGTGGAAGAACAAAATATTTTCTTTTCCGATTCATGATCTGATTACATACGATCTCGTATTAAAGTCATTTACACTATCCATTTAGAAAGAAAGTTGTAACTCATAGTTTTTGGATATTTCATGGAAATTTTGCTATAAAGGAATTATTGAATGAGATGAATGAGGCAGTTAAGCATATCTACGAATGGCAGTCAGCAAATCCGGGTCAGAATTCCGGACATGCCAAAGGAGTTACTTCACGGAAAATAACTACAAATTTATGTGCACCGCTTCTAATTTGAATCCATTGTCTTGTTGATGAATGGAACGCAAGTGCACACTCGATGCAGTCGGTTTATGTTCGTTTAATTTCATAACTCATTGCAAATGGCAGTCATTCCACGACGCCATTCGTTATGTCCATTGAATGCTGCTGGGAAAATTCAGTGGCATACCCAGGGATTACTCTTGACGTGCATTGCCGATTCGAACGTCCCACTATCCCCGTTTCGGGTGATGTCAAAAATTTTCCCGTAAGTTAGAATTTCGGGCAAACCGAATTTCCCGGTTGCCATTGGCAATATTTTAGCAGTGTATGCTTTAAACTAAAAATCAGTCTTTAGTCCGTCCATTTAGAGAAACTCTTGAAAGAGAGATGGCTTGATGCCAATCGATTAGCTTCAATTATGACCGCACGAAACACACGCCTTTTCCTCAGCCTTTTACCACGGTGGGTAGCGAGGGTCGTGAGACACATTCGTTTGGGATACCTCCTCAATCACATCAGACAAATGACATGCGGGGCTCGTGCAATCAGCTGCAGCAACGTGGCTGTGCGGAGGTACTTATGTGGATTGGAACACTGGCTTGGGTGGTTTAAGAAAGGTCGAGAGTTTCATGGGGAAGACACAAAAGCCTTTGGCGCGAGATGCCATGACGACCTTTTCCATGAGCGAGTGACATGTCCTACGTACATCTACGCCATATCCGGAAATCAACTCAGATGGCGTGTAGCAGTAGAGGTGTTTGTTCACCAGACTTCAGTAACTAAACTTTTCACTGTTTTTTATATATTATTTTATACTACCTTGCAAACCACCGATAGAGTGCATGGTAGGGGGTGAATAAACACTAGATTAATTAAACCCGAATATTTCCCACCTAGCGTAGTTGGACAATGTCATTCTAATCCCATATCGTTCGTGGGAAAAATGACATCTTAAATCTATCTTTTCTACACATAATCTCTTTTATTATATTGACATGTTCTCGCCTGCCGTTGGTACGATTGGGATAATAATATATTTTTAAATTCACTGCCAAACAGGCATCATTCCAATTTATGCAAGAGATTTTTGTGTAATTTAACATTCGCATTTCGAGGTCAGTGATTCGCAACTACGTTAATCGGCCGTAGTGTGAGTTTGTGATGGTGATGGAATCGTACGACGAAAGAAAGGACCCTTGAATTCTATGGTTTTCCAGTATACTTCCCTTATTTTATCCAAACGTTTCATTCTGCCGATATAATCAGGGGCCCTGGTGTCATATCCCTTCATCGGTTTCATACATTTAATGGGGTGTTCTTTACCATTCTGATAGCTTTGGCCCCACCTTCTGCCTTCGTACTTTCATCTTAGTTCCTCTATCTACCGTGTTATGCTCGCTTTTTATGGAAACATTTCGTTGATTTTCCCTTTGTCTTATTTTTTCCGAATATTTTATTTACAACATCGTCAATTTTGATCGCGGATTTGAGCTACCATATTATTTTTCCCCAAAATGTTCTTACTGCACATTTTAAATATTTTATACTAAACCTTAGTCCTTGAACCAATCCGTTATATTATCTAAATTCTGGGAGAGTAGTCAGTGATCGACTGATGACGTTAACTCTCTATTGGTCACCGTTTCGTCTGCGAGTAACGCCACGATATTATTTGCGTGGGAAGTTATATCATTGAAGTAGATTGCGGAGAGAAGGGGAACTAAAAAATTCCTTACAGCACACGGAATGTTACAACTCCTTCTGCTACTACCGCTTATATATGATGCAATAGGGATTATCAACATGTAATCTAGTAAACTACCTTCTTGTTTTTACTATAGTGCTTGTGTCCTTAGAGATTCTCTTTTATTCTGTTAATTATCACGTAATTCTCACTAAATCAGCAAGATTTAATAAATGAAAAGTGAAAGAGCGTGGTTCCAGTGGATCACTTCTCATGTCTCTCTTTTACTTGACCTGAGTAATGACTTGAGATAATGAGGGGAATGCAGCTAAATTCAATACTAACGTTACCTACTGATTTCCAGATCTCAGATATTTTGGTTGATAAATATTCGCATGGTATACAAAATGTCTTTCATTGAATAATTTTGGCATGATATTAAACAGAAAATTTAATTTGCTAATTTCATCCAACAGTAGGTTAACACGTCACCAAGGGTAAAATAGCCAATAAAATTTGGCTAGTTCATTTTTACGATTATCACTAGTCTATCGATTGAGGTAGGTTTTTAACGGATACCAATACTGACTGCCGCTCTAATCTGAATCATCACCTAGTAGTATAATATTAAACACTAAAACCCTCTAAAATATGCTTATTCGTGAATTTTGTATTTATTACTATGCATTTTTGATATCCACAGAAAAGAAGAAACCATTTGTTCCTAGTATTTACAATTGCAATGCAATGAAACTACGCTGTAGAGCACGAAGCCCCATAGGGTTTCATTTAGTTGTAGATGAAGTTAGTCGCGAGTAAAGTCGAGAATGCGCTCGCCGATTGGAGAATCTCCGTGCGCGGTCGCTTAAATCCACGTTCCCCGAGCCGTATCACCTACGTTTTCTGCCCAGATAGATTCCCCGCGCAACACAATACACCCTTAGCGTTCTATTAATCTCCTTATGATGAATGACTGTGATTGCGTCACCGTGAGTGGAGCGAGACGGTAAACAACTCAGTAGCAGAGACGCGTCCGCAACCTCAATGACAGCAATGGCCGCCGACGATGGGCCGGCGGGCTATTCTTGGCCATCTCATACTGATGAATGGGCGAAGGACGCCGTAATTACGTCTCCCTCACCCCCTGCAGCAGGGAGGCAAACGGGCAATGTCGGCGGGGCAGATGACCCAGAACGGCGGCGGTCCCTCCTCCCTCCCGGCTGAGAAACAGATTGGAACTGACAATGAGAGAGAGGTCGGAAAATATTTTAGGTTCGCTTCATTGATAACTGGAAGAAGACGTCGATAATTCTTGTTGAAGAGGAAAGACTGCATTTATCTTTGGCGTACTGGTGAATTTCAGAGAAAAGAAGATACTTTTTTTACTGTCCCAGTATTATGAGCTAATTAAAGTTGCCAAAAACCCTTGCAGGGTACATAAATCAATAAAATAAATTTGAAAAAGAATTTATACGGACTCTTATTTTGAGACAAAAAGCGTATTTTACTCATTTCAGAGCCATTCAATGAATATCTACCTTGCACCGTGTAGGAGATAAAGGATATTTACTGTATTCTATGAAAGATGAAGAGTTTCAACGTATTTCAGTATATTTTGATAATCTGCTTTAGGGAATATATCACTACTTTGCGTTAACTGATAAGTATATTTGGTATAAATGCACAGACTTTCAGTTGTTTAAATTTTTCGTGCGTATAAATAGGGATCGAATTATATTTACGAAAAGTTTTTCATGATGAAATAACTCAAATTTGGGATTTCAATGGTGCATGTTTTTCGAATGTCCTTTGAAACTCTATAACCTTTTTTCCTCGAATATTTCATTCCGTGCGGGTGTTTTTTTAAGTATATTTACGTGTTTGCGTACGCGCGCGTGTGTGTGTACAGAGGAGCCTTAGTGCGGCACTCGGTGGGAAAGCCGGTACGTGCATGTTACGGAAGAACGAGCGCATTTGTGGGAATTATTAAAAAAAAAATATTATGAGAGCAAAAATGTTTTTTAAATTATTTTCTCGTAATAGCAAAAGAGTGTGTAAATTTTAGATTTGCATTTTCAAACATATTGTTTACGTAATAGCCATATCATTATTTAACCGGCTTTCATGAATAATACACACATTTGTTTGATATATGATAAAGTTTGGTTAAAAGGGTAAAAATCTGTTTTTCTATTAAAGCATTGATGTAAGCTCTTTTCTATTATATAACCGGATTACACTTTTAGTCCATGGAATATTTTTATTCTTTCATCATTTTTTAATATACTTTTTTCGTAAAAATTGTAATGATATTTTTCGGATAGCAGTGAATAGAATTTATTTTTATACATGTCTTTTTGATTAATGTTTGCACAATATGTAAATCAAAGTTATTTCAAAACATCATGTCTCTTTTTATAAGCATGACATTTATTTGCAAATTATCAAAAGGTCATATTACCAAAATAGCTGGATAAAATAGTTTCTCCCGAATTTTTCCGCGACGAATGAATAGTCGCTTGTTAACAAAAGGGCTTTCACAGCTAGAAAATGGAAGTAGAGATATTCCAGTATTTTGAGACAAAGGAAGATTTTCATTTTTGATAATTAAAAGAGGGAACAAGCTCGAACATTCATTTATTTCTTCGGGCGGTATTATGAAGTCAGAACATTTTATAGAGAATGATAGAGTCGGAGTTAACTTGCAAGAAATTTTAGTGTTTTTTTATTGGACCCAAGGTTACCTGCGGGCCATGTGTAACTATACGCTGTTTCCTATTATTTTCACCATAAATTTAAATTAAAATAGTTACCATGCCAACATAATTTTTTATCAACTGATACTTAATGACTGCTTTAAAGATGGATGCCACAAATTTTTGAACAAAAGTCGCCGTCCACGTTAAATATCAACCCTTGCTTGAACAAAGCCTTTTATCTACTATCTTAATGTACGTGGTACCTTGCCATCATGGTGCTCTGACACCACTTTGCTTTGCGGCAGCGAGTGATATCATGCCAGGCATGTAACATCAAATATTCAACATCAATTAAAATTGCAAAAAATACATCGTGCATTCACGTGGTCCAAGAAATTTTTTACTGCAAAATATTTCAATACGTATATCTGAGTTTACGACTAATCATCAAAAAATCATTACTTTGCTATTCAGTCATTCTAGTCACAGCCAATCAAATCAAAAAACCTGTTGTGAAAAATTTTCAAGACTATGGCATAATAATCTTATAAATATGGTCAATATTGTGAATTCTCATTTCAATTCCATAAGTAATTCCCTCTGCCACAAAACATAGTGGAACCTACAAGTATTTTGCGGAGTACCATGCACAGGTAACAGAAACACAGCAATTCCATAATCGATATATATTGACGGCCATGGTTTCAACACTGTGTGAAACCATGGTCGTCAATGAATATTAATTCTGGAATTGATGTGCTTCTGTTAGTTAAATAATGGAGAAATTCCACCGACTAACGGCCAAAACAGTGACACGGATACCACGTATGTAGATTTTGACGTACGTGGACATCTGCAACTCGTCACATCTGACGTCACTGAAGCAGATTTTTTTCATCACAGCCCGTAGAATATCAAATGTACAAGTACATTAAATTTTTGTGAAGGCTTCCGCGGGATGGTGTCGATCAATGTCTTTATATTCAGGATTTCATCCGCGTTTAATGCTCATAAAAAGAAGTTCAGGTGAACAAGCGGACTGCCGGAACGCTGGCGGATGAAGTCCCGGATAGAAATATAAGATATATATATATATATATATATATATATATATATATATATATATATATATATATATATATATATATATATATCGATAATATAGAAACACTCACACGAGCAGCATAATACTTGGACGGCACAATAGAGCACAAATAAAATAGATAACACTTAAAAGGACCCTCACATTGTAGATTGTTTCAGATTTCGGCCTTCTCCGAGGCCTTCTTCAAGTAACACTGAAAATTTCGGAGAGCGGTTGGGGGTCTGGGCGGGGGAGGGGAGGTGCAGGGAGTGCTGGGAGGGAAATTAAAGATGGCGGTTAAGGGTGGGAATTTTGAAAGATCGGAAAGCTAATATATACGCGGATTCTCTAGTTCTCGCCTCTATATCGGTGGATGAATCGGGTAGGGATTCTATGATGTTAAGGGTAAAACACGGGTCGAATGAAAGGTTGTGGGAATTTGCGTGTGAAGGGATAGGAAGAGAAGAGAGTGAGGCAGAATTGCTGGAGTAGGGGTGTTTGTTCATACGAATGGATAAGGAGTATATGCATTCCTCTATGTAAAATTAAGTGCATTGTTTGCATGACAAAAGATAAATAATATTTTTTGAGAGACAATTAGCGTTGGAATGAGCTAAGGGGGTAATGAGGGTATTTGGGGAGAGGGGATCAGATCTAATAACTAGACATCTTTTACATCGGGGGCGGTTGCAAGTAGGGGAAATATGAGGCAATTTTTCAGGGGGGGCGACAAAGGGTTGGTGGATCTCTCTTGGTTTTTGAGATTGGCGGGTCGTCTGTATGCGAGAGAGGGGCATTGGGGTAATAAGAATGAGGAGACACGACCTCTTCCTTACTACATCGTGGGGAGAACCCGCGAGATAGCGCATATCTGCGTGCTCCAGTCATTTAAACCTCCTAGGCTGAATCAAGCCCACTGAATCCATCCAATAGCCGCCTGCGTATCCCATCCCACCCCATTTTCCATTTTTAATTCGTCCCTTGCCTCTCCTCCCCTCACCGATCCCCCACACATATCCTCTGCGCTCTTCCCCCGGGAACGGCATTTTGATGATGACGGCCGTGCCATCGAAACGTTAAAACAACGTATATGAGTGTCCTTTCTTTGTGTTCCTATGTTTTAAAACTCTTTATCAGTGTCTTAGTATATGAATGTGCAGGGGTAAGGTTTGAATGAATTCTTCCCGCACTACTAGCTGACATGGAGGGTCTCTTTCTTCTCTACTTGAATTGTCATTAAGCAATGAAACTCAATGTATTTCAATTAAATGTAGCTATCAATAATTATAAATTTAGTATGTACTCTGAGAAGTCCGTATGATCGTATAATTAGAAACTTTCATTGGCTAAACTGGCCCAGTTATGCCATCAAACGGGGAAGAAATGTTCAAATATAGCTGAGAAAAGGGTTAATACTGCCCTGAATGGGGTTATTAATGTATGTAAAGAATTAGGTTATCATTGCAGCAAACGAAAACTAACTTTTCAAAAGCACCAAGTTATGAAGGTGTTCATTCAAGATCCTATTTGTAAAGATACAGGCAGAATAAAAATTGTACGAGGGTCATCCGGAAAGTAGTACCCGTTCGTGCCGCATGAAGTGCTGACGACGCGAGTAGCCGCTGGACGAGGTCAGATAGCTTCAGTGGCTTGTCTGCCTTCTCTGAGCCAAGTTGCGTGACGCTAGCATTGCCTGTGTTGTTTCTGTGATTGTTTACAATGTTTAAAAAAATTGAGAACGCCGCCAGTTGTGAAGTGAGGGCAGTGATTAAATTCCTCAATGCAAGAAACGTTCGCCCATGTGATATTCATCGCCAATTAAAGGAGGTGTATGGAGACAATGTAATGGACGAGTCGTCTGTTCGGCGGTGGTGTCGCAACTTCAACATGGGGAGGGGGAACACACACGACGATGAGCGTTCGGGGAGACCGTCTGTCATTACAGACCAACTGGTGAGCTCAGTTGACGAATTCGTGAGGAACGATCGGCGCGTCACAATTGATGACATCTGTGAGCATTTTCCCAATGTTTCTCGAACAATTGTTCATGAAATTGTTAAACACCATCTGCATTATGCAAAAATTTGTGCAAGATGGGTCCCTCGCGTATCTCAATGAGCTGGCGGCGAAGGACTATGCAGCAGGAATACAGAAACTTGTTACACGTTATGACAAATGCCTTAATTTGCTTGGAGATTATGTTGAGAAGTAGTTTAAAGTATCCTCTTTCAAATAAATTTTTTTATGTTTGTTAATAGTTACTTTTGTGTCTTTATTTCACGAACGGGTACTACTTTCCGGATGACCCTCGTAACTCTACGAAAGACTTATGTACTTCTTGATAAAAATAGGATCCTATTTCAAACAAAATCAACATTATGGTTTGCCACTGTTCTAACGGTTTATTTGCTTTCGTTTTTTACCCAATAGAAATTACCAATACTTTGTGGACTTACATGTTCATTTTAAATAGCCAGCCGCGGTGGTTTCAGATAAACTTCTCAGCAGGTACATAATGTGGAGAATGTATTTGATTTCTGTTCAAAAACGGAATTCAGATCAGTATATGTGAATGGTTGTTATTCCAAAACTTTCCCCGCAATGGTTATTGCCCTAAAATGCTTATCTCTTACAAAACCCCCATCCCTGTCCCTTTTCTCCGTTTCAGAATGTTAGGGCAAATCTAAATTTCAACGGAACTACAGTCCTCTCAGCAAAGATTCCGGCGGTATGCTTGAGATAGCAGAAACGAGAAATCCCAGGACAAAAGCGGAAACGCTTGAAAGGAAATGAGACACAAAAGGGAGAATGGAGGAGAAGAGTGATAAGGGGACCGAGATGGAAACTAAAGGGCGAAACCTTTAGTACGTACGATTCCTTTCTTTAACTGGGTTCTTTTGAATCCGGTCGACCGTTGCCAGTTGCCCTTTAAGAGGACGAGCGGGTAAGGAGCAGCGGAGGAGAGGGATGTTTAATGGAAATGGCCAATCTAATCCCGAGAACTAGTAAGAAAGACCTTCCGATCCTTTGACTATAAATTCTTTTGGCATACTTTCGATCCGATTGGATTATTTTTATTCGATTGGATACGATTACTTGCTCGGTCGTCAGCCGCCTGGAGCCAATTCGATGTTATTTTTCTCTTTTGAGCTGGTGTCCAATACGAATTATGTCCCTTTAAATTCCCTGGCGTCTACGCTCTGGAATTGTATCGATCTTGCCGATCAATATAGAATTCGGTATGAGGAATTTGACATTGAAGATTTGTCTTTCGGCGTTCGCATTTTGAAATGTTAGGAGAGAAATAAATAATGAAGTTTTGAAGGGGAAAAGTCCCAGCATGTATAGATTTATTCAAATATTAACAATTTATTTCCTTTTGTGTTTTCTCTCTTTCGGTGCTCTGAAGCCGCATTCTTTTAACCTAATCAATCGATTTCCGCTAAGCTATTCAAAATAATGAAACATACAGATTGTATGTGTCATGGGATCTCGTGGAATATGTCAAGTGTCGGGGTTGCCACCGTTCTAATCCAATTTTACTATAAAAAGATCAATTCTATTGCGTATATAATACCTTTGGCTTCTAAGCCTAAATTGAAATATATTTGAACGTCACTGTTTTGAAAATGGTTTTTTTGACGCTAGATAAAGCATACAAATACCCTAAGGAATTTATTGACCTTTAGCAATCCAGGCAATCTCCAGTATTTAGTAATATCAACTGTAAGGCACTTTAGCGGATGTAATAGCTGTAAATTGTTATATTTATTAGATGTATTATGATGAGTGAACCATAGCATTCCCGCTTGAACCACGATCCATAGATAGGTGCTGTACAAGTATTGAGTGTTTGACGTACGTAAGCAATCCGAACTTGTGATTGGAATGTAATTAGAAGTTAAAAACTATTTTCTACGCTTAACCATTTTGATTCAATGTTAATCCTAGCATTCTTCATAATCCGACCTTTCAAATAGTTACATACTATTCATATAATATAGTTCACAAAACGGGGTGTACATGCCTGCCGTAAGGATTGACCCCCATTTCGCACACCATATCGGTGTCTTTCAGGATATCACATAGAGTCGGATATTCGGAAAAGGGGACGTATTATCTAGGGAAGGGCAGCATCGTCAAGCGCATCCATCGGAAATATTCCCCGAATGCCACCTCATCTCCCCTATTCTCCCTTTCACTCTCCTTGTTGGGGGGGGGGGGCGTGGCTCCGGGGAATGGGGGACGAAAATATTACGTGACCCTAGAAGACATAAAAACTACGCCCGGGAAAGGTCTTTATCCCGTATTCAAAAGCATCCCATCTCCCTTGATTAATGCACCGGCCGGCCATCCTTGGCCCCCGTCCACCCTACCCACTATCCCCACACCCTTGTGGTTCCCACCCTTCCACATCCCTATCATCCCTGGCCGCCAACCCCTGATGTCCCCTCGCCACAATCGCTAACCCCTCCCCACCTCCTCACCCGTTCAGAATGTCACCGCCGTCTCGCATAGCGTAAAAAAAATAACTGTCCCGTTTATGACCTCCCGACTACAAACGTCGCCGGGGTCGCGCATTGGAGAAGTGGGGTATTTCTTTCGTGCTCTTGACGTTGATGCTGTTATTTCTCCTCTCCGTCGCTCGCAAATGGATGGCGCTCCCTCTTCCGAGAGACGGTTTCTTTGTTGACGACGCGGTGCATGGCGGGATTTCACTTTCATGAGATGGTTATTGGTTCGAATTCTCCGTCCCTCACTCTCCCGCCTGCGACCCGGCAGCTCTTTTGAAAAGGGCAAATGAGATAGATGGTGCGTGAATGCACGCCTCGTGGAACCTTGGACGTTTCATCACGTTAAGATTTAAGTAGGAATCCGAGGAGTGGACGCGTTGCGTCGTTATCATTAGGCACGAGACGAGACGTTTTCTTTCCTGTTGTCGACCGAGAAATGAAAATATGTCCCTCTAATTTTCCTGAAAAGAAGTCGTTCCACTCATCTCGTCATTAACCTTTGCTTGGTCGTCCAGTTGAACCTTCGAGTTTACTCTGCCATGGTTTCTCAGTCTCCTTGTCACATTGCTTACATATACGTAGTCCTAATGTCTTTCGTAGATTTCTAAATCAGAATGCACGTAGTTCTGTTTTAAAACAATATGAAGAAGATATTGTCATTCCAGACATTTAAACGGTATTTCGTGGGTATATATAAACTTACGCAAATGAATTATAAGCACTCCTCGTATCGGATTCAGTATTCAGAATTCAGGAGAACAAAATGGACCGTTCATTTTGCTAGCATGCAGCAAGTGTTCGTAAATAAATCCGCATGTATACCGCCTCTCTCTCTCTCTCTCTCTCTCTCTCTCTCTCTCTCTCTCTCTCTCTCTCTCTCTCTCTCTCTCTCTCTCTCTCTCGAACTCTTATCTGGCCCAATAACGAGCGAGAAAAAGTCACGCTTGACGTGCTCCCATTCGTTTACCCACAAAATAAGAGGTTTTGTTCTTCCATGTCCCTTCCAACTGTTCCCGTTGATTGAGCGATATCATTGTAAGGATTTAAAAGACGCGATAAGTTTTTCCTTCTCACGCTTGAGTTCTCGTATAACCGGGAGAGTAGTTTTCTCAGAAAAAAATTAATATCCATCTCAATCTTCCCTTAAACAGCGTCATGTTATTCGCGTTTCCATCAAAACAATCACAATTCCGCAACCCACCGGAGTGATTTGTACGAAGCATTCAAACCCTTCGTGTGTTATCCTCGTCCTGTCGAGAGTATCCCCACCACCCCGTGCACGTGACGAGAAAGATACCATTCTGGTTCTCTTAATTGTACCAAACCCTCGAAAGAGGCGGGGGTAGTAGTTATCAAAGGAGAGGCATGTTCGCTCCGCGTGGTTATTCCTTCCCATGCAATTTTTTTCTCTCTCCCTTTTACGTCTCTCCGAAGACTGCGGAGTCCATAAATGGTGGAATATTTGCTTTTCATCCGGCTGAGCCTCGCAATTCCCACGCGCACACGTCTCACGCTTGCTAGGGAGAAAAAAATGCGGACAAATTGCTTTTTTGTGATAAAAAAATAATACCCTCTCCGTATAATCCTTCACATTTCCAGCGTTCATTTTCCTTTTGTCCACCTCGTCCTGGAAACGGCGCCGCTAAAGGCTACGGCCGCAATTTTCATGGATACACACTATAAAAGCTCTGGCCGTGGTTATTCTTAAAGGTCATCTTGCCCTCTGGCCGGCAATCCCTTGATTCCCTTTTAATGCATCATTCAGCCGGACTCGCAGTCATTGTGGGCCCAGGGATTGGCAGTCCCCTGGGATGAGGCATTTTCCCCCGGCACCCACCACAACCCCTCGCCTTTCCCCTCAATCCCTCTTCTTTCACTCTCCCCCCCTCCCCCCCACCTTTTGCGTCTCTTCGACGAGCTGGGCAAAAATCCCGCGCCCAAGAATGGACATGTAGCGTAATTAATGGAACCCATGGGGAATTTTCCCCTTTTGTTCTCATTTGCTGAGGATATCTCTAGCACGTTTAATTTTCATTTGTTTACCCTCTGTCCTCCCCCCCCCCCTCCTCCCCCCGGTACATTCTCCCCGTCTATTCCCAACACAGCGTTGTTACTAAAACATTAAAATTTTATTAGGATTGTTTTCGTGAATGAATAAACTGAAAACTTAAAATGAAAGCTTCATTAAAGGTACCCACGGAGTTTATCCAATAACAAGGATGTACTCGGGGGGTTGACACATGTCATTATGTCCTTCCATTTTCAGAGACCAGGGACTGATGAAAATAAATTGCGACCGAATGCAGGTAGTTTCACATCTTTTTCTGATATTTCTAGACTACTGGAATGTTTTTTCCATTGACCGCAGGCACTTGACTCAGAACAGTCAAACTTGAAAATGTTTAGCTTAAATTTTATCCTACGCATTAAATTTTATTACGAGTTTTGTTGTTACTTTTGTGGGTGAATGAAACTAAATATTTTAGACCGCCTGAATTGTATTGTATCAAGTTTCTTCGGAACGTATCTTCAACAATAAAATACGCATGAAACTTATATTTTCCGTTTACTTATTGTACTTCATGCCTTAAATTGTTATAAATAATTGCATTAACGTTAAGGATTAAATATGATTGCATATTTTTACAGCATTTTTTATGAAACAATACTTTGACATGAAAATAAGTTTTTAAAGGAAGATAAAACTATTGTCTCAAGCAGTGAATGTTTTTTGCCTAAAAGGCTCTGACATTTCAATAAGGAACATCTTTATTTTATTTAATATATTTTTATTAGGAATTCCATATGTGTTTCATATTTTTAGCAAAGGAATTTAGCTGATTTTCCGGTCGATAGCTTCAAGTGAAACAGAGTGGAATAGAAACCACACCAACTAAACTGGTGTGGTTTATAACATCAGCGGAATGCTTAAGCAAACTCTAATCGTGTCTTGCTACTGAGTAAAATCGTAAATTGCATTACATAATCGTCCTAAACTGCCGGTAATACTTAAACTAAAGAGCAGGCAAGATTTTTATACTTTTAGAATTGTACAGGGGAGGTAAATTATTTTTGCGACACCGGTGAAATTATTATGGCCTTAATTATATTGATAAATCCAAAACTATCGGGACAAAATATGTAAAGAGAGATTCACAGAAAGATTTAAGTATTTGCTCTTCCCTCGCACGTTACGTAAACATAGCAAACAAATATGAGTACCCAATTATTTTTAATTTAAATGCCAAAATTTGAGTATTTAGCCACAATCTCATTATTTCATGAATTATAAAGGTATGTGTGTATGTGTACGGGTGTTTGTGTTTATGACCAAATATCTATATTTATATACTTAAATGAGTCCAATGATTGTACATGTAATACCGGTACCATTAAATTTCCCTACAAACGTTTTTGCAAAGGCTTGCTGGGTATTCCTCTATATCTATGTACTATCCCGCAAACCGTCGTAAATACGTGTGGCAGGTGGTGTTAGGCCACCACTCGTACTGCATCTAATCCAATACTTCGACAAACACATGGCACTACGTCATCAGCTTAAAGGGCACATGGAAGGGGGTGACCGGATATCATTTATGTAACTTCCATCACACACACTACAGCTGTTGCACTGTTAGTAACCGTTCCACTGACTAAACTAGTAACACAAATAAGGAATCTTCTAAAAAAGGGCTAGCTAACACAAAAGACTCACCAACCATCAGGTAACATTCCACTTATGCATGACGGACAATTCACAAATGAATTATATCTCAAAATGCAGTAATTTAGGCGACACCTCATCACTCAGGCCAAGGGCTCGTGGCGTTGGGCGTTAGGACGCCAGTCATTAGCTCTATACGATGTAGATATCAGCTATGTGCAATAGCAAAATCATGGACATTTTTTTAATTAAATTTGTACACAATGCCAATAATTTACTTCATTAAGGTATATCAGTCACATCGGTGAAGGAAAACTATCATTAATCCGGAAGCGGAAGGCGACCATGCATTTGTCTCATAGAAGACTAGACGGCGTGATAGTTACCGAGATCCAAGGATATCTTTACGTATTATTCTGTTTTTATTGCATTTATTTTTTTAATTACTTCAATAAATTTAAGAAGTATTGTTCTATTAATTTCCGCGTCTATGTTGGCAACTTAATTACGGTACGGAATAATATATTCCTACATCTCATTTATAAGGCAAATGTGATAATTTTTAGGGCTTTAATTTGATGGAAATGAAAAATCGTGTTGATTTCACATTGCCTGTTTACATCAGATATTTTAAAATGTTTTAGGCACACATACATACCTGTATATCGCCCTCGCGTGTGAATCGGAATACAAATATTTTAATCATCACCAAGAGGTTCTCTCGTGAACCGGTTGCCCATATTTATTTTCCCCAAGAAATGCACCGAGGAAAAGTTTAATTACTTCACCGGAGTAACTTGCTTTTGCCAATGGGGAAAAGCTGAACCATATTTCCGCCCCCAATTCATTACGGCCTAAATACTCATTCAGTTGTAATCTCCCAGTTTCGTTCGTCCACGCATTATGATAGAAGCCAGATGAGAAACCCAATTTCTTCATCGTCAATAAGGATACTTTTTCTTTGAAAGAATTTTTTTTTTACATTAGCCATCTGAATGTTTTGATGCATCCCTTCTTTGTCTAATATGAGTATATTGATTGCTCAAGAAAAATAGTCCAGCGTAGTCAGTGATTCATATTTTCAGCTCACACAACTGGTTATTTTGAGCCATGATGCTACGAGGTAGCAGGTTTAGGGTGTTGACCCACTTGCATCTTGGTAATAGAACCCATGTCTTCGGAAATTATTACCTTATTGATATCTTTTTTCGAAATAAATATCAAAAGTAATGTAACATCCAGGCCAAAAGAAGTAAACACCTGAACGTGCTTTCAGTTCAAAGAGTTATTTAATAATGGGGATTCAATTTCATTCAAAACAATTCTAGATAGTGGAAAATCGGAAAACAAGAATGTCATGAATAATGAATTACTCCTGTAACGCTGCTTGCTTACAGTATATTTATTTCTTATCGGATTACTGAATATTTATTCTCCAATCTACCGTTTCACGAACCCCCCCAAAAAAACTAAAGCAGGAGTCAAAACGGAGAGGTTCTTTGGTTTCCTCTTGGCAAAATCAGTAGGAAAGGGTAGTATTTTACTATGGCAATAATTTCTTTTTTTTTATTTTATAGTTCTTCGTCAAGTGAAAATTGTTCTCGCAATAAAGTTGAACAGAGTTTATTTTGATAACGTTTAACTGTTCTTGATTTCAACTTGGAGGCTTTCCAAAATCTTATTCGTAATACTTTGCAATAAATTAACAAGATAAAAAAAAACTTTTACAGAGGTTATTTCGGCATTTCATCATTTCAATCGGGAAAATATGACACATGAATTAACGTTTCTTTTTTAAGTCTCAAAAGATATGAACGTCCTCAAATTCCAATCAATTTCAAGTTTCGAGAAAAATATAGAATTCTCATCAAAGGGGGATCTTAGCTCATATTTTTAACTTTGTGAAGATAAAAAATATATAATTTAAAATTTTACTCAACCAATACGATATAAGTTTCATTTCTGTGTTTTAGTACGTAACTTGAAAGTTACTACGAAACTAAAAATTTAATATGCAAGTACTTAATGAGCAAATCTTAAATAAAAAATGTATTCCCATACGTTCAGTACGCCATCAGCTAAAGAAAAAGTTGTTATTTATTACGTATTACATATAAAAGAATCATCGCAAGGAAATGTCGTTTTCGAAAAATAACAATTTTTTGTCTGGGGTAAAAATATCCGGTATTTCCACATAAAATGTGGACATGCAATGAATTTTATGTGGACACAGGAAGGCTTTTTACTTCAAAATGGATCCTCTTTAAAAATTCACTCCTAAAACTACCCATTTCTTAATTTTGAATTCTAAATTCTTGAAAAAAAACGGTAAAATGTGCTTTAAGAGCGCTCATTTTGCAAAAATGAAAATCGCAACGTATTCCCTGCGAGCAGGGAATATTATTTTTAGTTTTTAATGAAAACTAGGAAATTGAAGGAATGGGTACTAGTAGACGTAGTTCCATTTGGTACTAGTTTATCTCCGATAAATGTCGTCGTGCTTTGTGCCCCATGAATTATATCTTGTGATATGTTATCGTGGCCATAATTCTCAATGACCCAGGGTATCACAGTGATAGTTCAAGAGGCAGGGTATAACATTATGCTGCATCATCAGTCGTGAGTTTCATATTATTTTATCAAAAGGCTATGTATTTAAAGTATATATAAGACTAATAGCAATTTTTATAAGTGTAATTAGATATTAACTAAGGTGTATATTTGAGGAAAAATATGTCGATTCTTGATTGGAATTGTCCAACTCATTACCCCAAAATATTTTAGCGATTACTATTCCGCCTCGTGCAAATTCTCAATGAACGTTTACCAAGGTTTGCGATTTTTCATGGTGATTGTGGTCATATATAGTAGCAATTTTCCTCTCTTTAGTTGAAAAAATCGATTAACTGCGATGGACTTCTTGTAAAATTCCCTATTGCACCACTCTTCCTTCGAAGCAAGTCAGTGGGTGTTGCATGAGAAATTAAATCATTGAAGGAATTGCGGGAGTTAATAGGCAGTGGAAAGAGTGACATTTTGCTTCCTAGAAGTTGGGGTGACATTATTCCTCCCTTCGCCTGGGGGATCACGGTTGCCGCCGGCTGGCAGGAATGAGCTCTGACGCTGCGCAGTGGCAATTCGGCTGTTCTGTGGAGGAAATGCGGGGAACGTCTCTGAAAAGTCCTGGGGAAGTTGGAGGAATGAAAATAATTGAAAAGGAGGGCAGAAGGGGAAAGACTGGAAGGCGAATAGGAAAACGGAGGTTGGGTAATGGGGAGTGAGAAGAAATAAGGGGAAGAAGGTGTGAGACTGAGGTTGTTTGTAGGGGAGGGACACATCAAAAGTTCATTAAGGGGTTCGCTATGGGAGATAGAAAGGGAGAGCCACGGAGGGATGGGATAGGAAGAACACTCCTTCGAAATTCACACGGAAATGGGGAGCGCCATTGGCTCATAATATTTTTTTGGTGACTTTTTTCCTAAGCATTAAAGAAAAAGAGATCTTTCGCATTTTTGCCTTCATTTAACGCTCAGTTGAAAATGGGATATTTAAAACTTTTTCGCAAAGATAAACATTTCATCTCGGAGGGAATGTGTTTGTGCCATGTTGCGTGTGCTCTGTTGACGCTTAGAGAAAAAAGGACCGGGTATGTTTGCAACTCTTTTAAAATTTGATTATTGTGTGCAGCAAAATTTGTCCTCCAAACAAATTCCTTCGTTAAACTATGACTTTGTGCTTCTGAGTAATTAACTTCAATTGTGAAATGAAATGTACAGGTTTTCACGTTCAAGTTCATTTGTTAACATCTGCATTAATATTCCTCGTGCCAGGGCAACGTTTCGTATTCGACAGCAATATGTAAAAAAAAATAAAAAATATATATTTATATCTGTCATGGCTTTTTTGTGAGAGGCCTTGCATGTTTATTCACAGCTATGCGATGAAACTTAGGTTTAGAATCGCGTTTTTATAGTGAGCTTTTTATTGAAATATTTTATTGAATTTGATGGAAATGTCGCGGAACGGATCTGAACGCAATGTAATTGTACTGTAATAAATTTACCAACTATCGCATCCAGCTTTTTCAAATTTTACTGTCAATCTAAAATCGATTCTATTCCACCTGTCATATTTTTAGATATGAAAAGGCAAATTATTTTCGTGTTAAGTGAATGATATGTCATGTTAATGAAATATTTTGGTCACGAAATGTTGCATGTGAATAGCGCCATTATGCGTCGACGAGATATGGAATGGAATGTTCAACGGGCGTTTAGATAATTCATGTTCTCAACTTTTTAAGTTAAACTTTACATTGCTGAAGGATTATCACTGATAAAAAGTTTCTAATTCTGCTACATAATAATATAGATTATTGGATACTTTTCTGCCTTTACGTATGCCAATCCAGCAATTCATTTTTTTCTGAGCGAAATATTTGGTACACAAAATGTAACCCTCTCATTTGAATTATTTAAAAAACATTTGTATTGAGTACCTCATTTTCAAGATATTCGTAAATATATGTGTGCCCAATAATAAACACTGATATCTGTCATTCAATCCATTCGTTTAAATCAAGTAAACTCCATTTCATAAGGAATCAATTTTATTCAAACAGATGTACAATAATATGGTGGTGTGCATTATAAGTGTGCCTATCGTTTGCTCTTGTATCGACTTTCACGTTTTATATTTTATCTATTACGCTACTACAAAACTCTCATTTGCAAGAGGGACTGGCGTGTTATTATACAGGATAGTGATGTGCGTAAAGATTTTTATTCCTATGTCACCTGCTATTACCCGATTTATGGTTCCCCAACGTATATGTTTTATAACACATACACAACTATAACTAAATGGTTATGGTTTTAAATGGTTATATAACACAACATATATGTTTTACCTAAAGAGGGAAGGTTGATGATGGACAGGGGTGAATATAGATAGATAGTCCAAGGGGTTACCCTCGCCTCTTCACATCCCCGAAGAATATCACTTATGATAATATCTACATCTTCATAATACCCAAGAAGAGACCACAAGAGCGTTTGGAGGAGGGTGGTAGGACACAAGCCCTACAACACTCCTCCATACGCTTTTCATAGAAGTTCGATTTTAGTCGATGAAAAATAATGCCGCAGGGATGTATTATAGGGCTCCTACTATGCGCGTTAGCTGTAAAATAATTTTAATTGCATATTACTCATAGATTAACAGAGAAGTATGGCCCTGGGAGATGACGTGCTACTCTTACGATTTAGACCAGATATTGGTGATGTTTGAAGAATGGTGAATGGGTTAGAATTGAATATCAGAAGTATGAAACACTGAGTATTTGAATAATAAACAAAACGTGCACTATTAAATTAATTGGATCGAATTAGCTTTTCAGAACAGGTAAATTGAATATTTGGTTTTATTCTGACACCTAACCGTAGAATAGATGAGTTTAAGAGCATCCCTCTCTCTTCTCCTACCTCTTCCCCTTGTACTTAATCGTTCGCTTTTCCTTCTGTCTATTTCATTTTTTTCAATTCTTCTCCACACCCACGTCTTACAAGCCTCCAATCTGGGCCCGTTTGCCACAGCGACCGTTTCCGAGTCATGCTAACTGACGCTCCATTTAAAGTTTTCACTAGTCTTTTTTTTACATTTTCCCACCGTCTTCCTATTCTCTCTAAAAGCTTCTATACCTTACGCTATTCTTCTTTTAATGTCTTCACTAGTTAAATCACCATATTCTAAAACACTTACTCAATAGGTGAAATGATCTCTGTTGTATTTTTGGACTTCCAATTTTAATTTTTATCTTAAGTCTTCTTATTCTTGAGTATTGCATTATAATCGTTTTATTATGATTGATACTTAAATGAAACCTAGCTATTACACTTAAATATGCAAAGCGATAAATATATGCGAAGTGTCTACTTCTAAACTACTAGGAAATCATTGGTTGGTGGTGAAAACATGTATAATTCTTAGACCTGGTTCCCGCGAAGCATCTTGAGAAGATGTCCACGATTCAGGATCAGGAAACGAAGGACTTAAAGGGCTCATGGGGTATATGTACTCCTGGAGGAGAAATGTTAGCCATTCAGGGGAAGGTGGTCAAATCCACCATTTTGAAATTCAGGGACATTTTAATTTTTCCGATTATTAGGTGTGACATCAAACATTTAAAAGTCAACTCTTTTGAATTTCCGAGTTAAATAAATTTTATTTTTTAGCATGCAAGTGAACTATTAAAATGGACGTCATAATTTTAGAAGACAAATTAATTAATGATAATTAATTGAATAAAGAAGACAAATTATTCGAGTGACGATGGTTTCGCTGAAAGGTGCCAATTATAAGGTCGTGACTTCATGACGCTTTAACAGTTTGCGTAGCTGGCGTGTGTGTGTGTGAATATCTTTACTACGCGGCCCCTACGCCCATTCCTCGTAAGGTTTTCCATGGAATTGCATGGTTATATTTCATTCGGAGAAATCTCGTTTGATTTTAGAGCTCCGTAGTGGGACGATTTCCTGGAATCGTGAGGAGTGGGAAGTTTCCGCGAATACCGCATTTGTCGTCCTTTTCGCCGCCTCATTATCCATCGCGTCTGCTCCTCTCGATCATCTCCACGGTCGGAATGTGTCCAAACGCAAAGCGTCACCGAAATGCTCATGGATTTGGGGTGGGAATCATTGGCTGAGAGACGATTCAATGCAAGATTGAAATTATTAAATAAATTTAGATCCGCATGTTTCAGCACCGAGGTCTCGCAAATTATTCGTACTCCTACATACATTGGTCGCTTGGATCATGCATATAAAATTCGGGAAATAGATGCCAGAACTAGCCGACTCAAGGACTCCTTCTTCCCACGGACAATACGGGATAGCAACTGCAGGGTTATAGATAGCAAAAATTCCACTTGCCACCCTCAGCGTCTAAAAAATAATTAGTTGTATTTAAATGCATGCTCTTCCACTAACCTTATGTGTTTTGTTATATTAACACATTCTTCCCGAATGACCTCATTCATGTTCTGTTCATCTGTTTTTAAGTTTCCCTTTCAATCCCTCGTCCCTCTCCGCGGGGGGAAATTCCTGCTACCTGCAACGTTGGGTCGCATTCCCTGCCTTTTAAAGACTCTTTGGGGGCAGAGTGTTTCGTGGTGCATTTTCATGTGGTGTTTCAATTTCTTGCTTGTTGTGTCCTGGCTTCCGTGTTGTAGGATGGCTTTCGTGCCGCATCATGGGGTGCAGTTTTTTAGTTGTTTTGCGGTATATGTGTTTGCATGAGTATTGGATGAAGGGATTTTTGCATGAGTGTGTGCGCTGCTGTGGGTGTAATTTTCCGTGTTGTTTTTTTGCATGTGGTATTTTTCTTTTTTACGGTTGGTGACCTAACACCCCCCGCCACACGCCCTTGCGGCGGCTTGCGGGGTATTATGTAGATGTAGATGTAGATGTAGAAGAGAAAATTAGCAAGGTTTGTTAAAGATCGCTGCGAGAAGCAAATAAGCGTCAGCGGTGTGCTGGAGGAATTTGGTGAGGAGCCTCTTGATTCTTAAAGATAGCAGACCAGACTAAAGAGCATTAGAAAGTTACTAGATATCGGGTTTTTTCGAAACAGATTAACTTCAAGATTCACTCCCTCTCTGTTCCTCAACCTGAGCGGACGTGTTTTCAGATAGCTCCTGAGAACCGGTTTGACCCAACTGAGCATGCCTGCCTGCCTGCTACTTAATACATTTAGTTATATTTATTTTTATTCATACATCCTGCAAGCCACCCCTAGGGTGTGTGGCAGGGGGTTAATACTCACCAGAATAATTTTACCCGGAAATGACCCTACCGTGGTCAAACAACGTTATTATGATCCCATATCGTTCGTGGAAAAAATGACTTCTTAAATCTATCTGTCAAACACTTAATCTCTCCAAGTTTACTAGCCATGATCGCTCCTGCCTCAATTTTGATGGGGCAATAATACATTTTGGTGAAGTGTAGTGTAGTGTTGACGTATATATTGTTTTGTTTTTATAGTTTTTGTTTTTTGTGGCTAGTTAAATTTTTTGTGGTGGTGGCAGTTTATATTAGTGGTTTGTGGTGGTGTTTGTCCAGCGACTCTGATTGATTTTTGGTGAGAGTTCTCTTTTTTCACTTTCTTTTTTCTTTGAATACCAGACTTTCCTTAAGCATTGTTTTTATCGCCTAGACTTCAGATTCTATTCCGAAGTGTATCATATTTGGGTGAGTTAATTTGAGGTAACCCCTTTTAGAAAGTTTAGCATCGTGTTTTCAGGTTAGATTTTGTTGGGAGTTTGTTTGTTAAATTAGAATGGCTTCATCTATGTCCTCTGTTGCCGTGCTCGAAGGCGCTGGTGAATGCCCGACCCTAAGGGCTCGCATCATTATGCTAGAGAGAATGGTGCGGCAGCTTACATTAAAGATCGACAGCGGGAGGGCTTCCCTCAGGAGAGGTGGTGCTCGAGGTGGGAATGCGAAAGCCCGACACGCTAATAGGGATGCACGGGTTCGCCCGAATGCTACACATGGCTGGGCGATTAGAGACCTACCCCATGTGCCTATTCCCAATGAAGGAGCGTCTCACGTCCGCAGGTGGACGAGTGGAGGGTGATCTATCGAGGCAAGGGGATGGTAACAATACGGCGAGGATTGGACTCTTCAGAGGCAGGTCCTATCCCCTTCTTCAACAGGTATCAGGTGCTGTCGGATGACAGCACCACAGTACCTGCATCTCTACCCCTACTACGAGGGCGCTGCCTAGGGTAAGAAAAAAGCGTGCGGAAAGGGAGGGAACCGTATTAGGCAGTTCCAATGTCCGGCGCATAATGAATCCGCTGCGCCGCAGAGTCCAACGGGAGGGAGATGTTGGATACTTGTCGTCCTTGTGTGTACCAGGCGGCGGGATACTCCAGGCGACGTAGGCAGTGAAAGCAGCCGTCAGTAAAACAGGTTGCGCTAAGCTATGCATTGTGGCTCATGTGGGGACAAACGACGCCTCGTAACGTGGATCTGAAGAGATCCTGCGCTCCTTTAAGGAGATGCACTCTGTGGTGAAACGGGTCGAGGCGTAGATGAAGGTCCGAATTAAATTAATGGTTTGAAGTATTTTGTCACGAATGACCGCGGAAGGCTCGCCTGGAGCCAATTTGAGGGTGTAAAACAAAGATGTTGGGATTTTGTCGGGAAAGTGGAGCGCAATTTGTTGATCTGAGGTATGTTTTCTCATCGCGTCGGGTACCCATTTATCGATCCGGGATCCATTATACTGCCAAGGTATTGCTGATTGCTGTTTGATTTAAGCTTTTGTTTTTCTCGCGCACTATTTGCGCCGACAATAAAAGGGGGAACATCTCAGAAAAGAATAGTCACGCATAGTCGAAAATAGGGGTTTAAAAATTAAATTCCCACAAATCACTTTATCAGTAAATAACTGTATAAATTAAAATCTGGTGTCCTAACGCCCCCCGCCAAGTGCCCTTTAGCCAGGTGGGGTGTAGGTGAATGTATGTATATAAACCTATTGTATTTGTGAATTGTCCACCCGGAATACCTAGAATACTAACCGGTAGTAAGTGTCTGAATTGTATGTTACCTACCCTCCTTTAACGCATTTTTTTGTCCTTGTGTAGGAATAAGAATACATGCTAACCATGTAACACTCGTAATATATGTAGGCATGTTGCATGATTGGTGTTCGGTCACCACCTTTCCACGCGGCTTTTAATGAATCGTGGGGTACCAGATGCATAAAAACAAAGAGTGAATGTATGCAGAATGACTGGTGACCTACGACCCCCTGCCACACGCCGTAGCAACGGCTTGCCGAGTATTGTGTAAATGTAGATGCCGTCATCGGTTGGCTACGATCTATGTGGGTGAAATTTTATGCTGATGAAATTTGGAAACTAGCTCAGAGATATGACAAATGTTAAAACTCTTTGGCAAGTATGTATAAAAATAGTAGAGATATGCAGTTTGAGATGATTATGATACATTTTCTGAATCTATTCCAGCGTACTTTTTGTAGCATAACAGAAGTTACTTTCTGGACAGCCTTCCATGGATGACTTTCCCCTACCTCCTCTTTTCCTTCCATCTTCGATTTTCTCCCATACCATTCTCTCCATAGCACTGCTCCGTTTACGCACGTAATGATAAGGATCAATCATCCCGAAGACGAGGCGAGTGAGCGGTGGTAGGTCGGGTGGGATTTCCTTCGTGTATCAACTCGATAGTCATTACGCCCCTCTTTTGTCTGGGAGCCATTATGTGCGATCCACCACGCCTCTCTGCCGCGACTTCATCTTCTCTTTTTTACGTTTTCGCATCGTCCCATGGAGAGCAAACGCTCCACCCGAATGCCTACTCACGAAAGGTTGAATTCATCCTTAACGTTCCGCGATGCGTCTCGGAGGCGTGACTCGGTGACAAGAGTAAAGTTCGGAATAATATCACGCGATACACAATCTCTCTCAACGTATTTTTGCACGTCATTATTTTTCAGAATAACCATTTATTTTTAATTCACTTATCTTCATGATCTGGCTTCATCGGTGACGTCTAAGTTACACCCTTGCTTGGTAACCTTGAGTTTGTGGGTTCGCCTCCCATCTGCGGGGATTTTCCCCAATTTAAACTTAGGGTACTTGTTGTTACCACCGTTGGTTATATGTGTTCATCATCCAATATATAGGGTCAAGTATAGTTTTTTTGTAAATAATGCCAAATAATAGTATAGCTTTATCATAATTTAATTAAGTTCCAATAATGTACGCATGATCTGTCTAAGTATGGTTGTAGTCTATCATATAAGTAGTTGATGTTTATATAGTTTATTCTTTGTTTCTAATTTATATCTTCCTCTATTTAATATACCTGAAAAATTCTTTAATGTATAAAATTGACACTTGTTTAAAACTCTACTACTGACCGGAGGGTCCCGGGGACGATTCCCGGGCAAGGCATTCTGGGCACCTGCAGCCCCACCCAAGCCATGTGATTTTTCGGGTACCAGGTCTTCCTGGGAAACCATAACCGGCAGGGAAAGGAACTGGCCCCTCTACCCTGATGTGTGAATTTCACACGCCGTCGGGCTTAGTACTGGGTAAACTCTACCATCACCTACTAAACCGACCTTCGGGTTGATTACTGTGTTTATGGTTTATGGTTTATATATATATATATATATATATATATATATATATATACAAATATATATATACACATATATACACACACACACACACATATATATATATATACACATATATATATATATATATATTTCCATATATATCTATGTATGTGTGTGCACTACCATGCACATCCTTCACAGGGAATATAAGTGATTATACTTTTCCCTTTCTCTCACTCGTTAAACGTCCACCCTGTACCTTACCCTTCCCATCTGGTGCTTGTACTCTCTGCCACGCACCTTTTTTGTGGATTTCGGGCTTTTGTGTAGATGTAAGTGATTTACGAAATATAGTGTGAAAAAAATGTTTAATAGTTTCATGGCATATTCTCATTCTAATTATTATTGTCTTAATTCAAGATCATAATGGTTGTAAATGTAACATATCGTATATCTATTTGTTTGTTCAATGGTTACTCTAATAGCTGGAGACTTATACGATATACACGGTGGTTTAAAGGTAAGATGTAAATGTGGAGCAATTACAAATTGTTTTTGTAGTGTGATAAGAAGTTGTAATTCAGGCAGTAAATTTCTCTTTCACACCATAACGTTTTACTTGGTGAACCAATTTTGTGAGAGGCATTGCCAAAGGTCAAGGGGAATGATAAAAATTCATCGCTCATTTCAGTAGAGTGTCAATAAATAGGATAACTTTAGCTTTAAGATCCACTGACATTCCAAACACACGTTTATTTCAATTGGATTTGTTAAATGTTCTTTTTGCCTCCCATGCACCGTTAAGTGATGAATACTAGGTTATACATGGTACCAGGATCAATATAAAATTGTGCAATCATGTTTGTGATTTGTTTCAAAAGAAGTGAATTTTAATTAAGTGACCTTTTCTTTTGCAGTATGGCAAATTTCCAGGGGTCGCACTCTCTGCCATCTATCTCCTTTTCACCCATCGGAATGCATTTTCTGAATTTGTCTCGGATCCAATGATTTTTATACAAGTTTTTACTTTTTTTAGTCCTTCGTCCATTGAATAATTGGCAGGGTATACTAGAGGCGACATTTAACTATAACTAGGTTGGTATACCAAGGAAATATTTCAGGATATTTCAGGATTTCAGGAAGCCGACCCGAAATGGAGAAGTTACCCTCGGTGAAATAGTTAGATCACTAAAGAATTTACACTCGGCGCATGTCAACGCGCAGATGAGCGAATCGCATATTTCACACAAGGATTCGTGATTCGAGCAGTGAAATTCACCATTTCCTTTCTCTGATGCCGCCTCCGACCATTCTCTATCTCTCTCTCTCTCCTCAGATCGCACCCTCCTGCCGAAAAAAAATTACAGACCCGCCCTCGTCTGTCGTCAAGGACGATGTCCATCAATTCCCCTCCTCCCACCCTCTGACGCCCATGTGTTTAACATTTCATTTTGCTTCCGCGTCTCCTTGGAAACGCCGAACGGCCGAAGGCGCCCACAACTTGCGCTAATGGAATTCCCCGCAGAACTGTTCGCGCTTCGCAAACGTTGTCTTCCCGAGAATTTCGGCGTGGAGTTTTCATTCCACTCAATCTTCGCTCCCACTACTCTCCCTCTCTCCTCTTTTGCTTCTCGAGAAGCATCGCGGAAGGGAAACTTATGAGCTTTCCACACGGAGTGTCTTTCTGCGTTCCAACAGTCTTCCGTTTTCATCATCAAATCGTTTTCACGTTGCCACCACGCAGCGCCTTTGAAATATTAAATGAAGGAAGCTTTGATATTTTTATGCCAACAGAAATGCGGGGTGAAGAGGAATGTCCCCTTGGATTTAAGTTTGTGATCTCAGAATAGTGAAATTATTTAATAAAATGAAATAAGAGATTCTTTTGAAAGTATAGTGTAATTATAAAAGAAAGACGAAGTTTCTTGAAACTTGAAGTTTCTAATTGCCAGTAAAAACAGTGGTACTCTGTGATTTTTTTGTTTTGAAAAAGTAACATTGGGAAGGTTGAAAAATGTGGCTGTAGTTGTTTTTAGTTCAGATTTTTAGGAAAAAGGCTTTCACCTTGTATTACAGAAACCACAATATTTTCATCGATTAATCAGCATTGAAACAATTTCCGATCACAAAAAAGCAACGAAGGTTATAAAATAACGTATGCCCAATTACGCACTGTAAAATGAATCTCAAATTTTTTTATTACCTAAATATTATGTGTCAGTTATCTTATTTTGATGAAAATTAAATAAAAATACGCTCAGATTAACAGTGATGGGCGGTATTTAAAATCACAATGAAGACGTAAAGAATAGCTTAACTCGTGAGTGTACTTGTCTGAGACGATTGGAGTTATTTCCCTGAATAGAAACTACTTGATTGGCATTTCTAGTTCATCTGAAATTGTGAAAAATACAATGCAGCAACTTCCCTCGAAGACAATGGGTGTTCTATCATCCCCGTCTTGAGTTTGCACGTCAAAGTCCAAGTCTGCGAGTGGCAAACATAAATCGCAGATGTTCAAAACACTCTTCGGAGTTCGTTGTTTGCATTGCATCATTCTCATGCTATTGTCGTGTCTCCACCCTACTGCACTCCTTGCCTGTCCTTTCCAAAACGTCTTCTGAAAGGTTGAATCCCAATGGGAAAATATTCTAGTGCATCCATTGCTTAAGTGAGCTTTTGAAATACATTCTCTCAAGGTTCTTCAAATGAGATGAATCTTTTTCTTTGTCCGGGAACACAAAAACATAAATTAATTCAAATTACGCGTGCGGTATCAACAAAGGCATATGCTCATTAGTTGGGAAACATAGATATAAACCCAGTTGGGGATCAGATGATGCATATATTTTTTAGTAGACACAAGAATTTCAAAGAAAGATAATATGCACATAACCTTTAAAATATCTAAGGAGAAAAGTTCCGCTGTGTAAAGGAAATAAATTTGAAAAGCAGATGTAGCTCGTATATTCGACTAGCCTCGTGAAAAATCAAATGCAATGGTAGCCTTTGAGAAATTTTATTTTGCTTTGGTCTTTTGGTTTAGAGGATGTTTTTATTTTGACAAGAAAATTGGAAGAATATACAAGTACGAGTCTACGGATCCGGAAAGCTTGGAAATAATTACATAATGACATTAAAGAGGAAAAACACTTCGGCCAATTAGAGGAATTCCCACAGAAATGCCCGCAGAATCCTCTCAACTTATTTTCGAAAAAAAAATATTAGCACCCTATAATAGTGATAAATTATTGTAACTCTGATGTGATGAACTTGCTTTATCAAAACTAGTTATCTAGTCGGAGGATAAAATATGATATGACAGAAAAAAGGATTCTGGGAATTAGAATTTGTAGGCATCGGAGAGAACAGAAATTAAATTAGGTTTTCAATATAGTTATTTTAATTGTATTTATCAGGGCTGTATTCAATATTTTTGCTCATTTACATCCAAACAACACGCCGCAAATCGAATTTAAGGCTTGTGGCAGGGGTATTAGGGCACCAGTCATATATGCAGAAATATAAGCTAATACCTTCACATGTATGTATGTCTTAATGTACGAATATATATAAACACCCGTACACACCTGCGGCTAGATACAACATTTAATAACAATGCCGCTGTTTTTCAGTGCCAGAGGGGAATATATAATGTATTTCATATCGGCTAGTGTTAAATTTCATACAAATCAACCCTTGAAACTATATTGCATTCATTTTATTGACCATGAGCGTTCTATGACATAGTTTTATTTCATGCTACTGCAACCATCATATACTAATGAAAATTAGTAGTAGATAATTTTTAGCGCCGAGTTATCTCCGGTAGTCGAGATCACAGTGAGAAGTTAATGGGTGTTCAACTTCCGCACAGACCGATGCATGAGGAATCCTTTTTCTCTCTCGTGATTCGTGACCGAAACAGTAGGGAACGTCAAGGGGCGACAAGTCGAAATGCTCGAAAATATAATTTTACGGCATGCCATTAGTCACCAATTACTCCAAGGACTGTCTTTCCCCTCCTACCAAGCTAGGCATGTCCATCCGTCCCCGTTTGTCTCCTCGCTCCCCAGAGGGCGGGTGCGGGTGGAAAGGGAGGGAGCGGCCGAGGCAGCCTCCGGGGCAATGCGCGTTTGTTTGTTAATTAGAGGCATAAATAATGCAAGCCTCTCGACTCCCGGGGCGTTACTATGGCGTTTGTGTGAGTTTCTGTGCGCGTATGTGTACGCGGCGTGTGTGACTACGGAATTAGAAACAGTGCTACGTATTGTGAGTGGGTGGGTGGATGAGAGGGTTTTCTTCCTTCGGAACATTGGAATGGGGAGTGCGAATGGGGGAGGGATGAAAAAAAGAGGCAAGAGGCTTTGGGAATGGGGAGGGGTTGCGTGAGGGAGGGGGAGTGGGGGTTTCGTGTGGTGCAAATCACGACGTCGCTCTCAGCACGCCCTCACCTCTCGCCTGCTCCTCAAATTAAGATGATCGCGGCGGCTCTTTACCTGTTTTATTTTTCCTCCCCGCTTATACATTTTCCTCCGTCGGCCTTGAGTTCATCCTTCCCGTGAAACACAGTCTTATTTTCTCTGGCAGGGGTTTGAGGGAAGTTGCATTTTTTTACTTTCAAGAGAACGATTGAAACGTTCTTCCTCTGCGGGAGAATTCACCTTGGGAAAGTGTAGTGGAAAAAGGTTAATGTAGCAAATTACTTTCACTTCATTCGGCTGCCTCATATCAGTCAGTCTGTGATCCCTTTGGTTCGCAGTCAAGGAAATGAGAGCTCTCACTCAGTATAAAAGGTTCACAACATTCGTTCCGCATTAATAAGATCACAATGGCTCCAACCAGCGCCGTTACACTTCATATTTCTTTTGTAATTATGCTAATATTCAAAATGTTTAAGTAGTCTGGGAATTCCTATGGGATTACGCCTAGTTTTCCTGGTCACCATATTCAAGATCCCATTTCTCGATTCTCGTCATATCTGATAGAAAGCTAGAATGTATTATTGTAAGAATTTTTAGCTCCACTGTACTAGAGTAGGATATGTCATGAAAATACGATTAGAAAGTTCTAAGTTTAGAACCGAAAAATTTAAGATTTGAATTCTACCAACTATCCATAACGGCCAGCATAACTGCAAATAACTTAGTTGGGGTGAAAATCATTGTTTTTAATTCTAATTAACATAGAATGTTGTCATTGTTATCTATCCCTTGTTGAAATTTATTGGTAGCTACTAGCAAATCATCTCGCATCATAGAGAAGTATTCTGTAATTACATACTATTGTGTATGAAGCATTCTTTAACAAAAACTCCATAATTTAAAATATTTTCCATTTCTATTGGTGACTAAAATTTGAGCAAAACTTAATATTTATGGCATGCTTGGTGTGGGATCACCCCCTGCCAGACACCTAGAGTGAGACAGTGCTTAGAGAGTACCCGGTATATGTACAAAAAATATGGTATTAGTCACATTTTTCCGGACCCTTATATTAAATGAAAGAAATTATTAAAAATCAGGATATGGACTCTCCCCCGGGAATGATAACATATTTGTCCTCTTGACGTTATCCCATACGATATGAAGTAAATGGAATGTAATAATCAACAAACTGTCACCACAGATACATTTTCTAGGAAAAATATTCCTATAGAAAGGAGCATCTAAGAATTAGATGAAATGCAGAGCGGATACACTTAGGTAGTATGTTTAAGTATGTAGATGTAGATGTAGGTATAGTAATAGTCATCAGGGAAGATAATCGACCTCATAGATTAATCGCGACATCTAGAATACGTGCGTTATTTTGCATATGGAGGATATTGAGGGAATGGGGAAGGGTGGTGTCGGAATCAGCTAAATGTTTTAAAAACACGTCAAGAATCACACAATTTAACTAACTACGGAAGGGGTACTATATTGCAAGTTTTCTCCGCATAGAATTCAAGGGATCGAGATACAACTTAAAAATTCTGTCACTGTCAAGATTCAAACTCGAGCCTTCAGGGTGGAATTCCAGCGCAATATCCACCGCACCATTTCATTCCCAAACTTGTTTGAGAATTCCTAATAATTTCCATCGAAGCATTGGTAGGTTTTGCCAGAGATTGGGCCAATTTGGACTCTGTTCCCTCAATGACGAGTGAAGAAGGTCTCATTCGGGAAATTGAGAAGGTTCAACGCCGGGCAGCCCGTTTTGTAAAAAATTCCTACGATAAAACGCAAAGCGTCACCGAAATGCTGAAATGGGGTGGGAATCATTGGCTGAGAGACGATTCAATGCAAGATTGAAATTATTAAATAAATTTAGATCCGCATGTTTCAGCACCGAGGTCTCGCAAATTATTCGTACTCCTACATACATTAGTCGCTTGGATCATGCATATAAAATTCGGGAAATAGATGCCAGAACTAGCCGACACAAGGACTCCTTCTTCCCACGGACAATACGGGATAGCAACTGCAGGGTTATAGATAGCAAAAATTCCACTTGCCACCCTCAGCGTCTAAAAAATAATTAGTTGTATTTAAATGCATGCTCTTCCACTAACCTTATGTGTTTTGCTATAATAACCCATTCTTTCCGAATGACCTCATTCATGTTCTGTTCATCTGTTTTTAAGTCTCCCTTTCAATCCCTCGTCCCTCTCCGCGGGGGCAAATTCCTGCTACCTGCAACGTTGGGTCGCATTCCCTGCCATTTAGAGACTCTTTGGGGGTAGAGTGTTTCGTGGTGCATTTTCATGTGGTAGTGATGTTTCAATTTCTTGCTTGTTGTGTCCTGGCTTCCGTGTTGTAGGATGTTTTTCGTGCTGCATCATGGGGTGCAGTTTTTTAGTTGTTTGTGGTATATGTGTTTGCATGAGTATTGGATGAAGGGATTTTTGGATGAGTGTGTGCGCTGCTGTGGGTGTTATTTTCCGTGTTGTTTTTTTTGCATGTGGTATTTTTCTTTTTTACGGTTGGTGACCTAACACCCCCCGCCACACGCCCTTGCGGCGGCTTGCGGGGTATTATGTAGATGAAGAATGACAACGAGAGTTTAGTCTGGTACAATGGGCTCGAGGGAATCCACCGATTTGCGGTGGCCTCCTCTACTTGCCTGGCCATCCTATTCGAGTAAGATCCGCTGGGAGGTCAACACATGAATTGGTTCGCTGTACGCACTGAATAGTGTGCTTCTCTCTACCTAGAAAACGTCCTCCCCTGCACAATGGGAAACATTCAGCTGACTTTAGCGGGCGACAATTTCTCGAGCCTATAAGAAAATGTACAAGTCTTTGCAAAGTATCTCAATTGAAATTAGTTTATGCATTATTCAAATTAAATGTTGTGAACCTCAGACAGTCGATTCATGCCAAAAAATAATAACATCATTATTAGATGAACGATTGAAAAAATCAACTATTATTAAATTTACTCCTTGGCATTAGGAATGGTATTGAGAGGATCGGGCCTGGATTGAGAATGATGGTTAATGCGTCTCATTCAGGAATTTTCTCAATTAAAAATCTCAATAATAACTTGCATTTATTTTTGGCATGCATTGTATGTCAATTCCGAGAACGATGCGAGCACCAACACACCACAAGTATGCAAGGAATTATTTGTATGATTATATATGCGGGAAGTAGACTGCGTTAGGATCTTCAGCAATTCGAATTTTCTTAAGCAAATATTATAGTGTGAATAAAAGATTTAGGCTGGAAATGAATCTGAATATTTCACAGGGATAAACTTAATAGATACATTATTAACGTGTATTCCCCTTGATAAACACACTATTATAATTTAATACTGGTTTTATTTTTAGCATTTTATAAGTTTTATTCACATAGGGAGAGAGTTGCATGTTCATGTGGTGTTGGATTTTAACATTCTTGCTTTTTGCATCCTGGCTTGCGTGTTGTGGGATGGCTTTCGTGCTGCATCCTGGGGTGCAGTTGTTTGTTGGTTTATGGTATATTTTTTTGCATGAGTATTGGATGAAGGGTTTTTTGCATGAGTGTGTGCGCTGCTGTGGGTGTAGTTTTTCATGTTGTTGTCTTTGCATGTGGTATTGTTCCTTTTTACGGGTGGTGACCTAACACCCCCCGCCACACGCCCTTGCGGCGGCTTGTGGGGTATTATTTAGATGTACCTCGTCACAGTTGAAGGGAATTAATTGAAATCATTTCACTTGTGCAAGTCAATGACTATTGTTGATCATAGTTTTCACTGTAAACCGTAATGATGAAAACAAATTGCAACTAATAAATAAAAATATCTTTCATCATAATAGAAGGTAAAGTAGATGAGGCAAACAAACTCATTGACAGGAGAGTTATGATAATTAATATATTGTTACTCTGTTACATATTATGTCTGTTTTTTGAGACGCGTAATTTTTTTTCTCTATGCAAGGAATAGCTCAATATATAGGCAATGCCAACGCCGAACGCATGTACCCTTTTCGTATAAAGTGATGCATCCTTAAATAGATAAATGAGTAGTAATTATCGGGAATTGAGTCGTAATTATAACAATCAAACGTGTATTAGCTTAAATAGATTTAATTTACGAATTTCTGCAATCGTGCACACCAAATCTAAATTGAAATCATGGATTCCATGTTATTTTTTAAAGTCATGGAAAAACCACATTAAATTACTCTTTGAAAATGTTTTACCACACGCCCAGCAAACGTTATTCTTTTCAAATTTAAAACTCTCGCGGATCCACCAAAGGTTTTGCACTTCAATGAGGAGTTTAGTGGACGGCGTAAATGTGGGTCTCGGAGTTCCCAGTGTGACGTCTTTAAGTTGTTTTTCGGATCTCCGGCAGGAGATGACTGAAAAGATGCCCTCTCTCCCCCCCGCCCCCACCTCCAAAACCCCCCGACAGTAAAAGGGACCTCGGAACGAAATTCCAGAAAGCCCAGCGGGTGGGGAACTGCGAAACATTCTTAGCCATCCATCACTCCCGTCCTGAGAGCACTAAGAGGGTAAAAGAAAAAAAAATTGCCAACAGAGCGTGAGGAAGCGGAATTTGCCTCGAATAGAGTTTAAGGTCGAATTTTTAGGTGGGAAAAAAAATAATACCCTGAGGAGCTTCAGCACCACTTCTTACCTCTCTTCTCCCGTCTGCCATCCTTATTTCGACAGACCTTGTTGAGAGCCGCGAGCGACTTGGACGATAGTCCACTGGCCATTACTCATCCAAAGCGGAAGACGCATTGTCCCATAGATATCCCAAGCGCATCGAAACTGAAACAATTGAATCCAATCAAAGTGAGCCATCCATCTCTATTCTTACTTCCTGGCTCCGAAACTTCCGTGGTAAACAAAAGATATTGTTTAAAGGGGGGAGAAGAATTTACGCCTTAAATGAAAATAACCCCCTCCGTTTTATGAAATAAAAAAAACCCCGAAGGGGGACAATGCCGTGCTGATGCCGATGACTCCCACCAGCTATTTCTTTTCTCCTTTGACAATGAAACCCACTCGGAAACAATACTCGAGCAGAGAGATACAACCTCCTCTTTGAACCACCATTATTGTGAGTAGGGCGTTGTGAGGAGAGGGAGTATGGGGGCGCGTTGGGGAAGTGGGGGTTGGATAGGAGATCAGCAGACACACACGCACTCAACCCCCCTTTCTGGACTGGACTGTTGACGCGCGGGCCTTTGTGGCACAATGAGAGAGGGGGTGGACTGTTCTTGTCGGAAGATAGTGGGGTATCTTGGTTCTTTCGAGGGGAGATGGAGGTTGATGTGTGGGGAAGTAGTCAGTCCACGAGAGGGGTAACAGTATGAGGGGCGAAGGAAGGTCGTGCATCCCAGTGAGCGTCACCCCTTCTGACTTGGGGGGGGGGGTTGAGGAGAGAGAAAGATAATTGAGAGAAAGAGAGATTTCCGTTGATGGAGGGTTAATAGAAAACGAAATTCAGATTGTATTTAATTTGAAATCGTCGAATTCAAATTCTTTTTTCGCTTCGCTTGCATACGTTAATTAGACTTGCTTAATTGAAAAAAATCTGCTTTCTCTCCCCAGTTAATGTTAAAATGTCTCAAATTAGGACTGTTAGAGTGATTCAGGTCTATTAAGTCCATTGGTTAGACCGGAAGAATTAGTACGCCTCCATATTTATTGGTAAATTGGAACACGTGGATAAAATGAGAGGGGTGCACTTACTTAATACACAGTGTACTGGTAGATTCAAGTACCCGTTCTATCCTCGCACGATACATATGCATCTGCATCTACATATCATCCCGCAAGTCGACGCAAGGGCGTGTGGTGGGGGGTGTTAGGTCACCACCCGTAAAAAGGAACAAAACCACATGCAAATTCAACACATACATGCAAAACTATAAACACTTCAATCACGACAAAATTAGATATACCTCCCCCTGATTTTTAAATTCAAAAGGTTACATTTAAAAATGTACACAAATTCTCTAATTGTTGCATCATTAAATTAGGGATGTATGTGCGTTTAGCTGCATTGATGTACATATGCAAATATATATTTATGAGTAAATATTTGTGCATGAAAGTCGAGTGTCTTATTTAACTTCCCACTACACGACCTTGGAAGGCATTTGAGTTATTGTATGTTATTGTATTGGGTTATTGTTTTTTTTATTTTTTTTTATTTACACAATTACGTTGCAATTAGGCAAATTTCCTGGTGGCAACGGTCAGGTTAGGTCAAAGATAACTACTAACAACGAAAATTACATACGAGCACATAAATTGTTGTCGATAAAAATATTCGAATGGAAAAGATAAGGAGTTATTCCGCGTTTCTTAGATCTCACCTTGGACACGCGTGGATTATTTAGCGCCCTGCGCAAATGACCTAATTTCAGAAATATCAAGATGCAGAAAGAAAATATGTCAATTTCGTGAGCACTCATCATTGACGAACAGGAAGTGTCACATGGTCAATAGCATCCACTTCTGCACACTATCCCGTAAGCCGTCGCAATGATGTGTGGCATGGGGTGATGCGTCACCTAGCCATTCTACTTCTACTATTCTACATTCTAATTCGTACATACACATGGCACCCCTCGATCCACCGAAAGGGAGCGGGGAAGGGGGAGATAGGTTAGCCTGTGCTTAGAGACATCTGCAGCACTGAGATTATGTGCGCTATTGATATTATGTTAAACTATTAGGTAGTAGATGTATATATTTCGAATTTAACGCTGGTAATTTACGGATTAGTTTTAGCCCCGCATTGTGATGATATAGACATGGAACGCGGAAGTGAAGTTGCTTCAATTTTTTACGGGTTTTGCTAATGTAAAATTGGAGATACATCAATAAAACGTGTATCAATATACATTATTTTGACAATATAATATAAAGTTATATTTTTGCAAAATAAAATATGCGAATAAAGTCTATTACAATGAATATATATTAATGGGCATTTGTTACCCATTTAACCTACATAACCTATTAACCTGTAATTACATAACATAAACTAATAACATAATAACATACGTGTATAATACATAATAAACATAATATCATGTACTGCACCCCCCGCCACACGCCCTTGCGGCGGCTTGCGGGGTATTATATAGATGTAGATGTACTGTAACCAATTCAAACTACATATTTAACCTACACACAGTTCAAAAAGTTTTTCCCGCTATTTATTTCTCAAGCATATGAAATTACAATTATTATTACCTCATTTAAATGCTCACGGTGAGTAGTTATTTTACAATGTGTCTCCAGGCATGATCAAATGCTATTTAATATATTCATTAATCCATTAAAAAGTCGAGTCATACGATAAGAGTGAAGGATGTAATTTTTTCGATCAACTTCATCGAAGTTTAAAAATATTAATTTAGGCATGCGAGACAAGCTTTTCGTCAGGATTAGAACAAATAGGGATAAAGTTATAAAATAATTCTGGCTACCAAACTAAGTGTAATCTCTTGTTAGCCCAAGAAATGATTTCTTTAGTGCAGTATGCAGTTATTTCGATCATTTATCCATGCTAAAAAGAAAGTCTCGTACTTTTCCACAGTTTCCATCTACATCTACATCCATAAGGTGAAGCCTGAAACGATAGAATATATTCGATGATTTATCGTTCGCAGAATAAATAAAGCTTTAAATATGCCCGTTCTGCAGTTAATCTCTTAAAAAAATGATCAAAATTATCGCAGTAAGGCCGTGTTGGCAATAAATGTTGACAATATCGCGAAAGAGACCTATTTCCAATTTATAAAATAGGTTTAACAATTAATCACTTAGTCGACCGTCGGGGGTCGACGCTCGATATATCGCGAGGAAGAGATTCCATCTACATCTACAAGATACCGTGTAAGCCATCGACAAGGCGTGCAACAGGAAGTGCATGCACACCACGTATTCCCATAAACCGTAGAGTTGCACCCAGGTAGTAAAAATGAAATATTCATCGACATCTACACTATATTCTGCAAATAATGTGGCGGGGGGTGTTAGGGTACCAGGCTTACATACAGAAATATTATTTCATGCATACAATTTGAATAGATGAAGCTCATATACAACTCTAGGGCACGTATATGAAAACATGAACATTATGCAGTAGTTGTTATGTTTAACCATTTCATCAAATTATATAATCCAAGTCAATTAATTTTTTTCGGTATTTCCTGGTATCGATTTTGTTATAATTGAATGTATCGTGCGAAGTAAGAACGAATGTTTTCAACTGCCTGTGGCGGCGAAGATCTAACATATTTTATCCCGGTGATAGACTCTACCAATGTAGTTTGGTGCAATAGCAATTCCATCAGTATCTCAAGAAAATTCAGGTGCCCTCTACCTTTCCAATAGTCTAGAAGTCTTACCTACTCCTCAAGAATCACGAGGTTCCAAGTCTAAATCCTCCAGAATTACCCGTGACAATCTTTTCGTAAAAATTAAAATAAAAACCCTAGCCAACTTTCTCTGAATCTGTCGAAATATTTTATTTACGCTTTCTCCCATGGCTCCCAGATACTTACCGCGTACCATGAATGTGGTCTAAGTAAAACAAAGTAACACCTCCCTATTACTTTTTAATGACATTTTTCTTCAATACGTCTCATGAAACCTAGCCCCTAATTTTTCCCCTATATGAAACTTTTAATGTCAGATTAAAGATTTAAATTTTCAAAAATATCTTTTGCACGTTGAAATAAAAAATTAGGATTTTCTAATTAGTGTTGAAGATAAAATTGCCATTAGTACAAAAAACCTCCTGGAAAAAACCTAGCAACCGCTAAAAATTACAATTGTATTAAGAAAATAAAGAAATGAAATTGAACTATGTCAGGAAAAAATAGGAGTCATCACCATTCATTCGAAGCAAGGTAATTTGTGATAGCATAGCGAAATTACATAATGAAACTAGAAAGAAGAAAAGGAACACTAAAACTCAAAATGTCTACCAACCTAATTATGCTATTTATACTCTATTTGATGTGGGTTGCTACGGTTACTCTCCTTTATTATTCTCGGGGACGTTTTAAGCCAATCCGTTTCACAATCTATCTGCCTGATCTTGAATGAATGGTCTGTCTTCCGTTACAAAGGGGGTTTAAAAATTATGGTGGACATGTTTCGAATAATGTCTTCAATTTATTTTAGAGACTCGTCCTATATCTTTGATTTTGGAGTAGTTCCCACGATAAATTCTCCAAATTTCAGTCACACTATTATACATGCTGGCGAAAAAAATATCCCACGTCCTGTTTTCAAGAGTATTGTGTCTGTTGAAATATCACACCAAGTCGTTTCTCTATTTATTCGTAGTAGATTGGATGCTGCATCATTTAGTCTGGATCCTGGGGCTCAGCCAATTCTTTTGCGTTGTCATGTCTTCTACGTCTTTGTTAGCGAATTAAAACCGTCTCGATCTATCGGTAAGCCAAGCAGTCTGGGAGCCACGATGAATGTTCTCTTCCAAATTGAGAACTTAAAAGGAGCCGAAAAATTTCCTCTCATCTGTCTTGTGTCTAAAATTCCAAGGGATATTTAATCGTAGCTAGTATATCCCACTCATACATCCTACGAGGTTTTAGATGAAAAATAATTTCTATTCTGCGTATTCATTAAGTTTGTGGCAGTTGTTCCAAATTAATTTCCTGGAGTTTGTAGTTTTAATTCAAATCTATTTTTTTTAAGTCATCAGTTGAACGACTTAAATGAATTTTTCCCTCTACCTGCAGCGTTGGGTCACATTTCCTACCTGTGTCTTTGGGGGAGAAGACCATTGCATATTGCATGACCATGTGGGTAGTGGATTTTCGCCTTCTTATTTTTCACATTCTAGATTGAACATTATTGGATAAATTATTACAAAATGCTAAGGTACAATTGTTGTTAGTTGATAGTATATGTATTTCCATGCGTGCAAGTTGAAAGGATTTCTGCATGAATGTATACGCTGCTGTGGGTGTATTTTTGCATGGATGCGTTGATTTTTCATGTAGTTTTTTTCTCTTTTACGGGTGATGACCTGACAACCCCCGCCACACGCCCTTGTGGTGACTTCAGGAGTATTATGTGGATGTAGATGAATAGATAGAAATGTCAAAGGGAAATTCACGCTCAAAAAAATCACATCTTATCCTTGTGGAATGTTCATGGCGTAACTGCTAAAGTAGTAGACCTAGGAAGAAAATGTGTTTTGTGGAACCGGAACAGAATTTTTTTTATCGAAATGTAAATTTTAAATTCCTAAAAACATATTTTTTTAAAGGCATCCGTAAGAAACAACCGTATTAAAATATAACGATTGATTATTTTATCGAGGTATTTTTAACATATAATAGCTTTGTTCGATGATGATTTACATATATCAATAGTGATATGTACGTATTTATATATAATGTATTACACCACTAGAAATTGTGGCCAAGGTAACTAGGAGACCTCCAAGAAAACCCTGGCTACAGGGTTAGATAATTGCATCCGCCAAATCCTGTTTACGGAATGTTAAATGGTAACGTGACTAAACTATAGGGGGAGAAAGAAGGCTCTTGGGAGAAATTAGGACCGAGGAAAAGTGTGCCCAGGGCATACTAATTAGCAATGGTGTGTGTAAGACTGTAGTACGGGGTTTTAGTGATGTACACAGGGGAGAAGATTGGATATTTCGGGTGAAGTACTGGGAAGTAAGAGGCACGTAGAGTAGAAAAGGTTAACTTTTGTATGGAATTTGTGAGGATTTAATTCCGTATTAGTTTATGCCTGGAATTGCTGCAGTGCCTAGTCCCTTGGCCTACCTCATCGTCCCCTTGACATATAGACTGAGGTGAAAAATAATTATTGGTGTCGAGAAAGGTTCAATTTATTCCTTCACTTATAGACGTCTTGATGGATAAAAAGTTCACTGATGCTTAGAAAATAAAATATAACCTTAAACACTCACCAGGTGTAGTAATGCATTTTCCTCGGAATGAGATTTTCCGATGCTTCCAACTCAAAAGAAATGCGAGTATACCCGCGGTATGCGGGCCCAGCCGCCGCATTCCCAACCCTCGCGAGAGGTATGAGAAGCTGCATTCCGCATCGCAGAAGACGGGAGCGGAATGTCCCATTTTGCAATTTGCCTGCAATTTCATGAATGATGTCTCGGAAAGACGTCGGTACGAGCAGTAGTACCTTGAACTTATTGGTTAATACTGCAGATGTTTCCCGCGAATCGGGATGAACAATACTATGTCATAAAAATGCAGAGAATTTACTTCATATCAATTACACCACAAAGTGCAACGTCATATGCACAATAATATCGGTGAGATTTTTTGGAACAGCTATCTACATGTATGCTCTATCCCGCAGGCAGCCCACGACGCAGAAGAAGCGTATAACTGACAGTTCGAAGATATCGTTGCTATTACGAACGATAACGGATCAAAAGAATCGTAAACAAACGAGGTGGGGGGAAATAACTCTTTTTTATTCTAAATATCATTGTATTTCGTCATCATTTCATCTAACATTAGTTTATCTTCCTACTTGTCCCTAGCAGCTCATCTCGTATGCGTAGAGAAGATTTTTCTTCGCTTAAATACAGAATTCCATATACATGTAGCTATCACCATCGAAATTATTTGCACCATATAACATATTTATTGGAAACTAACCATTAAACAAAACTTAATTCTTAATATTAATTTCCTGCTGTTGAAGCACCCCCTACCAAACACTACCAATAGCTCGAAATGTATCATGTAAATAATATGTAACCAGCTCACTGACATCTGCAGCTGCGCTGATATCCATCATTTCCCATTTTCAGCTACGTCTAATTCGGTGTTTAATTCATGTGTCGGCTTTAAAAAAGCCTGCTCTCCTGCATGGCTGTATAGTTTTCTCACTGCTGCCATTGCTCTCTCCTAAACCGAACTCCACCCGAATATATTCACCTAAAGAGATACATTTAATGATTAGGTCAGTTATTTCAAGATACATATAGGTATTGTTGTATATCAGTGAAAGCGTTCGAGTGTTTTTGTGTATGAGCTAATAAATATTCAAATGCATTAATAAACTAGGAGTCGTGCATGTATGGCTGGTGCCCCCTCCGCTGATATACTATACACTCCCGCAGAGATTTGCGGGTTATCGTGGGTAATACAGTGAGTATCCACCGAAATACCTCGCGACCCACCAAAAAGGTGAGCGGTATGGGCTGCAAGCATTAAGTAAGAAAATTGAAGGGATAACGTAGAGGAAGGGTATTCATAGAGTTAGGAAGAAGGAAAAAAACAGGCACAAAAAATCACAGAAAATACGTGTATGTCAGATATTGAATCACCCCCTGCCCTAGTGGTGGATTGAAGGGTACCAAGTAGACGTACAAGTTCGGCACCCACGGTTCAATTTCGAGCGCCTAACTACCTGGACTCTGACAATAAAATAGTTCGGTGTGGATGGGCATCAATCTCTCAAGAGCCCGACCCATAAAAGACCAATGCCGACGGCTCACGAAATCCATCAGGGCTACGATTAAAGATTTTCCCCATTCACTGTCACCCCGCGGGGCGTCTTTGTGGCCCTAGGAGAGCATTAAAAAGACCATGCACTCCTCCCCGTTCAATACAGCCATCATCCACCCCCGCACCGTCCCGCATCACGGAACATCACAGCAAACCCGGCCTGAGTTGCTATCTCCAAAGCGGAGAAATAGGCGACCTTCCCCCCTCACCACCGCGGGGTTCCATCCCTTCCCCACCCTCCCCCGTGGGGTGGCGTCTCTCCACCCACCGGCCAAAGAGGGGGAGGCTCAACCCCGCCGTCGTCCGCCCCTCCGAAAAGAACGCCGGTAAAAGCCTAAAACCCACCCACCAAAAACGCCGCCATTGTATGCCAAAGAACAATGCTCTTTGTTCCATCGTATATAGAGGAGGGCCAGAGTTGTATGTGCGCCCGCGCGCGCCCTCCCCGTTAAGAGTGCGAGTGTGTGTCGGTGTGATCAGAGTGTGTTCCTGTGGGCGTGGATAAGGAGGGAGGGACGGGGGGAGAGGTTGTGGGGAGCGTGCGTCCTATTCGCCCATCTGTCTCGCGGATGTGTGCTGGAACGCGGGGGAACCAACTAGCAAGTGTAACGGACGCCACTCCCGACACGCTAGGACCCTGAAGGGCAAGCTCTCATGGTAACTTCACCTGATCGTCATTGCTCGACAGTCTGGGTTTGAGCCTCTTGGATCCACAAGAATTGCATGTTCGACTAAAACTTCTAGATAAACATTTAAAATATACCATGCAAACCGCCGCAAGGGCGTGTGGCGAGGGTGTCAGATCAACAGGAAAACATAGACTTCTATTTCTAGTTCTTCATGGTTACCTGGAAGCCACCGATAGGGTGTGTGGCAGGTAATGGTTCAGTACCAGGTATTCAATATTAAAAAAATAAGTTTTTCTTAATTTTTAGATCGAATAATACAAATAAATTATTCAAAAATGTAGATCATGATTACTAGAGATACTTCCACAATGGTATTTAAGTGATATATACTTCTTCTGTATGAATACAAGATGGGGTTTTAGTTACAAAAAGAGTCAATAACTATGCTACTAAAGTATGATTAATTCCAATGCAACAATTTTAGAGTGTAAAAATCGTTCGCCTTCACCGGGATTCGAACCGAGATCCCTTGATGTCCGGCCAAATGCTTTAGCCAGTTGAGCTTTCGAGGCCTTGATGACCTAATTGGCTGATTTTTACGCTCTGAAATTGTTGCATTGGAATGCACATTAGCGGCTGTTTCCGTCAAAAGTTACTATTGCGGTATCTCCCGCAGTTTATTGGAATTTATGATTAGTTCAATACATATATGTTGCCTACAGTTAAACATGGCTATCGGCATCATCCAATAATTGTTATGCATGACTAATTCAATTAATTATAGTAATTAATTTAACATTTTTTCTGCTCTTGAGTTAGATTTTTCTATCGAAGCTAAGGAATCTCGTGCGAGGGAAGAATAAGTGCTCAGAGAAGTTCTTGATTCTGTCCGTTACGGTGTCTCTCTATCTCGCTTCATTCTGGTGGTCACTCAACGAGTATAATTTGGGACCATAATAATTACCTTTGTCTCGCAAGAAAATTAAGATGACCTGTACTTTCTTTAATTTGTGTCTGCTAAACAAAGTTAAATGTAAATCATTAGTATGGCAGAGAGTAATTTCAACCCCACATTACATTGGTAGACAAGAGACAACATCGAGGTTAAGAGTATGTTAAATTGACTCTCGAGCAGATCGTTATTCAGGTAAACCTTTGCCCCTCGTAAAATTCGTGGCTACTACAATCTATCCGGAAATAAAATAGAATGATAAACAATGCATATGATCACAATTTACTATAATTACTAATAATTGGTGGTCTAATACTACCTGATATTCTCCCTCAAGGCAGCTTCCTTGATGTAAAATAATGACATACATACAGATGTAATGGCCGAGGTGATGAATTGGCAGAAAGGGATAGGTAAAGTACTCTTTACTTACGCTCGCACCATAAACAATCATTAGACAGTCGAACTCAAGCAATAGAATACATTTACTCAAAGAAAAAACTTAATAATTAAGTCAGTCACTGCATATTGGATATAGATATGCATGTTTTAATGTGGAGGAGCGCTTGTGAACATGACGATATATGTGCATGTATGAACTAATAGCTGTGCATGAATGGCTAATGCTCTACCAATCCCCACCACAAGAACTTTCGGTATCTTGCGGGGTGTAAATTTAGCTGAAGTGCAAGGTGGTAGCGCTTTTGCACCAAGACAGTCTCCCGTTTCCAGAAGATGTTATGTAATCACATGTGGGTTAGACTAATCAAATATATTAAATTCGTCAAAAGTAAGTCGCGACGTTATCATTGGTGCAATAACCCGTTCTGTAAAGCAAAATATTACCTGCCTTCTCGTATTCGTTCGCATCAAAACTTAAATGAACGAAATTTATCCGACGTCCTTTATGGTTAGGGCGTCGCCCGCCGTCAATTTAATCCCGGAGGTTTCAACCTCACGACAATGATGCCTTCATTATGTGGTCAAATTTAGAGCTCGCGGCCCCATGTGTAAGAAAACAAACCTTACCCACGCATTTATGCCAACCGCCTGTCGGATGGGGTTGGACCCTTGCTGATACCGTGAGTTCGACTGGAGATGGAAGCTTTTTTGGAGATTTTCATTATAATTATTAACCTACTGACGATCATTATCGAGTAATTATTATCATTTTACTCCTTCTTTGCTCTAAGAGCCCGTCAGAAGGTATAAAAAGTAATGCGTGATGGATATTAGAAAACTGAGATCGTGTAAATGGCGAAATAAATACTTTTTCATTCTGGACTTTGGATGAAGTTAGTCATCGGATTGTACTAAGGTTATGGTATTTATCTCAAACGCTGCAAGATATAATGATTCACCTCGCGATTTCTATCCGGTCACGTCTAACATTTGGAGTAATCGCGTTGTTTTTCGCCTTTTCTTATGTGAACTTGAGTGAATGAGTCGTGAAAAGAAACGATTATTACCGATGAACTGGGTGGCTGACTACTTGTTGCAAGTAACGTCGGCGTGAGCGGGTATTTTCGTCTTGGAGAACAAGTACTCCTAACAGTTCCAGGAGCCGTCAGAATATAGCACACGACCGACCTAGGAACTTGCACCTTGTTCTCGAGCAGAGCATGGCATTCGACGCGATTCCCCGGAGCACGCGGGTGCTATAAAAGCCGATCGGGCTCATTAAGGGGGAGGGGTGTGGGGCCCTTCGTTCAAGGGAAAGTTCCCTTAGACTTTGAATCGTCCACGCATCCTTTTTTTTCCCCCTCTCGTCTCTCGAGGGCAAAACTTTGCAGTAGACCTCCGCCGACTTTTCCCTCTCTCTATCCATCTTTCTCCTCGTCGACCCTCACGAACTCGCTAAGGGTATAAATGCCGAACGGGTGGGCCCTGACGGATGGAGAGATTCGTGCGCGGAGAGGTTTCCAGCGAGGGCGAAGGAGAGTTCTAGCGGGAGGGACGGCGGAAGGAAGGAAGAAGGGCGGAGGTAGCTGGAGGAATAGGAAGGGGATAGTCTTCCTCAAGGGGGTGCGGGGGCGGAGGGGACCTTCCACTTTTCCCACTCCCCCTGCTCTCTGCCCGGAAAGGCCGAGGGAGGCGGGCGGGGGAGCGAACGAGGGACAAAGGGAGAGAAAGGGTGGGGGGCATAGGAGAAAGAGACGTAAAAGGCAAAGGAAGGGATATTTGTCTTGGTGAAAGGGTGAGTGGAGGGGAGTTCCGTAGAAGCAAGGAAGAGAATGGTTTAGATAAGGTCAGGGGACCACGAGAATGGCGGGAGAGAAAGAGGAAGAAGGGATGGGGAGAGAGGGGGGGCTGAGCGGAAGCGGAGGAGGGGTACAAACAAAGGAGGAGGAGGTGGGAGTTGGGGTGTGGACGGAGAAAAATGTCTTCATTGTGCGGGAGTGAAGCTCTAGATCACCTCCTGCACACCAGTCGCGGTGGAAATGGGAAGAGGTCGGAGAACAAAGAGAGACGAATGAACGTGGACTGAAAGTAGGGAGTACCCGGAAAGTATACGTACCTACACGGTCAGGGAGGAAGGGTGATGGAGTTTGGGGGTCGGGAGAGGAGAGAATATTTCCTTTCTCGCTGGCGGAAATTTTCGCGGGGGTTATTGAATTAATAGTAGCTTCGGCGCCAGTGGAGCTGTTTCATCTCGGAGGGAGGGTGTTGCCTCAGCCCATTCGAGCCTTTAGGTGAGCAGAGGGTTGGTTGGCCGGATCGGTCTAACCATCGCCGTCGCTTCACAGCATCGCGCTAAGTGGCGTCTGCCGTTGGCACGAATGTGAGAGACGAAATTCTCGAAATGGATTCTTGAATTTGTGAGGAACGCATTCAAGCTGAGAAAGAACTTATGGCATGAAGGAAAAGGGTGTGCAATGAGTGAGAAAAAATTGATGTTCCAATATACATTTCGTGACGACGGTTGGATATTCAATGTTATACCCACCCGTTTTGATCAATTCTAAAGTGTTTAAATGTTCAATGCATCAATTTCAGAGTGTAAAATTCATTTGCCTTGAGTGGGATTCCGGTCAAGGCGAATGATTTTTACACTCTGAAATTGTTTCATTGAAATGCATAGTAGTGGATGACTCCGTTAAAAGTTACTGTTGCTGCATCTCCCGCAGTTTCTTGTTTGTATATTATTGATAACGTTTTTTAGGGGAACCAATTGATATTTTTCCCAATAACTCTCTTATTGGTATTATTTTTAAGGGAAAATCGAATGCCCTTCTCTAAAATAATATCCACCGTGATTAAATATTTTTTTATTATAATTTATTTTTTTAAAGTGTTTAAATTACGATGGCACTCCTTAGCTTTTGCTGCTATATTTCATATTAATTCACAATTTTCCAGGTTTCATTGCGAGTTTCAGCGGAATTAAGTGCGAAAAGGCTTTGACATTGCTCGAGTTTTGAGTCTCAACCTTTGAATATGCATAGATTAAGGGAAATATCTACAGTACTTCCTTTTCGTTAATTCAATTCAAACCGGTGAAAAAAATAAACGCTTCTTGAACATTAAAAATACATTAAAAGATGTGACTATTAAGTGGATTCTGCTGCATGAAAAAAAAACCACGAAATATTTTGCAGGTCTGAGTATCACCAATCTAGAGAAGGAAAATTTGAAAATGAACAATGAATGCGCATACCAATTACGAGGCTAAGAGTGCGGAATCCTAAGGAAATAGATGGGTCACAGAAGGAAAAGGATGCGTTTATCTAGAGAATAATTTAGGCACCGTAGACTTGAAAGTATTTTCGTACCAGAGAGTGGAGATGAAAAGTTTTCTTTCAAGCCCATATGCTTAAAAATTCCTAGTCGCTAAATTCCTTGGAGTGGTTCTTTGGCGAGGGAATTCGCCTTGATGACGATGCTGGCGTCGGGGGGGGGGGAGAGAGGAGGGTGGGGGGGGGGGGAATAATGAAATCGACTTAGTCGTTAAATTTATGTTAGGACCCTCATTTTGAGTTCTGCCGATGAACTTCCATGACTAGATTTTTACGAAGTGGATTACGGTAAGTGCCATTTCAGCCACGTAAATGGTACTCGAAATATTGTATCGTTATACATATAAATGACCTTTTGATGATCTTAATTCAAACTTAATTAATTTCTACTAATGATCCAGGAGACTCAAAAGAGTTCTTCTTAAGACATGATAATCTTTGACAGTGTCAAAAGGGTTATTTGTTTGAAAAAATGCTTACTTTACATTTTTGCGATATCAAAGTAATGATGAAAATGGCAATGTATACATGCGTTTGTATGAGCACGAGATTTTTTGTGTATTTGCTAAAATGTATTCAATGTAATGTCTGAGCTAATATATCTTTGTATTTCGCTAGAGCCTTAATGCCACCCCATCCCCCCACCCTTGCGAAGGCTTTCGGGTTGTTGAGTGCATGTAGATTTATTTCTCCATGGTCTGAATCTTCAACATATAGAGAAATTTTGTTACGTAGAGGTGTGATAAGTCTCAATGAGCGAGTAACCTAATTATTAGCGGTAAAACGGCAAACATTAAAATCTAAAGCAAATGGAAAAAAAAGAACTCAGTAACTGTCATATAAAATAAGGATATTCATTGGATTATCACTTTCGAGTAACCTAATTATTTGCGATAGATTGGCAAACATTAAAATTTATAGCAAATGGATTTAAATTAAACCTCACTGACTGTCATATTAAAACACATATCTACATATACATCTACTTAATACCCCCCAAGCCGCCGCAAGGAGGTGTTAGGACACCACCCGTAATTAAGATAAAACCGCATGCAAAAGCCACAAATTTACAGTATCCTCAAACAAAAATGGTATACATTCATGCAAGAACACTTACACCCCACACACATGCAAACACTCAAACTACCAATGCAATACCCATATTAATCGGGTTATCACTTTTGATATCGCTTATTTCTCCAATCAGTTAATTTCTTGGTGAATTTCTACATCTACATCTACATAATACCCCGCAAGCCGCCGTAAGGGCGTGTTGCGGGGGTGTTAGGCCACCAACCGTAAAAAAGAACAATACCACATGCAAAACAACAACGTGGAAAATTACACCCACAGCAGCGCACACACTCGTGCAAAAATCCCTTCATCCAACACTCATGAAAACACATACACCATTAATCAACAAACGACTGCACCCCCGAATGCAGCATGAAAGTCATCCAACGACACGCAAGCCAGGACACAACAAACAAGAATGCGAAACTCCACCACCACATGAACATGCACCACAAAATACTCTTCTTATTTATTCATACGAGATTGCTGTTCCTTGTGCCAATGTTACCAGAAATATTAATTAACAATCCCGCATATTAATTCTTAGACTATCAGGTATTATGGCGAAATAATGAACATATTTTATATAGCCACACTAAGTTCAATCACTCAACTACTGCAGCAGGGAATGATGAGTAAATTTCCCTCGTGAAACTAATTGGTTACACTCAAGTTGCTATAAGTGTGTAATCCATTAATTAATAAGTAATAGATAAGTAATCCATTTCTTTCGGGAGAGGACCGCTTAGGATATGAAAGATAGAAATCAGCTTATTTTATTGACTCCCAACTCTGCACTTGCTTGAGTCATAGTGATAACGTAACTGAGTTGATTGAGAGACCCATTAGTGTTCCGCTCCGAGCCAGCCCGCTACGTTTTCATGATTTCATTTCATTAAGCGATAAAATCTCATCACTTTTTACGCCACCCCCCACCCGCCGGTTTCTGGTGGACACCGGCGAATGAAATGAATAGAATCCGAAAACAAGCTTCGCCCTCCAATGTGATAACAAAAGAGACTTCCTTGGACTATGCTCATTTAAATAACCTTTTCTTTTTGCGGGATATTGCTATGGGAGCGTTTTTTTTCCTTCATCAAACTTGAGCTTTTAAGTCGGTCGGGGGCAAATTGCGTTAGCCATTACGAAAGCATGACTCTGCTAGAACGTAAAACGGGCTTGTAGGTTTTTTTTTTGTGCTTTGGCGCTTTGTTCGGGTCATCCATCAGTCATTTTGGTCGGATCAAAGGAGCCGTGGCGCAAACACCAACATGGATATTCATCGCCTCCTGCAGGCGAAGCTTTAGGAACAGGATGTGGACGGGAGAGGAGGAATGGGTCCTTCGATTTATTGCTGCATTGTGGAGCGCATGGTTGGAAGAACGGTATTTTCCATAAGAGATGTGCGGTGAAATGGGATAACAATAAGATCCGTTCTAACGGAGTCAAAATTACTTCATTCAATTTTTCGACATGTCTTATTACATTTGGAGTATTGTTGCCTTCACGTTATTTTCCTTCTTGTTAATAGCCGATCGTCTCGCAAGTGTGAAAAAGTATTTTACACTTTGATGCCGCAGTGCATGTACCTATCGTCACCATTATCTACATATTGAATTTCTACATCGAATGTATATGTACGTATACATTTGAAACATTATGAGTATTTCGTATTTAGTAGCAATTAGGGAAAACTTTATTTTAATGTTGCATGCCTAATGCTGAATCATCCAGCGCCGCACATCCTTGCCGTTAGTGCTTGCCATTAGCCCCAAGTTGTCACTACATCTACATGATATCCCACAAGCCGCCGCAAGGGCGTGTGGCGAGGGGTGTTAGGTCACCAACCGTAAAATGGAACTATACCACATGCAAAACAACAACATGGAAAATTACACCCACAGCAGCGCACACACTTATGCAAAAATCCCTTCATCCAACACTCATGCATACACATATCCCATAAATGAACAAACAACTGTACCCCAGGATGCAGAACGAAAGCCATCCACCAACACGCTAGCCAGGACACAACAAACAAGAATGCGAAACTCCACCACCACATGAACATGCAACACAAAACACTCTACCCCCCCCCCCCCGCGGGGACTGTGAAAGGCAGAGATTTGCAATAGATTTGCTGGTCAACGTGTAGATATACATGGGGTACTGAGCCTTCTTTAATCGACATGGGGATAATTCTCTCTAAAATGAAACTTTCTAATAATTTCTTCCATATTCTATCAGGTATTTCTTCCGGATCTGTTGCTTTGGTGGCTCTCATACTACGAAACTGTTGTTCTATTATTTTCTTGAACTAAAGTTCCTCTTTCGATTAATCCATATTTCTATTATAAAATAATAAATCAAAGTAAAACTGAGAATAAATTACTTGGAGTGCCTAAATCTCACTAGGGCATTAGACAATAAATTGTGTGAAACGCATACATTCAGTAAAGGAGCAGTTTCTCGGTGCCTGCGGTTTCTCAGAAAAATCCGGCCTTCGAAAATTACAAAGCTCGGGGCCTAGGTAGGCATCACATAAGTCTCTGGGGAAGATTACATTCAGAATTTAAGCTCTCAGATTTATCTCCGGCAGAGAGGGAATAATGTTAGGCTCACACAACGTTGGAGGGTGAGACAGCGGCCAGAAATTGAGGGAAATTCACTGGCGAGCAGATCGATAGCAGGAATATATATACATTCGAACAATCTGTGAATAAAATTGTACATCTACATCTAAATGATATTCTGAAAGCCAAATCACTAGAATGTGTGGTGGAGAGTGAGTGATTCGAACCAGACTTACATGGTTTGCTCCAAAAAGTAAGTAAAACGATTTTTCCTGGCAAAGCGAACAACTGTAGTGGGACGATTTGTGGCAGGAAAAGTGGAGAAAGGTCTTGGGAAAGCGACACGACACGCGTCAGTTTCGCGTGAGCCGTTACAGGCTGCGGATTGCTGCTAGACTGAACCCATTTTCGAGGGTCGCGTCACAAATTCACGATACCACTGTCCATGGAGCAATGGTATGCGAAAAAATTTTGTGTTACACTCGGAAAATTGGATTCGTAGACCAAAACCATGGTTAAGGATACTTGTGGAGATGAAGAAATGTCCCAAGAGCTGGTTTTCTACTTGCACAGGATGTTCTGGGAGGGTAACGAGGAGGTTGACGATGAGTAATGCCCAGGACATCCATCAACTACAGAGTGTGACGAAATAGTGCCAAAAGTGAGACGCTTGCTCAATTCTGATTGACCCCCAAGTGTCAGGATGTACGCAGAATGGAATATTCAGAAAGCTACAATGCATTTTATTCTTAAAGAAGATTTTACCATGGAAAAATCCTTCCAAGATGATCTCCAAGGTATTGTCAGAAGACTGCTGGTTTGACAATCTTCCCTTGGACCTCTTGGACCTCTGTAAAAGTGACCCGAATTTTTAAGAATATGTGGTTATGGTGACGAGACATGGGTCTTTGAGTACGATCCAAGTACAACCCTTTTGAATATCATTTTGGACCACTGGATTATGCCAAAGAGGCCATGACGAGGTGCGATTTCATCGATCGATATGGTGGACAATTAACTCAAAATAAGAAATGTAGAATACCTAATGGCTAGATATTTGTAGTCGTTTTTCCCGCACACAATTGGCGACAACAATTCAAAGGGGAAATACTAAGACGGCATTGGGTAGGCACTGGCGATTGGAAACATACAGGTTACAATGCCCCCAACACACTCAATGACTGGCGTCCTAACGCCCTCAACCACGCGCCCTGGGGCCGGGTGTTGGTGTGGTCGGTAGTCGTATGAATAAGTCCAAGTTACAAGGGTTTTGCGTGAATAAATTCGCCTGTGTGGGTGTAAATTGGCATGTTTTTGTGGGTGGTTTATATTGAATGTGGTTGCATTCTGTTTTACGGGTGGTGTCCTAACATCCCCCGCCACACGCCCTTGCGGCGGCTTGCGGGATATTTCGTAATTATAGATGTGGTCGTGTATGGAATAAGTTATTAGCTAGAATAATAACTCAGAAAATATTCGCTTGAGCAACAGGAAGTTTTATATCTTCGCAAAAATGAGAGCATTAATAAAATTAGAGCGAAAAATCATCCACTTGAAAGGACTTCTCATGGATTCTTATCAAGAAGTGACAGTAGCCCAACGACGACATTAATAATGAGCAATCGAAGAATAAGATATCTATTTATTCGTGCGTTATTGCCGCCTACGTAAAAAGAACGATTATTGTACAACAGCTAATCGGAAACCTGTTTCCATTTTAAATTATACGAATGTCCGCGAAATAGGAATAATGTATTTTAAGCAATAAAATGTGAAATAATGGTTGAATAGCGCCAACATTTTAAATATTATGTAGATAGAGGATGTATTATTGATGAAACAATGGTGAACAAATAGAAATCTTATTTTGTTCACCATTTGTCACATACATAAGCTAATTCACATTTGAACATATTTATTTCTTACATAACATTTGTAAAACGTCGTTCATAGTTAGGATGTTATTTCGTAGCACTTTTAATATAGGTTAACATGAAGACCCCAATATTGGTGCTGACTCACTCTTCTATAGAAAAACCAAATCGCGAATCCGTTCTGCTTTGGATGAAAAGAGATTGCCAAATCTAAAGTTATGTATTGATGAATAATTTACAATGAGAGATCGAGAATATTTCTTCATTTCACCTTGCAAAGGAGCAGATAAATACTTTTAATAGACCTGAGTAATGGGATTAATTACCACAAAATCATAAAATGTTGCCTCTATTTATGTCGTAAGAAGGAAAACGATGTGAAAAATGTAATATTCTGGCTAAATTAATTTCTTTTGTAATGACATACTGCGCGTAATATCACTTAGCACCTTTGTCAGAAAATTATTTTCTGCAATATAACGTAATTTATTGTAACATTCCGATCACTTCTCCTTTCTCTTAATGGAGTACTTCTCTCTACATTTTCTCGTAGAAATACAAGATCAGGTGCATTCCCAACATTTAGGCATATAGGAAATCAATTGAATCGAGGAATGACCACATGTATTCAACGGAAAAAACTGGTGTTTTTTTAACGATGGGATAACGTGTTATCATCAGCATACTGATTGGAACAAAACCTTATAGTAATTGGACATATTAAACCTGTAGAATCCAAAACAAATGCAGGAAACGTGAGTGCAGAGTATTCTAACTGGAGATGGATGGTAAAGGACTTATGATAGAGGGGCAAACTTTAGGGGATTTAGGAAAAGGCATTTCATCTACTTAATACCCATCAAGCCTCCGAAAGAGCGTATGGCGGCAGGTACTAGGTCTTCAGCCATGCATGCACAATTACAACCATCATACTACTACACGTGGGTCGCGGTAGTCCAGTGGGTAGAGCGTTGGACTGCTGACCGGAGGGTCCCGGGTTCGATTCCCGGGCAAGGCACTCTGGGCACCTGTAGCTCCACCCAAGCTGAAGTGATTTTTCGGGTACCAGGTCTTCCTGGGAAACCATAACCGGCATAGGGAAAGGAACTGGCCCCCCTACCCTGATGTGTGAATTTTCCGTAGTTCACCCAGTTCTAAGCCGTATAGCGCTTAGAACTGGGTGAACTCTACCATCACCTACTAAACCGACCTTCGGGTTGATTACTGTGTTTATGGTTATGGTTATACTACTACACAGATATTAGTTCGATTATTCATTGGATCCAAGTCAATTACACGAAAGTAGGTACTTTCGAATTAGTATTAGTATTTATGGGAGGCGACCGACAACTGAGGTCATTTGCGCCATAGGAGATGGACAGGAAAGGATGAGGGGTGGAGAGAAACCCGGCGTCGGCATTAGCCTACTCTTTACGAAAGGCACCAAGGGGTCCGCAGCTTAACGTCCCATCCGACGTACGGCGTACTCACTCAAATGCCCTCCACAAAGCACCTCAAGCAGGGATCGAGATACCTCTGATATATATTCAATACCGCCGGGATTTGAACCTGGGCCCTCTGGGTGGGAAGCTAGTACCATAGCTACCGCACCATCTTGATCCCCAGGTACTTTCGTGCATGCTATATAATCAGTAATAAGATATATTCTAATCATGCGAGAACAATATTACAAAGATGGGTCTATTTAACAAACGTGCAAAATATCGAAAAAATTTGTACACTACCAATATTAAATATCCCCTTCGTGCCGGAAATCCTAATTATTTTGATCTCCAATTGTAAAAACGACATTATTGATGCTGATATAAATATAATACCTAGAACCGCCAACCGAGCGTTGGGAAGACTGGGCTTTTGTTTCAGGGTTATAGTCGCAGACCCATGAATTATCTATAGTTATGATCTTTTCTAGAAAACATGGGTCATCGTTTGCGGCTTGGAGCAAGTCACCTGCAACTGCAACCCCAAATTCTGGACGTTGACGAGATAAAAGAAGGTGCGACGGGGCAATTGATGATCATTCCGAAAACAGACTTCGCAGATTGTTTTGAAAAATGGAAGGGACGTTTGGATAAGTGTGTGAGGTTTCAAGGGCAGTAATTCGAAGGGAATTAAGGCTTAACTCTTCTAGGTAGGCTATTTTTCTAAAAATATTGCATAGCTGGATACTTTCCGGACACACTTCGTACTATATTCATCAAAGCTTACGGCACTGACCCATTGACATGATACTTGCTAATCTGTAACTTTATTTCCTTACATGCACTAAAGAGATGTGAAACTATTACCAGTGTTTCACATTTGTTTCCGAGATGAATGCATGGTGACCTTACACCCCCCGCCTCCCACCATTAGTGAAGTTTGCGGATTCTAGTGTGGATGTAAATATGCAACCACCATCCACACAATGCCCACTCGTGCATTTGGTCAGCTAATGGAAATTCGACCAGTGCAAATTCTCAGCCAATCCCAAATAGTGTGTGTTTTAGTCTTACCCCGTCATTTATTTCTAAAAGCGGAGCAAATTACGGCTGTAAATCAAGCACTTTGCAAAACCGCAACCTAGAAAATGCAGAATAGATAATTGAGACTTCGGGTTGTATCTGCTTCTGTTCTGGGGCTCGGGAACGCATTCTAAGGGGTCGAAATTCGTGTTACCCCTGGATTCTTTTTAAGCTTTCATTGCGCCAATCTCAATTTTCGGCTGACGCCGGGATATCTTTGCCGGGCGTCCGGTCTCATAACCTTTTGGAAAAGTCGATATCTCCCAAAGACCAGACCAGGATTCAAACCTGCGACCTTAAACGCATCGCGAAGCTGATGTCTCTCACCTTTAAAAAAGAAACAAAAAAGCCCCCCCTTCGCTGCGAGAAATATTTAATGTGACGACGACGACGCAAACCTTTGATCGACCGTTATTTTTCACCGAGGGAAACTTTTTAACCTTTGCGTGGCGAGTAGAGCGGACGCAGTGCACCTAAAAGTTTAATAAATCCCTTACACTCCGTGTCGTCTCCCACTTTTATGCGTCCCTTGTCTGTTGCTCTCCCCTCCCTTTGCCTTCCTCCACAGCCCTTCCCTCATTTCCTCCCCTCTCACCCGTTCTGTACGGGAAAGTTTGCTGGCAAATGGAGGGCAGGGGTTGAGGGATCGTCCTGAGAGGAACCCACCCGACATCCTTCGCGAGGGGCGGTAAATAAGGGAGCCAAGTGGCGCTCAAATTGTGACACTCTACCCCTCCTGTTTAATTTCTATATCCTTTGAAAGTTGTTATTTTCACGATAAGTATATTCTTTTTAGCAATCCCTCTCAGATTTACCATCAGCAATTAAAAAAAATCTTTCTTAGTAATTAAATGAGGAATACAATGTATCTTTCCACTTTCCTTGGACATTTAATTAACATGATTTTCCACAAAGTTGAGCCGGGAACAATTGAATCTTTCCTAGTTTTATGCTCCTGAGTGGTGCAAGAGATTCTAAATCTTCGGTCAATATCCTTGTCACGTTTGATCTCACCTACCAATAAGATTTTCAGCTGTAGAATGTTTATTTACGTGCCAGAGTTCCACTCGAACGATTGGCTATTATTTACGACGACATGCCTTGCCGTTTTTAGGCGGCTTTATTTTTCAGAGGTCGCCTAGTTGGGCTTATGCTCTGTGTCACAATATTTAATTCCTTTTTCTCCCTGGAGCACCACCAGCGTCGTTTTTTTGCCCTCTTTATGTTTATTTAATTATTTTCCGTATTGTTTAGGAGTGTAACATTATTTGGTCTCTTATATTTATCATAGGGGCCTATTTTATTTTGTTTCGTGTATCTCATAGCCCCATTTGGGTGTTCTTTTTCTTGGCCCCTTTTACCAGGATTGCGGCAGCGTATCGACTATTATTTGTATTACAGTGAAGACTTTTACATGTTATGTAATTTACCTATGCTTAGCTTAAGTTCTGTTTTTATATTTCATTTACTATTCATAAAAAATTACTACAGGAACTAGTGTATCGACTCACAAGGGTCCTATTTTGAGGAATATTAGCTTAAGATATGTAAAAGTGTAATAAATTTTTTTCCTGAGCTCAGTACACTTATTTCCCGGACAAACCCTGTATGTGTATTTGTTCATAGTTTATGTAAAGAATGAGTACTTAATGGCACCGGAATTTTACCGCCTTTCGTCATAGCTTAGGGATATGCAAAAAATTTACATGGTAATTGCATAAAATCCCCGCAAAAATTTAAGGAACGACCCAATTTGATTACTACTACCCCGTCATGAGTGTGCGGTTCAACTTGCACCATCTATCGAGGGAACGGTGCACCTGCACATCAAGTCTACACGGCGCAGGGGTTGGAGGTGGAGTGGATGACAATGGAGGAATGTGCATAGTAGGATAAGCAGTTGATTAATTTCCATGGAGGAGACCTGGATACACGGCAGAAGAGGGGCATCTTGATGGAACCCATCTGGAGGGCACGCATGCACGACCGTATGGGAGTGCCATGAGGCAACCAGATGGCACCCACTGCTTAAAGAACAAACACATGGATTCACTGGGACACCTGATGAACAAGCACGCGACAGTATCGTAGAAAGGATTCGGTGAAGGAATTTCAGCGCATCTGAACTAATAGTACCCAAGGTTCGGAAGAAATAAATAATGACAAATGAACATAAACTGCCTTAATATTTAACGCAATTGCATTCTATGCGTCTACATCTTCCTAAATACCACGCGATTCACCAACAAGGTGTGAGGCAGAGGGTGCAAGCACCAAGTGGGATGGGTAAGGTATAAGGAAGAGGAAGGGTGGTTAAAGGGTTAGGAAACTGGGAAATAGTCATTGAAAAAATCCAGAAAAGACGTGTAAATCAATATGCATACTAGTGGAAAACAAATTTCCAAACAAGCGTCAATTTTACACACTAAAAATTCTTTTATATGCAAAAGAAAGGAGGAAATGAAAATGAACTGCGTTAAATAGAATGATTTGAGGCGTCACTTTGTGGAAGCGATTTACACCGGAAAAGAAAATACTTTGTTCTTCCACATATATTTTATTATTCACGAACTAGGTTTCGACTTGGATGATGACTTTGTAAGTCGAAACCTAGGTCGTGAATATTAAAATATGTGTGAAAAACAAAGTATTTTCTTTTTAGTATTTTCTTTTCCGATATGAATTTCATTAATTGCATTAGTCTCATGAGGCTATGTGAGAACGGATTTGCCAACAAAACACAAAATTAGTGTAAAATACATGCATAAAAGTAAAACTAATTAGATCCTATACACTGCGGGGAGCAAGTGGTATCTTGTTCTTTGTAAGCCTACTATTACTATCCCGTATTGTCCGAGGGGGGTAGGAGCCTTTAAATCTGCTAGTTTTTGGGTCTATTTGTCGAATTTTATGCCGATGATCCAAACGACCAATGCATGTTGGATTACGAATGATTGAAGAGACTTCGGCGCTGAAACAAGCACATCTCAATATATTTAATAACTTCAACCAAGCATTAAATCGTCTGAAATGATTCCAGAAGCATTAATATTCTATAAATTTTGTAAAAAAGAAAATAAAAATTTCATTGCTAGATGAGAGGGAGCAATAAGTTAATTAATTTGTTAATGGTAAAATATTATTTTATACATTTTCTAAAAAAATTGTGATATTCTTCTTGTTTATATGGCACCTGCTGTTATGCTAATAGCTAATAGGCTTTGCAAGACCAGACGCTATTCATATCAGTATTATATTCCTTCCAAATTGTATTTCTTTCATTTACCAAAATATTTATGCCCCATGACTCGATGCGATTTGTATTCTCATGTATTCCTAGTTTAAAATCAATAAAATTCTTCCACATCATAGAAAAAATATATGATAGCACATTGCAATACGATTGGTAAAAGTGTTCAGGTGATGGAAAGCTACTCAATTCATTCATAAGACATTTTCCAATGCTTGGGTGTTGGATATCAATTTAACAGAGAAATAGCAGTGGTCCCTTTTACATCTATATCAAAAGAATAGCCCGCCACAGAAATGTTTGATGGGCCCTCGGAGTAAGGAAAATGAGCAACCGATACGTATATGAAAACAGTAGAAAGATTCACAAGTATTAAATCTACAACTACATGAACACCGTACCGTACCAACCTCCCAGAGGCTGTGTGGTACGATTGGTGTTCTGTCATCAGCATTTAGTGACCAAATTTATGTGTTTCAAATTAGTTGTGTTTCACTAACTGTAGAAGAAAATAGAGTCCCTGAATGTATTCGTGCTACAGTCTTTCTCTCTTATTTTGAGATGTTATATGTATTAATTTTATTGCTATTTATGGACAAGTTGTGTAATTTGTCCGTTAGTTTAATATTGTAAATATGTGACGAGGGGTTAGGTGGTATAAGAGACTCCATAGTCTCAATTTGGCCCCAAAATAAAGACGCCCATTCATCTATCTTATCTTAACCGAATAGTCCAATCCACTGATTAAATGAGGGACCTTAACTATGCCATACGTTCAATTCTTCGGTGCCACAAGTTCAAGAGTGTGGATATCCTGCACCTTTCTAATAGCAGAAGTCTCGTCTTCTCTCTTAGTCCTTGGAGGGACTTCCATTTATATTTGCATCTTTTACACACATATATTGTATATAAATAATGAGAAAATCTTAACTTTTGATGTTGCATGCCTGATATTGAATCGCCACCTGCCACAAAACCTCCCGATGGCTAGCAGGGTATCATTTACAGGTATAAGAAGTTTTAGTTCCAATTAACCGCGTTACACTCGCTTAATTATCGTAATATATCTCTATAAATCCAGTACATTTTTTCACACCATTTATCCCCTCAATCAACTCCTAAACCGACGGTTCCAGAATAACTTCATGTGTATTCCAAGCGCGGCTTCGCCAGTTAAAAATAATGCATCGAACACCCTCGTTACATGCTTTCCAGCAAGTTGTTAAATGAATCGAAGTATCTTCTAGGTAGCTCCACAAATCCTCCTAGCGTGATGAACCCATGGTGGGTTTCCTGTGAGGGTGACGTCAAAGTACCTTCCTTATTCCGAATGTTGAGTTTTGACCTTGTCAATTTTGTACACGGTGTAGATTTTACCATTTCTTTCTCACTTAAATGCGTCATAATTTCAACTCCTCAAACTTCTAATTCTAATTGTAATTTTAAATATTATACTAAATTTTTGTTTTTATTCTACGAGTGTTAAAATTATATTCTGGACATTCTTCGATTCCACTAATACCTACAGCTTTAATTCGATTTCACAAAGAGGAGTATATGAATCAAAGGAATTTGTTACCATTACATGAATTCCCGGAAACTGTGAGGATAGCTAGCCACAAAGAAATGTTATTTTCCCAAATTCTGCATATCTCGCGAAGGAGGGACGAGTACTTGACTGACGGTGACGGTGTCTACCTCTCTTGTTTTATCCTGTAGATAGAAACTAGCAGTATAATTTGATGCACTGAAGAAATAAAATTAGTATTTCTTCAAACGAAAACAATTATTGCACTACTACCGGAAAAAATACTAAGTTTATTTTTTCAAAGATCATCAATTTTCCCAAAGTAGAGCATCAAACCATCGAATTCATATTTTGGTGCCATAATAATTTCCTCTATGGCTGAGTGTGTTTTAAAAATGTGTATATCATTGCCTCCTTAACGCCCCTCTGATCACTCACTCTTTCGTAGCATCTTAGTTACTTCTCATAGCGTTGCAATTTGTGTGGAATAAACTTCTCTATCTCGTTAAGTATAATATTTGAAAGCGTTTTTCAAGTTTTCAGGGTCAGCGCTTTGCATTTTTAACCTGAATGTTTGCTGTTTGATATTTAACTTCTCTCGAAGCCATTGAAGTTTTCTTAATTTAATAGATATACCTTACGCCAATCCTTGATCATTTTCACGAATTTAGATTTCCTTTTGACTAATAACCGTCGAATTCATTTTGGTAACCAATGCCTTGTGAATTAACTTCGATAAATACTTTTCCACCTAAGCATTTACGTCTTTCTTTTATGTAAGTACTGTTACGTATAGTAAAAACCTCAATCTGTTATATCATCTGTCAGCCAAATTTCAATACCTAAGGCGATATCTGCATTGGCATTGTTATAGATGTGATCTATATCTGATCTTTACGAGATATGTTTTATTACTGATCCATTTTTTGATACTTCGAGGATTTAATGTGAAAATACAAGCTCATACATGCCATATATGCCAATATATGTCAGCTAATGCACAAAAATACTCTCTCATATTCAAGCATGCATTTCTCTATGCATAAGAGAAAAATTAGTGTGGTTGACTAAATAAATAAATATTTAAATTCAAGCTTCTATTATACATGTGTTCTTTGGTTCGATTTTGTTTAATTACGTATCATTTCATTAATTTCATCCAGAAATGAAGACTTTTTGTTACTATTGTCATGTGATCAAACTTTTCTCAACCGCTCATGCTAGGTTAAATTACTTTTGAAGCATACCGGTGTACCACGAGGCCCGATACACGGTCATTAAAATCGATTCCCGAGTCGCGATGCCGGAAATTCAAAGCATCGCGTGAAGTCTCAAAGAGGATGTCGTTATTGCAGGGGCAGCAGTTACAGTTTTCGCTTCCCCTTGCGTGGCACTGGATGGGAGGGAGGATAATGGTGGGCTGGAGTGGGGGGGGCGGAAGATTACGTTGCGGGGGTGGGAGCGAAGACAATCGCGTCGACCCATTTTGCCGTCGCGCGGGTTGGCCCTGAGGCGAGGGAGAGGAGGGAGGCGTGGCAGGGAATGCCTAATGAGGCGGCGAGTCACTCACTCGACTCGGGATCACCCCTATCAATGGATCCGCTGAATGAGAAGGTTTTAATTTATGGGCTACATTGTTCCCCGCGCCCCGACTCTTAATTACCATATCACACCGGGGCATTATATTCGAGTTGGCGCGTCGCTCATCGCAATTGCTGATGACGTTATTTCGTGCCACTCTCTGGTGGGGGAGGAGGGTGGATGAGGTAGAAGGGGGAGAAAGGGGGGGGTTTCCTGCACCCAGGTGCAGGGAACTTGTAGGTGTGTGCGTGGAGGAGACGTAGGTACAAATGTCAAGCATGATAAATTGCTTTGACGTAGAAGTCCAAGGGACGATAACGATTGCTTTTCGGGTATCTTCCTCTCCAGTTCATGCTAACGAGTGAGTCGTCTGAATTCCAGAAAACGTGAATTATTTCGTAAGAGACCATTCTTGATACGAAGCCTCATAACTTCCATACAAATAAGGCTTATTCCTGGTTCTTCATACTTTTATCCGTTTATCTTTATTTCTTATTTTGGTCACGCCTGCCAATAAAATGCGAAACTAGGATTTTTCATTTACATGAACACAATATCCGGCAAGTGCGGAAGGTGGGAGGAGTTAGGGCAACAGCCGATCGTGCAAAGGTTTTATAGTCCATGCATGAATATAAATACATTTAAACTCATATAGGTCTACATCTACATAAAACCCCCCAAGCCGCCGCAAGGGCGTGTGGCGGGGGGGTTGTTGTGGTGTTACGTCACCACCCGTAAAAAAGGGACAAAACCACATGCAAAATCAACACATACATACAAAACTACACCCGAAGTGGTGTATAACTATCATCTAACAAATAATTGCACCTTAGAATGCAGTAAGAAATTTACCCAATAACGTGCAAGCTAGAATGTGAAAAGTAGGAAGACGAAATCTCACTACCACATGGACATGCAGCTTCCAACGGTCATCTTCCCAAGGACACAGGTAGGGAATGTATATACATACAAATCATTGTTCACATTCATTTTACTGTTCCTTTTATACCTGTACATCATGCAATAATTGCTAACTTCCTCACTTAACTGAGTCTTCAAATCCAGGCATTCCACTTGATTTAATTTTTTCGGGTCCATAGCTTCGATAATTTTATGTTTGCCTATGGTACGAGGCATGAACGAATATTTGAATACGTCTCCGACGGCGTCCATCTCTTTAGTTTTATCCTGGTGACCGAATTTACCAATATAGTTCGAGTTCATAATGATTCCCTCTGTGCCACGTGGAACACTCATTTGCCCTATAGCTTTCTAAAAGACCTCTCTTTTTGAGAATTAAGAGGCCCAAAGTCCAATTCCTCCAGCATGCCCGTGACGCTCACTCGTTCTCGGGACAAGTTTTAACTAATACAGCGGATAATTTTCGAATTTTAGCCAACTAATAACTAATTTTTCTCCAATGGATCCCAGTGTGTATCCAAGTGTAACAGAGGTAATTTTCCTGCATGTCAAAGTTAAATACGAGTGATTTTTACTTTTCTACAAATTTTGATCGCGTCTGTAATCCAATTATTTCAAATATATCCAATGAAAGACCTCTAGTTACATGATGTTCTTCGTTCAAAAATATTCCTCTCTAATCTGAAGCTTTCCTGTTTATTCTGTTTATTACCACAGTATGGTCCCTCTGGTAGGGTACCACACACATGACGCGTGCTCAAGAGAGAGATCTGACGAACGCGGAAAAATGATGATTTTTTCCCTTAAAATATTTTATTGGAAGTGTGGAACAGGAGGTGAAGTGGGAAAATTGGATGAAGCAGATATCGAGAGGGAATTTGTGCGTGTCTTACCGAGGGGAGATTTTGGAAAAGTGAAAGGTGGAGAGAAGGTATTTTAAAAAGAGACGGTTTAACTATCGGCTGCTAATAGCGGCAAAGTCGTGCGCGGCAGGAGTACTTTCCAAGAAATGCTTCCAAGAAGTTGCAACTATTCAAGGATTCTAGTCCATTGGCCGTTGAAAACCTGCTCTCTTCTTGGTCAAATTTCTAAAATATCTAGGAATTTGAATACCATCAATAAGAAATAATAGAAATTGAAGAAAACAAGAAAAACGTGAATTTAATCATTTTGCTTTTGGTAATAGAAAAGATTTATATTTAATGTTTATTTCTTTGAATGCCCTGCACCAACATTACAATCCAGCAATAGAGCTACCCTTGCGGAAAATAAAATATTAGATAAATCAATAATATAAATTTAAATTGAAGCAATTTCAATGCTCGTATATTGTAACTAAAACCAAGAAAATAAGATATTTGCCGTGATAATGTTCCAATTTTTGGCTAAAATAATGTTCGTTTCTCCATTAGTGGAATAGGGAAAATATTGTTCTCAAGATTAAAGTCGGCATCCGGATATTTACAAAAATTTGATCGCTGTACTCGATCTTATAGTGAATGTTGTTTGACCTCGTGCTCCAGTTTATATTTGTATGCGATAAGATTTTTGCGTGCACGATAGCGACAATTCTATTAATCCTAACAGCAAGGAATTTTTAATTTACCATATTTTCAAAGAGAAAATGTTTAGATTTTGGGAAACATCAATTCACTCAGCGGAAGTGACCGTCAAACCATTTTATCAACTTACATGCCACCACATAACAAACTTCGATTCCGTATGGAACACCGTCAAACTATTTTCATAATACTGGTAAAATATTCGTTGATACAATTATATTTTTATCAGTAAAATATGACAGAAATGATATATTAGCATGGTACTTGAGAATTTATTTGGATAAATGATTAAATTATCACATTTTGTCCTCCATTTTTCGTTTCTCGCACGAAAGATTAATGCAATGTCGTTGAAATAGGATCGTTAATTTCAAAAGAAACTGCGGGAGATGCCGCAACAGTAACTTTTTACGGAGCCATTCGTTAATGTGCATTTCAATGCAACAATTTCAGAGTGTAAAAATCATTCGCCTTGACTGGGATTCGAACCCAGAGCGGAGTACTTTAGCCAGTTAAGCTATCGAGAAGTCCTCTTAAACTCTGAAATTGTTGTTTTTACCCAGTAATAAATTTAATTATTCAATTTGATTTTATTTTCTCGGGCGTCATATTTTGCTATGATTACGTGACGTACGAGGGAAGAACAAGTGCTTGGATCTGTCTTTGACTGTGTCTATCTCTCTTATTTTATCCCGTTGGTCAAATCGACCCTTGTAATTTCTTACCATAATATTTCACTCCGGGTCATAAGAAACATCAGTTTCCCTGTACTTTTATAAAACTCTAAGACTTGCCTGCTCTTTTTGAGTATCAAGATTATCCAAGCATAAATTTTGCAGCATGCATCTTAATCTACGTCTACACAAAATGCGAACCACCAAAATGTATGTGCCTAGGGGTGCAAACTTCAGGTGGAAAGGGTAAGGGATGAGGGAGATGGAGAGTGTTTGAGGGATTATGGAAAGGCGAAAGCACATCCACTTAAAATCCTTGAAATGCACGTGCATATCCGTGACACATTGTAGCGATTTTATGTTAACCTAGTGGATTTTCACCTAATTTTCACCCAATTCCTTAATTAATTCAATGAACTTTGGGAGATGCAGCCTCAATTATATTTTGCGGAGTCATCTGCTAATATGCATTAACATACAGAATTTTCAGAATGTGCAAAATCATAAGCCTTTAATCTCAGTCAAGACGAATGATTTTTTACACTTTGAAAATTCTTTGATCCTTAATTGTTTTCTCCGATAGATCCCAGATATTTACCATGTGTTCTAAATGTTGCCAAACCAAAGCGAAGTAACACCTCTCTCTCTCTCTCTCTATTACTTTTTCATTACATTTTCCTACAACTAGTTTAATGAAACCTAGCTTCTTTATGATCAATCCGCATACTCTCCTAATGCGCACACAGCATGAAAAGTTTGATGACACTGTGATTTTCAAATATTTTAAATTTATTCTGAAATGCTTAAATTGATCCACTGTACGTTATAGTTTGCCTTTTTTATGTTTTCTTTAATTACAAAATTTCCATGGTGAACATTTTCTAATATTTAATTCTAACCCTAAGTCAGAATTAAACTCCGTTATATATTATCTAGATCATTAGAGTGTAGCAGTTATCTGCTGGCTGTCCTCATTTCTTTGTGAATCTTTGTGTCGTTAGTATATTGTCTTATATTGCTGCTAAAGTGGGAGCTTAGGTCGTTAATGTATTACAAGAAGAGTAGTGACTCTATTACACTTCCATAGTGCCCTCCAGCAGTTACGTCCGCCCATGATGAACTCTACACGTCGATGACTAATTCTTGCTTACAGTTAGTTAGGAAGTTCGTAATCCAGTTGGGAAATTTCTCGTTAACACCATTATGGGTCTTCTTTTAGTTATTAACTCCTCACGGGGAACCTTTTCAAAGGCTTTCCTTATATCTAAAACTGGAGCACCTCTTTTGGTGTTTCCTTCATCCGATTTCAGGGTATCATAAATAGAAATAGTCTGTAATGTTCCACATATCTGCTTTTCCTAAACATGTCCTGGATACAGTGGAGTACGTTCCTACTGTTACGAATGGCTTTTATATTGCTGGCAATGATGTATTCTAAGATTTTACGGGATACTGTTACTAAAAGCCTTTAGCGAATGCAAAGTATGACACTTCCCTTGTATCTCCCTGGCGCAAAACCGAAATAGTTTAAGATTTTTCTCTAAATATTCGTTTAAAATTTTGCTTCCAAAGGTACATAAGAAGGTACTTGTGCATTCTACACCTTTTGCATCGACAGTCTTACCACCCTTATCGGATTTTCGTCATTACTTTGAAGTGTTTTGAAATTTAAGATTTCCTAAGAGTTTTTAGTTGCATACGGTATTTAGCTTCCCATTTCTTTCGTCGCAAATATATCAAGTATGCTATTACCGCGTGTCGGAAATCCGATTGTTTTAGCAAGAATTTTTCAAATACATTTTGGAGTTTTTATCATGGATTGCGATTTATGAGTAATTTCACGCAAAAGTGTTTCAAATTGATTATCCAATCCGACGTGCGTCATAATACTCTATATCTACATCAATATATGACAATTGCCTAGAAGTAACATGTAATATACAATATCAAAAGTTTAAGTAATGTCTGCTCTTTCGTGATTCATATGTCTCCTATCAAAATACCTCCAACATACTCGTCATGCTTACGCTTTTCTTATAGAAAACCTCGTGGATTTTATACAAAATATTTCCAAATCCTTAATTCACATTTGCATAGCATTGATATGTTGATTTCGATAGGGAGTGAGGACATTCCTTGGAGCTGGATCGAAGGGTAGATGGTAGGGACTACGATACCTACGCACGCAGAGTAGGTGTGATAGGTATGTTGAAGCAATTAGGTTGGGAACCCCTTGATTCACGAAGAGAGCAGGTAAGTTAGACTTTTAGAAAGATACAGGACATCCGTGTTTTCGTACGACACCGAGAAAATTAGCATTGTATAAGAATTTATTTATATTAGTTTCAGTGTATTCACCCCCTGCCACACATCCTATAGGTGGCTTACAGGGTGCTAAATATTATTTTTCTAAAATAGTGCGACGCCGAGTAATATTAGCAGATTCAAACTCCGAGGTAGATTAAAATGGCTTTCGTGCTGCATCCTGGGGTGTAGTTATTTGTTGGTTTATGGCATATGTGTGCGCATGAGTGTTGGATGAATGGATTTTTGCATAAGTGTGTGCACTGCTGTGGGTGTAATTTTCCATGCTGTTGTTTTGCATGTGGTATTGTTCCTTTTTACGGTTGGTGACCTAAAACCCCCCGCCAAACGCCCTTGTGAGGTATTATGTAGATTTGGCTGTAGAAAAGAGGTCGACTACGTCACTGAAAGATTCAAGTAATCGTTATTCTCTGGTACAATACAAATCCAAATTGAACCAGAGCCTTTGAATATATTAATTATCAGTATAGCCATTTATTGATGAAACCCACCAACTTTTGCATAATGTATAAGGCATGAATTTACGCATTTGCACGAGTGTTTGGTGTATAAGAGTAAATATATGTTCGAATACATGTATGAACTAACATTTCTGCATGTATGGCTGGTGCCGTCACACGTCCTTGCGGTGACTGGCGGAATGTAGATGCAGAAGGGTCACCTCGGGAGTGTGAGCGAGTGATTTGCAATCCCTAGGCGGCAATCGTCCTGACCTGTCGATGGCCGTTGGCGAAGGATCATCGTCGATAGGCATCGAAACATTCCCGTCACGGTGAGCGACCTTAAGTGGAAAGGAGAGACATATCTGAGCGTTGGCATCCAGCGCCATTTGACAAATGTAGGTGGTCATCTGCCAATTCGCGAGAAAATGTGAAACTTTGTGTTGAATGCTCATTCAGGACTTGGCGATATTTCGTACGGAGCATGGGCTGGCCGCCAAGGGGAAGGTCACGGCGGCGAAGGGAACTGTTATCCATTGCGCGGCCGACTCTCTCCACCGCGTACACATACACACCTACCCACTCATCATATGGGATCACATTTCTCTTCATGCACGGGAAGCGATGGGAAGTCTTCGTCTACTCTTCGTTTAGGTATAAAAGATTCAAATACTCTTCGCTCTCCACATGCCTAAACCGAGATCGATTTTTGCTAATTGAACTTTCACATATATTCCGCCTGGCAACTCTGTTGATTTCAATTCTTGACAGCATTGATTCACCTTCCCTTACCTCTAACATTACCAGTATCTATCTCGCCAATAAATTAATTGCTATTATAAATAAATATTAGTAGCATAGATTAATTGCTGAATTACATCGTGTGCAGCGTAGAGGAATTATATTTGTGATACGTGACAAAACGAAGAGAGGATAAAAATGATAAGAGGAGCTATTAAAGGGAATACCTCACGGAGCGAAGGCTAAATTACAGAATCAATCTCTTGCATAAAGTGTAAGGATGTCTATTTAGCAATTGTATTAAAAATATGTTATTAGCCCCATCGTACTACGATAGGAGGTATCATATTAATGAAATTAGAGAGATTAAGTGATTTACTGATAGATTTAAGATGTCATTTTTCCCACGAACGATAAGGAATCAGAATAAAATAACGTTTGTCTGACTGCGCTAGGCGGGAAAGGTATTTTGGGTCAAGGGTAGCCTATTGTGTAATCACCCTCTGCCGCATACCCTAGCGGTGGCTCACGGGGTACCAAAGAACTAAATAGAATTCTCTCAAGGTATTTTATCAACCTTGCTTACGATGATGTTTGTGGGGTATTGTATAGCTGTAAAAATAGAATTGTATAGAAGAATTTTACACCCAAATACTCCTGAAATTCTGATTAATTATCAGCTAATCATTGAAAATCCAGCTATCATTGAAAGTGGAATTTCATGATATATCATAATTGATGGTTTCCGGCGTAACTTTATGGAATCAATTCATATTGGAAATGAAAAAAAAAATAATATTCCCCAGAAATTTTATTACGACACGACCCTATGATATTACTGTAGTAGTAGTTTTGAGGGGAGGCGACCGACAGCTGAGGTAATTTGCGCCATTAGGAACGGACAGGAAAGGATGAAGGGTGGAGAGAAACCTGGCGTCGGCATTAGCCTACTCTTCACGAAAGGCACCAAGGGGTTTGCAGCTTAACGTCCCATCCGACGGATGGCGTACTCACTCAAAGTGCCCTCCACAAAGTACCTCAAGTAGGGATCGAGATACCTCTGAAAAATATTCAATACCGCCCGGATTTGAACCCGCGCCCTCTGGGTGGGAAGCCGGTACGTAAGCCCCCGCACCATCTCGATCCCCACTTTGATATTACGATACGACCATAAAACTATGAAATATAATAGTTAAACCACTTTTCATTGGTGTTCCGAAAGAAGGAGATTTTTCGAGGAATGGGAACCTGACTTCTTCTGGATATACATCTACAGAACACCCCACAAGTCGCCGCAAGGGCGAGTGGCGGATGGTGCTAGGTCACAGCCGGTGAGATATAATGCAATTACATGATTATACATTTGATTATACATTAGTGGATATTAAAAATACTCGAATACACAGACACATGCAATAGTCATGTATACGTACATATGCATCATAAAATAATAGCTATGATTGACTAAATCAGGTAATGTTTGTCTTAAGGTTAATGTGTTCGGGCGCTTGGGTTCGATTTTTTTATGGTTTCGTATCGTGCAAGGGAAAGAGGGACACTTGATTCTAATGGTGACTGTGCCTCTATCCCTCGTGTTTTATTCCGGTGGTCGAATTTACCAATACAATTTGGGGTAAGCGCTCGACCGGATATGGATGGGTCATTATAATTCACCCGGTGCCGTAAGAAAACACAGATTGCCTGTATATTTTCATAAGTCTTTAAGTCCTACCCGCTCTCTTCATGGTTCAAGGAGACTCAACCTAATTTCTCCAACATACTCGGCACGCCTACTCTCCAATTAAGGCAATTTTTAATTAATCTGGCGGATTATCACCGAATATTTTCTAATACCTGTGTTATCGTTTCCTCCCATGAATCTCGAATATTTGCCGTTTACTTATCTAATGCGGAGTAACCACTCTCTACATTCCTTTCTACTGGTTTATCTACGCAATACCCTGCAAGCTGTTGCAAGGGGGCGTGGCGGGAGTTTTTAGGGCACCATCTGGAAAACAGAAAACAACTACAAGCAAAACAAACAAAAACATTAATTCACACTTAATCCCCTTATTACCTTTTCATTAAATTTTTCTATAACGCTTCCAAAGAAACCTAATTTCTTCATAGCTTGCTTTGATTGTGTACATATTTGAGTTCGCCTCCATATTTGCTATCTATGCTAAAACTAATTTCTTTGTTTTACCGGATGACAAGTGTGGATATTTATTAATATATTCTATCTTAAAAAATCTATACAAATTATTTCTCCTAGCTCTTGCCCCCCGTAACACGCCATTGTGGCAGCTTGCACTGACTTCTGGAGATACATTTCCACTAAGTTATATCTGTAACGCTATTATTTTTCTCTCTCTGTTTTTAAATTTTGAAATTAACTTCAAATTTGCTTTATTGTCATAATCCTAATGAAATTTTATAGTATTTTTAGTATTCAGTAAGCCACCACTAGGGTGTGTAGCAGTGGGTGAATACACACCAGACTAATTTTAACCCGAATATGACCCTAACGCGGTCGGACGTTATTCTGATCCCCTATCGTTCGTGGAAAAAATGACATCTTATATCTCTCTGTTCTACACTTGATATCTCTATTTTTTTGACATGATCTCAACTATCGTAGTATGATAGGGCTAATATTATTTTCAACATCATTGCTAAAGAACTATCCTTCCAATTTATGCTAGAGTTTTAATCTGTAATTAAGCCTTCGCTCCGTGAGTGATGCTCAGATCCTCTAATAATTTTTATGCATTACTCAGTTTATCATAACCACGTTTTACAAATATAGCTCCTCTGCACCACAGGCGATTGAATTCGGCAATTAATCCAACTTTAAGAGGATCCAATATACTAGCAGCATATTCTAAATCAAGCCTAACCAGTGAAAAATAACATTTCCCTTTCACCTTTTCATCACATTTACTAAGTACTTTTCTAATAAATCCTCCTTTTTTATTAGCTTGTCCGCATATTCCAAGTATATTTTTCACCTAGTAGATGTCAATAGTAAGGGTAACACCTAAGTATTAAATAAAGTCTACACATTCCATTTTCGTGTTCCTGACACAGTATGCATACGGGAGGGAATTGCTCTTTTTCCAAAAATGTATCCCTATGCACTTTTTTAAGTGTAATTCTAATTGCCAAGTGTCACTCCAGCGTTGTATAGCATTAAGGTCATCTGATAAGGTTGCTTTGCCCTAAGGATCACGGTTATAACGGCAAACCACTGCATTGCCGGCACATAAACGTATCTTACTAGTGAATACTGTGTTAATGTCATTAAAGTAAAGAAGGAATAGAAGAGGTCCGATATCACTTCCCTGGGGAACTTCCGTTACGATCATTTGGTATATTTATACATATCGTGTAATTCTAGACACAGATTTGTGTTAACTGGCTAATTGGTGGTATCATTTCAGCATCATTGGACTCCACAATGTCAATCGAGATAGATGCGGATATGTATTATTTTTTCCTGCTTTTATATTTTGAATTTCGTAACAAATTCTCATTGTGTATCAGTCTACCAGCTAAAGAGTTTTATGATGGGAATTTAGAAGCTATTATTACTCATTTTCTGTTACAGTGTTTAATCCGTATGATTTGTATTTATCTAATAGGTAGTTTAGGTCGTACACGTAACCTTAGTGCTTCCTGAGGTTCTCAACCCACGCTATCCAATAAGAATAATGCATTCATGCCTTGAAGCGATTTTGTGCAACACCATTAGTGTGTTCACTCCGAGGGACGAAAAATGAAAGTACTCTCTCTCTTTCTCTCTCTCCCTCGGCGCAATAAGGAGTGAATCCTTACGAGCGGAGGGGGTAAGAGGAAAATCCCACGTTGCGCCCATTTCCTCTTCCCCGAACCCTTACAAGTCTTCCTCCCCACGCACGCACACACGCACGAACGCAACGGCGGGACCCGCATACATCTCCTCCTCCCCCTCATCAAATCCCCCCAACCAAATCCCCATTCCACCCCATCCCCCTCGCCACGCCAACTCTTCCGCCTCCTAAATCCCTTCACGTCCATGCACGTCCCTGCCTTTCTCCTCCTCCTTTTATACCACAAACACACACCCCCTTCCTTTCTTTCTTCCCGGATCCCTATCTCAACCACGAAGCAGTGTGCGCGCGAGAATGAGAGAGAAAAAGAGTGGGAGGAAGAGGCGGTGTAGGGTTTGGAGGATGAGGAAAAGGGGAATGAGATTCCTTTCCTCGTAGAGTCAAATTCGGGACGGCCGGAGGTTAGTCTCCTCTCTCATTGTCTCCTGAGGGAGCGAGAGAGTGACGGATGAATGTCCTCCCGTGGTCGACTGCTCCCTTGCCCCCGGAGACGTCTATCTCCTCCCAACGTGGGGGGCCGTAGCGAGGCATGCTCGATGACCCCTTATGCGGACCCCTGGTTTTGTTCCCTTTTGCAGGTAGTGACCTAACACCCCCCGCCACACGCCCTTACGGCGGCATGCGGGGTAATATGTAATTGAAAAGACGATGTGCCAATTGTCGTTTAAGACGGCGGGAAATTTCTCTCCGTTACCTCCACGCTCATGATGTAGATGATGTCAAATACAGTTACCGTCACTACGGGTGTTCCACAAGGAAGTAGCCTCGATCCCCTTCTATTTCATTCATGCAGTAATGATATAAACAAATCTCCGTGAACATGTACATTTTATAATTTTTATTTTATTGTATTTATTTCGATTGTTCCAAGTAATACATGAAGAGGCACCAATAAATAAATCCTGGCGTACCAAAAAAGCATCAAGACAGCATCCAATCCGTCGTTCAATCGTAACATTTAAAGTTTATTCACTCAGAAATGAGACGCTAAAACTTATTCACTGAACCCAAATTTCTTTCTAAAATTCCACCAGTTTGTGTGCAATAACCAAGTGCTCGTGTGCTCCAGAAATGAAATGAATTTACCGTAGATTGGGTGTGATTAGTTGAACAAGGTAGGGAAAGAAAAGTGTCTCATTTTCTTAAAAATCATTTTAAAAACCGTCGAATTATAATTGGACAGAAATTGACCTAAGAAATTCTAAAAACACAAAGATTTGATGCACCACTTAAAACTATTTTATGAATGTAAGTCATTCGGGTTAAGCTGCTCAAGATGGAAAAATTATGAAGAAGAAATTCACTGTAGGGGGGAAATTAATTAGGGGTTTAAAAGGATTGTCATAGGAACAGACTGATATACAACATATTTCCCTTGCATAGTCCATAACAGCAGCATAAAAAGACATCTCGTGCGAGAATGTTTTTTTTAAATAAAATAATACGTGTGTAAAGTGGTTTTAACCGGGGATACAATAGCACACACAAAGAGAAAGCGTGCATATGAAAATAATGCATAAAAGATTGGTGTTCTTAATTCATTATATCCAGCCACACGCCCTTGAGGTATTTTTGTGTGGTATTGCGTAGATATAATGAGTAGTTTTTTGCAACAATAATGATTTTGGGAGAATAAAGCTACGGCTAATGTATTACGGCATATTTATGCTAGCATTTATGCTTTTAATTTCCTTTATTTATCAAATTGCACTAACATTCTACTAAAACATAAAAAATAATTTACTCCTTCAATTTTCAATTCTACTTATTTATTACGTTACCTGTTCTTCTTCTGCGCAATTACCCGAAATTCCATTCCCTCACTTATCTAACTGATGATTGATCTCCTGAGCTTTCAGCTAGAAATAAGCCAACGTATGAAGGGAGGGGTACAATTACATTGCCAAACATTTCACCTTCCTTATCGACGCATTCATCTTTTGCATGATAATCCATAATACATTTCAGCAGTCATGGTGATATTCATACTCCTAATGTCACACCAGGATTCATGTCGAATCAATGTTCGTTTGCTGTTACATTTTTCATTATATTTTTATGAATTACTTTCATAGCCTTCAATAGCTGCTTATGCACTCCATATTCTCTGAAAACCTTTCACAAAATAGTCCATTTTCCCTGTCGTATTCTCTCTCCAAATCAACTGATGTATAATAAACTTCCTATAGCACATTCATGTCTTTATGAAAAGCTTATCGAAGTGTAAGCAAATGGCGCGTGGCAGGGGGTGGTAGGCCACCAGCCATTCGACATATATTTCTTCTATTTCCTCATACACCTGTCATCCCGTGATCCACCATAAACCGCGTTTGTTGTTATTTTTGAAAAATAATTGCTACGGCAACTTCACCATGGGAGATTGAACCACCAGTATATTATGAATGAGATAGACGCTATCTCTGAAATATTCAAATATCCGTTCTCTCTCAGTGCAATGCACTCACCGCAGCAAAATCACACGTAATCACTCCTGCATTTTTATTTCCAAAATCAAATTTCAAAACTTTAATCGATTTTACGTGTATTATGGCTTATTTATTTGTAATCTCCTTTTATGGGATTTATTTAATACTCCTATAATGAGTGGATTGATCAGAATTTTATTTTTATATTTTTTAATGGAATTTTATTTATAATTATTGGCTTTATCCTTCACATTATTGTCTGATATGGCGGGGTATAAACGTGTGTAAGGGTCGATTTCTGGTAAATATATCTATATTTATATATTATGCATAAGTGCATAACTGTGCATGAATAATTGGTGCAAGAAAACCCTTCGTTGTACTCCCATGCAGCGGCTTACCGAGTAATGTGTAAAATATGTGATCCGTGTATAAACTCGCTCAGATTAAGCCTATATGTATGTATACCTTCTGCATTTCCGAAATATGAGCTTACTAATACGAAATAACAGCTCTCCTTTGTTTTAATGCTCACCACTCATCTACCAAGTTTGTCTCTCACGGTGATTTTGTCGGTAAATTTGGCATACAAGCGTGTTCTTGACGGGTTCTTTCGAGCTATACCATTTGAGTCGGTAATTTTTATATGCATTGTCGTGCATCCAATTTCCTTCCCGCCTCCCCTTTCCTCCCCCCCCCCAAAAAAAAAGTGCCATCCACACTGTCATCATTCGCAGTTGCGTCATCGCGAACCGCCTCCCCCTCCTCCCCTTTCCTCCCCGCGAACCATCCATTCCCTCCGTCGCAGCACTCGTCGCCGCCCAACGCGTCCGGCCTTCGCCGGAGAAGCACGCATACACGGCCAGAACAATGCGTCGCCGGAAAAGGGTGTTGTTTCGCCGCGGGTCGGTTTATCGCGGTAATCACGTGTATCAGACGCGTCATGATAGTCCCTCGAATAGTGGGGGGAGGGGGAGGGTGTTCGAATGGGAGAATAGGGGCTTTGGTTCGGTGGGAGCGGAGGGACGGGTGTTTGTCGTGGCCGGACGAGAGGAGGAAAGAGGAACGGGAGTGGAGACACAGGGGGCAGGCTCTGAGGGGGGAGGGGGGGTGGAAGGGTGGGACAAATGAAAATCGATTGTTGTGTTTTCGAGTGGCCGGAAGGACGGGTTAATGCGTTATGGACAGGTGTTTGCAAGGGATTCTCTCGTCGTCAGGCCACGGGAGGGGGGAGGGGGGGGAGGAAATGATGGAAGTCCGAGCGTTTGACAAATGGAAAGATGCGGTACATAATTCTTTTTTTTTTACCTCCCCATTTTTTTCCTTGGAATTCTTAATGGCCGCTATTGATCGAAAACTGTCAGGAGATAAATTGTTTTTTTTTCTGAAACGTGGAAAAAATAGGAGAATGTGTGCGTGTGTGTTTGTGTGTGTGTGCGTGTGTGTGTGTATGAAGGACACGCCAAAGGTTTTACGAACGGCGATTCGAATTTTTTATGCTGGTATGCATGATAAAATATTGTGAAATTTTTAAAGTTTAGACTTCAGATACACAAGCTCCAATAATCATTCATGCCTAAATTCCATGAGGGATTTGAATATAATATTCGCTTCTGGGATTTGTTTTATCCTTAACTGGGTAAATTGGGTAAATTACATTGTTACTGGGTATGGGTAAATTACATTGTTATTTTTATGTTTTTATCAATGGATCTCATTAATAATGAGATATTAAATAAGGTGGACTTTACATTTTGGATTTTTATGCAAGAAATATCAACAATGATGATCAAAATCCCACCCTATCACCAAGGTAGGATGTCGGCCTGGGCGGGAATCAAACCCGCGACTTTTAAATCGATAAGCGAGCGTGCTGTCACATCACAACCGGGGCCACACTAGCCCTACGTTATTGTTTGATGAGAACTGTACCTTTTAGTTTTGATGGATTAAATATATTAATTAAATAGTAGATGTAGTTTTTATGGGAGAAAAAAAATGGAATGTAGATGTGGATGTCGAAATAGTAGTTTGGTAACCGATGAACCCAATGAGAGCATACGAAGACGTGCAAAAGTGTAATCAATTTTTTTTTCTTTTACAAAATTCTACATATCGACTACTGTGAATCGTAGTCATGTCTATGATTCTCGTATGATTCAATGCTTTTTACAGATTACAAAAGGTTTGAACTATTTCGTAAATATTCTTCGGCTTGAAAATTATATCCAGAAAACCGATAATAAGTAGGTATTCTAACTCTGTCGAGAAATAATCCAAAAGTTAACGCTGCTTCTTGAACTTCCCATTTAGATTGAAGAAGGAAAGCTATAAAATTTAATTATTTTTTTAAAGTTAAATAATTTAACCATGCTCATAATGCATGTATCATTTATGCATGAAATTCACCTCCGTCAGTAATCATTTTCCTCGAAATTATATATTAGAGCACAGTAATTCATTTAATCATTTTTTAATGAGTTAGAGTCTTAGTTGGGGAATGATAGAATTAAAGACGTTAAGATTATAATAAGGAATTGAAAGAATCACGCGTACATATTCGGTAATCCTGAGCTAACCGTCGTTACATCATTCGATAATGACACAGTAAATTGTCATATTTACTGCCTTAGGTTTACTATGCGTTAAAATGATTATTGATTGCATACAAGTTAGCAATATAAACTTTGAAATACGAGTTAACAACACACTGATCTCCATTGTAAATTTAAATCAAAAACATTGTTATTTAATTTTAGAAATTAATTGAACAGTTGAGTGAAAGAAAATATTTGGGTATTTTCGTCCCAAGCAAAAAGCAAACCTTCTCCTATTAACCTTATTTGTGTTCGAATTAAGTTTCACGCGAAAGGAATTCGAGCTTCATTTCGCCAAAATCCATTCCTTCCTTTCATCAAAGTACTGGAGAAGTCTTCCAAAACTACAGATTCCTGGAATGCCCTCGATGTATTCGTGAAACTTGGCGAACACCTCGGCAAACACCGCCGCCCCCTCAAAACTTCCACGTCAATGGGCAGCATAGTTAGTTCCCCTCAGCCGAGCAATCGGTCTGAATACCTGGTCGTACTCACGTTTGATAAACGCGGTCGCCTGCGTGCTAGACGGTCATAAAATATCAAAGACTTATGTCTCGTCATGGGAGCCGGGGGTCGAGTTTAAAGGGGGACTGACTGCCCGCGAGACAATGAAAGGAATCCCACAATCACATTATCTCCGAGACTTCGAGGGAGGCATCTCGCGGTGGGGAAGGAGGCGATGGGAATTCTGCCCCCCCCCCATAGTCCCTCGCCTAGACGGTCTAAGAACTAAAGCCGTCCGCTCCCATTATGTGAGGGCATCCCCTTTCCCTCATTGTTGTCAGCTCGAATTATCATATTAGGGGAACAGGAGGTGGAATTGCAAGACTTTTGAGCCTCCTTCCCTCCCTCTCTCGTCTCCGAGACAATGCCCGTCGTGCCGCGGGAGGCGGGGGTTGGAATGGGAGTGGGAGGGGGTGGTTGGGGCATATATGGTTGGCGGTGGGGGGGGGGGGTTGGAAGGAAGAACTACCCTCTGCGACGACACGACAGTGCCTACTCCTACCCACTTCATCCCTCCTCTCGCTCTTAAACCCAAGTAGGACCGGCGCCAGCAGTCATAGCCCCACCGCCTCAACTTCGACTTCTTCCGACTACCCCCCCCCCTCCCCCACCACTGCCCTAATCTTCCAGACCCTCACTAATGCTCCTCTCCCCCTGCGATCCCACCCATACTCACGAAAGTACAAACCACAGCGCCATCCCACCTCCCTCTCGCTATCCCCTCACCCATACACCCCTTGCGGATCCTGTTAAAAATTCCACCCTCTCCTTCCAAGTCCCATGCAACGTATTCTGCGGTGGTCTCCCTTTCTGTTTCCTTCCCATTACTCTATCCTTCTCTCTCTCTCTCTCCCGAGCGCCGTATGCTACAGTTCTCCGATGCATTGCAAGTGGCAGTGATGAGGCCACGTTCTGAGAATTTATGAGTCTTCATCCCCAACCGTGTCCGTGGGAGAGCAAAGTTGACGCAGGTTGAGCCCGGGAGATGGGAAAAGAGAATAGGGAAAAAATATTATCCAAATATGACCACTTCTGATGGTTAGATTTTTTATCACGATTGAAGGCCCTGCGGAAATACAGGCTGTATGGCTCGTGGAATGTTATTAACGGTGAATTTATGGTAACAGGCAACGCGCTTGCACCTTAAGCGTCGAGGAAGGGGAAAAGTGTGGAGAAAATGAAGGGAAATTGCAATATAATTCAGCAAGGGTGACCAGGAGCACGAGTATAAATAAAATTTAACATAACCTCTGCTGTTGAAGAATGCCTAATTTAAGGACTATAACTTGGGAATAAAATGACAACTCACATTTTGCTTTCTTTAATACATCAATTAATACCTGAAAAATAAATTACGAGCTCGTGTTATATCAAGATGCTTGAGGGTTACTTCCCACTTCAAAAATAGTCTTCTTTTGTTAATTCATAATTAGTTATGATGGAAAAAGTAACTTGGTAAACGATTAACATTAAAATTAAGCTAGCCTAGTGATACTAAAGTGAAATTTCCATTGTTGAATATGTAATTTTAAAATAATTTGACATTATTTTTAATAGCATTTATATGATTGCAATCCTACGGTTGGCACAAAAGCAAACCACATTAATGTTAACATTAATAATGCTTGACAAAAATAATACTATGAATAGAATAATAGGAACGGGTAATCGAGACTAAACAAGGAGAAATCGAACCGAAATTAAAGATAGTATGTACGTGTAGCTCAGTATTATAAGTCCTTACAAAGAGAGAAATATTTAATTACTCTTATCTTATAATTAATTTGGAGATGGTATTATTAATTACGTAATTAGGAATTTGTCTTCCTGCAGGGCTCTTTATATTTCTAGGAATGTGTTCAATGATAGTGAAGTGGGGAGGAAACCTTTGAAAACCATTGACTGCTGACAATCTTTTCCAGATATATAATTGCCATTGCATCAAAATTAGAGGTCATTTTATCATATTCAGGACTATTACCAATTTATAATGGAACAAAATAGAGAAACTTAAAAAAAATCAATCTGTAGGTGTCGATATTTACTGGTAAGTAAAATTATTTCAGCAACGCTTAATTTTGATGCAGCATGCAAAGTCCATATAATCACCATTCCCTTCAAGCCACTGTTACGAGGTAAACATAAAAAAAACATCTACATCTGCTCCTTTTCAATGTTAACATAATATCGCTGCATCGAAAGATATGAAGAACGTAAATATTTCATGCATGTACGAGTGAAAGTGGGCTGTTAGATAAATTGTGTACTGATACATATCCTCTTGGGAAATCGGCAGCAGGGGCGAGTTATGGTGCTCGCTTGCAGCTGAGCCTGACACCTTCGTGGGGGAGGATGGAAGTACACGTGGTGCGGCCGAATGTGGAATTTCCAAACACGGGGAGGGTGCAATTCCTTCCCTTACTCCTCCTGAGGGTTCCATGCGAGAAATAATACCCCCTCGTTTCTCTTTTCGAAAGATAAGTTACTGCCCCGTTGTGATAATTGCGACTCATCTTTCAGTGTGAAGCGCATCCGTTCAAGCTATGAGCGAAATGCCGATCGTCAGTTCTACCCTGCAAATTCACCGTGATGACGTGTGGCAGGGGATGATTCAATACCAGGGACGTAACATCAAAATTTAAGTTTTGCTTAATTTTTAGTCACGGATAAAAATGTGAAATGATTCAAATAATGGAGTTAATGCCTAGTACAAGCACCCGAAGATAGCTTAGTTAAAAACTCTTCTCTAACCTTGCGACAAAAGTTGCTAGTAACGAAAAATAGTTAAAAATAAGTGTTAGATAAAATAATTTCAACAAGCTAGGCTGCATAGAATATAAGGATGCCTTTTCCTCCCCATTGCTTGCAGCTGTTCCCATCTCTTATCGTTCGAGGGGAAAAAGAAATCTTGAATCTGCCGGTTCTACAGTTAAATCTCTTTAATCTTGTTTTAATAAAATCCTCTTCTGCAGTACATTGAGGCGAATAATACATTTTCAACAACATCCCTGAAGAGAAGGAAGCCAGGCCTCAACGTTTATGGGGGCCCTATTTCATATTCTGGCAGATAGCATATAGAACGTCTTGAGCGTTTTAGTTCTATTTTCAGTAGAAACCGGTATTTTCAATCATTCACGGTTGATGAATACGAGATTTATTTACAACGTGTTTTTTCGGTCTTTTCGAGTTCTCATTAGGTAGAAATTGTTCTAGTGTGCCGAGAGAGATGAATAGGTTAGCGGGAAGTAGTGCGAAAAAACAAATCGCTCTAGAAGTATCTATATGTGTACCTATCGTAGTGATCCGGCTCTTAATAAAAGATGGCAGTTTTTGTTTTGACCGAGATACTCGAAGTCAATTCCCTTATTTGAACACGGTGGTTATTGGTGATCTCTCAATGGGCGATCGCCAATATCCACCGAGCCCAAAAGTTAGGTACGTGTCTCCTCGTTCATTTAGAAAAATAGTTGATTTATCTAGCCCCATTGTGGCTGTGGGACGTAGCAGAAGGTGTACTGTGGAACGTGGTAAAGCAAACCAATTGATCTTAAAGATGTGTGTGCTTGCGAAAGGAAACAAAAAGGGAGACCCAACCCACCCCAAGGCAGGATGGCCCCGTAGATTTCGCCGCGACGGCCGCCCACCAGTCGGATCGCACACATCCCCGGTTTCAATTTCGCCCGCCGTAAATCCTCTTCACCTCTTCGTCCGTATCTCTCTCCCGCATCGCCTCGTCTACTTCACCACCACTCCACCCCTCCCCCTCCCTTTAGTACCCCCCCTCTCTAACCCTAACCCCCCTCCGTAACTTCCCGCACTACACACTCGCACCATACATCAATGCCAAAAACCCTCCCTTTGTCTAAACCATACCTGCGGGTAGTGTTGATCCCGTCTCGGAGTAACGCCCCCTGCCACGTGAGGGATGAACCGTCGCGCGGAGAGGAACTGCGTTCCGAGTGAGTCGGAGGAGGGTAGGTGGGGCGTTGGCGAGGGGGTCGCGCGGGGCTGGGGAAGAGAGGTTGCGAGGGGGCGCCCGCATTATCATTCTTCCCGAGGATGTCGTGGTGGAGGGAGGGAGGGTGGGGTTCTTCGCCCTCCTCTCCCACTTTCGCCCTTTCCTCCCACTTTCGGCCAAAACAGTTGGAGAAACCACGTGTGACCCCCCGCCCTGCCTCCCCCCCCTAGGGAGGGAGGGGGGTGGGGAAGAACAGGTGCCCTCCGCTCCCCAGCGGATGATCGTCGTCATGTTGTCCCCGGGTCACGGTCCGTTTCTCCGCGTCTCTTTCCCTCACTAAGAACGCGCTCCCCTCAAAGCAATCTCCCGGGTCCGATCTGGAGCTTCGTCCCCCTTTGTGTGAGCTACGATGGAGGTCATTCTCTCCGGTAGAATCGCGAGCGGAACGAGGAAAAGGGGAAAGCAACTCCACTGCTCCTCTTCTCCTCACCGCCCTCATCATCTATCGTCCACTCGCCCCTAAGACGCCTCTGGTCCCTTAATGAGGTTTCAATAAGAGAGGCGGACGAGATCTAAACCCCGTCATCCCGCGCCTCCCTCTCCCTGTTATTTCTCGCCTCGTTTTCCCCCAAGCCTTCTCCTTCCGCTCGTCCCCTTCCCCGCTCAATAATTCTGCAACCGGCGCGTGAGGTGAGGCCTTTAAGTTTAAGCAACGAAGTCACTCACGTCAGGGTGACTCAAAACATCTCTCAGGGAGGGAACTTTTTGCGGAGCATTTATTTACACTCTACCATTTTGTGAGGAAAGAGTCACCAATTTATTTCACATTAGCGGTTTGGATGACTTGAGGTATCGTCAGATGAGGACATATTGAGTTACAACCATCAAAAATGTATGTCAAGTTACTTGTGTACTGCATATATGTATAATGTTGAGTGTGACCTGAAAAAGGGCTCAAAGAAGGCCGAAATCTTGAACTTTCTAAAACGTGAGTGTCCTTTTGCGTGTTATCTATTTTACTTTTGTCTTCTATTGTGTCGCCCAAATGTAACGTATGTGTGTGTGTATGTATGTATATATATATATATATATATATATATATATATATATATATATATATATATATATATATATATATATATATACCGGTAGATTACCTTAAAAAAAATATATATATATATATTTTTTTTAAGGTAATCTACCGGTTAAGGTAGGTTTTTGGATGGACACAACTACCAAACAAACATTTTATTATTCCTGACAAAACAAAAAATCTATCATCCTACTCTATCTCAGGTCCCTCTTCATCTCTGAGTACTTTCTTCCTACCTTCATCCCGTCCAACATCCCTATCCTGTTCCTTCCCTTTCCTCGTTTGCCAAACATTCTCCCCTCTATCACAGTCTTCAACATCCCACAGCCGGTCAACACCCCCCTTCATCCACTTTTCCTGCCTCCATAGGATTTCTCCCAATAAACCCCTCTCTTCACCCACCATACCAAGTACTTCCTCATTTGTTTTCTTCTCTGTCCATTTCACCTTCTCCATTCTTCTCCACACCCACATTTCAAAAGCCTCCAATCTACGTCTATCCTCCTGATTCAATGACCACGTTTCCGCGCCGCACATAGCTACACTCCATATCAAAGTTTTTATGAGTCTTTTCTTAACATCCTTACTCAAAGTCCCTGTCATCAACTCCCTCCTCCTTGTGAAAGCCTGTTTGCCTAGCGCAATTCTTCGCCTTACGTCCCTACTACTTTGACCGTGTTGGTCCAAAACACTTCCGAGATACGTAAACTGTTCTACCTGCTCTAGTTTTTGCCCTCCTACTTTAATGTTAAGCTTAGCCTTTTTCTTTCTAGAGAATCGCATAATCTTTGTTTTATTAATATTGATTTTCATCCCATACCTGTCGCACTGAATTTCCAATTCACTCAGCAATGCTTGCAGCCCCTTGGCTGACTGACAAACTAAAGCTTGGTCATCAGCAAACCTAACTGATTTTACGAATTCCCCGCCCACTTTCATTCCTACCTCCATTTCTTCCCATGCCTCTTTGATCATTTCCTCTGCATACAGGTTAAACAACAACGGTGATAATGGGCAACCCTGCCTTACACCCCTTCCTAACACTGCCCATCCTGACTCCCCGTTTCCCACCCGCACCTGAGCAGTCTGAGACATGTACAGGTTGCGGATTAGCCTCCTTTCCCTCCAATCTATTCCTATTTTCTGCAGAATACTCATTAGTTTTTCCCAATTCACTCTATAAAAAGCTTTTTCGAAATCTACGAAACAGGCAAATACCTCCTGGTTGTGTTCTATATTCCTCTCGATTAACAATCTCATTACTGCAATGGCATCACGCGTACCTCTCCCCTTCCTAAACCCAAACTGATCATCCCCTAAGTAATCATTTGCCCTACTCTCTATCCTTTTGTTTATGATCCTAAGAACAACTTTAGCTGCGTGAGATATCAAACTTATTGTCCTATAGTCCTCACATGACGTGGCCTTTACCTTTTTCGGAATAAGAACTAAAACTGATCTCACAAATTCTTCCGGCCAGATTCCCTCCTCATAAATACTACGGATCATCCCATATAGCCTCTTCCTCCCACACATTCCTAGCATTTTAAAAGTTCCACGGGAATGTTATCTACCCCCACGGCCTTATTTAGTTTCATCTCCCTGAATGTCCTTTCTTTCTCATTGCCTAGTATGCCTGGACCTAAGCTATCTTCCTCTACGTCATGTTCCTTTTCTATGTGTAACTTTGTTGGTCTAAGCTCTTTACTATACAGTTCTTCTATATACTCCTTCCATCTCTCTTTGATCTTCCCTGCGTCAACTATTACCTTACCCGCCTTATCTCTAACTGAAATCGTTGATCTCCCTTTCTTACTTCCCGATAAAGATGTAACTTTGCTATACAGCGCACCGATTTCACCCTTCCTCCGCAGACTTTCCATATCCTCGCACTGCGTCTTCCACCATGCTTCTTTTGCTTTATTTGTTGCCCGCCTCAATTTATTGTTTAATTCTTTGTACTTCGTTTTGCCTAATTCTGTATTTACGAGGGTCATCCGGAAAGTAGTACCCGTTCGTGCCGCATGAAGTGCTGACGACGCGAGTAGCCGCTGGACGAGGTCAGATAGCTTCAGTGGCTTGTCTGCCTTCTCTGAGCCAAGTTGCGTGACGCTAGCATTGCCTGTGTTGTTTCTGTGATTGTTTACAATGTTTAAAAAAATTGAGAACGCCGCCAGTTGTGAAGTGAGGGCAGTGATTAAATTCCTCAATGCAAGAAACGTTCGCCCATGTGATATTCATCGCCAATTAAAGGAGGTGTATGGAGACAATGTAATGGACGAGTCGTCTGTTCGGCGGTGGTGTCGCAACTTCAACATGGGGAGGGGGAACACACACGACGATGAGCGTTCGGGGAGACCGTCTGTCATTACAGACCAACTGGTGAGCTCAGTTGACGAATTCGTGAGGAACGATCGACCATCCACCGTATAGCCCGGACTTGGCCCCTTCAGATTTTCATCTCTTTACAAAGCTTAAAGACTTTTTGGCAGGAAAAAGATTTGACAGCGATGAAGAACTTAAAGAAGGAGTGACCCTGTATCTCAATGAGCTGGCGGCGAAGGACTATGCAGCAGGAATACAGAAACTTGTCACACGTTATGACAAATGCCTTAATTTGCTTGGAGATTATGTTGAGAAGTAGTTTAAAGTATCCTCCATTCCATTTTCGCCGCTCATCCATCTTCGTAATCATCTCATCCGTGATCCATGGTTTCCTAGTCCTTTTAAGATTAACTTTTCCAATAGTGTCTTTGGCGGCTTTAGACAACCCTTTCTTGATACTTTTCCATTTTTCTTCGATAGTACTAAGCCCTTTACCATCCTCCATGATTTACTCTACCGCCTGTTGGTACTCCTTCCTTTTCAAACCATTTAATGCTTCTACATTCCATTTTCTGACTCGCCGCCCCTGCCTTATCTTTTTTAAACGGGCGCTACATTTCATAACCACTAAATTGTGGTCAGAGTCCGCATCCGCTCGCGGGAAGCTGTGCGAATTTATCACACTGTTCCTAAACCTGTGTCTAACCAGGATATAATCTAGCTGATACCTTTCTGAGTCACCTGGCATTTTCCACCTGGCTTCTTCCTACCTCTTAATTTAATACTATGGCAACCCTTCGTTGGCTCTCGTCCCTGCCGCTGTATATTATTCTATACTTATCGCTCCAATAATCCCCGCTATCCTTCCATCTCACCTCGTATAGACCTAAAATATCTATATTTCCCCTTCCCATCTCTCACTTAACATTCTCCAATTTCCCTGTCCTCATCATTGTCCTAACATTCCACGTTCCTATTCTAACTAATTTGGTCTTCTTCTCCTGCGTCTTCTGTCCTGCTGCTGCTGGTTTTCCCTTGCAAGGGTTTCGTGGGATGACGACCGCGGAAGCCTTGCCTCCCCCGCTGCCGAGCACGACACACGGCCGATTGGGCCCAGCCCCGTGGTTGCCAGGACTCAAAATCTCTGTATTGTCCATCATATTTTTCTTGGGAATGATAATTGAGGTGGTTTCCCATTGCCACCATGTGACACCATCACTTACTGGCCACCCCACTGGGGTCAGACGCCATTGCAGCCGCCTCACTGAGAAACAGACGCTGCGTGGATTACCTTTCGTCTGGCTCCTAACCTTCGACCTATCTGGCATGGGTGACCCTACCAGGAGCAATATTATCACTCCCGCCAGCACAGCTCTAGGGGTCATCGGAACGCACAAGCCCTTCCACCACGTCAAGGTTGTAGTCCGAGGAGGGATATATATATATATACACACACGAGGGTCATCCGGAAAGTAGTACCCGTTCGTGCCGCATGAAGTGCTGACGACGCGAGTAGCCGCTGGACGAGGTCAGATAGCTTCAGTGGCTTGTCTGCCTTCTCTGAGCCAAGTTGCGTGACGCTAGCATTGCCTGTGTTGTTTCTGTGATTGTTTACAATGTTTAAAAAAATTGAGAACGCCGCCAGTTGTGAAGTGAGGGCAGTGATTAAATTCCTCAATGCAAGAAACGTTCGCCCATGTGATATTCATCGCCAATTAAAGGAGGTGTATGGAGACAATGTAATGGACGAGTCGTCTGTTCGGCGGTGGTGTCGCAACTTCAACATGGAGAGGGGGAACACACACGACGATGAGCGTTCGGAGAGACCGTCTGTCATTACAGACCAACTGGTGAGCTCAGTTGACGAATTCGTGAGGAACGATCGGCGCGTCACCTTTGATGACATCTGTGAGCATTTTCCCAATGTTTCTCGAACAATTGTTCATGAAATTGTTAAACACCATCTGCATTATGCTTGAAACTTGTCACACGTTATGACAAATGCCTTAATTTGCTTGGAGATTATGTTGAGAAGTAGTTTAAAGTATCCTCTTTCAAATAAAATTTTTTATGTTTGTTAATATTTACTTTTGTGTCTTTATTTCACGAACGGGTACTATTTTCCGGATGACCCTCGTGTATGTGTGTATATATATATATATATATATATATATATATATATATATATATATATATATATATATATATATATATATATATATATATATATATATATATATATATATATATATATATATATATATATAGCGGTGCTGGGCGCGCCTGGAGCGGCGCGCCCAGCCCAGGAGTCAGTACACTTATTTTCCGGACGAACCCTATATATATATATATATATATATATATATATATATATAGATATATATATATATATATATATATATATATATATATATATATATAAACATATATAAGACTCTCTTGAAGAAGGCCTCTGATAGGGCCGAAAGCTCGAACAATTTACTGTGTGAGTGTTCTTTTAAATGTGTCTATTCTTTTCTATTTGTGTTATATTGTGTATATTTCATGAATATATATATATATATATATATATATATATATATATATATATATATAATGGGCTGACACAACATAACACAAATAGAAAAGAATAGACACATATACTATAAAAGAACACTTACACGGTAAATTGTTCGAGCTTTCGGCCCTCTTAGGGGCCTTCTTCAAGAGAGACTGAAAATATGCTATGGATCAGGAGAGGGGAAAGAGTTATGGGCGTGGAGGGGAGGTGTGGAGGGGAGGTGTGGAGGGAATGCTGGGAGGGAAATTAAATATGGCGGTTAAGGGTGGGAATTTTGAAGGAACGGAAGGACTCGCCTCCCAGCCTACTGCCTACTCCCCTCTCCCTACATCCCCTCATAGCCCCCCACCTCGTTCCCACGCTAATTGCCTCTCAAAAAATATTATTTATCTTTTATCATGCAAACATTGCACTTCCTTCTACATAGGTGAATGCATTACCCCCTTATCCATCCGAATGAATAATCACCGGTACTCCTGTAATTCTGCCTCACTCTCTTCTCTTCCTATCCCTTCACACGCCAATTCCCACAACCTTTCATTCGACCAGTGTTTTTCCCTCAGCATCCTAGAATCCCTACCTGATTCAGCTACCAACATAGAGGTGAGAACTCGTGAATCCGCCTGCATACTATCCTTCCGTTCCTTCAAAATTCCCACCCTTAACCGCCATATTTAATTTCCCTCCCAGCATTCCCTCCACACCTCCCCTCCACACCTCCCCTCCACGCCCATAACTCTTTCCCCTCTCCTGATCCATAGCATATTTTCAGTCTCTCTTGAAGAAGGCCCCTAAGAGGGCCGAAAGCTCGAACAATTTACCGTGTAAGTGTTCTTTTATAGTATATGTGTCTATTCTTTTCTATTTGTGTTATGTTGTGTCAGCCCATTATTGTGCCGCTCGTATGAGTTTTTCCGGACAATCGTTATATATATATATATATATATATATATATATATATATATAACATATATATATATATATACATATATATATATATATATATATATATATATATATATATATATATTTATATATATATTCATGAAACACGACTACTATGAGACTTGCGAGCACTATGTCTTCTGTAGCACTGGTGACTCAATGTATTTTCACCTAATAATTCGGCAGGTCATTCATTTTATTACTGTAATGTGAATAAATTGCTAATAAATGGTCTATTTGCAATATTTTTAATTTAATTTCCTCACCATGGTAAAATTCCATGGAAGTTGATTACCATATACAGTTCAGTACTTTACCGTTTACTTATTTTCATACTGATATTCGCAAAATAAAAGATATCTCATGTTTCATTGTAGCGAAATAGAGGAAAGAGGATGATACAAAAATGAAATTCCTAAAGTGAAAAGTAAAAATATTTGGTACAACTTACGCAGTTCTGCATATTAAAAAATTCGATTAGTAACGTTTCAAAGTTATATATCCCTAAGTATGGACTTAAATATTTCTTTAATATGGAGTAAGTTCGTAACTTCGATAAATAATTATTGGTGAACTTTAGGTAAACGGCATAACGCTCATTTACGAGTATATAGTAAAAGGCTTATTAAGGCTTACGGTAACTAGAAATTCATATAGTGTCTCCATGGGCCACGGACATATTATTCGATTCATTGGTTTTTCAAAACCGGCGAAGGGATATTTTTGATTATTCTTTAGTATGCATTAGTGTTAAAAAGGAACCAAATTAGCGAAAACTGGTTATCTTATTTGAGTTGAGTGACTGGATGAGTAGTGTAGACTGAGAGAACGGAGCGGATGATAGCTTTCTCTTTCGCATATAGATGGCCATCAAATTTTCGAGATATTTAAATGGCTTGACTGTGACAGTGACGAATCGTGCCGTTTTCACATGAAAAAATACACCAGCTTCATTTCGAATCGCTGATGTCGTCGTTGACCAGCCTGGCATGTGGAACAACGGAGAAGAATGGATTATTTCATTCGTTCTCATATTCTCTTTTTTACTATGTGTCAACTCTCGTGATAGGTGGGCGGAATGGACCACCCACACGCTCGCACATACTCACACATACACACAGGCATACAAACCACACACATCCCTGTGCCAAAGGGAAATGAAAATAACACAGCGCTTAACTTGAAAACATCAGGGTTGTTATGCCATTCAGCGTTTTAACACGACTTATTCTGGCGATTTTTTTTTTAATTTACATGAACGTGTTATCCTATAACCCACTGAGAAGGTACGTGGTCATGCAGGGTATGCGGGAGTTCAACATCAGTCATACGCAATCTAATTCATGAGTTGCTAAAATTTTAGTTTCTAAGAAATAAAATATAAATTAAACCATGGACATACTTTCACTACAATCTTTGCGTACAACACACACGTATGTACATTTAAAATACAACTACACCCTCAGAGACTGGCTTCTAGTAAGGGGTAGAGAAAAACCTACATCTACATAATATCCCTCATGCCGTTGTAAGGGCGTGTGGCAGGGGCTGGAAGGTCATCTGCCATCATTATGACTGGTGATCTAAAAATGTCTTAGGAATAATGGAAACTACAAAATATTGTCTATTCACCATAACTTTTTTCTCAGTAAATTTACTGAGGCAAATCCCTCAAAGTTAATGGGAAAAGTGGCATTTTAAATGTCGAGCATGCCTCTCCTTCTTTCTTAATTTTATTTTGCTGATATTTCATATCGTCATTCGACAGAACTGGTATATATTAGAAATATTTATAATGAATCATCTGAAAAGATGTCTAATTATAATTAATACAAGAAATCTAGTCTATAAATTAACCTTTGGTCCATAAGTGTATCCCGATTACAAAATGGTAGTTAATTCATTTCAGGCAATAATTGGAAAAGTAATCGTTTCGGGGACAGAAGACTTCAATGAATGTTGACTGTAACAGTTGTAACTTGGGTATTGAAATTGATCGTAGGTCGTTCTGAGCTTACTTCAGCCGGTACGCACAACTCGAAACTTGAACGGAGTACCATCAAATGATCGTGAAACCTTAGATGGGAGGAATCGTCGCTCAAAAAATGCATCTCATTAATCTTATTCCCTGTTTACATAAGGCAAACAATCTTACCAAGGTTGAAAAATGCTCTTCCACTTGCAAAATTTGTGAAAATTTTCCAAGCAATACAGAAGAGCAAAAGTGAGTCATATTTTTTCTTAATTGAATCTGTACGTAATGAACACTTTTTATAACATTTTGATAGAGAAAATAATCTCAAAGCACCGTGGATTCTTCAATCACAGAATTTGACTAATGACAGTCTCGAAGAAAAATTGACGTCTCATTGGTGGCGGAACCCAGACTACTTTCATTGTATGATAGGAAGGGCAAAAATTAGTGCAAAAAATATCCTCGCAAATCTCCAAAGGCTTCTCCTTGGTTTCAGCTGAGTAGCTCTAGTCACTATCCCTTAAATATTACGATACGATTGTTTCGACATTCATTCTTGCCTTGTTTTAGAATGAGTTAATCTACATATATTTTGAAACCTTTTTGATCCATCTACAAATACAATTTCGAACTGAGTCTGAATTATTAAAATTTAAATTCCATGATTATCTATCCGTTAGGACGTCACAGAAGACTAGTCTGACAATTTTGAATACCATATACACCAGCACAACTTTATTTTAAAGAATAAACAACAATCTCATATGAAATCATGACCATAGGAATTTCATATTATTTACATGAAATGGTAATAGCATCTGTTTGATAATATCTGCTGTGGATGCGAAAATAAACTTTTTTGGTATGTATCCATTTTGAAAACTAAATTATCAATGTTTGTTTTATTTTCAAAATATTTATTTAACGCGATGTTTTACTCTGCTCGCATGAAGATTCCCTGTGGACCAACAAAGCGTTCTCAGAAAACACCTTTTTTGACGACCGCTGCTTTAGACTGTGAGAATGAATACTGATAATGGTATAAATTTTTTTCTTCACGACTCAATTAAAGCTTTCTTTTTCTCCTTGCTTCATCTTGCTTTGGACGTTGTAATGTGTTCATATCATGGGTATGGATCTTACTAAGCAAAACTAACCGAGATGGACGGAGGGAGATATGCATACTCACTTCTTCTTCCCTATGAGAAAAAAAGAAGGGATTACACCTGCGAGTCATTTGACGGGAGGTCGGTCCCCACAGTAGGCAAAGAGAGGGAAAAAAATGAACAAATTCCAATCCCACGCGCGCGCCTTTTCGCACGACGGACGTAGTGCGTCAGTCACCGCTTTCGTTCTCTCTCTCTCTCCCTCCCTCCCTTCCCCAACCTCCTGACCCTCCATTTCCAGGCTGCCACTCCTCCCGTTCTAAATTCCCCTTTGTATGTGTATACGTATATCTCTCTGTCTTCCCTTTTTCACTTCTTACATCCCTCGAATGTAGCAAACGATTTCACGGCATTATACCTAGACCAAGGGTTACCAAGCCGGAGTTCAAGTACCCCCATGGCTTACGGGAAGCTTGAAGCGGGGTTGCTGGGAATAGTGGATTAAATGATCAATTCATTTAATTCGCTCTTTGGTAACCTTTTGGTATTCCATGACAATAATTTAGAGGTTTATATTTTTCTCAGCGTCAACAAAAAACAAAAAATCTGTAAGGCGACTGTTATTCTTTAATCTTCAGTTGTCTTCACATTTATGAAATCGAAAAGAGTAAATATAAAATCCTCTTCCAGCTAAAAATTTGTCCACCTTTACTTACGAATTAAACTTAGTAACTGCTTACAGTGCGATTACATAGTTACTACTCTCAGTCAAATTATCTCATAAATTGTCAATTTTAATTTAACAATTTAACCAATTTTAAATTTAACAATTAGTCGTTATTCCGGCCTTTACTCGTAAATGGTATTATTCAAGGATCAGAATCGGGAGAATTGGAGTAGTTGGGGCCTGATTGGTGAAGTTACACCCCCTGCCACACATCCTTATCACGGTTTGCAGGATAGTTTAGGGATGTAGAAAGCAATATGCTCGTTACCTGAAGATTTTGGTCATTCATTAAAATCCAGATCATAAGTTGTGCGTTTGTTGGTATTGTAAATGTTATGTCACCAATACCTTCGTAAATAACTAAATATTTTGTTCAATGTATTATCTAAAGTAGATCGAGCTATTGCACGTCTTTTCAGCAATTTCCAGGAAACATTTAAGTTCTCTTCCCAGAAAGGGACATAGTGATGAAGAACTGATTTTTTTCTCGTCCCAAATCGCGTGCCTTTTTATTGTATGCCCGGTTTTCATAAACAGGTGGGTAGGTAGTGAAATTGCCAGATTAACTCTCACTCATTTATTTTCTTTCGAGCGCTTACCTTTACAGTAATAAGCCAGCTTTATAGAACCTTATGACATTAGTTTTATTATTTATCAACTAAAGATTTTTATGGAAATTTAATGTATCCGATTTTGCTTTATCTTAAGTGGATACATGTACATAGAGAAATTTTATTTGCCGTTTTAACAACTGAGCGTTACGGTTAGATTGACGAAAACCCACCGGGTTAAGGGTAGTTCGATACAGGTTAGGAACCCCAGTTCTAGATGGCGAAGAGAGACAGAGGGGGAGAAGGGGGGGTTAAGGAAATAGAGGGGGAAGGAAGAATAAGAAATCTCGTCGGCGCTCTCTTATCGGCCGCCGGCAGACCCGCACCGTCTCCTGCGAGGGCGGTGATGGTTTTGGGCGGGGGTCTGTCTGCTCGCCGACAATGGGGGCGTCCCTGGGGCGAAAGCACATTCCCTGATCTCTTCCCCGTTTCCCTCCCCCCGGCTCGTGGGCCCCCCTCACCAACACGGCCACTCTGCGCGGGAGTAAATGAACCGCCGACTGCGTGCTGCTCTCGCCGATTGGGAAGGGAGGCTGTGGGTGTACTCGTAGGGGAAGCTTGTGGATCTAGATTCCGGTAGGGCGTGGCCAATTGCTTCTGAAAGAAGATATGTAGAAAGGGAGAAATAGAGAGACAAAGGAAAACTTATTTCATGATATTTATTTTATTCAACTTGGATAGATTTTTAAAAATATGTAATTTCTGCTAAAAACAATGTATTAAGTTTTTTAAATATCCAACTAAAAATATAACAATTGGATGGTTACGAATGAAATTTACACATTTTTTAGCAACATTAAGGAAAATATACTCACTATAAAATGAAGTCTTACTTTAAAGTCTTCTTCATCCTTTTCATGAATTTCTAATTTGCCTCCGGTCCAATTTGTAGAGATTATTGACGTCAGGAGCCGTTCAGCGTGTATTTTACTATTATATTCCTTACTTATACAGTTTTACACTGCTTTAACTTAGTGATTATACTTGAGAAATGGAATAATATAATATATATCTCTAAGGTTGTATATATAGTATGAATTAATTCCCTGTTTAATCACAATAATCACTGTCACTGCAAGTGTATAAAGTCACCTCGTATGAAAAAGAGGTTCTACGTAACACCAAGGGAAATTTTATGTTCCCTGTTTTCCATGGTAGATTAAATAATTATGATAAATGAAGAAATGTAGGCTCAGGATGATTCTATTATCAAATACTCTCAAGTGCTCTCAAATACCCTCGCGCGTTATTAAAATACAAAAAATCAAACCCAATAGTTCTTATGCGTCACTTAAATACAAAAAATAATCATTACATATTAAATTCATATGTACAAGTGCATGGTATAACGAAAATATTGCTACGCATCCACTATATGGGGCAACTAGTGAGCCGTTACCTCGACGTAGAGTGTATTTGCCCGACAATTTAAGGAAATTGTTAAGGCCATGACAATTCTCCACTTGTTTCCTACTTTTATATTTCACAATGTGCGAGGAAGAGGGGGGACATAGAGAGAGAGAAATGGAATAATAAAGGAGGGAATGAAAAAGAAGGTGAGATATAGAATACTATAGATTTTTTCCTTTATTTTGTCTTAGCCAGATGAGACAGTGATGTTCAATCTTCTTCCAGAAACGACAGACAGGGAAAGCGGAGGAGAAAAAGTGATTGAGAGGAAGCCAGAGTTATCTACACATGATAGAATCAATCACTCGGAATTGTAGGGAGACCCAGGTGCTCACACATTTCCTTCTAGACTCCCTCGCAACAATGAGCAGAATTGCTGCCAGGCTACTTATCAATCTCCGCTTTGTTCCACCGTGTGTTACTAATGTCAAGTTAAATAAGCCGTTTGACTGAAATTAAAAAAAAATGTTGTACTTGAAATCAGAAAAAACGAGCGTATGATGTTAAGCTCATATTGCAAACCTTTTAAGGAAAGACTATTTCCTTAAGCCTTGCCATAATCACTTGTAATGCCACTATTTCCTCTCTAGGACTTGAGATTGCATTAATTTATCAATGTAAATAACGAATAAGAGGGCTCTTTGCAATCGGTAGAATTAATTCGCGATATAAATAATTATCATTCCAAAAGGCATAAATTATAGTTAAAGAAGAAATCATTGAACTTAGGGGTTAATATCTTAAAGAGAGTCTAAAAAATTATACTGAAACCCATAGGTTCAAGAACAAAAATAAAAGATTTCATTCGTATTAGATTTCATTCCAATGCACAATAAAACAGAGAGAAATTTCTGATTTTTAGATTTTAGAGCCTATCAGAATGATGAAGTTTGATAGGAGGCAAGAGAGAGTTATTAACGAAACGTCAACGGTTGGAGAAGTTGTTACACGCAGACAATTTGAAGTTTTCCAAGTAAATGTTGAATACTGTGCAAATTCCGGAGTTCAAATAAATACTGGAGTAAAACATTTTTACTCATTGCTATCAAAAACATTGAATACCATTTTAAAATAACAATTTAATTTTTTTCGACTGATTCAGACATGTTTGCTGTTAATCTAGAAAGAGATAAGTACTTTACTTGGTTGTGCGAAAATCAGAATATATGAGTTTTTTTATTCATAAGACGGGAGACGTGATTATGAACGGGAAATATAAAAAAATTTAAGAGGTAAACAAATAAAAAAAGCACACAATGATGTCTCATGTTACTGCCTCTGTGCAAGTGGAAGCGCATAGGGCAAATTGCCGTCCCCGGTGCAAATGGGGTAACGTCCTTCCATGTCAACCTAGAGGTCGTGGCTTATATGTATTCCCACCTAGTTGGGTTTCGGGATAGAATTAAATAAATATCTTTCCTGGACTTGAGAGTAAACTACTGTCGGATTCGAAATGGCCAGAATCTGGAATTTTGAAATGTGTACTCTCGTCAATTTATCCAATGAGCAAAGCTATAACAACCTATTACTTAGCTTCAGGTACGAGCTAAATACCCAACTGAAAATATTTATTCAAGAGTAAATTGTATGACTTTTTGTAAGATAAATCATGTAAAACTGAAGAAAAACATAGCAAAATGGGCGATTGGTCAAACTTAGGTGACCAAGCATAAGAAGTTTGGTTTGTGCTTAGTAAATATCACAGTAAACAAAGGAGACTATTGCCATACTTTCAGCACTTTGAATGAATCACTATTTATTCATATTTTGAATAAATTACGATTCCTTTAATGGATTTAAATGTATATATATATATATATATATATATATATATATATATATATATATATATATATGTGTGTGTGTGTGTGTGCGTGTATATATGTATGTATATGTATATATATATATACCTGTATATATATGTATATATATATATACCTGTATATATATATATATATATATATATATATATATATATATATATATATATATATATATATATATATATAAATTTTTTTTTTAAATGTATGTTCGCAAAATCTGCATCACAGTCCTCAGGTTATTAATATTTGATGTGAAAAATTACATACGAAAATATAAACATTTAAAAAAACTAAGGGACGCCAAAATTTCCTATCGGTTTTCAAATTATAAAGTTCCCGACTTTTTTGGCATACAATTTTACGGAAGAAACAGTATCTTTAATGTGAGAGGCTGGGAGAAAAGGAGCATTTGACTACAATTGAAGGAAACTTCAAAGGGCGGCTGTCAAGATACATCTAATGTTCAGAGTCATCAAATTATGGTTTATACCATTGATGCAATGTATAAAACTCATGCATGAGTATTTTAGAACGTGCAAAATGCTTAGCTCAAACGAATAAATAGATTGACTAGTGTAACGAACTTTCAAAGTCCACCGTTTTTTCATTTTGAATCCTTCAGAAGACGACTTGAGACTGGCCCTCGCACAAGAAAGGCCTTCGTAACTTTTCTTACTCCCACGTCTTGGTGAAGCTGAGATATTCAAATGACTGCCACCATAAAATTTTAAGGAAACTTTTCTGAATGCCTCCTTATTACGGGTGAAAAAAAATAAATTAGTCTCACGTGCGGCCGACGCCGCAGCTTTTTGTCGGCCCTCTTAAGCATGGGAGAGAGTTGACAGTCGGAATATTTTTGTCGTATGTCGTGCAGGTAGAGGAGGTGGGAGGGGGGGGGGGAAGACTCGCACTGCTGAAGCTAATGGGGGGAATATCTCATGCTAAAGCTGACGCTAATGGACAATGAAGAGGAAAGCTATTTGCCACGGCCCTCGCTCGTGAAGCCACGCAAGCTGAATGGTGAATGAGACGGCGCCCTAATAAGCGGCAAGAGTGGGAGGGAGGACATTCGCACCGAGGACGAAATTAACCAATAGCCGCTCTTTCAACAAAGCGCAGGCACACTCCTTTCTCGCGGAAAACCGTTAAGCAGTCACTCCCTGATTGATGATAACAAGTGCCTTGCGCAATCCGTCGCCAGGACCTGCGACGAAAAGCGCAATCAATGGCGCAGCATATGAACGCTGCAAAATCGGAAGCAAATTAGTTCGTGCGAGCTTCACCGAATTAAACATACATTTCAAAAATAATAATTTTTAATATCGTTTTATTGGCCAAATAATAGGTGTGTGGCGGGGAATAGGCCGTGCCTACAGAATTATTAGTTCAAACAAACAATTTAATAAATACTAATTCATATACGAGTACATACGCACTCGTACACGTGAATGCGTATTTAAATCATGTAATAATTGTTGTACTTGACCAATTATTAAAAATTTCAGCAATAAAGTTAGTTTAATTTTTTCAAACACTTGAGTTACATGTTTCTATTCTTGCGTGTCGTGCTTGGGAAGAATGAGTATTAGACTCTGTCTTTGACGTTGTCTATCTCCCTTGCGTGTATTTTATCTCGGTCGTCTAATCGATCAATATAATTCGGTACCATTTCCTCTCGGGCGTGAGATAATCCAGGTTGCCTGTATCATTTCAGAAGTCTTAGTTTTGCCTCCTCTCCTCGGGAATGCCCCCAGTCTATTTCACCCAGTATACCCGTGACCCTTATTCTCTTATCTTATCAATGGTTTTTTAAATCTAGGGGATTTTCTCTGAATCTTATCAAGGTTATAGAGTCACATTTTCTCTCATTGATCTCAGATACCTGAAACGTTTCCTAAATGGCTAAGTAGCACCTCTTTCATACATTCATTACGTTTTCCTACAACCCGTCTAATGAAATTTAGCTTCTTTAAGAATAACCCACCTGTTCTTCTAATATATGAGCCTCATGAACGGTTGGATGTCATTTTAATACCTAATACTCAATTGACCCATTCTAAAATGCTTTACTCGATCCAATTAATTTAATAGTTTACTTTTTGTTTATATTTTATTAAGTTTCAAAACTTCAAAGCCCTATATTTTCTGGTATTTAATTTAAACCCTCGTCCTGTACACGGCGCCGATTTCTAGTCTAAACCATTGGAGAGTTGCACGCAATCTATCGGTGTTCTTATTGCTCTGTAATTCACTGTGTCTGCAAATAATCTAAGATAGCTGGTGACGTGAGAGATTAAAGTCGTCTATGAGTAACGTGAAGGGTAGGAGCCCTGTAACACCTCCTTGCGGCACTGCTGAATTTACGTCCACCTCTAATGTTCCACATGTTGGAGAATCATTATTTTCCCGTATTACATTTCATTTTCTGTATTGTTCTATAGTGGGTGTCTCCAATTACTAAATACCTCATTTCGATCATAACAAGAAAAAATAAATTTTGAAAATCTTAAATAAAAAGTGTCAATAGGATTTAATCAACTTACTGAAACATGATGACTGCATTTAGTGATGACTTATAAACCCGGTGACTCACGAATGGCCAAGAAAATTGTTATCATTTTACTCCTTACGCCACAAATTGATAGCAGGTTATTTTAGCAACGGCGTTGAAAATGTATTATTTTCTCCATCGGATTCCGATAGGAGAAATCTTTGACAGTAATTTTAAGAAATCAACTGTAAAACCGTCAGATTTAAAATGTTCTGAGTAATTTAGTATGTCCCTTTGGTTACTAATAGCTTCTATTGTATTCTATTAAACTTATTAAAAACATTTAAAGATGGGTCCTTTTCCGATGACACCAAGAACATAATACGAACCCCAACGTATTACGGGCGGAGGGATCACGAATGTAATTTTAGAGAGATTGACTGCAAGACAGACAGATTTAAATGGTCATTTTTTCCAAGAACAATAAGAGACCAGAATTCTTATAATCTAAATCCCGCAGGAGCCGGCTCGACATAATAAGTATTAACCTACAAGGTAGCGACTGCCCATGGTTATACGATTATATTTATGTTTTTTTTGCAGGTTCCCCTTACCTTTCCCCATCCATTTGAAAAACCCTAACCCCCTCCTCCCTTAACCTTTCCTCCTGGTGCTGCACACCCTGCCACACACCTTTTTGGTGGCTTGCAGGGTATTGATGTAGATGTAGATGTATGCGTGGAGAAGTATATATATCTCACTTAGATACTGTTGTGCATAAAATTGTAAATATCATGGTTCACGTTGTTTGAATTGGTTTAATTAATATTAATGCTGTAACTAAATATTTTAAGAAATTTTTAATTCCATGAGTTGAATCACCCCTCCAATAGGGGTGGCTTGCAGAGTGCCACGTAAAGAGTGGAATTACGTCTTTAGAATAATTCTTTTTCCTTATTTATTCAAATGTTTATCTGCAACATATTGATGCGAGACAGTTCCTTGCGATGTTATTCAAACGACTGACTTAAAATATGTGATTACGTGGAAATTTAAATATATTCTATGTCCATAATACGCATGATGCTGTGATTTGACGAATGTTTTAACTTCAGCTCAAACGTGAATTCTTGTAATTGACTGCGGTTGGAATCCGGGAAATAAGTGGGTTGGAATACGCAAACATAACTTCCACTTGACTTTGACTGCGGGCTATAATTTCAGACGTTTAAGCTCTCAAAGCATTTCGCGCGTGGGGCAATTCGAAATAATCCCGCATGAGTGGAACGAATTCCTCCTTCCCACTCCCATGACGCAGGCAGCTCGGCGGCGTAAGGCTATTACGCGAAATTTCGTCGCTTGAAATTCCTCCGGCAGCCTCCAGTGCTCCTCGTCAGACCCACCTTCTTTGGAGCGAAAGGACCCTTTGATCCGGGAATATGACGTCACTTCCTGGATATGCCTGTCTCTATCTCTCTCTCTCTCTTCTCCTCCCCGCGTTAAAGAGCTTAGGCGACGTGGGACAATCCCGCAGAGCCGCGCTGTAGGTTCGGAGAAGAAGGCAGGTGTGTGTGTGTGTGTGTGTGTGTGTATGTATGTACGAGAGAGAGACAGACAGGGGGATGGAGTTGGGTGGGGTAGGTGTGCTCTTTTCCATTGCTCGCAAAGATCTCCTTATCTGCTTTTCTCTCAGCATCACTCTCCAGCTGAGAACGGAATAAAAGCAGCTTGAATATAAATAGGCGACAAGATTAAAATTTGATTTTGCCGCAAGAGTGGAGGCTGAACTAGAATGGAATACATTTCTTATTAATTCACGGGAAAGACACATATCTCCCGCCCTTCGCCCCCACGCTTGATGGCCGGAGGAGACAATGCACGCGAAAGACGAATTTGATCAATGCCGAAGGACCGATATCTCATCTCATTATAGGCTGCATTTTGCATGGAAATTAATCCTTAGTTATCATATAATAGCCATCTTCAAATGGACCTCAAGAGTTTGCATATGAATGAACAATGTCAAGATGTGTTATTTCGCGTGAGTTTAGACCTCACCTTAAATACGCGTTTGGTGTTTGGGGCCCTTCGCGGGACTTAATTACGGAGTTCAAATGGATACCACAACGAAAATCTGCCCGTTTCGCGAAGAGCAATTTCGGACAAGGATAATTTATTGCATTATTATTATGAGAAAGCCTTTTTTTGGGGGGGGGGACCTTTGAAACGTTAAGATAACTGGCGTGACTGATTTTTTAGAAAAGTGCAAATCATTCTGTTTTATCGGTGGCATTTTCACGAGCGCCTTATTACATCCGTAGGCGAGACCAAAGTGAGAAGTTGAAGGGAATTGACGGCAGAACTGATCGCTAAAAGGTATCATTTCTCCCTCGCACAATCTGAGTGCTTAATAGTACCGTAAAATTAACCAAACTTCAATAAATAATTACTCAAATGTATGATGACGTGACATCTCTTGTTAGGTGCGGCTGGCGGTTTAATTAGCACTCTCGTGGGATCCAGCAGCATACGATTATGTAGATAGGTGTCTTACTAAGCAAACATCAAACAGTATAAGATGCCTTTAAAGTGTATTATAAAAAAACTGAATGATATAGGGGTCTTTTTCTAATATTATTACTAAATTAGTCGGAATAGAAACACTTCATCAGCATTAATGGTTGTATTTTGTACCACAGTAACAACGAATATTTATCTATAGAAGTAGCAGTTCATCGGGCCAGGTCCTTCGAATATTTTCCTTTGAGAATGCATTAAAAATGATGGAAATAGCTATGAAAAATAAAAAAATACATAAATGTTTAGGGATGAGGCTTTAAATGCTCTTCATGATCTACGTTATTGTATTTTGTCACTTGTTTCATTTAACATTCCTTAAAATTCGCCATCTTGTTTCTCTGGGAGGCTAATACAGCTGAGAGAAACACTAAATGTTTTAAAATAGATCTAATGATATGGCGCAAAAGGAATCAAATTTCTACGAGACACTACGGATTGGAAAGAAATATTTTTAAAATTAAGAATTCAAATGAATCTCTTTTTATACTTGAAAATTTTAAATGCTTGGTCCTTTGGGCTTGTTGAAATAGGGTATTTCATTAATAATTGAAGTTTTACTCTAATTTTTCTGTTCGATATTCTGCCTTGGTTTGCTAACAAGTAATAATTAATTGGTAAAATTCTTTACCCATTATAAAAAGTAATAAATATAATAATAATTTTTTTGCCTATAAGACCCATGAGTCTAATATGCATATCATATTTCATTTTAGCATCCAGAGGATATATTATATACATGAATGTAAATATCACAGTATCCCCCAACGACTAAAACTATGCTGCCATGGGGTCTTAGGGTGCCGTTTAGTTGTAGATGTAATGACTTAAGAGCAGAAACCCAGTGTCATACGCTATTCTCTTACCTTTCATGATAATTTGCAGATCTACATCTACATAGTGCACCTCAATCAACTCATACGATGTGAGGCTGTCGATTATTCTCCACCAGGGAATATGTGATCTTTATTTTCTCTTACCCTTATTTTATTTTATTATCTTTCATATAGTTCGTCCCGCATATGATAAGGATTATTTTACAATTAAACACCTTAGTATCTATGAAGTTTTATAAAAATATTGCCAATCGAATTAATACTTAAAAATTTCTAAAACTCACTAAAATTTAAGCAGCATTTCATTTTGATGAGCGGTACCTCGATGCGGGGTCACCCCCTGCCAAACACTCTTCATGCAGCTTGCAGGTTGTCTACGGTGTTGTTATAGAGGCAAGCAGTGGGAAAGGACTCCAGTAGTCTCAGCTCGAGAGACTGGCGAGATATAAAAATACTGCATGTGAACGCACGGAGTGTGGCAGGGGTTGAAAAGGAAGATCGGGCGTGGCTTCAGGTCCACATTCTCCCCTTACAATAAAAAAATAAAATGTCACCTTAAGACACCTTCAACGGGAGCGCCGAGCGAGGTCGAAAATCGGACCAACCCTCCTTTCTTAAGAGGGAAAGCTGATTTTAAGTGTTAAGCCTTTGAAATAAAATAAAAAAAATTCTTCCCCCTTCCTCAGCACCCTCCCCTTTTCCGCCCACTTTTCACACTCCCTCCCACCCTCCACTGGGGATTTGAGTTGGAAGAGGATTGTCGTCTGGAAGCCCACGCGTTTCGGGGGCATGCACAGACACAAGCGCGCGCACATGAACACACGTACGCGAATCCGAGAAGCCTTTAATGGGGTTTATAGTGAGCGGGCGGGGTTCCATATCCGTCGCAGGGGTAGAGATTTGGCGAGAGGGGGGGGAGGGAGAGGGGGCGTTTCTTAAAGAGGGTTGAAGGGTGTTTGGAATAGGAGAGGTTAGGGTTTTCTTATCTAAATCTCGCTTACTCTGAAGTTACAAAGATTACCTAACGTCGGGTGCAATGCTTCCCAGACGACTGCCTTGAAGAAATGCCCTCCCGAATTTAACGCTCTATTGCTTTTCCGGCCCTTAAAGAATAAAATGGATGTATGTAAATGAACAGCAAAGAAAGAGAGTGCTTGGTATGGAGGGAAGAGAAGTTTGCTGAATTACGGAGAAGGCACTAAAAGATGTAACAGGGATATTGAGTTGTCATTTGATTATGAAGACATAGAGTAGAAATTACTAATACAAATGGGTAAACGAGGCAAAGGGATGAAATACGAGTAAATGAGCATTTTAGTAGGGATTTCTGTGGTAGAAATAGGTAGAAATAATGTGTAGTTGTTTATCGATTTACCGTCATGTTGAGTGTTCGCGTATTATGTTTCGTACTAGGGGTGGATATGAAGAATAGCAATAATTTATACACTTTTGCATAAATGGCTGGTATTCTGACACTCCCACCAAACAAACTTGCGGAAGCTTGCGTGGTATTGTGTGTACATGTAGATGTAGCTGTACTTGGTCGCTAGATCCATCAAAAATCTTCCAAGAACGGTATATTGTTAATTTTTTTCCCGAGTGCCAAGCAAGGTAGGAGAGAGTTTTTTTCTCGCATGGTGATATAAGGAATGAAAAGAGGCTCGTATTCAATGGGATTCCAAGCTTCTCCTTGGTTCTTGGCCAACTCCCTGTTCTCTGCCTCCTCCCAGCATTCATTTTCGAGGTGTGTTCAGGGAACAGCGAGGGGATCCTTAATGGATCACAGTGTCAACAAAACCCTTTTCAGGGGCGGATCCCCGGGGCGTGATACCCGAGAGGGAAGGTGACTGACTGTTTGAGCACATCTCACGGAGGAGTACGTGGAGTTTCTAATTTAGTTCTTATCAGGCGTCACGACCTGGCACCTCGGTTTTCCATTTTTGCCTCGACGTCGAGGGACTTTTTTGTATCAGTAGTAGAAAAAAGTATGGAGCTTACCCGACAGAGTTCAGTGAAAATGTATTCTTTAATGCTGCTAGATTTTTTTCCGGAGTAAAATAATGTTCGTGATCCATTTTTTAAAGAGATGTACGTATAATGCAAAGCTGAAATGCCAATTGGACAATCATGTTAAAAAAATTCATATTAATTTTTTTTAATATCAATCTAGTGTTATTATCTGTTTCATATCAGTTAAATCTGATTTCTGGGCTTTTATGAAAAAATGTGCCATCTGATTACAAAAACTAACCTTACGATTCCTGTAATCAAATGACGCGTTTAAATGTGCTACTATTTAAAATATATAGGCCCAGCATTTTCCAAAGCTACCAGTCAGTTGGTAAGTCCCTGTAGTCGTTACATATATTTTATTATAACCAGCTATATCAATGGTTTATACATATTGATAACTAACAACTACGCAACACTTAACTTTTATGTTACCTGCCTGATGTGAAATCTCCCCTTGCCACCCACCCAAACGATGGCTTGCAGGGCACCACGTAACGATAGATTCATAATAAATGGTGCAACACTTTTTACTTCCCCCCTACCTACGTACATTCCTCCTGCCACAAATCTTTATGGTGAATAGTGGGACATTTATGTAGATGTCCCCTTTATGAGTTATATTTGTTGCGTAAGTTTTATATATAATTTTGTAGATGAATTTCTAATCAACATGTATCTTTCAGAAACGGATGATAGGACTAAATTGAATCATCACCATCACATAGATATATCAACCCGAAGGTTGATAAACCTACGTCTAAATCTACATGATAACCCGCTAGAATGCTACATAAGCCCCCACTAGAATGTGCGGTAACGGGTGATTACAAACGTAGCATGAAATATCAGAATTAAGTATTTATTAACTGTTAGTCACCAAAATTTACGTAAATAATTCAAGTAATGTAATTAATTTCAATGACAGTACGAGACAAATGGCAGTTACGGTTCAAGAATAGGCGTGGATTGCGACCTTTTGAAATGTGTATGATGAGGAGGGTCGGAAAATTGAAATTGACGGGAAACAAAGGAAGAAGTTCCAGACATCTCTGGTTAGAAGAGAATGTCGTTGGAAGAATTCGAAGAAGGCAGGAAAAAAAAACTGCGGGGCATTTCGAGTAGCGACGGCATTTTGAAGAGTGTAACATATAGGGAAGAATGTTGGGTAAACGTGAAATAGGAAAACAAAGAATGAGCATATTGGACGGAGTAAAAGAAGGCAAGAATCTGAAATATTTGAAAAATGGTTCATTTGAATCCAGGTTTTAGAGTATCCTTTCAGGTGACATGTAAATTGGGCCATAGAAATGCACCAGGGCTTAAATATACAGCGTACAAATATATCCATAACACTTAATTTTACCGCTTGACTACTCTTAGTGGATAATAATAAACATGTATTTCTTATCCGAGTATGAAACGTTCCCAAAGCATGCGATGCGAGCTTATCGAAGGTATAGCATTGGGTATAAATAGATAAGCTCGTGTCTGATATCAAACCTTTCATGCGGTACACCCATAAGAAGATTATGCGGGTCAGTCTTAAACGACATGGGTTTCATTAGGCAGGTGGCATGAAAATGTAATGAAAAAAGGACGATAGAGGCGTTTCGCTTTAGTTAGACCACATTTGGTATAGGCAGTAAGTATCTGATACCATTGGAGAAAACCTTGATTAAAGTTTCCGATAAGGTTCAGGAAAGTACCGCTCGGTGTATTGACAATTGTTATGATAAACGAGTGAGGGTATGCTGGAGGAATTAGGCTTGGAGTCTGTTAATTCTCGAGAAGAACAGGCGGAGCTTAGACTTTTAAAGAGGTAGGTTGGACTTGAGTTTTCCTACGAAACGGAAGGAATTATGATGGAACCAAATAAAACTGGTATACACGAGCGTCGGGAAAAAAGAGAGACATATACCGTCACAGGTAGACTCAAGTATTCGTTCTTCCCTCGCACGACATGCAGCCATAATAAAATAAAAACCCAGGGCCCGAAAATATCAAATTAATTAACATAATGCACGTATATAGAAATGCATGTTAACGAGAGTTGTATATGAGCTGACATGTATTTATGTGCATGCATTAACTAATACTTCTAAAAGTATGGCTGGTACTCAAACACCCCCCACCACACCCCATTTCGACGGCTTGCGGAGTATTTGGTAGGTGTTGATGTACCACCAAATGGAATTTACATGCGTTTGACCAGGATGTTTTCTGAGAAATCCTCGGAAATCAGGAAACGTTTTAGAGTCTAGAATTTTCACGGACATAGTGCCGGAAGAATTGCATCTCGTTTTGACCTGAGAAGGTCGTCCCCTCTCGTGGCGTTCTCTGGAAGTTCTCCCGTAAAAAAATGAAGCACTAATGACGTGTCGAAGGAGTTCGCCTCGTACGGCGGGTCGTTCGCTTATTGCACCTGAAATTAACGATCGCACGACGCACGCCGTCGCATGAGTGTCCCGGTCGTCGAAAATAAAACGCCGCGAATTCAAATGAGATTAGTTGAGCAACGCCAGTCGGAGGAAGTATTCTGCTTTCTGTCTTTTCGAAAGTGCTTTGCATACGTCCTCCGCGAAAGCCCTTTCCTCTCCTCTTAAACCCCCTTCGCCGTCAATGTCTTGCTCGAAATGCCTCAAAAAAACCCCCTCTTTCTTCACACACGTATACAACACGTCTCTCCACCGTGTGCGCCCGACTTTATTTCATTTGTTTGCCTCCCTCTTTCACGAATGCGCAAACATCTCCTCCCTACTCATGTCCTCCCTTGTCTCCCTTCTTCCCTCTTCATCTCCAGTTTGCGAATGGAATTTACGTGAAATCCTCTCTCTCGGCGGGACGGCCGCCGCATTTTTCATACCCCTGTCCTGTCCCCGGGCCGCCTCTTGTACTTTGAGGCAAATTCCAGCGACAGTTTGAAATTCCTGACCTCTGTCCATGAAGCAGCGCGCGGGTATCGGTGAAAATAATTGCCGGGCGAACTGCGACATTCGCAGAGGCGTCCACGTGACATATTCGGTTCGATCCATTTCAGCCAAAATTGTTCATGGAAAATTTATCCAAAAACTTTCTTTTATTTAAAAATTTGAAGGCTTTGTTTCGTAGGTAATAGTTACATACTGTATATGAATGTTATTTTGTTGCGTGGGTAATAACATGTATTAGAAGTGAATGTTATTTTTAAAATTTCGATTACGGTACCCCAAAAGATTTCCAGGAATAGATTCGAATCCTGGTCTTTAAATCAAGAGAATGAGCTCATCTCATGGTCTTAAAGAGGTTTATAAGAAGTAGTAGCATTAAAGTAAGCTGTACAAGGAAGTAAGGCTAATCAAGAAGTTCTATGTATGATTGGTGAAGACAGGAAGTTACTATGGTGAAGTGATAAGAATGCAGGAAACTTCGGTGAAGTGAAAGGTAGCGATCAAAGGGATAATGTTACGTAAGCAGGAAATGATGGGTGGAAGTTTTATTAGGATTAAATTAAGCCATTCAGGAAATACAAGCAACTGAAAAAGTAAATACCGAAGGAAAAACGAGACGAAGCACGAGCGAAACGTAGAAAATCATAACCGTTGGGTTCTATCCAAAACCTACCTTTAACATATGGAGTAAGTATGATAATTTCAGTGCACAGGATTGAAAAAGGAATATTTTTCGTCATCCTATGAAAATCTGACAAAAATGAGGAAAGACAAAGTATTTCGAATGTACCTTTTATTTTCTGACATTATGTTTGAAAAGTTGATGAATGATCCAATTAATTTCATTTTAGCATATAAAAATTTTCTACCCTGAGAAGTAGCCATGAAGAATATAAATACGTTTAGTACATGCCAAGATCTTATGCTCAAGACCTTTATGTTTAAGTCCTATCCTTTCACTATGTGAAATTCAATAAAACTGTGGCAAAGCTTTGGATGCGTGGATCATTAATTATTCTTTATTGGCCTGGACATAGATTTCTGCCACAATAGAATCGATAAGATTCAAGGAAAACCTTTAAGGCGAAACCTCTCTCTCTCATATTTTTCTTTAAGCAGATCATTTGCTGTTTCATCGATATTGATTGTCTTCGGTTGCGATGTCTTGCACCCTTAAAGTAAACACGCCTACTTCAGACTTCCATCAGTTGTGTCGATATAAACAGTGGTGCATTTTTATGACATAATTCGGGGATCTGTAAAGTATTCAACACCTTAAACAAGAAATTGAATTATTTAAATAAACCAATTGAAAATTGTTTGGAAACAACTTTCTCCTTTCACTCTTGAACATTTAGTTCGGAAATTACTTCCCTGTCAGTAACGTCTGCGTCCTTCAAATTTTTCTTAATATCTGGTGTCTTTGCCATGATGGCATATTTACAAGTATGTAAATTATATGTTATTGCTACATGTGCTTTGCAACACTGATCATCATTAGTTCATGCAAGAAAAATATTCTTATTTTGTTCACACAGGGATGTCTCAATTTTATTTCTCTTTAGCACGTGATTCTATCGGGCATTTAGATGTTAGACTCACTAAGGGATTGCCTAATGTGGACGCATTCCCCTGACACATACCTTAGCGTTGAACCACATGTAGATGTATTCTGTTCTTTATAAACGAATCGGGGGCGCAAATGGAAATCTGAAGTACAAGGGCGTAGCCGGAAGGTCGGAGTTTTCGCTCGTCTCTGGCGCTACACAGCGAAACAATTCGTACGACCCTGGGACGGTGATGTTTGCAGATCAACCCTTGCCATTTGAGATGATCCTCTGTCTCCCTATCTATCCTAGCCCCTCAACGATTATCCAATCGGGAGCATTCAAACACGCACTAGTCGCCTGCAAGAATCCCCATTCGATACCTTCCGACGTATACCCCTCCGACTTCGTGACCAATGCATAGTATTTGCGTGAAGCACATATGACAATATGAATCTGGACGACACAGGGTATAGGAGCTAATTCATTGCGTGAGAAAATATATATAAGGTGAATAAATTAATTTATTCAGCTTAATTGAATAGGTTCTCTTTCTATAATTAATAATAGTCCCAGAATCCTCAAATAAACACGGTCTCAATAAAGAAGAATTCGGAAGAGTATGGCTGATTATCATTGACAAATGAACTTGCTCGTCTCAGAGTTCTCTAGATCCATCAGATATGCGTTTTCATAAATGTGGAAGCCATTTATGACTAATTCCTTATGAAAACACCAACAGAATAGCACAAAAAAATACACAAGGTTTGTATAAAAAGTATCAGTAACAATTTTTTCCTACTGTGTGCTTGGACTACTGAATTCAGACCGTCGGTTAAGTGTGCGCATCATCGCAGATCGTATTGGCATTGATAAGATGATAGAGCATATTATTATCACTGAAAATATGGCACTGCAAAATACCTACTCGAAACTCTTCCCGAAGGTCTTGACGGACGACCAAAAGCAGTGTCGGGTGTCGGCTTGCGAGGACCTGCAGCAACGCATTGAAGAAGACCCCGACTTGGCCCAAGCAGACTATTTCCTATTCCCTAAAGTGAAATGCTGCCTCAAAGGATAACATAGGACACTATCATCTTGTCAATGCCAATACGATCTGCGATCATACGAACACTTAACCGACGGTCTGAGTTCAGCACTTCACGCATACCTTGCTCGTTGTCGTCGGTTCTTTACGTCGACGGCCGTCCAGCGTGGGGATCCTCCTCTACACTCTCTCTGTCATCTTCAAAGAGCTTGTGCCAATTAAAAACTTCAGTTTGTTACATTATTTCATCCTCGAATACTTGGCGAATCATGCCCAGTGTCTCCGTACCCGATTTTCCCAGTCCAACACAAAATTTGATGGCGTACCTCTGTTCAATCTTCCCCTGCATTAATCGTTTGCACCGAGTCAATCTAAAAAGGTCCACTAAATGTAATTTCTAGCCAGAACTAACGCTCGCAGGCGATCGGCGCTTGGCGCGTTCCCACCACTGAGCCTGCGCAGTGCGAGCGCGCTGCGACGTGCCGCCACATAAGGAACAAAATTGAGCCAAATACTTATTATACAAACCTTATATGTATATATATACATATATATATATATATAGAATATATACATATATATATATATATATGTATATATATATATATATATATATATATATGTATATAAATATATAGAATATATATATATATATATATATATATATATATATATATATATATATGTATATATGTATATGTATATATGTATATAAATATATAGAATATATACATATATATATATATATCTATATATATATATATATACATATATAAACACCCGAAAAAAATATCCATTTATTAATGAATTTGTACTTAACATCTTTGTTGTAAATGAGAAAACGGAGTGGACCTATCACGCTTCCCTGTGGGACATCAATAGATACATTAAAATTTGGAAGTAATTACATCAAACATTCATGGGATTCATCAATTCATCTTCGCGCAAATAGAAATCCTGGACCCCTGTCATCGAGATTTTCATTAATTACGCATAATCGTAGTTCGCACATATAACTTTATGTTTAGTACTTATGCACAGGTACACGTTTGTCTTTTTGTAAAATAAATTCATCTTGTAGAGGTGACTGCAGTTAATTTATATGCAGTATAAAAGGCGTTATTATTGCTGCCGTGCAAATACGAATAGAATGCATTTCTAGAAAGAATATTATTTGGAATAGGCCATGGGTTTGGGTGTTTTTGAAATGTGACAATAATGTTACTCATTCATTGATTTACTAAAAACTGTAGCCGACACAATAAAATTTAATTTGATTTTTGGTGATTACTTTCAATATTGTCAGATTTTTTTCAAATTTTAGGATGTCATAAAATTGTTAAAATAAAATAAATATTTAAAAAATCTTGATGCACGAGTTTGTTTCCTGTATCGTCAATAATCAATGGGAATACCTTGGTTTCATCGTTATCAACATTTAACATTACGACATATTCGATTAAAAAACATCGGTTTATTTCCTTTTGAACCTCACGTATTGTTTTGTCATTTGTGATGGGTATATCAATTTAGAGAATAAAGTCATTATCTTGTTATATTTCAACGCCATTTTAGCTGATCCACTCTTCTAATATTGCAGTAAAAATTTTAAGTGAAGTAAAAATGTATGATTAATTATCAAAATGAAGTCTTGAAAATACAATGATCTCAAATTGTACTTTTAAATAAACGCAACACAAAATTGATTATGATTATAATAACTACGAAAGATTTTTATTCATGTTGATCTAAAAAATTCATTATTACTTAAATATGAAAAGTTGCGTTTCCATAAAAATGATTTAGTAAAATCCGGTTAAAGACGTAATAGAAACAAATGCCTTTAAATCCATCAGATGTCGAGTTCATATTTTTTTTGTGTGATTGACGAATTAAATACGGACAAAATCCAGCACGAAAAATTAATTACGAAACACGAATAATTTGCTAAATTTTTTCAACTAACACTAATTAAAACGTATTTAGTCACGACGATTTTTTATTTCACTCCATAATTTTAACGACTCAAATGGATATGTGCCCACGCGCCAAATGGGACCGTCTCAAAAGAACATAAAAGAGTACCTGAATCATCGGTAACCTACCTCACGATTCTATTTCCCATGAATACGAACTGATGAAACGTATTTTCCATATTCAGTACTCGTCTCCATGAATTGTATCTCTTATTTTTGCGTTAAAAATTCTACCATCACAGACTTTCACAGGCGTTTAAGCGTATTGTTAACGATAAAAAAAATCGCGAACCGAACCTTTTATTCGGTGTAACCAGAAATTTGGACTCGCGTAACGATTTGTCGATTGGCGAAACACGTGGATGTGAATGAGCTCGCTTACATCCTAATTCCCATAATCCTCCACGATTATTGCGAAGTTGTTTCATGAATTACGATCTGAGGAAGGGAAATTACAAACACGGTGTCTTTGGTGATTAATTACCAGAAGGGCCCATCGGCACTAGGTGAGAAAACAGCGGAGGAGGACTTTCGAAGTTTCGAATGTTGGTGGGATTGAAACTCCGAGCCGGATCTAAATCACTGAGCAGTTTTCGATTAGCAACGCATGGGTTATTTTAAATCCACCACGGGCATTCGCTTATCCCAATGAGCCGAATCGTGGAATAAAATATTTCGAGTCGGTTAGTCTCGCATAGAAATGTTATCGAGGCAACTACGAAGGTAATATTAACGGCAGCGCCGGCGTTATTTTTTTCCATATGAAGCGCCGGAAAATACGCCTCATCAATTCGATTATCGAGAATAAAAAAAGGAGGGGATAGGCACGCGGGGACGCCCCTCTTTCCTCGTCGGTCGCAGTACAATCCATTTCAGTCGCTCTGTCGTCGGGGGGGCCGAGGAGAGGATGGGGGTGGGGGGAATGGGGGTGAAGGTGGGGCGGGGGTAGAAAATGGGTGGCGTGGAGGAATGACCGGAGACTCACGTCCGTCCCAGGAGCACCACGCGGGCTCCGTTCCGCAGGTCACGTTGTTTTCGGAGCCACGGAGAGAGAAGTAGACGGTGGTGCTTCTTCCTCCAGCCCAGTCCATTTCCCACCGTTCTCATGCTGAAACATGCGCTCGCGTAAGTGGGGAAAAAATATAAGTGAAGGAGTTCTGAGTCACGTCGTGAGAGTGGATTACCCGTTCCGCGACGACATGAGTGGTGCTCAAGAGTGTGCGCGCTCTGCCCGAAAACGCCATCACCACTACGCCCTTTGACCTTACGCCTTTCTCTTCCTGCCCTCGTCCTCCCCCCCCCCCTCCTCGTTTTTAATTCTCCCGGTCCACATTCCATTGAGATAGTCTAGCCAATGGATTTATGTATTTATAGAATTTATGAGAAATGTGAAAAAGTAAAAACTATTCAGTTTAGTTGCAGAGGGATACTTGGGGGATGAGTACTATTGTGGAAGGTTGTGCTCGATTTGGAAGTCATCATCTGCATATGGCACAACATTCAGCAACCCACCGCGGGTGTTAGGATACCAGACAGACATGCAGACATAATAGTTTATTCATACATTCGTATATGTGTGTAAGCTTATATACACGAGCACTAGTACACGCATACATACATATATGTCTATGTGCGTCATGCAAATTTGATTTCACATTTTATATTCCGCATCGTACGAGAAGAGAACAAACCCTTGAATTTGTCTTAGACAGTTTCTATCCCTCTTGTTTATCTCGGTCGTCAAATCTAACATTAAGATTTCGTTCCATTATAATGCTCTCGATTTCGCAAGGTAACCCGGGTGTTTTGCACCTTTCTTGATTTCTTATTTCTTAGTAAAATTTGTCTGGGCTGCTCTCTACGTGAATCACGGGGATTCCAAGTTTTTGACCAAATTTTGTTTGTGTATGCATATATTTATATTATACACATACATTATTTATTGTAATAGTTAACATACCGGTTAAGTTTGGTTTTGCATGGACACAAGGTAACAAACGATAACGCGACAATTCCCTTGTCTCTCCTAGCAATCACAGTATGTGCACAGTAACTCCTTGAACCCTGATGATCGTGGTTGGGACCACCAAAATATCAAAGTGACCTGTGCTTGCGTTTTGCTAATCTTATCATTTATTTTTTTACTGTTTCAAATAAAAGTGTGAATCAAGAATTAGCAAACGCCATAAAGGTGCTATCTCTACTAGTGTATATATATATATATATATATATATATATATATATATATATATATATATATATATATATATATATATATATGTGTGTGTGTGTGTGTATAACACCTATGTGAAATTCTCACGGAATAATATATAAGAAGTTAGCACAAGTGGACAAAGACAAAAACACAGAAACACATAAAAATACAAACACTGTATATATGTATATATATATTTTATATATGTACAAAATAACACTTTTTGAAAGTGTCACGGACGTGAATAATAATGCATAACATTTAGCACTAGTGGACACAGACAAAAACACACAAAAAAGAGACTCACTAACTTTTGAATTTTCGGTGGTCTTAGCCACCTTCATCAAGGAAGAGAGGGATAGGGAGGTAAGGGAGCCCTCGTTTTCCCTTCAGTTCTATCCCTTTCTTCATTGATGAAGGTGGCTACGACCAACCGAAAATTCGAAAGTTAGTCTTTTTTGTGTGTTTCTGTGTTTTTTTTCTGTGTCCACTTGTCCTAAGTGTTATACATTATATATATATATATATATATATATATATATATATATATATATATATAGTATGTACACACACACGCACACATAGACGTCCATTCAAAATTGATCCTTAATCGGGCTCTTCAAATGAGCGAATTCGACGCCTCCAGATAATAAATTATCCGGAGAACCCCCTCCCAAGCCTCTCAAATAAGGCAGCTTGGCGCGGAAGCAGTAATTTAAAAGCTGGTGTGGATAGACCCACCATAGAAAGTGGATACGAGGCTCTCAGGTGTATTTTCGCTTCGCTTAAATTATAGATGCTATTCAGCAAGGCTAATGAAGGCGCAGTACTTTGGCCGAGTCAAAAGATATACCTGTAGGTAGAGAGGCTATGTTAACCCTTCGTTAGATAATCTAATTCGTCCCGAAGGGAAGTCTGAGTCGAAAAATTTTGGAACGGATCTATAATGAAAGGGCGCATGGGAATTGAATATATAAGATAGGGAAATGAACGCAATTCGTTTACCCTCTCTCCCTTGGTGGCAGTCTTCGTCTTTAAGGCCTGTACCTGGAGGTCATTTGCACTTTTTCTTACAAGCAATGCTCAGAGGGGGTTATTTAGTGAAGAAGATTGTGACAGAAAGAGTGATGGAGAAGAATGAAAAATTGAAACATGGAAATATAAAAGACGGTCTTGTATGGGTAATAACTCATTTTCGAAAGACTCTACGGGGGGAATAAATATAATTTGACGTTTCGGTTTATTCCTTGCGGCAAAGTTGATGGATGAAATTCACTGCAAAGTGGCCGTTTTCGGCATATCAGAGTCCTTATTCAGGTTCTCGAGATTTAGAAACTTGAATATTGCATGCAAAATTGAAACTATGAGATAAATACAAACCATTCCAGCTTAATGAAGGAACAGAGTGTTTGATTTTTAATCCATACTCCTATTTAAGACCCGTGATGAAATTTTACGTATAAGGGAGATTGACTGATTGGCAGACAGACACATGAATATCCTTTAATTCCAGTGATTATCAAACAACACCCGACAGAACTGCTCGAAATCAAAATCCTACTCAACGCTAATATTAACTTATTACTGTAAAACGATCTGACATGCATGGCGGGCATGGTTGCCCAGTTGATGGGGAGCGACCGGGTACTGACCGATTGGCACGGGATCAATTCAAGATTGACCCCTCTTATTACACCCTATGCCTAACCCAAGCCGCGTATATTATCTCGTAATAGATGAGAAATGTCAGTTGGCATATAGAAAGGAACCATCCCCCCTAATTACACTTTGAATGCATGAATTTCAGACGTCGTATAGGCTTTAGTGCGAGGTCAAATCTACCTATTAAACCAATGCTATGGTGATTTACTGTGCGTTTTCTTTGGACGGTGTTGAATTTAACGATTTGATGAGTTAGCCGGGATCGGAGGTCCTTTTTTCTTTCAGTCAAAGATGGAAATAGTATCACAGAATTAAATTATGTGGTAAATTAGGTAATTAGGCGGGTCTTAGATAAATGTTATAAAAGATTATGGGAGAAGTGTTATTTCACTTTCTTCATGTCAAAATTTTAGGTTTTTTTACAATGATCGAGGAAATGAATTGAGGGAAAAAAGTCGGAAAATACAGGAGACCACACGTGATGGGGAGGAATTCTCCCTGAATCGACGAAAGGAGTCGAGAATGTACGACACGAGGGAGAATTTCAGAGTTTAAGGTCAACAGTCAAGGGTAGTAAATCGGTGACTATTGGCATTCCGTGCAATTTCTCTTCTGGAAGGTCGAATTTTCACGCGCTATATTTACTACTACGGTGGTCATGAATTTAGCGAGGATACCTTGAAGTTCGGCAAAAAAATTCTCTTATATTTCCTCACCGCGGTCTCTCCTACTAACGTATTTTTTATTATCTTCCAAATCTACGTAAACCCTAATGATGTGTATTAATCTAAAATCTAAATTTTTGTATGCAATCTTCGTGCTTTCAGTCTCTCCCAACTCTGGTCATCCAATTAAGTGACGCTTTCTATTCGGTCATTACATTCCTTTTGCGAAAAGGAAAGTAATTCTCTTCAACTTAATTCATTGCGAAAGTATCTACGAAAAGCGGTAAATTTGGCATCTAAACCAACGCGAACCGACGCATTGCCTTAAATATTTCATTCTAATCGTGACAATTACGGATGAAGGGTATTTTGCGTGTATTGTGGTTAAAGTTTTGCAAAAGCGGCGATGGTCAGTTATTACCTGCTGTGGAAGTGAAAATGTGAAAAGATAGTAAGGAAAGGAACCACCCCATGGGAAGGATACGTTCATCTGAGAATTAAGAAAAAGATTTTGAACGTGAAACCCTGGTTTCCAAGGCGAGACAACGGATAGAGCGTTACTTACTTCAATTATCTAATTACAAATTATTTACATGGTACCTTGCATGTCACCACTGAGGACATCTGTGGTACGGAAATTTTCCATTACAAGCACGCCCTTTAAATATTTAAAAAAATTAAAGCAACTAACGGAGGAGTTAGGAAATTCTAAGAATGGTATCCAATTTTACGAACTGCTATCCATTATCGATGTTATCCTAATTATAAATAGGTACTCGTCTAAATATACGAGACCAGCTCCTAATAATGGTTTCAATAAAACAAGGTTTAGAGGGAATATAGGCTTGAAAATAGATATTACATAAATGTTTTCCTCAGGGCTATTGTAGTTCCAGTCCGTAGTCATTTCCAGGAAAAAAGCCATTGTTTGTGTGCCTATTTTTGCCATCTTTCCTTTTGCTGATATTCCTCGCAGTCCTTTTGTGCCTTCTTACATAAAGGGAGAGATAATATGATATTTTCCATTATTTTTTCAAAAGATAAAATTCGTGTTTATATTTATTTGCAGTTTACAGACTAAGCTTTGAACGGGAAGGGAAAATCGAGTTCTTCACTGCGACGCTGCTAAACTGACTCGTGAAAATGGGATACCTTTCCGTTTTTCGGTTAATAGTATTAAAATTATTATTTACCATTTATTATCAATATCTAAGAAAATATTTGGGCAAAGAACTATTTATTAAAGGAAAGAATTGAAATTTCCCAAGGATCTAAGTAAAAGAGTAAAAAATTAGATCCGGGTACACATGTTGATAATACGAGGGTTGTCTGAAAAGTTTCCGACCTAGCAAAGATACAAGACATATTTCAAATTACCACCACTGCTGAATAATCCATAAAATTTCATTTCGTAATTCTTTTTTAAAGATTAAAAATGGAAAAATGAAAGCTGTAAGTAAATATTTTTACTGGCGCAATCGATGAATTTGCTATAAAAAATACGTACACCACGAGTTTCAAAAGGTTTCAGTTTTTGTGAATTCATACATGAACAGATCAAAGACTTCACTGTATATATTTTGAATTTATTAAAAGAAAATATTTTTCTCTCCCGAAAATAATTAGTTGAAGAATGAACCGTCAATGCCGTTCTCATGTAATAAGCGGTTACTCTTGAATGCTGAAAGGGAAATCTCACCAGGGATCTCATATTGAAAAAGATTAATTACAATCCTCCCTAATAAGAGAGAGCCCTAGTTAGAAGGGTTTTGTTTATCGTTTTATTTTCGATTTTGAATACAGAGACTTTCAAAATCATTTGGGAAGGATATTTTATAAAAAGAGGGGCAAATAGTCTTGCAGCGGGTCCCTTATAAATACTTTTACGTATCGGAAATTAATCATTATGCCAACGGAATGAAGACGTAACTGCCATTTTTGCTGGAATTATTTTTAATGAAAATTAAATGAAGTAGACTAGAAAATCAACTCATAATTTATTTGATTAACTTGTTAAATCTAATAAACAAAACAGTTTCAGGTTTGTGGAATACCTTCAATATGAGGGTAAAAAATGAACTTTACACTTCCACAATAAAGATTTAATATTTCACGACCATGGTTTCGATGCTACACATAATCGTTACCTGATGATGATGCGCAGCATCGAAACCATGGTCGTAAAATATTAAATCTTTATTGTGGAAGTGCAAAGTTCCTTTTTTACCCTCATATTGTTAAATCTGAGTTAATGTGGAAACGATTATTATCGATTCATCAGATCCACGACCTTACTAAAGGAGAATATTTAAAATACAAATTTATTTGGGAAAATGTGTCAAATATTCAGCTAAACTATTAATAATACCTGTTAAAATTGACTTATGCCTTGTGAATGCCTTATAGTCTGACGAATTTAGAGACACCGACTTCTATATTATAATACTCGGTGTTATGATAACTATTTCTCGTATGCGATACATAAAACGTTTCATTATGTACTATACGTAATAGCGTATGTATGAATATGAAATGGCCTCACTCCTTTGATGCCACCTTAAATAGTAAACGGCTTTTTTTTACATTATCGCGTGAATATTTTCGTCGGAATGGATATTTTGGCGAGCGACGCTAGATGGCGCATATTTTCCTCACGATGTGAAATTATTGACACTCATTCTTTTTATCCTTGGTGTTGATAAGTTAAAATTCTAGAAGAGAAAGCATTCCATCTCTAAGATACCTTTTGGTTTATCCTTTCGAAAAACTCACTTAGTTTCTATATTGGAAATGCTATCCATACTCACTATCATGTAAACTTAAATGTATCAAGTGAACTAAAAGTATTGAAATACGATACCCCAATGGATAATTGCAAAATTCTCGAAATTCGAACATTAATTTGCAGCCACTTATGCAAAAGAGGAAGGATTCAAATATTTAACTAGTTTTACAGAAGTAAGTGTCATATTATATTTATTATAAGTGGACCGTGTTAACATACATGTTGAAAACTGCTTTGACTAGTTATTTAGCATGATGGGTGTGTAGGAGGAATAGCGTTAGAAGCTCATTGATTCAAGAAAAGAGAAGGCCTTTATAAAATAAGCGAGATAGACACGATTACAGATGGACTCAAGTACTCGTTCTTCCCTCGCAGGATACGAAATAATAACCAAATCAAACTTAAGAGCCCGAATATGTTAGCATAAGGACTAAATTTTAATGATATCGTCCAACACTCCAGCAATTGTATGATGTACGTTATATAGGAATCATACACATGCAAATATACCCTATATATATATATATATATATATATATATATATATATATATATATATATATATATATATATATATACAGGAATCAACCCAAAAGTCGGTTTGGAAAGTGATGGCAGAGCTCACCCAGTACTAAGCCCGACTGCATTTGAAATTCAAACACCAGGGTAGGGGGCCAGTTCCTTTCCCTGTGCCGGTTATGGTTTCCCAGGAAGATCTGGTACCCGAAAAATCACCTAGCTTGGGTGGAGCTGCAGGTGCTCAGAGTGCCTTGCCCGGGAATCGAACCCGTACCACTGGCGACCCAAGTACAGGGTCGCACCCAAAAGTGGTAGGACTGATTTTCTCTGGCGCAAACGAAGCGGTGGAGGGGGGTCTGCTTGGCAGGGTAAGGTGGAGGGGGCTCTTAGCAACAGACCGACACCAACCTCAGTCGCCTGCGGGCTGTCGTTGAGTGAGGACACCGTTTTTAGTGAAGCAAGTTTTTTGTCCGCGTCGAAAAACAAAATGAATCTGAATTTAGAGCAACGTTATTCCGTGAATTTTTGTGCAAAACTTGGGAAGACGGCAACTGAGACCCTCGATATGATCAAGCAGGCTTATGGGGACACTGCCTTAAGCCGTTCCACGGTATTTGAGTGGCACGAGTTGTTTAAAGAGGGTAGGGAGCTCGTTGAAGACGGCCATCGCTCCGGACGGCCGTCGACGGCAAGAACAGACACGAATGTGGACAGAGTGAGGACACTGCTGAACACAGACCGACGCTTAACCAGTGAAGAAATTGCAGACCAGTTGGGTCTGTCTGCATCCAATGCCCAACGCATTATTTCACAGGATTTGGCCATGCGCAAGGTGTGGGCCAAGATGGTGCCGAAAATTCTGGATGTCGACCAACAGGCAACGCGTGTGCGCATTTCCGAAGAAGTGTTAGCCAATTTGCACCGAGATGAAAATTGTTTGGATAATGTGATCACTGGTGATGAAACATTGGTTTTTCAATATGACCCCTAAACGAAAAGATAATCCGCGGAATGGCACACTTCGGCGTCTCCACGTCCAAAATAGGCTCGCATGAGCAAATCAAAAATCAAAACGATGTTGATTGTGTTTTTCGACCGTCATGGAGTGTTTCACAAGGAGTTTGTCCCACCAGGGGAGACTGTGAATGCGAACTTTTACGTGCAGGTGCTCACCCGCCTCCGAGAACGCGTGAAAAGAGTCCGACCGGCCATCGCAAACTGCTGGGTGCTTCATCATGACAACGCGCCGTGCCATGGCGCGCTCCTCGTCAGACAGCTCCTGGCCAAATACGGCGTTGCCACGTTGCCGCACCCACCCTATTCTCCCGATCTGGCACCACCGGACTTCTTTTTCTTCCCCCTGATGAAAAGACAGCTCAAGGGACGACGTTTTGACTCGATAAAGGCCGTTCAAGAGGCTTCGACGAGGGTCATCAACGGCATCCCCAAAGAAAATTTCCAGCAGGCGTACGGGGAATGGGAGCAACGTTATTCTAAGTGTGTAGCAGCTCAAGGAGCATACTTTGAAGATTATTAAGTCGATGTAAGTATATCGTCAATAAAATTCTTGTAAAAAATCAGTCCTACCACTTTTGGGTGCGACCCTGTATATTATATATACGGCTCGATTCCATCTTCCCCACCATTCCTGTGCTCGTCTTTTATGTGTGTTCCCTCTCTTTTCTTTCTATCTGTATCTATGTGAATGGATATGTTCACCATGGGGCGGATTTTCGCGTTTGAATGTGCACATATATAATATATATTTTTATTTATACTATTTATATATATTTTACTCATATGAGTTGGGATGCACACGGGTGTTTTCGTATACCAGACGACATATGTTCAACCAAATCTGTACTAATATTTGTTCAAATATGACTGTTGACCTAACAACCCCTGCCACATGTCCTCTCCACAGCTTGTGAGGGTCCTTTGTTTGGATAGAGATAAGGAAATACTGAAGATAGTAGAGCGTTTTGTGCATTGATAGCTAAGGAGGAGCGTTAAGTGAGTACTATCAAAAAGCATGGTGGTTTCCGAGTAACTAATAGCATGAGATTCATGATATATATAAGCATTTGATATTCCCACGAAAAAAAGATTTATTACACTTCTCAGTTTTCGACGTTATCATCAGGATTAATACCTGATGATGACGCAGTGCGACAAAATCCGGGTAGTGCCATAAATCTTTTTTCGTGGAAATACCAAGTATTTATCACACTCTAGAAGCAGCAAACGCAACCCATTTTATGATGCTTATGTCCGTGTATAGGAAAAGCAATTTAATGTCTGAGTTTCTGGATGCATATCATTTTCAGAACCGTTCCTCACCGTTGCCGAAGTATTTTGTATCGCTTTACCTTCGGTTTGGAGAATTTCATCATATTTAATGATTGGAATAATGTGCATAGAAAATGGGTAATCATTATATTAGTTTCTACGTCTGTTATTGGTAAAGTTAAAATTACTACTCGCGAATGGAAAAATTAAATTCTATCGTAGGGTGTCGATTTTCCTATTTCTCTGTAGGCACTCGTGGCATGAATACCGAATGCTTACTCAGTGAGATATTACTACGTTCTGACAGTTTTAGCTCTCCTTTGGCATTTTTAACCACCATGAATTATACATTTTCCATTTATATCTGAAAAAAAATATATTTTTAACGTATTTTCTACGGTGCTTGTACGTATTTTGGTACCTTTTTAATGTGGTGAAACCGTGGGAAAACATTCCATTATGGAACATCGTACGTTATATGGAACATGTACGTTTTCAAAGCAATAAAATCATTACTTGTTTATGAGTTGATTAGATCATCTTAATTTCATCCATGATTATTGTTATTTTTTAGCGTATGCTTTGAATATTATGGTAATCATGGCTCACGTGTTGACTCTTAAATTATTGAATCCCTTGAGCACATGATTGTTTGCAAATCACGTATTATATTGGCTAATTATGCACTACCAAACTAGACGTGCAAAAAAATGATCAGCTTTAATTGTTTTGTTGAACGTTTTATTTCTCTAGGGAATTGTTTTCCATCAGTTCTTTAAAAAAATCAGGATAATTGAATGTCTATATATATAAACATAGAATTTTTATATTGAAGCTAATGAATAAAAAGAGGCATTTCAGGCGTAATATGGTGGAATATCATAATTAATTAAAATTTAGAAATTGGCAATATTTAGCATATATACTGGAATCCATGTTATGACTGTTACCTGACGATGATGTAGTTGCATTGAAACCGGTTGCATTTATAAATTTAATTTTGTGGAAAATATTGCCAATTTTTAATTTTTAATTAGAAGCTAATAAAGTTTTATTAAAATATGAATGAAACCGAATATCTTTAGACATGCATAAAAGTTTTATCGTTGTTGCATTATTATTCTTTACGAATGAGAGGCTTTTGTGAAATGTTCAAAGTAAAATAATCTTTATTTATTTGCGAGAGGAATGATGTAATTTTGATGGGGGCGGCGAATAATCCGTATTAAAAAAAAAATAACAGAGCCTTCCTACAAATTTCGTGAGATTCGAAAGAGAATCAACAAAAATATGCAGATAAAAGAGAGATTCAACAAAATAATGCTAGCAATATAACTTCAGCAATTTTCAGTCGTCATTTATACCATGGTCTTCATCCCATTACCCCTTGAAATAATAAAAAAATCCGTGATTTTAAATAACTCTTAACTAAAATATCATCTCTATCATATCTACATGTTTTGATGAAAACCTTCTCCCTTTAATTCAGGAATCCAAACACTCTTGTTTACTCCATGAACATTCAATATTTAAATTGATACGGTCCTGCACGATCCAGGAAAATATCAAAGGCACTCATCACATTATTTGATTTAAAAATACAATATGAATATTTTCGCCGAGGCATTTCATTTAATCGACTTAACGGGGTCCAGAGTTTTCTCTCATACTCAAGAGTTCATTGGAATTAATTAAAAAATAAATTTTCTCGAGATTCACAAAAAATATCAAAGAAAGGCATTTTCCAATACTTATTCAACTACATTCCGATAAAATGAGGACTTAAATTATCCTGAATATGTTTGATAATTTTATTCGAAAACAAATCATGAAACATAAAATTTGTAAATATAATTTACAATCGATTGTATCAACGTTCTACGCATATGTGATAGATTTCTACTCATAAGCATTATTTTACACTATTATTGTTAATTCATTTTAGCAACCAACGGCCATCCATCCTTACCCTCTTATTCATGGCCATTCCTCAACCGTTATATGCATTACAATATTGTACTGGGTAATGTATATGTTTTAATAGTTTTTTACAAGTCGATAATTATGCACACATAAAATACTCTAAGATGATCACAAAAAAAATTTCTTGTACAATTTCATATTGATAAAATAGCTTTCTGTTTTAATCAATTCTCACCAAGACATGTTTTGTTGAAAAAAATTATGATTACATTGTTGAAAATAAATAGCGTATGGTAATTCCCAAGTATATTTATTCTCAACAATGCAATTGTAGCCAAACCTTTGAAATTTACCGAACGCGCAATTGTGTTAACGGTAAATGCATCCAAAACGAAATTGTGCAAAATTTCAAACGATCGATATATTCAATTTTACGACTTCATTGAGGCGAGATTGAGACTTTGTAGCTTCTTCTTCCACCTGATTTCTAAACATTGCATTGAAGTAGAGATGTGCTATGAATATTCGTAATCTTAGATGGGTTGTGGTACTTACTCAAAAGACCCCGGATTCCGAATAGTTTTATGAGGAGATGATAAACGACAATACTCACTCATGTGTATACCTACGCGCCCATCACATCCGTCTCTCCAGTTTAGACAGTGACATAGTACTCCTTTTTATGCTAGCTTAACTTTGACTACGAGAACCGATAGATTATGGCTCAATACTCTACAGCTACAGCTCTTGTAGTTGAAACTAGGGTCACAATTTCTAGTGGCCTAGCAAACTTCTCTTTCGGTTACTTAAAATATTTACCGGAAAGTCTTCTGTTATACATATTGGATGATCACATTCATTTTCCGTGCCCTTTGTGCAAGTTATAATTAATAATTTCTATTCATCTGGAACTTTAACATTTTTTTTATTTCCATGACGACCGTTGTGTATCTTGAGCTAGAGAACACAGTTACCATTCGCTGTAATTCTATTACGGGAAAACATCCATTGATTACCCTTCCATCCACGTTGACGTGGATCGAATAAGCCGACCCACGAGACCTTTTCCGGGATGAGTACAACCACTCTTGACTCGGATTTTTCGTTTAACTTTTCCTCGCGCATACTCCCTTTCTCCCTCCTCCCCCCATCTCCTCCCTTTATCCTCACCCTTGCTCGCCACCCCCATCCCTGATTTCCCCCACCGCCATCAACCCCCACGCCGGAGCGCGAAGAAGCCGCCGTGCCTCAACCAACCTCACTTCCTCCCGAAGGAACAAAGGAACATTGGAACGCGCGCGTGGCTGGGAATCTCAATCCGAGAGAATAAAGAGGGGAGGGATGAGGGATGATTTCTCCGAGAGTGTGTCCCTTGTCTTTTTATTCCTCTCCCTTCCTCTCCCTCTCTCTCTCTCTCTCTCTCTCTCCCTCTCTCTCTCTCTCTCTCTCTCTCTCCTTCTCTCTCTCCCCGTGTGAACCGCATCGCGGAGCCCATAGTATACATTCATGCGACGTCCGAATGTGTGTTTGTGCGGGGGTCGGGGAGTGAGGGGGGAAAAAGGTTGGCGGCTTGTGGGAGGAGGTGCGAGGGGAATAAATGGAAGACGCTGGGCGTGAAGAGCCTGCGGTCCCCGGGAGTTGAATAGAAGTGACGACCCAAGGGGCGGGAGGGATGCGAGGGTGAGCGGCGGTGAGAGAGGGGGGAGTTGGTAGGCAAACGGAGCTAAACTCCCGCTTCCTCCTTCTTTTCCTCCCCCCTCCCATCTCCGCATTACGGCAGCTGCGACATCCGTCTCCATTCATAAATCAATCTAATCTACTTCCACGCCGCCACCCAGAAGCCGCCCCCAAACCCCACGTAGCAATACAGCCCGGGGGCATTCATTGGTGCTTGACGGTTTCACGAAAAAGAATACGTTTCGTTCGAAATGCAGACGTGCAAGTACACACATGGCAACGGTTTAAAGTCTGCGGTATGGAGTGTGAAAGCCAGAATTGGTTTTGCGCTTGCATTTATACATTTTATTTTTGGCTTCGGACCGAATTGGGAAGCATTGAAACATTTGAGTAATAGCGAACTGAAAATTTGAAAAAAAAAGAATTACCATCATTAGTGATGGATTTATGTGTTTGTCAGAATCGATCAACCGATTCGTGGTTTCAAAGGATTTGAATTGGGGTGAAAATGCATTAATTAATCTGTGTATGAAAATCTTATTCGCTTTTCGTCCAAATGAAGGCATTCATGGGGAGGAAGAGGAAGGTTTTGCTGTGTCCGTGGAAGATAACGGTTACAAAGAAGGAAGTCGTCCGTGAAAACATTCGTGTGAAGTGAGGCGTGGAGCGGATCAGGGAAAGAGAGAGAGAGAGAGAGAGAGGGACCGGTGGTAAAACAGACCGGAGAAGAAGAATAGGGGCGCTCGAAATGTGGCAAGGGAGGCACGTGCTGAAGGTCGAACAGAGTCAGATAAAGTGACAAACGAGAGAGGCTTACGTGAGAGCGCAAGGGGAAAAGGCCATCGGGGAGGGGGTGACTTTATGCAGAAAAGCAGGGCCGTATGAATTGGACACGCCTTGAAACTCCATGGAATTACTCGGAATAAAATACACTTGTCAGGGAAAGCAGGAGAATAGAGAAAACTCACGAGAAATATCAAGGAGAAATGCGTATGCAAGTAACAGGAGAAAATGAAGCGAGAGAAAAATTTCGCCGTGAAATGAGAGGGAAAGAGTAAGTCAAAATTACTATTGAGGGATATATTATGATCATATGACGATCATCATATCAGTGCTGCGATGACTGTTTAGATATTGATGCTACGACAAGTCACTTGAAATTATTTTTGAATTATGTCGTTATCGTTTTGGTAAAATTTACTCCATTTCTTCTCAAAGTTTTGTAAAAAAACTGAAAAGAGTTAGCTTATTGCAATCTTGATAAAAAATGTTCTCCGTTAAATTTATAATTGAGAATGTTATTAGCACTTGATGATGTTCAAATGCGCATAGATATGCAGCCTTTGGCGGAAGCTATAGCTATATAGGAGTGCGTTTCTCAATAATTTTCATTATTCGTCCTAAAAATAAGTGAAAATTGGAAGAAATTTGTCAAAGTACGAGTGTTTTATTAAACTGCTTGGATGTGCTATCCTTAAAATGCATATCCTGAAAGAAAATAGAGGGGTGCATGACTGTTCATTTTTTTGCATTCCTTTTATTTCTTCGAATCCTTTTTCAAGTTCGCTCAACCTAACCGAGTACGCTAAATGTATTTTTTCTTCCCTAGGAGCATTTCTTTATGCTTGATCCATAACCCGTCGGTAGCCGTGTCATTACGGCAACCAATATTGGAGAAATCGTAACCCGTAAACCGTAATTTTTCTGCACCAGCAAATGTACCTAAATTTAATTAATTAAATTTAAAATTTTGTTTTTATGCATTTATAATATTAAAATTTATTTTATAAAAAAATCTACAGTAATTATACTGCGTGTTTAATTTTGGGAAGAGAAAATTTTTATTATGCTCTCATAATTTTCTCTGAAACAAAATTACCCCAATATTTTTTCCCATTAATCATTTCAAGAAACCAAACTTGTGAGTTACAACAAGGTATTAATCCAGCCCTAAGACAGTATTCACTCATAAACTAACCTTTCCATCTGCTCAATCGATGTGGGAGGATAACCGAAATCTAAAAAAAAAAATGAAAACTTTATGATACTTTTTTTTTATTATGCCATTTCTTATCCGATTACTGCGGGTTAATAAAAACTTAAATGCACTATAAATAACGAAATACTCCTCCGAATAAAACTTCCGTGCCCTCCACCGGAGATAAACTCCACGAGGCAACTGTCTTTATCTCCTCCTCACAAACTTCCACATTTATTTTTAAAACGGCCCCCTCCTCCCCCCTGTTTTTCAGATGAACTCCTTTTACGAAGCCCGCGCCTCAGGATATATCCCCCGCTACATATTTTACCCTTTTATGACTTCCGTCCTGCCAACCCCTCCACAACCCCCTCCCCCCCCTTCACCATCTTCTTCCCTCTCTCACCCACTCCGCAACCTGAATTTGTTGCCATAGCGACGACCCGCACTCGTAAATACATACGCGAGAAAGATGCGTGGAGTACATGTTACGTGCAGCATAAAAAGGAACACGTATGGTATGGTGTCGGTTTTGGGGTGCGGGGGTAAGCGGGAAGTCGTGTGGTACGAAGGGGATGGGGAGGAGTTTGTGGGTTGAGATGCATGCGCCCGTATATTTCCCCCAAACTGGCGCATTATTTCTCCCGAAAGACCCACGCTGTGCAGCGGCGAATGGTGAGAGAGAGAGAGAGGGATTGGAGAGCTGGCATCCCCTTTGGAAACATCTTTGTTGAAGTCCGGAGAACCGACTTTTTATTCGCGTCTCCACTGACTACCCCATAAGGCGAGCGCATGCACTAATTCGATAAGTAAGGACACCGAAGTCCCCGGTCAGATCCCCTCTCCCCCCCAATCTCTCTCCCTCCGTTCCCGCCAGGCCTCGCGCTGCCCCGATAATTAATCTACAAGCCCAAGAGGGAATGAGGGGAACTGTATAGAAATGGGTCGATCCCGGAGGTTGGAGCGGAAAGGGTCGGGTTATCCTTCAAGAGTGCACCACCTGGCCGCCGTTTACACACGCACGGATGGAATCAGTCATTGGGAGATATCATTGCCTCCCGATTACCACTAGATTCCACGTAATTGAAAGAGTTGCAATTCGCTGGATTATCCGTAATGCTCTCGTAACAAGGCCATGATTCATTTCGGAGGAATTGGAACCGCGATCTAAGGAAATGAATCCGTTCATTTTGCACAGTGTGGAAATTTGCGACTAAATCTTTCCCTAAATTCAAAGAGTGCGATTGATCGTTTATAAATACCTCCTTATTGCATGTATACATGCTTAGATATTAGAATTGCATGCATATATCTATTTATATTACATGTATAACCTTTTCACTATAATATGCCGTTATATTTCAATGGATAATAAACTATATTACAATTAATTCTAATTGGCATAAATTATCACATTAGATGCCGTAATTGGAAAAATATTATTACTTTTCTGTAGTAATAATGACAATAATTATCGCTCGCCGGCCTCACTTCGGTCATTTCTTCAATAAACATTTATTTTATTCTAATCTTTTGGTGCTGGGTTTTCCCTCCATTCCTTTCCCATCACCTGTCTTTAATGATAAAATCTTAAGCAACATAAATACCCATCCGTTCAATTCTGTCTTGCTGTGGATTTAAAATATAATAATAGATAAATGTGGAGAAGATAGAGACGGAGTTTCGTTAAAAGATTGACTTATTTTATAGACAAATATGCCCAAGTAAAACATAATATTTCATGCTTGCCCTCTTTCGCACAAAAAAACGTCGGCAAAGAAACATGAAACATGAAAGAAACATGAAATAAACATGAAAGAAACATAATTTGAGTTAGAGAAAATAGAATTCCTGGTTGGGAGTTTGGATGGGGGGGGGGGATTTCATTGCTACGACTTTGCAGGTCAAGACGGGCTTGCCAAGTTTCAGTGCAGTACCTATAATGAATTATTACGCACGGCATAAATGCGTGTAAGGGCGTCGTGATAGCCCAGGGGGATCACAAATAGGACCCCGATCTGAAATCTGTTAGATGAATTCGTACGCCACCTGGCAAAACCCTTGCGGTGTTAAATTCTGAACTCAAGCACTTGGGGAAAGCACAGCAGGAATGAAACCGGTCCTCCTTCATGCCCAGACAGACAGAGAGAGAGAGAGAATTTCGCGCGCCTTAGGGTCTGTGTAATTAAGAGGAGAGCTCTCACCTCGTCCATCAAATCCAACCGTTTGGTGAATGCTGTTAAAAAAATACGAGGAGTTTAATAGCAACATAATCACTTGTGAAAGTACTCCAAATCAACTCTTCAAACCTGTCTGAGTACCTACTAGACGTTCAATCTTCCCTTCGTTCACTGCCGGGATCAGCGTTTATTCGTGAAGTGAAAATTCTTCTAAGGCCACTGGAGGCAAGTTTCAATTCCTAACGGAATTGATTAATGAAATTATTACACAAATTTGTCTATGATTGCTATAGATATATCATTACAGTTCAAAAAATGAATTATGAGTACATTTACCCATTCCTCTGTTGTAGCTGCCCGTTACTTTGTGGGGTAGACTATAAACGAGTTGGTGGTGTGACGTTCCTGGCTTGTATCTTGAAATGGAATGACTCTTTCCATCGAGTAAATTGATTTAATTTTTTAATTAACAATATTACTTACTAAACTTACGTAATCTGTTGATATCTGAAGTGTCTACTTTAAAATGTACTGATGCGTTTGGGTTACATTCCCTTCTTTTATAATTGGGATGGAGAGCGTTTTATGTTGCATGTTAATGTGGTAGTGGAGTTTCGCCTTCTTACTTTCCATATTCTGGCTTGTGCGTTGTTGGATGGATTTCATACTGCATCCTGGGGTACAATTGTTTGTTGGTTTATGGCATATGTGTTTGCATGAGTGTTGTTTGAAGGGATTTTTGCATGAGTGTGTTCGCCGCTGTGGGTGTAGTTTTGCATGTACGAGGGTAATCCGGAAAGTAGTACCCGTTCGTGCCGCATGAAGTGCTGACGACGCGAGTAGCCGCTGGACGAGGTCAGATAGCTTCAGTGGCTTGTCTGCCTTCTCTGAGCCAAGTTGCGTGACGCTAGCATTGCCTGTGTTGTTTCTGTGATTGTTTACAATGTTTAAAAAAATTGAGAACGCCGCCAGTTGTGAAGTGAGGGCAGTGATTAAATTCCTCAATGCAAGAAACGTTCGCCCATGTGATATTCATCGCCAATTAAAGGAGGTGTATGGAGACAATGTAATGGACGAGTCGTCTGTTCGGCGGTGGTGTCGCAACTTCAACATGGGGAGGGGGAACACACACGACGATGAGCGTTCGGAGAGACCGTCTGTCATTACAGACCAACTGGTGAGCTCAGTTGACGAATTCGTGAGGAACGATCGGCGCGTCACCTTTGATGACATCTGTGAGCATTTTCCCAATGTTTCTCGAACAATTGTTCATGAAATTGTTAAACACCATCTGCATTATGCAAAAATTTGTGCAAGATGGGTCCCTCGCGTATCTCAATGAGCTGGCGGCGAAGGACTATGCAGCAGGAATACAGAAACTTGTCACACGTTATGACAAATGCCTTCATTTGCTTGGAGATTATGTTGAGAAGTAGTTTAAAGTATCCTCTTTCAAATAAAATTTTTTATGTTTGTTAATATTTACTTTTGTGTCTTTATTTCACGAACGGGTACTACTTTCCGGATGACCCTCGTATGTGTTGATTTTGCATGTGATATTGTTCCTCATTACGGGTTGTGACCTAACACCCATCGCCACACGCCCTTGCCGCTGCTTGCGGGATATTATGTAGATGTAGATGTAAGATGTTTTCTACTTTTTCATAAAATTTTCCTTGGTCCTTTGGAGTGGAATGCACCTTCGTCTTGCTTTATTTCCATAGGAGAAGACGTTTACGAAATTTAGTTATTCGGGGATCTTTGAAGTCAGCGACATATGCTTTATCGTGTTCCTCCGTCACAAATATTTTTTTAATGTAATGAGCGCTGAAACGACGTAATTATGCTTGCCTATGAGAAGGTATACGAAACAGTTTCATTGCGTGATTAATTCAAATTCAGTAGAAATGTGTCAACGGAAGGGTTTTAATTTAGCGTAGCCTTAGACAAATTAAATTGAGCTGCGCTCACTTTGCAAATCAGGAAAGTAGAGATCAGAGGAGTGGTTTTCTAAGTTCGAATAGTGTTAGGGAAATATTTTTATTTCGAAAAATTTTCTATTTCAGCTAGAAAACATTTATAAATTGAAGCAACCCCAATGTAATATGATCTATATTCTGTGTTACTTTTATTACTCATTGTATTCCAGACCATAGGTTTATGAGATATAGTAAAGCCAAGCTCGTCACTATATAAATTATGGCATCAGCGTTGAAATAAAAATAAAAAAATGAGATAATAAACTAAAAATGCATTAGGTTATTAACTTCACATGTATTGGTCGTAAATTACAATGAGATTCTTTAAAAATAATAAAACATTTTCAACATATTCATGCTAAATTGTGACCTATGTGAGTATTAAGGTCACTCTCTGCATTGCTACCGTTAATTTATTGACTGAATATCATTAATCGCATGAGAAACAGATATTATTTAAACAGAAAAATACCATTTACAAATGAAATTTCATTGAATATACTACTTTATATCGCAATATTTTAGCGACTATAAACGTATAATTTTTTTAGATATTTAGTAACATTATTTTAAGTTTTAGTTTTTCGCTAGTACTTTTAAAAAAAATGCGGTCAACATATGCTAATAATCAGCACTTTTCAGCGCACATTTTATTTCCTAATACGAAAGGGTAATTTTGTGACAAATGGTAATTTTATCGCAAAGGTGCCACGTTTATTTTCGCAGGACAGGCAAAATAAATATTCGCACACAACGATCTCGGAACGAGATTTTTGAATCAGTTGACAACAGGAGTCATTTCTCGTCGAGGGCGAAGCACGGAAATCGAATTCGGCGAGAAAACATCTGACGTCCACGAAACGAAGCGCACCCTCCCTTAAGACGGCAGTCGACGCAGTTGGCAAATAGAGAACGCGGAGGGAAAGAAGAGGAAAGAGAGAGAGTGGAGATAAGGGGGACGCAGCGGGAAAGCGCTAATTGGGAATCTAATTAAAGAGCTCATTTTTCCGTCTCTCAGAAGTCCCGATTCAACACACGTGCTTTCGAAGAATTTCTCGCTTATCCAGTCTCCCTCGCTCTGAGTTATTAAACATGATGCATGGGGAGCAGTTTATCTATTTTGATGTACCATGGCTCCCTCTTCTTTCCCAGTGCTTAAAAACTCCTTTCACCGGAGGACAACCTCATCATGTGCCACGGAACATCTCAGACCCAGGCTCTCCTTCAAAGTCGGACGATATTTCTTTGATTTCCCCTTTAGAGAAACACATTTCCTCTCTAAAGATCAAAAGCAGTGAGTTTAATTCGAGACTTGACGTAAAAGATACCCCGTTTACGATTTTCCATTTGAAAATTATGAAAAGATTCATTGACAGAATATTTCCTGGGATTGCTTAATTATTGCTTCCTAATTCGATATTTTTCTCTTTATATTGGACATAATTTTACTAACGGTCAAAAGTATTGCTTTACTCAAATATACATGTGCGCGGGAACAAGGTTTAATAGGAGAACCGTATGAAAAATGTATCAGTATCTATTGTGGAATTATATTTTCTTGATATGATAAACAAAAAATGTGCCCGGCTTTCATTTTGACAGAAATTCAAATCAAATATTGTTAGTTGGAAGTATTTTGTTTGAATGGAAATAAGACTACTGGCATACATTTCTTAGCTTCGCCTAAAAAAACAATCTAACACCTCACACTACAATAAACCCTTCTTCAATTCAACGTACCTCTCATTGCCTTGCTTATCCAACGTCTTCCTCTCTATAAGAGTCCTAAACATACCATGACTGATCAAAACTTTTTGCATCCATCTTTCCTACCTCCTTTGGGTTCTTTCCAGCTACGCTCTCTTCTCTCCTACAGCGCCTAATATTTCTCCATTTGTTTCTCTTTCTGTCCATTTCAGCTTTTCCATATTTCTCAGAATCCAAGCCTACATCTACACAATATCCCGCAAGCTGCCGCAAGGGCGTGTGGCAGGGGGTTTTAGGTCATCAACTATGCATTCACAATCCCAATCATGTCATTTCTGCACAAATATTAGTTTGATCATAAAATCGGAAAGTTTTAATCACAAATATTGACAAATATATACACTGCCGATTATAACTATCTCCTACGCGATTGTTGTCATATCTATTTTGATTCCTAATGGTACGAGCCAATCAACACGTCAAAAGTCTACAATTTATACCTACGGCCATGCTTCAACAACCACGTTTCCGAGCCAAACGAAATGTTATTTATTACATTTACGTTGTATGTCTCTTAAATTTGATCTTGCTAAAATCTTCATCGGGATTGGCATCGGTATAAAATTATTGAAGATAATAATAATTCAGAAAGATATCTGTGCAAATACGTACAATAATGTGAGGCGCCATTTAATCAAAATGATAAATATTTACTAATTTAAATATATAAGTGCTAGTAATTTTAAGTAAATCGTCTGCTTGCATCTGTTATGTTAATAATTTATTTATTTTGATATATTTTATAATAAAATCAATGAAGCTGAAAATTAAATAGAGGTGAGCACATTTCGCTATCCACGAAGGCGTGACTTTTACCAGCTTCTTTGGTGTTTCACTGCTCGAGAATGAGGTCCGATGTCTCAATTCTTTTTACCGGATTCAGTTTTGTCCAGTCACTTGAAGTATTTTGCTGATGCAGCCGGCGTGATATGTCGGAGCTTGCCCAGTTAAAGAGGTTACATCGAAATGTCATGTAAATATCAAATTTGCAATGATATCCTGTATGTTTTATTCTAAGTTTACTCTATCAACTCTGGCTTTTATGGCAATACCTTTTTACTTGTATTTTTCATAGAAATTATCATCGGAAATCGAAGATTTTATGCATACCATAAAGGTACTGGAGAGCTAGAACCAGAAGAATTAAACGATTAAAGGTGCAGAAATACATGTTGTTTCCACGAAAAACTGATTTCACTCCTTTTTTCTCGTTGGTTTAATTTTCTTCCCTCTATCACAGTCTTCAAAATTCCATCGACCATCAACGTGCTCTGCATCCATCTTTCCTTCATTATTTTGATTTTTCTCCTTCCCCACTCTGCCTTTTGTCTTTTCATTTGTTTTACATCCAGTACGAAAAATTACATTGTTTTCTAGAATATCTTTTTGCATAAAAACGGTGCATTTAATTTCAAATATTGAGGGAGGTGCAAATGAGACTGCAGTGCTGGTGTAGTCGTTTTCTGCTAAGTGGAACAGAAATAATTTTATTTTCTCTAAATTGCCAATTAGTACCATTTACTCTTTTTGTCAAAACGCAGAGCTAATAGAGATATTAAAGTTCTTCAGCCGTAGCAATCTGGTCACAGTACTGTAATTTGCTCTATTGTTTCCTCCAGTAGAGCAAGAAATGAATACTAATTAAATGTATCCTAAAAATTCAACTTGTATTACGCATGTCTGATATGCAGTCGTTATAATCATCACATTTTATTCTGGAAAACCTTTTGGTTTAATGCCCTAATATAACCTAAATGGAGCAAGTTTATAAGAAATTGTTGTTAGCACTAATTAAGGAGTAACTATCTTCCCAGAGCAATCACCAAAAAAAATGAGAAATAATAAATTAAATTTGCTGCCAGTTAATGCTTAATTTCTCGGCCATACATATTAGGTTCTACAAGGGCGGTTCATCAAGTACCCGTGTTAGAAATGAAGATACCATTTTTTCAAAAACATTTTTTCTATTTTTTAACACAGTCTCTTTTTAGAAAGATATATCTCTCCCAACGCTCCGGCAATTTTTTTAACCCCTCAAAAAATAGGATTTGTCGAACTCTCCAAAATACGCCTCTGTCTCGGCGATAACTTCCTCGTTTGAGCTAAACTTTTTCCCGCGAGCCATTTCTTCATGTTAGGGAATAAGAAAAAGTCGCAGGTAGCCAGATCGGGGGAATACGGGGGGTGCGGCAGCAATTCATAACGTAGTTCATGCAGTTTGGCGGCGACAACTCCGAATAAGCTTGTTGTTCACCAGGAGCAATCGCGGTACCCACCGGACCGAAAATTTTTTCATCGCCAACTTATCATGTAAAATATTAATTAGCGTTCCGGATTACACCCACGGTCTCTGCTACTCCGCGTACTTTCGTTTGTCGATCAGCGAGAATCATGGCGTGGACTTTTTCAATGATTTCCTCGGTAACCACGTCTGCCGGGCGTCCTGGTTGCTCCTCAACAAAAACAGATGTTCGCCCACGTTTAAATTCGTTGAACCAATATCTAACTATGGTCATAGATGGCGAAGTTTCCCCATAAACAGCATCCAACTTTGCTTTTATCTCCTCGCATTTCTTCCCATCTAAAAACAAAAAATCGAATTACCGAACGACACTGCTCTTTTTCCATCTCAGCGAAAATCACGAAACATGTCTGACTCAAATGGCTGCCAAATCCAAACTAACCTTTAAATCAATCTGAAATTTGTTTCACCGTCGTTTGATAGATTACAGCACACGATGATAACATAAGCTTCCCTCAGGAACGCCATTTGTCGACAAACACGGGTACTTATTGAACCGCCCTCGTATTCCAGCAAAAGTAACACAGTTCCAGGCGTAATTTGGTGGAAATCCTTCATTATTAAATAATACACTTGGCTTTTCCAGGAAAAAATATTTTATGTGGAAAAGTTAATTTTATTCTTTCATCAAGTTCAATAAATATTGTGAATTTCTTTTTTGAATGGAGATACACGCGGAACTATGAGACTCATTTCTCTGAGCAGACTGAAAATATTAGATTTTCGAGATGATTTCTTTTTCAACCTCAAAACTTTCACCCTTCAAGAAAGAGTTTCCAAACAACAATACAACTGGCTGTATTTTTCAGGAAATTTTTATGCAGTAGTTTTCCAATTACTTATCAACATTATTCTTTAGTTTTTAACTCATCTAAATTATTTTTTTGGGATTGTCCCGAAAGTATAAGAAATTCGCTTGCTCTATTTTTTTGTGCTAAAAAAAAGAAAAAAAACTGAAGACTAGGCACAATTGCGCTCCCGAAAGCAGCCAATTTCAGACTTGAACCCTCCTTTACTCGCTCTTTTTTTGCTAGAACGGTCTCGTCGTATTCTTTCCAGGAATCCAAATGTGATATATTGCATCGCAACACCCACGTCAGGTCCCGCAAGTCGCATTGTGGGCGTATGGAAGAATTTTGGCACAGAGGTACTTTATTATTTTGCAATCCGACCGAAAATATGTGACTTCTCTGGAAGAGAATTTTTAATTAAGCAACTGCTTCTCGGTAACACGACCTTTTGTAATTAAAATTAGAAGTTCTATGGTGCGAACGCTGCTGCATATTAAAAAACGAATACCGAATTATACGCAAGCACGGCCAGTCCATGTTGCAGTAAGCTCATTTGTGTTACGGATGTCGAAAAAACGGTTTAATATTAAATCCAAGCAGCACGTTTTTACTACTGGGTCCTTAACAAGAAATTATTTTGCACAAATTTCGATTAGGTGGTTAGCGATTTTTATGAAAACCCTCTTAAAAACCACACCTTTATCAGCGAAGAGGGAATATGCTATCGTGCTATTATCGATAGTACGATACACGTAACTTTTTAGCCTTATATCACGTGAATGTTGCGAATTTTCAAGTATCCGTAAATATGATGGCGGATATGTTTCTCTCGAAATCAGTGTTTTTAACTGATGCTTCGTTGTGATCGTCAATTCCTCAAAGAACAATGAAGTATTTTGTTTGGAATTTTGTTACTCCTGATTATTATTTTGATGGTATGATTATTATGGAAATTTGAAAGAAAAGGATAAGCAGATGCAAGGGTTACTGAGAGGAAATTGGATAATGATGACGGTACTTAAGGGAAAAATCTTGGAAAATTGAGGTTGAATGAAGAAGTGAATAGGTATTTTTGATGTAATTAAGAGTCGTAGAAAGTATGCCGAGCTAAACAATCAGTTTCTGTACTATTAATATGAAGTATAGGGTGTAAGGAAATTTCGTGTAGTATTAGTTAAGGCTTAGGAGTAAAGGTGTTGGGAGGCCTAGGGTTTATCAAAAAATTACCCTAAGCCGGTAGACTAATTGTTATGATTTTCTTGTCTACTCTTATGGCTTGAAAATGTTTAACAAAATTAACCCTTTTTAAAACCTTTGAATTGCTTCAATTAGCGTCTGGAGGAGTTAATATCTTTGTTATTTTTTCCTGCAGCCCTGTAACGCTCAAGCACCCACTCATACCGTTATTCGCTTTATAAATTTTATATAAATCTCTAGGGAAATCATTAAAACACATGGGATTGCGCAATTATTACTTTATCTGATTAATTCAAAACAAGCGCTGCAAATCCAAATTATAGTGTAATTTATTCAACTCTCATTATTCTCTTGAAGTTTTCCTCGACGTAGTTAAAATTTTTCTGGGGACGCGATCAGTGGCAGAATGCCTTGCTCATGTTTGGTAAATATATTCCAAATTGTACGTTTCAATCCTGCGTAGTGTACATGTAATAATCATTATCCATTTTTCTTAACTTCGAGTGGACCCCAGTTCGAAGGTCGCGTCACGAATTCACGATGCCACGTTCCATGGAGCAATAGTACGCGAAAAACCCATGTTTTAAGTTCGGAAAATTGGGTTTGGAGACCATTCCCAGTGTTAAACAATGTGCCAACGAATGATTTTCCGTTGGCTCAATATGTGCTAGGAGATAAGAAAGGAGATTGACGACGAGGAATACCCCGGGAGTCCATCAAAGATACATTGCGATGAAATGTGCAGAAATTGATAGACATACTCAATTTCAATTGACGCCTGATTGCCGGAAGTTAAGCAGAGGATTGCAATACTTACAATACTGCAATGCATCGTATTCTTACAGCAGATAAATCCATGATAAAAGTGTGTGCCAGGTCGGTCCACAAGGGCGTGATGGAAGATCAGAAGGCTGCTCGTGTGACAATCTCGCGTTCACCTCTTGGACCATTGCGAAAATGATTCGGATTTTTTAAACAACGTGGTTACTGGATACATTTCAAGGTATTGTAAAAGTTTCAAAGAACTGAAAGGATCTTGCAAGGCAACCATTTTGGATTGCTGGATGACGTTATAGAGGCCATAGCGAGGTGCCTGAACAAGGTTCCGGTCAACACCTTCCAGAACTCGTACCACGAGCGGAAGAGGTGCTGGCATCGGTGTATCGCAGCAAAAGGGTACTAATTCGAAGAATTTTAATAATTTTTGCTTTGATCTGATGAGAATTTTTTACTCGGTTTAATTTTACTTTTTTGAGACAGATCCTGAAAATGAATATGGTAAATTCATTTATTTTTACCTTTATACACGTAATAACCTTCCGTTCCTTCGTTGTTTCTGTTGTTCTTTCCAAATGAATAATCGGAAGGTCTTTTACTTTCCCCTAAATATCCTTACAAGGTTTTGATAGTTTATGTATCTTTATTTTTTTATAATTTTCGTTTAGAATTTTATAAGATATCTTTACAATAGTTTTATGTTGTTATTATTACTTCATGAATCGTTACACATGGAAATTAAGTACCAATATTCTCCGCCTTATCGCTGTGTGAAATCCCTTGCCATTGCTAAACCTCATCTCCAATGCTTTTTCACCGTTTTTTCTGCAGATTCTTGAGATAATTTTATCAATTTAATCCTGTCTGGTCCTTTAATTATCTTAAATCAAATTATAAGAGTTTGAAACTATACTAATCAAATTGAACCGAAAGAAATACATTTTTGAGAAGCAAGAGCCACGAATAAACATATTAATTTTTTGCAAGAGGTTTTTACATGTTTGGACATATTTCATTATTCTGTTGTTTTAAGAGTGATATCAAATGTCGATAATCTCGTTTTACGAGAATTTTCAATTAAAAATAAATGAATAGCAGCATGAAAAACAATTTTGAAAAATAAATCAGGCTCAAAATATTTTCATTTGAGATGAAGAGCAAGTGAATCTCTTTCCCAATAAAATAGATCAGGAAAAAACGGAAATGTTTTTCACAACAGTATGAATTGTAATATTAATTAACCTCATTATTTTATTTTTAAATTAGACTCATAAAAATATGTTACAACTAATATTGGGATTAATATTAATACACAGAATATTCGAACTAAATTCCTCATTAATTTTCGCTCGGCAAAGCGGTCATTTATTTATTTTAATTCTGAATGATATATTAAGCTATTTTAATGAAATCGGATTAGAGGAAGAAAAATTAAGGGAACCTCATTAATTCATTTCATTTATTATGAATAATAATTAATTACGTTAACAATGGTAAAGTATCTGTTACATTATTAAAAATGCACTCTTTATTGGAAAAATCTATAGCAAACATTTCCTATTCAAAATATTTTTTTAAATTCAAACACAAACTTTTATCCTAGGTTTATTAATATTGATACAAGTATATACGTATATTGCTTAGATGCCGTGATTATTCAACTCATGGAAGAGTAATAACATAAAAGTCAGTATTTGTAATGATTTTGCAGTGTATTTCTTATGTCAATGACACACTAAAAGAGATTATTTTTATTTGCAGGTAAGTTTGCAGAGTTGGTGACTTCATTTCAGGAGCCATTAAGGAGGTAAAGAATATTCGAACTATTCATTTTTGTATTGAAGGGATGACAGATATTATGTAGGTATCAATTGGCCGAGTGCCATGGTGATCAAGTGTCCCTCGATATCAATTAATATGATAGTTGGGTATTTATTGAAAATTACTCCAGCCTGAGATTTTTTTCATGTAGAGTAGAAAAAAAGAAATATTTAAGCCTGATTGGATAAAAACTTTGTGTATTTAATGAAAATAATTTATTGCGATACAATATGTTTCATTCCACAAATGATATTATCAGGTACAGCCTATGCGATAGAACCATTTACAACACAATACATCATTTTTTCTAAATCCGAAAACTTTTATTCAGTTTGGAGACGAGATTTTGCAAAGATGAGCCCGTACTCATTGGTTTTGATATTTTTAAGCTTTATGTTGAATTCATGAAATGCTTAAGTAAAATTTTGAAATTGTAGCTGTCGATATTATTGTAATAACCATCTTTGATTTAGTATTTAAACATTCACCAATAGCTTATTAAGTAGTAGGAAACGCTGCAATGGCGGAAATAACATATTACATGCATAATTGAATTCTCCAATGGCCTTAAGAGAATATAATTGTTTTAAGGCCATTAGAGAGTTCATTTATACTTTATGAATTATGGCTACATATCTGAATACCAAATAAATGGCGATGGTAATAACGATGGAGCATAGGGACGTAAATTATACACAGCTATTTTTTCGAACCTTCATTCAGTTTACATTCTGCATCCCGTGTCTTCAGCATTAAATTTAAAAATATCAAAATCAATGATTATAGTCGAGTGTTAGTATTTTTCATCGTCACCTGCTTATTTCTCCCGGGAGGGTTCCACATCTTCCCTCAGTCTTATTAGACCGACTGAAAAATTTTATTGATTTTTTCCTACTTAACGTTTAAATGGAGTGTTTCACATTTTTTAATTCTTTACAGTTGTAGCGGTTTTTTCGGTTGATATATCTAGCGGTGCAGTTAGCTATATTAAGCTATTAAAACATGTTCGATTCACTAAAAAAATCTTTCATTCAACTTCGAACGTCCACCTTCTTCATTATGCACTTTGTCCACTTAAGTGGGTATGCGTATTTGATCAAAGTAAGACAGCCTTCGGAGCTGAACGAAGTTTACTTCCGTTCGTTGCTTAGGACACAAATGCATTAGAGTTTAATGGAAGTGGGGCAATCACAAGGGACATGTCTCCAGCCCCGTACTAGGAGGCTTCTCCTCTGGAATGGGTCTTGTATTAAGAATAAGGTTCTTTGATCCAGTAAGCCCCTCGCGCACACAGCGGAGCTCTTTCCCTCTTATGCCTCTCCCATTTTCCGCTCCGAGCACGCTAACTTCCTGAAATATTGCCCCGCGCAGTATCCCTCCTCTCCCCCCTCCCCATCCCGGCCTTAGACGAATAATGCATCGCGTAGCGGAATTGGAAACTTCAACAGAGCCCACGAAGAATACTCGAATGGAAATGTGTTACGCTCGTGTGGACGAATGAATACGTTACCAAAATGTAGGTCTTGAAAGCATACCCTGTGGCTCAAAAAAGTATTTCGAACAAATTTGTAACATAAAATGTTTGAAGAAAAATCGTGAAAGAGTTAACAGGGCGGAAATATGAGGGAGAGGTTCACTCAAATGGGAATTGATTCATCCTCTTTGCTTTCCGAAAGCTAGGAATAATTTTGTGGATCCTATTAGAGGAGTGCTCGTGGAACCGAATGATTAGGGCTGCGATGGGAGTTGAAAGTTGATATTTCAAACAAAAATTGTTCGTGCATCGTCGAAATTTTGTCTCAGCATCCCTTATAAATATTTATGGAACCGACAATATTTCATGGGTTGATATCTAACTCCTAGGCTTTTAAATCGTCATTGCAAAAGTTACTATTTCTCCCAGGGGAACCTCGAGATAGTACGTGAGCTAATTCTCCATTTTTTCGAGCGAAGGTTGCCGTTTCGGCTGTGCTATTAGAGAAAAATATTGTAGTATATTATTTTTAAGGGGTGATAAATCCAATACTATTTTATTTACTTGAATATTCTTGGAAGAAATATGTAGAAAAATTATCTTTTTCGCAGGGTGCGAATTGAGTTAATTTAAATTATTTTTATCCATGAATATATTTAATTACAAAAGACAAACAGAAGAGCAGATGCCGAAGTAGCCTCACATTTTTTGTTTTGAAATTTACGAATCATAATTCGAGTAATGAGATTGAAAATATACTTATTGAAAAAAATGTACATTCGAAATAACAATTATAAAAAAATGATTTGATTCTAACGTTAATATTTTGATTCGATTATTAGCGCAATAAAGATTTTTTAAAGTATTGTGCTAAAAGCTTTAATGAGACTCTTTCACACAAAAAAGGATGCACTACTGCATATGAAAAAAAGGAAAATATGAGAAAAAATGTAAATGTTCTTCTAAATATAATTTAATTTAGAATTTGGGCCCCTGGTTTAGGAAATAAAAGTTGAACACAAATTAAAAAGAAGGTTTTAATTCTCTTCTGCGTAAAATGTATACCAACTGGCTTGAAACGTTTATATTTCTGGGTTTTATTAACAGATAACTTTTAATGAAATGTTGATTGGAATTTAATAACAGTTAAAAACAGGTCAATTTATCCTAAATTGATGCGTCATTGGTCATGCATATTTCTTTCTCTTTATAGGGCGAAATGGGTTGTTTTCAGTCATATTTATTTATTATCGTAATTAATAATTAAATTATTAGGAGGTAACGAGCCAATTACAACAAGCATTAGATATATACTCGTATCAATTTTTTTAACTAAAAATTATTATTCTTTTTTGAAATTTTTTTACGGATTTTAAGAAACTTGTCAGAATTATTTAACTTTAAAACTTGAATCCAATTTTGAGTTAACTGGAGCTAGCTAAATGAAGGAATGGAGTAAACAATTATAACTTATAAAAATAAAATTTAGACAATTACTACCTTAGAGAAGTTTTGAAATATACCAACGTCTATTAAATTTTAATTCTTAATAAATTGCACCTTTATTTTACTAACTCGCCCAGTAACTTGGAAACTACGAAAAGATCATAAAACAGAAACTTGATTAATATTCACTCGACTGAGGTCAATTATATTCAAACCAGTGTCCTAAAAATTTTAATTCCAAATTTTAAGGCGAGAAGGGGAAAAAACAACACCATCAGCATAACATTCAGATTTTATGCCCTGTGATATTCGACTTCTCTCCGGCAGAAAATGTAATTCGGTGCACATAAATTTTAGAATACTTAGTTTCCCTGGTAGATGTAAAACTTCGTATTTCCACCAATAAAAAAACCAGTTGAGCGTTTAATTTACAATTCCATATTGCTTAAAATTATTTCCAGTGCCAGCGATAATTCTTCTCAATCTCTCCACGCAGAATCTCCCTCTTGCCTGGAGTAGCGTGCACAGGACTTAGATATAAAATTTTAAACGGTAATTTTTAATCCTTAATTAGAAAATAAAGTCAAGGAGTTGTTACTCGTGATGGAAGGTTGGAATATAAATTTGGACTTTCATTCGAAAGCGGAATAACAGCTGGTTATGCTCGTAAAGATCCGTCTGATGAGATTAACAGATTACGCGGAGGGAGGCTTAGTAGGGTGGGGGTGGGGGGGGGGTAGAGATGGGGATGGGGGTGTCGGAGTATGAAGGGGAGGATGGTGCGGCGGCCCCCGGGATATGAGGGATTCCCGGAATCCGCCTCATAACCCCACCTCCCTCATCCCGCCAACCCCCTCCCTTTCATTTCCCAACCTCCCATAAAGCCGGATAAACTTCTGACTGCCTGTCGTGCATTTGCAAATACTCTGAAAAAAATTCCATCTGGAAAATAAACCAGTTTTCTATAACTTAAATTCGACGGATTTTTCAAATGACCCCCCTTCATTTTAAAATGTAATTCATGTTCAGCGAGTTTCATTCGCAGCCAATGTGAATAAACGTACATGGGATTTGTATTTGAGTGGCGGGTAGTTTTCGCCAAAGTTCCAGTAATATGCTTCTCAAACGTTCCTAGATCCTATTAAATAAGGATTTAATTCTTTCAAGCGACAAGAGGCACACGATATATTTCTCTGCAGTCTACGACTGCTTCCAACATTGGAATATTTGGCCCCTGAGTTACGTCTCTCTCGACTCATTGTCGAATATCGCATTTGTGGTTGCCCACGATTGAAATGACGTCGGAATTTGCATCGGGATGCCAATGCTGTGTCAATTCTGTCACGAAGAACCCCGTTCAAGAGCAAACAGATCCATTCTCATCGTCATTCGTTGCCAACTCGCTTTGTCCTAGGAACAAGATCATTCTGGCCATTAGTACAATGCTGAATAATTCAAATGAAAATTTAGAGTTCTGACAATAGCTATTAATCAATTTAAGTCATCGTTCCGACTGACTGCGTTTGTGTTCATGGTTGTCATCCGTCACGTCAGTGTCACCGGAACATAGGTTTTGAACCAACATATACCTTTCTGTAAAAACATTGTGTAAATGCGCAACTACTCGCCTACGGGCGGTGGGTGCGGAGTCAGTTTTATTAAAACAGTCACTTGAGCTTATGTGATTTTACCAAGGCTCTCGTGCTGAATGTATTTATCGTTTCGTTTCGTTAATCCGTCTTTGGCTAGCTTTCTTGCCAAACGCGCCATGCATAATCCAGTTTCGAGGTCTACAAAGATGTAGTGATATCGTGCGGGTTCTCTCACGAAGTGATGGAATGAATTGCGGCGTCAGTAGTAAATCCATTGTTGGATTATAACTCTGCCATGTGACGTGTTCGGCCGTCTGCGCAGTGCATTACGGGATCGAATCAGTTGAGGTACAATTGCGCCCAGCGGAGTTCAACGCGAATTAATCACACCGAAATTATTCTTGGACATGACACCATAATTTTCAAACTGTCTTTTAAAAGAATTACCGCCCGGAAGGATGAGAAAAGATATCTTTTGGGATATATTTGCGCGTAGAATTTCTTTCAGTTTGTTAAAAAAACGTCCGCCCTGAGTGCCGCTAATCCTTTCCGCAAAATATACATATTTTTTTTATTTTCATCAATTTCGCCTAGTTGAGCAACCTGTGAAAGAATTTTGAAATAATTAAAAATTTTTCAATTTTGGAAAATTAGGCAGAATGAAGCGTTTCTTTAGTTTAAAAACGACGCTGAAATTATTATGGCTCCACAGTACTTATCAGACCATAAAGATAAGATAAGGGAGATAGATTCCAGTACTGATAGATACAAGTACTCATTCTTTCCCCGGACAATCAGGAATCATAATAGTAAGAAAAGAAAGTCACTATAGAAATATTAAAGACATTTAATTTACAAGTCAGGACAAGATTTAACGTTGCGTAGGCATAGGGTATATTCGTTGGTGCATGTGTGTGTTAGTTGATAGTATCTATATGTATGTGTTTGAGTTGTAAAGGTTTTTGCATGAATATATACTATTGTGTGTGTGAAGGTTGGAATGAATTTATCGGTTCTGCTCTTACTTACGGGTGGTGACCTAACACCTCTCCCTTGCTACGGATGGAGGGGTACCATGCAGATGTAGATGTCTCTCGCGATATTTTTGTGGCGGTATTCTCCGCTATCATAAGTTTATTGAAATGTAATGAAATAATTGACTTTGTAATTCCACACACTTTATTTAAAAACACACGACCCAGGTTTCGACGTTGAACGTCATCATCAGGTGGTCCTCATAGAAGCACGCTGGCTATATATACCTTCTGATCATAGGAGGGGGGGGTTGGTCAGAGAGGGAGGTCGGAGGGGTAAAAAGGTTACAATGTAGCTGGGAAGAAAAGAGAATTACATTTTTGATTTAGAAGAGTGGTAGGTCTAGGAGTGGGGAGTGGGAGGGATACAAAATTTCGTTGGCAAGATCATCTTTCCAACGGACACATTTCAAATAAAGTGTGTGGAATTACAAAGTCAATTATTTCATTACATTTCAATATGTTATGCAAATTCCACAAAGTTACGCCTGAGACAACAAATCATAAGTTTAGTTTATCGAAATGATAAAAGTAAAAAGAAATAAGTTGGTTGAGTCTTATTTATATTTAATTACGTTTGATAAGTAGCGCGGTGATAATTTCAAGAAATTATGATATGAATTATGAAATGAAATGAAATTATGAAATGGTGATAATTTCATGAAATTATAATCAAATCTTATCATAAGTGTAGTTTATTGAAGTTACAAAAGTAAAAATAAATAAGTTGGTTGGGTCTTATTTATATGTAATTACGTTTGATAAGTAGCGCGGTGATAATGTCATCAAATCTGTACGTCCAATTGAGACATGATTTTCTGTATAATCAATCTTGTTAATTATTCTTCATTCGAGTGATTGTTACTCTAACGGAAATACTCCTCCGTGCATCCCAACCTTATGAACTTTAGAAAATTGCAGCCTTACGCTCAATTCACTGAACCTAGAAAGTGCGGTTTTTGAAATTATTCCATTGGCTGATAAAAGTACGGATTTCGAAATATTTTGCTGCTCATTGAGATTTTTTTGGCCTTAACTTAGTATTGTCAGCGTCATACAAGCCATCCCTGGTGCTATCCCACATGCCGGAGGGAACGGACGTTAATCATAAGCGAAGGGTGAAAACGAATGACGAAATGGGTGCCGGGACAACCCGGTGGCTTCATTTTGGTCCCAAACGGGACATCTGCCCGTTCGAGGGTGCGCGAGGGATGAATTGCATGCGAGCAAAAGGCAAATGAGTGCCCAAGGTTCACTCCCTAGATGGGATTCGTGATTGGATGAACAAACGTGAATGTGTCACCGTGGCTAAAAGTTCCCATCTAATTGACCAGTTGCGGGGTGACACATTCTCCTTTCTATGGATAAAATCCTTCCAAAATTTTTAGTTCTCTAAATAAATATCGTTAAACGTTTGAGAATATATTATCTTAGCGACAAGTCGTTATGATAGCGACCTACTTGCATATCTACAATAGGCATTGCATAGAATTTTTCACCCAACTCTTTAATTCTCATCCCATCAAATCTTTCCATGTTTTATGAGTGCTCGAGTCATCACTCGTCAAAAAATTTAGAAGTACAGTTGGGTAGATTGCATGCTTGGAGATTAAGATAAAAGAAAATTCAGAAAACTGAGCCGTGGTCTCTCATACTTTTCGATTTTAATGGGGCACGCTCTCTTCTTTATAAGGAAACTTTTTTGCTAAATATTAATTTACCAAAATGGCATTTCGGTAGTGTCCGTTAACCAAGTATCGCCTTTGCTAAACTTCGCAACAACGAAGTGACCATTCGCGAGTTGTCGGTACATGGTGAACGTGCACGAACGGGCGTGGAGCCGTTCCCAACAACGATCATCCATTTCAATCGCCAGGAGGTGCTCGCAAATACCATTTATGCTCATCACGAATCAAGAACACCTTGCGGAGTTGTGGGGATTAAAATTTCACGCCTGGATTGCGAAATATTGGATGGGTACTGTGGAGGAAATGTAAAAGGCCTTCTCTCATTTCGGTCTACGAAGGCGAGATGAAAAGGGAATGGGACCGTTTCTTAAGATGATAAATGAAATTTACGGATGCATTAGACTTTGAGGCTTCTCTTCTTTACTGGAGTTGTGCGGACATCGATAAATAAGGCACTCAAGTATTATCTGGTGCTTTCCCGGCGTATTTGCTTCATGAAGTTTTCTCGGTTCTTCCACCGGGTCAATATGGAACCCCTGACCCGGTAGAAGACCCGAGAAAACTTCATGAAATAAGGCACTGTTTACAAAACTGTAATAAAAACCGGGTAGAATGCCGTTTTGAGGTAGAATGAGGTTTTCAAAGAAGTTCACTTTCACGATGCCGATCACATCTTAGAAAGTAAGAGATTCAATATGAATACCATTATGAAGCATTTCGAATATAAATATTAATTCATTCAAGCACTTAAATTGTCATGCAGTCCAAAACATCCTAGTTTTGCCCTACTAAATTGGATTTTAAACATGAAATAACAATAAATACAAACACAAAGCTAACCCCCGAATGGTGAAAAGCGCACCTAAGCGGGAATTGAACCCGATACCTCTGCGTTAGCAGGTAAGAATGTTGCACCGCCACCTTCGGAACCGGAAATTTTGTTTTTCAAAGTAGAACTACTGTATAGTAATCGAGAAATGATATAAATCACTTTGGTTCCGTTGAATTCTATGAGACTAAAATAGATTCCTTTTGTCAGTTGTGTTGAGGGCACGATGAAAGTAGGGGAAGTTTGGGATTAGTGTGCCCTAAAAATATTTTAGCATCTATTAGAGAGAATCTGCAAGTTGCGCAAAAATAAAAGCAAGCCGATTCTTTCACTTACTTTAAAAGCCAAGCAGAAAGGGTTGGAAGGAACTCACCGAATATCAGGCGGAGAATATTTCAATTTAAGGAAGTGTTTACTACGAGGATGTAGTTAATATGCTCTGGGAAGTTTAGCTTAAAAATGGAGAAGAAATGAGTGAAACCATTCATAAAATGTTGCACTATGTGAATCGAAGACATGAGTCACCGGAAAAGCAGACCAGAGAAGAGGAGTAATCTTCAAAACCTGGTGCTGTAGGTAAATGCTGATGTTGAGAGATGAAATGAGAAATAAAATAGAAATTAAAAAATAAGAAATCAAAGTATTGTATAAAGAAGTTCGGAGTAGCAAAACATCTGCAACTACATATTATCCCCATAACGGTTGCAAGGACTTGTCACAAAGTAATAGGAAGATAAAAACCAGATGAGCAGAGTTCGAGTACATTCCGAGGCAAAATGTAATAAATTCTTAAAAAGATAATGGGACGCCATTGGGTGGACAGTGGAAATCGTTGGTGCAAGCCAGCTTAAGAGTATGTTGGATGAAAGTTCTGTCAGAGAATTGGGAGATTTGGAATTGAATTGGAAAGTGCGAGGCGATGTAGTCAAGACATTTTTCGGAGTGAAATACTATTGAACTTTATGAATAATTAAAATAAATTCGTACAACTTCTCCAGTAAATGCACACAATTTACCCCTGGGGAGGATTTGTCGAGTTTTCACTGTTTCCTAGAGCATGAAAGGACAAAAACATCTATATCTTAAATTTTGGAATACCTTAAACATGGTGCAAATACGTGACTAGAAGAGTTCAACAAAATATGGCTAGAGCAATTCCGGAATTGTTTACAAGTTTCTTTTATTATTCGCTAAACCTTGCCTTATCTTTTTTTCCTCCATTTTATGCATATAATATTATTCCCATTTACATCAATGGTATGGGTTCTAAAATAACAATCGATTTCAAGTTTTTCGTCCATGATGCAGAAATCTATCGGTGTACGTGAGTCGTTTAATAAGTCTTTAGGAAAAAATAGAAGCACAAATTATTTTGGTTGATTTAAAAACTATTTATCAGCATTATCTCCTTGATTGATACACTTTTACTTGATAGATACAACTTGATACTCTTGTCCGGTTTTTTTCAACTTTTTTAAGCCATCCGAAAAGTAGGATTTTGTAAGGGCCCCGAAATAGGCATCGTCAAAATAGATACCCATATTGAAGACCTTTCAAAATTCTACTTACAAATCCGACGTGAATCGTTTCCCGCCAAACAATTCTTTAAACTTTGGCTATGAAAAAGATAGCCGGGGCCAAACCTGCTTAATACGGTGGATTTGTCATAATTCGATTTTTAATGCCATAATTTTCGCCATAGAAACTCCGTTGGTATGCATCCGTGTATTGCTTTGAGCGAAGAGAAATTTTTTTTTATTCGCCAACTAAAGACAGTTTTTCTAGAGTTCCCACCATGAGGGCGCGGGTTCAAATCCCGGCGGTGTTGAATATTTTTCAGAGGTATCTCGATCCCTACTTGAGGTGCTTTGTGGAGGGCACTTTGAGTGAGTACGCCGTCCGTCGGATGGGACGTTAAACTGCGGACCCCTTGGCGCCTTTCGTAAAGAGTAGGCTAATGCCGACGCCGGGTTTCTCTCCACCCTTCATCCTTTCCTATCCATCCCCTATGGCGCAAATGACCTTAGCTGTCGGTCGCCTCCCCTCAAAACTACTACTACTTCTAGAGTTCTTCACTCAAATGGTCCAATAACGGCATGTGCGCATAATAATCCCCATTTATCGTTTGTCCTTTTTGCAAGTAATCGTTGTAGATGGATGGTTCCGCGTGCATCCCAAAAACCCATGGCCATCACCTTTTCGGCCTTTTTCACCGTCTTCACATTCTTCGGAGCTGGATCGCCAAGATGAGATCATCTGTTTTGGAGTGTAGTAGTGTATCCGTGTTTCGTCCACAGTTATGTATCGACGCAGATATTTGTCAGGGTTGCGACAGAAAAGTTCCAAATCGGCCTCCAAATTGACCACACGATTGCGTTTATTCTCCATTGAGAGCAAACGCGGCACTCACCTTGTGGACATTATTTTCACACCAGATTTTTTGTGCAAAATTGGAAACACTATCTTTTTCATATGCCTGCGATTCTATTCATTTTGCAAACTTTGATTCGTCGATTACTCAAAACCATATCGTGCAGTTTGTCAATTATTGAGGAGGAATTCACTTCCACTGGATGCCCCGAACGATATCCATCACTTGTGGATGTACGGCCATGTTTGAACTCATGTATCCAATTGTAAACAGTAACAAAAGCAGGAGAAAATTTACCATGAACTTCATCCAATTCGGCTTTGATATATTTCCATGGTAAGACTTTTAAATAGGAGAGTTTAATCACCGCACGAAGCTCATCTTTTACATTTTTAAAATAAACAAAAGCTTGTTGCCTCAATCCACTATGAAAATGGAACCAAGTTATGGATATAGCTAAACATTTAACAGCTGTCAAGAGACAGATGATTCCTACTAAAATCAAACCTTTTGATTCTACCGGCGCTATTTCTATTATTTTCTAAGGAGTTATTGAACAACCTACGTATTAGAAATAACACGGATTTTAATTCTTCTTTTGATGATTTCAACCATGTTATTACTTGATGTTGGAACTGGAGTCTTCAGATATGAAAGTAGCTAAATTCCTGTACACTAATACTTGTACATTTCTGGGAAAACACATCCATTCACTCGACGAACTATAGACTGCGGTGTCCACGTATGGATTGTGGATCAGTTAAAGTACGCCTACATCTTCATACTATCCCGAAATGGCGTAATGCGGGGGGGTCTAGGGTCACCAGCCATTAAGTACCTTGGCGTTATATTAGCATTAAAGAAAATCTGGGGTAAACCCATGAGGAGCAAGTTTTTTAGCTATATATATTGAAGAAATCTGTGTTTACCAAACGAATGGTGAAAAAAAATATTGGAATGGAAAAGTAAAGGAGATATCTTAATTTACATTGGTTTAATATGACCTTGACCTAGCCTCAAGTGTTGTCACTCAAGATGTAAGAATTTTCAATTAGTATTCATATAGCATAAGTAATTTAAGGTACCTATACTAAATTTATTGAAAATTAGCCCGTGACAGATTACCATATAAGGCTTTGGGTGATTATTTTAAATACTTCTAAATACTTGATTAAAAGTGGGGTAACTCGAAACTTGGGGTGACTAAATACTAATTTAAATATTTAAATTTGAGAATCGAGCTGCATTAATGAAACTCCTTATAATGCATCAGTTAACGTTCCAATATACCATACCAGGAGTTGGAAATGCTTAAAAATATCTTTTATATTTCTCTTGTCTACCGTTCCATTACCCTTGTTTTCATTATTTTAAGCCACTCAAAACGTTTTTATTTTATAAATTATTTCCCTGTCCCCCAAAAGTATGACGTCATCCATCCTCTTCTTTTGTTCGTTGAGAAACAATTGTGTTCACATCCATTGTCATGTTTTCCATTCCTTCCAAAAATACTAAATATTTTAAAAATGTTCTTATTAACAACCTTACCAATTTTATCACTTTTTAACTTTATTTTTATTTCCTTTTTTAATACTAAAAAAAGAGGTATTCATATAAATATACAAGCACGACAATTATTTATTCTGTTCAATCATGAATTGATTTTTCAACTATAGAAGTAGAGACATGACCTTGCTAAATACGAGTATTCATTCGTATTATGCAGTTGTCTATCAAAACATAAAAGTTGTTGCCTGTTTCGTTACATATTCCCAATTCATAGAATAATTGGAAAGGTAGTGACGAGCTAAATGTAAGGCCTACATTATTTTTTCCTTGAAGAAACATATCATTTTCTCTGAGTTTTATCACCCATTTTAGTATCCGGATGTTTTTTCCCCAAACTTTGTTCAATTCGTTATTATTCCGCACAAATTAGCTCAAATAATTCTCTCATTCAGAAAATTCATCTCATTTATTGAGTTAGATTATAATTCGTTCTTCAAAAATGAATCCATGAGGAACAATATTTTCGTCTCATTTAACATTTGCCTATTGCTAAGGGAAGACGTCTTCGTTAGTGACTTGGTTTGATGAATCCTGAGGTAGAAGATATCATTTCGATCAGGAAAAGAGAAAAAATTAAAAATATTAATTAAAAAGTGTCAATAGGATTTGGTCAAATTTAAGAAACGAATGTTATGGAGACTCGCGATTTGCGGAGAAAATGGTAACCTGTGTTTCTATTTACTCCATAAATTGAGAGCATATGTATTCATAAATTATGTTGAAAATGTATTATTAGCTCTGTGTAGTAGGAAAGATCTTGGCAGTAAGGTTAGAGGGATTAAGCCTAGACCCAACGGATTTAAGAGGCAACTTTTCTCATGAAAGATAAGAGATCAGAATAACTGTAATTGGCTGCGATAGGAGAAAAAATTGTTTTTTTTATTTCCTGTGGCCTAAGCACGATGGCATTATCTCATATAGTCTTAGTTTATTGTCCTTCTTGTTACTAATAGCTCTTTTCCCATGAGTATTTCCCGTTTAGGTACTGAAGTGTATGTACATGTAGTTATCATTATCTACATGGTTTGTAATATTTTACATATTCATGGTTTACTGAAAAAATTTAAAAAACTTAACTTTTGAATTAGCAAGCCCGGTGTTGATTCATAGCCCTGTCATAGATCTTAGCGATGGCTTTCAGGGTACCATGCAGATGAACACGAAGAATAATCCATATGATTGGAAATATTCTGCTTTCTCGTGCGCACGTTGCAATTTCCGCGAGTGATTTTACTTTCCACGGCCATGGTTCCGTGTTCACTCCCCACGCGTTGTAATAACTTCTCCTCTCGCTACTTTTCTCGATTCTAGCTGCATTTGAATCGCTTAAAATAAAATTACATTTTAAAAATCCAGACCTGTTTGTTCGCCAATCTTTCGAAGATTTGCCCGAGGCTTGGCCCGATTTCCGTAACCGACTGCCGACCAATTAAGGTAGAAATTTCATACAGGATGTAATTCATTCAAATACCGTATCTTATGTTTGCAAATTCTGAAGCTTGTATTCGAAGAGTTCTAATCCCTTCAGAGTATTCTGACTCACACGTGATGGGGTCTTTTCTAAAAAAATGGAGCTCCGCTATAGAGATATTGAAACATGGGTGCCTTGCCTTCCTGAAATGGTTCGGTTGACTCACGAATCTCAAGCCCACGGCGAGAAGGAATTATTCCAAGCTTTTACGGACTCGCTAAACGTATCAGGAATGCATTTATATTCATTTGAAGAGCTTAAATCACCCTCCCTCATATATTCCCTGTTTCCCTCGCCAATTGCTCCCTTCAATTTACTCGTGCTCGGTCGCCCACCCCTTGATTGAGATAATTCCTGAACACAGGAGACTCAACGGCGGAGGTGAAATCCTTTCCACCTGACAGCAATGGGCTCTCACGTTACACGACACCATCCTGATTAGGGAGGGGGGGAAGCTGTGTGTTCAAGAGGGGGAGAGAGTGGGAGAGAAATCGGAGGATAATGAAAAGTTCATTGAAACGGAATCACTGTGCCTTCTTTTGTGTTAGAAAATCCAGAGCCGGGCATGTCAACGCGCCAAGAAGCATCATCGTGCCCCATTCGTCCCCAAAAACTACTCCCTTTATCCTCCCTCCCATTCTCCTTCCGTTCCTCCCTACCCCCCTGCCCATCGCAGCCGACTCCATCCTCTCCGAGAAAAGCGCGCATACACTCGCAAGGGAGTGGGTCTACGATTCGGTGGCTCCCCTCGATTCCCACTGGAGCCCACGTCGGATTATCTTCCCCCTCCCCCCGCTCAGGATCGCGTTTGCTCGCTCGCTACCAGGCATCCACTCCCTCGGAGCGTCTATCGTCGCTTTGGAAATTCACCTTCAATACCCGCAGGCATAAAAGGGACTTGTAAATACATTGTCTGTCTCGAAAAGCAGCCTCGGAGCGCTCACGAGCTTTGTTCTTTTACCCCCCCAGCGCACGAAAACGCGACAGAAACTTGTATTCGAAGAGAAAGAGAGAGAAATACAATTCGTTGTTTCATTTCTCTCCTGCTCTCTCTCTCTCTTTCTCGTTTTCTGATGATAAAAATGTTCGGGAACCCCCCTTGTGGTGCGGTGAGGTGCAGCAGTCCCCGGGTGTGGTGTATGCATAGCCAGGAGAGACAAAGACACGACGATTCGGAGGGGTGTGGGTAGTTTGAGGGGAAGCAATAACGTGGGGAAGGGTGCACGCTTCACTTGTACCGGTGTTGTCGGAATGGGGGTGGGTCGGAACGTTATCTTCCACGTGCCACTGAGCATTGAACAAAACGGGCAAAACGGTTATCTATAATTCGGTGGGGAAAACATTATTGAAGCTACGTGGCTGAGGGCCTATTTTCAGCAGTCTCCCCCTTTGAGGAATATACATCGAGTGCGAAAGTAAGGAGGGAGTACTCCCATAGCTTTCCACTCGCTGCCTCCCGGGGCGCAGTCTAGCTATCCCGCTAGGCGACGTGGTTGGAAGGCCATATCGGCTCCCCGATCGTCGAGGCCCGCAGGCTAAAGACGGATGATATGTATCGATACAAGCCCTTGTACTAATAATATGTTAACCTTTGTACTCACTTACGGTTTTAGGATTTAGTTTGTGGGAGTATTTGTTATCCACATAGACAGATTTTGTACTTTTCCACAGACTTTATTTTTAGATGCAATGCGTTTCGCTGAAAAAAGAACGTCCCGAAGGGCAACCTCGCAATCGGTGGCGAAATTCTTGATATACGAGTCAGAAACGTTTTCGGGAGGGAGGGGGCCTGGGGGCAAACTTAAAAAACATATTTTGAGATATTCATCTCCCTCTCAGTAAATGTAGGATGACTTAGGTTGACAACTCTTGCGCCTGAAGCAAAATTAGATGCTGTGTGAGGACTATTGTCAAAGTTAATTGAGGGGTATTTTTGTGGTGAAATATTTAAATTATTACTGAGTTTTTTCCTCTACGTTTTTTATTTACGAGAAGAGACTTCACTCATTATTTATTTTAAATCATCCAACAGTTTAAGTTAACTTTAAAAATTAAAATTTTATAATTTTAGATTTAAAAAACTCAATTTTCCAGTAAAAATCAAATGTAAAAAATACATCAAATAGATAAGAGGGGTTAGAGCACTAGCCATAGGCCACTTGAACAAATATTCCTTCATAAATGGCTTTGAATATATGTCACCATGCACAAAAAAACACTTTATGCACACACATACATACACTTACGTACACTTATGTATATGGATACGATTACGTGACATTTTTATAGAGACACCAAAATAAAAATTCGTATACATATGCTCATTTCTAATATGTAATGCTTGTTAATTTCTTGTATCCACTTTTAAGCTGTTTTAATGCTTAACTAAATACGTGTTTAGCCTTCCCGGCTTCGCCACCGTCACCCGGTCTCTGTTCATTCCACTTCCCCTCTCCCTCGTCCCACTCCCCCTTAACTCCACTCCCGCCCGCATCCTCCGCCCCACGGGGTACTCGGGTGAAAGAGCGAACCGCACCTCTGCCGCTCCCCATTCTTCCTCGCCCTTCCCTCATTAACTCCAAACCGCACCACCGGCTGGCATGCAGGCGCCGCGCCTATCTGCTTGCCTCCCACTCATCCCTCCACCATCTCTCCGTCCCTTTCATGTACCCCCGATTCATCCACACCCCCAAACAATCCTCCCTCCCTCTACCACAGTTTCCATCATCCTACATCCCCCACCATATCCCATCCCTCGCTGCGAAGGCATCACTACGGGAATCTTTAAAACGCTTGGAATTCCCTCGGGGGCCTACCATTTCGTGCATCAGGCATTCATTTAGCCGAAAAAGATAACTGGCAAATATTCTTCTAATAAGTCCACTACAATGCAGAGTTTCGTTTGAAATAGATCCTAAATTATTGAAGAGTTCTTCTTTTCGCTCTAACGTATTGCCTTCAAAGTTACTTTCATATTGGCAATCCAATTTCTCCAGAATCTCATCACTTTAGTTTTGATGTGATTTGTCCTCATCCTGTTTCTCCCACACTCTGCCTCACCAACATGCTCATTATTGGATAAAATCCTATGCCTCACAGACTGCGTCAAGTTTGATTATTTCCTCATCTACCTTAATGTCTTACATTAGGCCTTTCTAAAGTCCTTGAACTAATAATTATACGCGTGTGCGTTAAAATCGCAGGTGATAAGGAAATCCCTGTCTCGCTCACAGCGTAGGTGCTGTTTTCCATTGTGATTGGCGACCTGTTAAGCATACTTCGGCCTTTATGCTTGTCAAAGCACCTAGAAAAATACTCAATTTCGTTCATTGTACGTAGTTAATCGAGAAAAAATTAATCAATAATAAACTATTACCGAATATCATCTACATCTACACAATACAACGTAAGCCATGTGGCAGGAGATGTTGAGGTACCAGCCACTCGTGTAGAACTTGTAGTCAATACATTCATTTGAATACATGCTAGCTAAAATACAAAATCTCTAATTGAATACATACATTATGCAACAATCACTGCGAATGATCAAATCTTCAAATTCTAGCTAATTTTTCTAAATTCTAAATTCTAACTTATGTAATGTTTTTGGTTTCTTAGGTTCGATTATGTTGATTGCGTGTCAAGAAAGGGAAGGAAGAGTTTTTGAACCTGTCGGTGACGGTGCCTGTTTTTATTATTTTATCGTGGTTAATGACTGCCGATGTAATTTGGCGCCATAATAATTCTTTCTGTGTCATTAGAAAAGTCAGGTGTCCACCATACCCACCACGCTTAATCTCTTCTCGTCACAATTTCTAACAAATTCAGCGGATTTTATGTAACTTTATTATTTACTTAAACACCGTTTTCTCCCCTTGGATCCCTGATACCTGGACAGTATTCTAAAAGTGGCCTATTTAATTTGGAGTAAAAACTCTCTCTTTCCTTTTTCTTTACGTTATCTATAGCTAATTTAATAAAACTTAGTCTAATGAAGGTTGACCCGCATACTATTTTAACGTGCGTACCTCATGAACGGTGTGGTGTCAGTATAACACCCAAACATTATGAGTATTTTGAGATACTTAAACGGATCCTATCTATTTGTACAATTTACATCCTTTTTACGTTCCCTTTAATTCAAAACTTCAATGCTGTTCATTTTCTGATAAAAAAATTCTGATCCCCTTACTCTACACCACTTCATATCCTGGGTTGGGAGCCACCGGAGGTACGAATATTAAGTGCACGACTGAAACTATTATAGATGAATACTAATTATATCGGGTTCCAAGCTGTCTCATGTGGAAATGTTGTTAGCCTCACATCACACTGCTAAGTGAGAGACCACGAGAGAACACGTCAAGAAATTAAAGGGGAAATGATTGCCAAACAGACTTTAGAACAAAAACAGTTTTCCTTTCCACGATTCATGGCCAAATCATCATATGCATCAATAGGAACTTCTTGAAGATAAAATTATACCCGAACTAACGATAAATCTATACCATAGTCACTAATTATATCTACACCTATATAGTGCCCCGAAAGTCGTCGCGAGGACGTGTGGCAGGGGTTGCTCGGCAACAAGCCATTCTACCTCTTATCTACTACTTCCACTTAGATATGACACCCCAATTTACCGAAGGGGCACGCGGATCGAGGACAGTCAGACACCATTCATTCAGCCTCCGTTATACATATTAAAAATATTATACTGTTAGCGACTACTCTACTGACTGCAAAAAGATTACCTATTAGTAAATCCATAAAAAAAGGGGCAGGCTAAGATGCAACGCTGTCATTATTTACCAGGTAGCATTCTATTATTGCAGAGCGCACAAATGAATTTGGTGAACAACATGCTGCCAAAGAGGTTTTAGGACGCCATCTATTAAGTGAGTTAAGGGGAATTAAACGTGTTTGTTCCTAGTTATTTTCGCCAATGTCTACCCATTTCTGTCTTAGTTTTTTCCTTTTAAGCTTTTGTCACAAATAGTGCGCGGGAAAAATGAATGTTTGAGTCTATCCATTCGGCATTCTATTTCTCTTATTTTGTGACAATGCTTATGTAATTCGAGGATGAATATGCGAGTAACATCATATCTCCTAAGTCGCACATACAAAACTAAAATATTGATATACTCGTATTTGGGATAGATTTAATCTACCACTGAGTATTTTCGTATCTAAAGGCTCCATCCCAGATTTTGTTGAAAATGTATGAGGCCGGGTGTTCTTTCGTAAGAATTTTTCACGAATCTGGTGGCACTGCACTGTACTTTCTTCAATACTCTAACCAGTGTCTTTTGAGAGATCCAATATGCTTACAGCAAACGCTAGGTCGACTCTTACGAAATAAAAACAGTGTCTCCTTAACTTTCTCAACGCCACTTTTCCAAACTATACGTTTCGTAAATGCTTCTTTAGGGCCCCTCCGCAAATAGTTCGTATGTATTTTTCCCACGTAAAATTGGATGCGACGGTGACCCGCAAGTATTTTACATGTTCTACCATATTCAGCTGAACACCTACGAGTTTGTAAGTTGGTATCGTTTGCTAATGTATTTAATTTTTTTAAGAATTTAATAAAACCCTGCATTTTTTAGTATTTAAATCCAAACTACTACATTCTGCATACTAGTTTTTAATATCGTTTAAGTCAATGTTTAGTATTTGACGATCTTCGTCGTTCGCTCATTTCCTGTAGATTACAGTATTGTCGGAAAAGTGTCTTATTCTCCTTCTTTTATTTTGGAATTGATATCATTAATGGAAATAAAAAAGAGCAAAGTGTCAACTATGCTGACTTGAGGGAAGCCAGATGTTATTTTAACATTATTAGAGCTTGTGCCATCTATTACTACTTTTTGTTTGCGGTGAGTAACGAATTCCTGGCCCCAGTTTATTACAGTATAGTTTATTCTGTACCATTGCAACTTGTTTAACAATTTGGCTGATGGTACTCCATCTTAGGTCTTTTTAAAATTAAAACAAATGGCATATACCGGTTTTTTATTCCCCCGATTGCAGGATATCGTGTACGCGAAGCCCCCACTGCGTTTCATTTGGGTTCTCCTTTATGAATTCGTGTTCTTCACTGGATAGAAGGTTGTGAGTTTCGAGAAGTGTGCTATTTTCAAATCCCAGGGAATTACCCCTTCCAAAATCGATTTGTTCAATATGTATTTTACGAAGGGAGGAATTTCGGGCGCGAGCTCACTCAATTGACCTGCGGGAGTATCCTCTGGTGCGAGGGATTTGTTTGTTTTAATGTGATAAAGTTGTGGCGTTATTCATTTGCTCGTAATTATAATATCATATATATTTATAATGGGCTTTACGGGGTCTCCATTGGATATTGGTGAAAATCTCTCGGGCTCACACCGGTTCCAGCTCTCCATGTCATCCTCCGACGTTTCGATGAGCGTGGTGTGGCTCACCCATCGAAACGTTGGAGGAAGACATGGATAACCGGGCATATTTTCGATTATGAGAGCTTTGGAAAAGCGACAAGTATCCACTCTCAAAAGAAATCTCTGTATGGACGAAATAGGCTTGAAAAGTGACTAACAGTGTCAGTAAAGGAGCTTCTGCAAGAATAAAAACTAATAAAACAGAAAGAGTTTTGATAAATACGATTACGGTTTCTTGCATGATTGTCATATCTCGCATATTATGATTTCTCTCACATATGATACGGATAGGAATATTGCTGGGAGAAATCCAAAATTGGCAGGAAAAGTGGACAAAGGAGCTTATCAAAACCAATGGAATATTTTAAGTCCAAAGACATAACTTGAGATAATGTTGGTTACGCCAAGCATGGAGTATATAGACCACGAGCAGCTATAAGACATGACGAATGGGAGGTCATTGTGAAGACACACGTAGACTTATACACATGCCTATCTACATCATGCAAAATGGGTGTTTCGAGTAAAGTGTTAACATTTTCTCTTCGCATGAAAATGTTAGGAGTGGTTTCATCTATTTTGTTATACTTACGATTGTTTTGTTATTAATTACTCGTATATACTCTACCGGAGAAGAACGAAAGGTTGAATTTTTCAGTGGTGTTATTTGCGATCTCTCATTTTATTCTGGTGGTCCAATTAGCCAACGTAAGCTGTGATGCTCTCACATACCCTTGGTATTGCCTGTTCACTTGCTGAACCAAGTGGCTTCCAATCCGCAATTTCGGCAAAGCTGGCGAATTTTCGTGATTTTAATTTCCAATTGTTTAAATTACCATTTCTCCCAAGGATCCCGTTTCCGCGTATTCCAAAGTTGGCATTTCTAAAGCGAAAGTCCTCTTTTACTCTTTCGTTATATTTTCCCAAGGTCTCTGTCTATTGAAATCTTATTTCCTTAAGGCAGACTCGCATATTCTATGATATTGGCTGCGTGAAATTTTTGATCGTAATTTAATACTCAATGTATTTCACCTTTTTTGAGATGCATGATTCCGTCCCATCTGTTTTTACAGAGCACCTCTTTTGTTCTATTTTGAAATTTGTAAAAATATTGGCATACGAATAGCACTATATTTTGCGGGAAATTCAAGTTTAGACATGTTTCTTGGGCCATGACCTGATTGCAAATAGAAAATGGACTTCATAATTGAATTATTGTGTCTCAGAAAAACAGAATTAGGATTAGAGTGAAACGAGAAGATGACTTGCATTTAGTTTTTTTTTCATATAACAACTCGATGTTCTTTTGAATTTTATCGTCGATTGCTCTGGACAGATTACTTATAAATTCCTATCCATTTTCCGTCATTAGCCAGCTCAGGTGGAAAGAGAGCCTACGTTCGTTTGACAAAATGTGCGGAAAAGGAAAAATCCTCGTTTTTCAGCGAAATGATAAGATCTTGAGCCTTTTTTTATTAAGGCAGTTGATTTCACTTTGTTTTCACGGCACAAAAGGAGGGTATCATTATATGGCGCCCCCAAGCCCATGCAAGAAGAGATGAGAATTTCAATCGGATATTTTTTCCTCCTTTAAGTTTGACATCGTGCACCAAGGAGTACTTAATGTGGCAATCAATTTGCGGATGCTCTCGCCAAAAAAAAAGACTTTGATGCGCCTAAAAGCAATACTTTTCAGTGAAGTTCTCTCCTAATTTAAACTTAATTTTATTATTTTGCCATACCTTAATAAGAGGGTAAATAAGTGACGATTTAAGATTCACAACCAAAAGAATGTTTCCACGTTTTTATTTTCATTTCTTCCTTGTTTTTTTATGATTTTAGAGAAACTAAAAATTAAATAATTGCTTGGAAAATACGTCTATCAATTTTCAACTTTTCTCGTGCCCTAGAAATGCATGAGAAAATGTTCATGAAAAAGGTGCGGCAACTAGATAGGACAAATTTTCCTCAATAATAGTCCAATCAAGTGTAAAATGATGAGAATACTTGCTTTTATATGAAAAAGTTGTCTAGAATCACATGTGATATTATTAATCTTTTTCCAGAATTTAATGTTAAATGTGGGGGAATTTTTTTCTGCAAATTCTATAAAGAATAATTACCAGTGTTTGTGGATCGAGGAATATTCATTTACGCCTCTCATCATTGTTAATATATATATTGCACAAAATGTTGTTTTCACCACGGATATCATTCCTTTTCTTTGAGGAAAGACTAAGTTGAATATATATTAATATTTTTTTCGCTTTACCGCCCTTGTCAACTAATAAAAAAAATCCGTTCCCATCGCATTCACTCTAAATACTAAATAGATTCATGTATCCGCAACCTAAACTTCGTGACTTTTACATTCCCTTGTGGGTAAGTGCAACACGAAGGGGTCATGTAGACGGTTTCGTTAGCTTCATGAGAAAGTTGTTCGAGCCTTGGACCCGATTTTGTCACAGACACGGTAATGGGACTGCGCCGCCGGGGGATCCAGCGAGCGCTGGCGCTAAGTGACACCTAAACCTGCTCGGCGGAGTGGGAAACGGGGTTGGGTGGTTCGATAAATAGTTGTAATTATGAAATCTATGACAGACGACAATCGAGAGCGTCACTGTCGCCGTGCTGTCACGGGCCAACGCCCCCGGCGACGAATGCGGCGGCTTTGTCCATTCACACGGCCGCCCGATTGGATCTAATGGGTAGCAGCGTAAAAAAGGTGTTTGTCAGTTGTGAATAGCAAACGTCTTATATGCCTAACCGGTTAAGGAAACTTTGAAGGGACTTGGGTGCAACATTTTGAAACACGGTTTCAAATTCTAAAAACGAATTTAATGTTTCGTTTTCATTAATGTTACCATTAGTATTTGTCCCACCACGAAGTCACATGAAAAAAAAACTGAGAAGACCAGCATACCACTTGAGCCAAACTGTTCCCCTTTTCATGAGCAAGGGTGGCGAGATAAAATTAATTATTGGCGTAACTCATCCCTGTTAATAGTTTTCATTTGTGCCTCTACAAGACGAAATGGAGGGAATGAACTCGAATTCATCCTATTTACCTGTAATACTTCGATTATAAGTGGTTATGTATTGCGAAATATATTTTTACGAGGTTGGAATGTATCTCATTACGAGGCATGCGTGTGTTATAAGATATCCTAATTTTTTCTGATAAAGTAGTCACAACAGAGAAATGACTTTTTCACTTTTCAGCATTATCTCCCTGTATTCGTACATACGTGCATGTTTTTTCCACAACGCCGGCGCAATGATTTTATGACCATTGAGAACACTTCTGTATGGGTTCCCTTTTTACACTGGAAAATCGTTCAATGTCCTTAGCAGAGCCTTCTTGAGTAATTCATTACACGACTTTCGGCCTTCTTTGAACTGACAAACCCGCTAACGTACATTTTCAATGTCCATAAAATCATTCACCGCATGTCTCTCACTCAATTGACAATGAATATCGATATGGGTGTGGTAAAAAACGCAAGTGGAGAAATAAGGATGATTGCAAACTACTATTTTACACTAAACGACGCAATATTAAGCATTAAAAACATTCCTTACTCTAGCGGCAGCTATAAGAACTCTGTGATATATACGCTACTGCCATCTAAGGATTCTATCCATAAAGACTGCCCGCGTATTTAATTCAACCACATATTTCTTTCTTATCTCAGTTCCGATTAAATAGTTATAGCACCTTAAAACTCGATGAAACTTCTTATTAGGAATAATAAACCGGCACCGACCATGGGGTAACTATGATGATCACTTTTTTAAGTGCCGTAATTAAAAAAATACGATTTTTGCATATGTAATCCTTTTAATGTGAATATTTAAAAGTGAAATGATTCCTCCCTGATTTTGGTAGGTATCGTATTAAGCTGGTAGAAAAAAATTAATGTTTCCCACGGAATGTGGGGTGATGTATATGTACATAATAGCGATCATTAGTCTACGTGCAGGAAGTGTATCAAACGTTCAATTTCCTCATAATTGACTCCCGGTTTATTATTCCCGCAATTTAAAATTTAATAACAGGCTAATAGTTGATAATTAAATTTGACTTTTAAATGTGACATGCACGATCGCATTTTTTTATTGCTTTGCTTGCATTGAAAACACGCTGCTTTTACATTTTTGGCAAAATTGAGGGCGATTTTTTTTTTCACCAAAATTGAGTCGCATATGCAACTCGAATTTAATTATTAACTATTAGCTGTTATTAAATTTTAAAATGATTGACTATAATCAACCGGTAATTCATTAGTCACAAGGGTAAAGAAAGGGTTGATTATGAGGGTGAAGAAATAAACTTTGCAGTTCCGCATAAAGATTTAATATTTCACCAAATTGAATCTTTATGTGGAAGTGCAAAGTTTCTTTCTTTACCCTCATCATGAAGGAATTCCACAAAGTTAAACCTGAAACTGTTTTGTTTAAGGGAATTGAATGTTTGAAACGCTAATTGAATGTGGACATATTTTTAGCAAAGAAGGAACATAGATTTTTAACGAGTTTTTTTCGGCGGAAACTTGCTTGAAAGTATATTTATCGATTGTCCTTCATTCAGATAATTGTTAAAATCACGAAATGGTGATATTTATCCTACTAATGGATCTAAGATCCATGTTGGAAACACGTAATTGACAAAAGTCTGCTATTCCTCAAATCTTTCGTCCCGAAAGACTGATGTTTCAGGGAAGCGGTCGAATTCGGGGGGGGGGAGTTTTTTGGCAAAGGATGGCACTATTCTCCTGAATCGTTGAAGGGAGGGCAGAGCGGGGAGTCCGATCACGTCTCTCGTGAGGACGGGTGGAAGGGTGGGGCTGAGGGGAGCGGTCAGTGAGTGCGTGGCGCGAGGGGTCAGGGTGGGAGGGTCAAGTCATTTCAAATTTTCTCTCCTCGAAGCCAACAGGGGTAATAAAAGGGGACGATGCAAGGGGTTGGGGTTGGAGGGAGGGTCGAGGACGAACCGACTCAATCGACTTCCCCTTCCCCCCGATTCCCGTCCTTCCCAACACTCCCAACAGACCACGTTCTCCGTATTTTTCATTCCCGCCGCAATCCCCTCATCCGCCTTTAAATTAACTCGTTATGTGCCCAGGGTTTTATGATTCACCATAAAAATTCGTGCCGAAATTTGTTGTGTATGCCTCTTCGATTATTTGACCTCACGCGTCGGGATAGCGCACGACACAATCGAGAACCACACACACGCACACTAATGGGCGACCAGAAAAAGCCCCTCGGACGGATTTTGGTCGTTTACCTGTGGCGAAGGGTCGTCCGCCCTTTTTCATCCGCCCTTCGGTACGGCAATTAAACCTCGGTCCTCACGGACGCCGCTGCCTGCCTCGCGTTCCCAAGACCAACCCCCCAAGGCCATTTATTTAACTGCAACATCTTAAGCTACACGGTACCCAGCGATGGGTGTTAGGACACCTGCCTTTAATGCACAAATATAGAAACATTAACACTTATGCACACACTTACATGCCTTTTTGTATCATGCGTTAATGGAAGTGTTCGATAAAAAATTTCAATAATGGTTTTTGTGCTAAGAAAGTAAGTGTAGTTAGCCTTGGTTGTGCTACCTAATATATATAACTCATGAGGGAAGAGCATTATACTATCGTATTTTACCACGTATCGTATTTTTAAAATATATTTCTAATGAGGATTGTTGAGGATTATGTTCGCATTGAGCTGAAAAAGAACAACTGAATGATAGATAGTTCTTAAAGAGAAAAAACACAACAGTGTATTGAATGCATTAGATTGGTACGCCAGGAAAAATTCTAGGGACAGATATCATCAGCGGAAAATTCATTGCGAAAGCACATTAGGAACAGATGAGAAATTGCATTAAGGACAATAGAGTTTATAAATCAAATATTTGGATGAAAAAGTTAAAGAAAGATGTTATTTCGTGTTGGTTAGACGTCAGCTAGAATGAAAGGCAAGTGTTGGGGAGCGATTGATTAAGGACTTAATTTTGGTATTGAGTATGATGATACAAGGAAGAGCTGTCCATTCCCTGGAATATCATTAGGAACGAACAGAAATCGTCACATTATATTAATTGAACTTCCCGAATGCCATTCATCACCAGTCATCCATTAATCTAATAGCTGGTGGCTTAACACCCCCTGCCACACTTCATAGAGCCAACATTCCGGGTAAGATGTTGATGTTATTAATATGAAGCTCCTTTAAGACATTAAACTTGAGTGTAGAAAAGTACTAGTTTTAAAATAACATTCCTTTGACGACGAGCACTGCAATTTATCACTTAATAAGCCAGGTATGATTCCGTTAGATTTCATGGAATTATGACTTTGTGCATGGAAATGATTCGAGGTATTTAATATCCATAATTTTCTCAAGGAAAAAGTACTTCAGCATTTATCTCTTGACAAAATCGCGCTCCAGCGAAAGATTAAGGAAAAGATTTGCATAATTATTAAAAGAGGCGAAGAGGCAACGTTTCCCTAGAATTGAGAATTCCATTAAGTTTACTCAGCACGATTAACATGGAAGTTGGTTAAAAAAATTCGAAGAAGGCTTGATTATGAATATTATGATGAAGTATGCTTATTTATACGGCGGTGGCTCCAGGTTGGTGCACTTTTTATGACAGAAATACCAAACTAAATTATACCTGAGGCAATTTTCTGTCTAATTGCATTATGACCTTTCGTGGGGCGATATACTTCTACCGCCATTAGTAATATATGCTCAGAGAGAATTATTTAAATGAACTCTCACGATTAAATAATACCCATTAAGGAATTATTCTATTTGATATAGGGCCATGAATATTCCAAATCATTAATATTTTGGGTTTCGGCTGGGGAAAATTACTAAACGGGAAGTATTTTCGTAAATTATGAGTCATGGACAAGTTAATCCTTTACAAGAAAAAATGTATAAAGTGCTCTTGCATGATAGTTTCCTGGATTACACGAGCGGACATTTTAGATGAGATATTAGGCAATGCAGGCATTTTAAAATAATGCAATGAATATTTTAATGAATGAAAAATATGAATTGGCTAGGGAAACTACTAGTCGACTAACTTTACTTTCTATATTATGGCTACGAAAGTTTCGTCCGAATATTACATTATTTATACAATTTTTTTTCATTTATTTGAATTTAAAATAGAATTATCATTTTGTGGAAATGCAGACAACATTACGAGTACATTTCTCTGGGTTTTTAGGGATGGGTATGGCGTCGGAAAAAACGGCCGCAATGAACTTAAAATACAATTTTAATGTAGCGTCTACCTTCATCCTCCTTAAAAGCTTCTTTTATCATTAGTTTTTGGTAAGTTGACCTTACTAGGGGCTAAAGAAAAATAAAACATTCGAGAAGACAGGAAGATATCGACTCAAAGAAACTTTGATAATGAAAGACAAGTGAAAATGACAACTTAGTGGCAGTGTTTTTGGAGGTTCCCTCGGAAGGATGGAGAAAGAAGGGGGTAGAGGTAGGTCCCCGACGCAGGGTGGGTGGGAGGTGGAAATGGTTAGGCCGTCACTTTTGGAAAGGGAGAAAACGGGTCAAACAAATCAAGATTCGTCCCGACCACACCCCTGTCCCCCACGTATCCGTCAAAGGAAATACCAATCTCTCTGCCAGTTTGGCGTATATTTAGAGTGGTTTTTATCTGTTTAAGATGTGAACTAATTTTTTCCTCCCTGCCAAAGATTGGATGCGAGGATTTTATGACGATAAAAAACATCGCCATCAAAATTTGTATTCCAGTGCTAGGTTGGTTTTATCCACCTCCCTCCTTGACTATCACATTTTCTACTTTCTCCATTTGTTCACGTATCTTTACTTTCTTCTTTTCCATTAGCTCTCTCATGTGTCGAATCTCTAGAGTCATTCTATATAGTGTATCTTGTACGTAATCTCATCTGCAGTTGTCTCCTGAAAGCCATCCAAATCCTTAATACCTACGACGAGTTTATTCATTCGACTAGATTAACATGTTTCAAAGGATATCTCAAGGGTCTATTTATTCGATTAAGTGTACAAGACTTTTTATGATGTGATGTTATCTACTTTGAGCGGTATTAGATATTGAAATTGTTAACACATTTTTAATCATTGTACTATGTTTAAACCTCAGTTACGGTGTTATGACAACGCAGAAATTAGATTTAAAAAATTGAAATTAACCAGGAAATGTTTCACTGTTTCCGTAAAAAAATCAAGATTAAACACTTGAACGTTTTTGTGCTCATTACGAGTAAAAATATTCTCCATAAAATATGTACGGCGCGGAAACGTGGTCATTGAAGCAGGAGGATAGACGTAGACTGGAGGCTTTTGAAATGTGGGTGTGGAGAAGAATGGAGAAGGTGAAATGGACAGAGAAGAAAACAAATGAGGAAGTACTTGGTATGGTGGGCGAAGAGAGGGGTTTGTTGGGAGAAATCCTATGGAGGCAGGAAAAGTGGCTGAAGGGGGTACTGACCGGCAGTAGGATGTTGAAGACTGTAATAGAGGGGAGAATGTTAGGCAAACGAGGAAAGGGAAGGAACAGGATAGGGGTGTTGGACGGGATGAAGGGAGGAAGAAAGTACTCAGAGCTGAAGAGAGACCTGATGTAGAGTAGGATGTTGTGTTTTGCTAGGGGCCACAAATTATTTAATTAGTAATTACGTCCATCCAAAAACCTACCTTAACCGGTAGATTACCTAATAATAATAATGATCATTATTTGCATGAATTGGCTCAAATATTTGAGACAAAACCGAAAATTCAAAAAAATTCCTTCAATCGGAATTAATTTTTCCATAATGCCCATTTTAATTTCACCAGTACGAAAAACTATTTCGCCACTCCGAAAAATTATTCCATTTCCTTTTCACTGCTACCAATGCGGTTATTATAAATTGAGTAGTAGGAGGAGGATAGATGAATATGTTACAAAGAGAGAAAAAATATATAAAATTTCAGTCCATCACCCATCATAGAATTAACTATCACTTTTGTAACATCCTATACGTCGCTAGTTATATTAAACTGTGTGATTGACATATTTCCTGTTTCTTATTTGGTTTACAAGCAATATTATCATTCCATAGACCTTGTTAACGACCTTGGGAGATACTTAATGAGAACATTAAATTCTGTTCTAAGTCTCACCTTAGTAATGAACAAAAATAGATTTCTTTTCAGTACAATTCCACAGTGTTATTTATTCCTAATTACAGAAATGATCCAAGTGATTCCGCCCAAATTTTAGTTTCTCTAAGACTCCAATTATGATGCCAACGTTCTTATCTTTTATTGAATTATTTTAATTTATTGATTTCATCATTTAATATTTTTGTCACTCATAATGCTAATTTGTTTCTTTAATAGCTCCTCAGTTAATTTATAATTATATTAAACGAGATGCTCTTTGTTTTGGTGAAAGTTTTATTTATTCCTCTCTGGTTCTCATCTCGTCCTAAATTCTTATGGTCATTGAATATTATATAAAAAAATAACCCGCCCCGGACCTCCTATGGAGTAACCAAGGGAGCGGAGCTGGGTTAGAAAAATATTTGGGTCAGCATTTGAATGAAAATGTTCAGAAGAGGTACCAGGACGTGTTGGATTTTTTTTAACGATCCATCCAAAATTTCCGCAAAAATATAGGTTGGGCTGTCTTGCCGATCCAATACGCCAGCCTTGAGTGAGAACATATTTTTTTTAACTATACCAACATTTTACAATTTCGCAAGATTCTATTTTTAATTTTTTGTGTGATGATGTACTTTCTGATATGCATACTGGTAGGTCATACCTACCATGTGATCACTGTCGATATTTAACTCCGTGAAGCTTTGTATTGACATACTTGATCATCTTGAACCTCTGTCACGATTTTGGTCAAGTTGACATTGTTTTCTATTTAAATTCATGTCTTCTCGTTTGGCGGTTGGCAAAAGGTATTTTTTCTGGTCTTGTTAATACTCTTGGAATTTATTCGACCTTGCTCTTTTTTTTTCTTTCTGATTCCTAATTCATGTCTCAAAACTTCTTTTCTCCTTTGCCATTTCTTAACTTGTCATTTCAAATTCAAATAAGATCATATTTTTCCTTCTCCTTCTTTTGCGATACATGTGATTTGCCGTCAAGGTGCGTCTAGTCATCATCGCTCTCTGAATACTCCATTTCGTTGAACCACCGGAGTTCTTCCTCATGCATATGTTGATGACGACCCTCACTTATGCATTAAGACCCGCTAATCTTCTCCTTGTATGTTTTTGTTGTCCCAGAAGTCTATGCCTTTTGGGAAAAATAAGAATAATAATTTTTTAAGAAGTGGAGAGAATACAAGTTGAACTTGGCAGTACGCATGGACCTCTTATGAACGCCTGAAATTCGTCATCGTTTAAGAATTGCATGCAAAGCCCTCGAGGGACTCACGCCACATACGCGGTGATAAGCTTTTACGACCCAATGCGTCTTTTCCTCAGATAAGTTACGTACGGAGATGGGACCATTGAGAGTCCCGGATGCTCCGCTTACCATGTATAAAAAGTAAAGGACGTTTGCTACACTGGGGCGAGAAATACCCATGGGAGAGGGGGTTGAGAGAAGGGGGCTGAGAAAGAGGGTGGTTTGAGGAGTGAGAGCAACGTGAGGGTAGTGCTTCGGTGTGGTGGGTTGGGAAGTATAGGGGGTAAAGGGAGGGGGGGTGAGGATGGGGATTGAAGACGCAGAACGGAGAGAGAGAGAGGGTAGGCAGGCCATTTGGCGCACGCTGCCAGTATTCCACTCACGTCAAGGGGCGTTCGCGGGAGAACTTTCCGATGGATTCAGTATTCACGCCCCAAAAAGTAAGAAGAGCGTTTCGGGCAAGTTTACAATGCTACATGTTTGCCAGAAACAAAGGAGTCATTGGCGGAATACGCGATCGTTCATTCTTTCCGCGCCTCTGAATTTTAGAAGGAAGGAAGAAAACAGTGGGCCAGCGGGTTATTCTGCGTGTTAAAATTATCACTTGTTTCTCGGAGATTTAATCGGAAATTTTGAGTTTTATTTATAATTTACTTCGTTATTTTGAGCGCAAATAAAAAATAGTGGGAAATTAATTGCATTTTTATGCCAAGATATGCTAACTTGTTGAAAGATTCCTTCGGTGATAATAGTATTTTTACCAACAAAGACACAAGGGGAGAAAAGGGTTAGGATTTCTACTTAGTGTTAATTTAATAAACGGCTAGTTTGAATGTATTTGTGGCTATAAGAGCAATTGAAACTCGACTTCAATATCGTTTGTGTGAGAATACATTTTAAATTAAGAAAATGAGTTAGAAGAATGTAAGTTAGAGGAAAAGAATGGTTTGAGGCGTCCCTATGTGAGAGCAATTCATATCGGAAATGAAATACTTTCATCTTTATATCTAAACTTTCACTCCTTTTATGAGTAAGAAAAAATAAAGATTCCTAGTTTCAGGATCCAATCTAATGTTTTTTTCAACTTGAGGCATAAATTTGATGCCTAGAATAGTTAGGCATAAATATCGTGTATTGTGAATTCATTTTCATTTCACCCCGGGTGAACTTAAGTTCAGACCCCAAATTTAAATGCATTACAGAGTGACAAAATTTTTTAATTCATAATTATTCGATATTGTGAGAGTTGCTAATCCAAAGTAATCATCAGGTAAAGTCACTTGACCTGATGACTTTGTAAGTCGGAACCTGGGTCGAGTTGAATAAAATATATGTGTAATATCTAAGTATGTCTTTTCCGACACGTTAGAGGAAGATATATTAAGGCAAAGAATTGATCAGGTTTCAAAATGCGAATGTGAACCGAAATTTAAATTGTATCTAATTAAGATGCGCTATGTGATTAATATGCATTTTATGTTATTAACACAGGATTATTCGAATAATCACAATTAAATTATTTACTTCCTTCAACCCAGATTTCCACCTTCCAAATGGAGCATATTAATCTTGTAAGCATCTAGCTGTGAGAAATATTTTGGGGATACCGCTTGCGATATGCAAAATTGCAGGTATAAATTATCTATGCACTTATTTAATTGTTAACCCATTTCGAATGCTTAGTCCAGGCGTAGAGACGCAATTTCATCAAAGTCGATATTTATAACTCATGCCAAAACCTAAATCACGTCAACATGGATCTTATCATGTACAACTCAATTTTCACTGACTTGAATAGAAAAGAAAGATATTTCTCAGAAACATTTTCAAAAAGATTCCGCTCAATTAGCCCCTTATTCGTCCGAAAAAAGCGGCAACAAAGGAGCGGCAAAAGAGACGGGGGAAGGAGAATTGAGAGGGCGGAGAGGGTGTGGGCCACCCCCCACCGTTGAAAAAGATTTTTGAAAGCGGTTCCCTCTAGGCACCCCGCACCCCTCCCCCCCTTCAAACCCGGCCACCTTCGTAACGAAATGAGAAGACACGCCATGCAACTCCATCTCTTGGAGACGGAACAAATTACTCAGCCATAAAAGTCCAACGGATCGGCCTTAATTCCTTTTAACTGAAAGTTATAATCGCTTCTCTCGTCCCCCGCATACAGTATCGATTGCTTCCCACACCGCCAAATTAACCGCCCGCACACCCACGATGAAGGGCTAGGGCGCGGATCCGGGCCCTCCTCTCACACTCCCGAAAGGTCTTTTCATAGATGTCTAGGTCCTAATGAGAAATGGTCATCAATAAGCCAATCCCCATCTCTCTCCCCCTCCCCCATCCCCAAAAACCCCCTCAATCCCTACCCCTTTCATCCCCAACCTCCTTGGCCCCATCCGCATCGCCATGGCAACCACGCCTCGTACCAGCCGCAGTAATTAATCTGTGGAGTTGGGATGTGGGGAGAGGGGTTTGGCGTGAAGGGTAGGAAGGAAGGGGTGGGCCTTATATAAATGGGTTTTTGAGGACGGGTAACATCATGGGGTGTAGTGGACGGGAATGCTCCCTAGATAAGATTTCCACGCATACCCTTTCAATTTACGTCCGATGCAAGTAATGAGAATTAAGGCCGAGCCATCTAAAACTTGGGGAGATGATACGTACTGGGAGGCGGATCGAAGAACGGCGATCCCGTGAACTGACTTAGGAACTTCTTGTTTATCGTCCGTATTATAAGGCTCTGGAACGACTCGCCTTGAAGTAATTACTTCACTCAAAGGCAGTTGAGTCTAATAGACTAATTCATCGGCATTTAAAATGTTGAAGGAAAGGATTGCCTTGGTACTCAAAAGCTTGTCAGAAATGAAATTACCTCTTCGTGAATGGTAGCATTTGTTTGATTCTCAAATACTTTCCGTAATATCTTTCAATTCGAGGACGGTTGTGCACCATATGCATTCATGGACCAGAATGAAATGCATCTCTTCTAAAAGAAGAGGTAGATTGTGAAGAAACGTCATAGAATGGATAGAAAAGAGGCATCAAATTTGGTATAATAGGCCCAAACTGGAGCATCACAAACAGAAACGCTACCAACATTAACTCATTCACCTAAATACTTTCCTCTAGACTTTTCATTCTTATTAATGATTTAGCATTAGGTTAACTGTTCATACTGCATTAACCATATGCCCAGGTATAGTACATGACATAATTGAAAGTCTCTATTTGCTTAAACAGATAAATAGAGGTCTTTATTTGGGTGAAATTGAGATCAAAGGGTCCCTTCTTCCATTTAAAGTTTACATTTCCTTGGTAAACCTAAGAAAATGTTGTGTATCATTTCAAGTGAAAACTTAAAAAATATTTTTATATATAAATATGTATGTATGTATATATATGTTTTTCATAAATATATATGTATTCATTCACAAGGAAATAGATATAAGGGAAATGGATAGGAACATACGAGGGTCATCCGGAAAGTAGTACCCGTTCGTGAAATAAAGACACAAAAGTAAATATTAACAAACATAAAAAATTTTATTTGAAAGAGGATACTTTAAACTACTTCTCAACATAATCTCCAAGCAAATTAAGGCATTTGTCATAACGTGTGACAAGTTTCTGTATTCCTGCTGCATAGTCCTTCGCCGCCAGCTCATTGAGATACGCGAGGGACCCATCTTGCACAAATTTTTGCATAATGCAGATGGTGTTTAACAATTTCATGAACAATTGTTCGAGAAACATTGGGAAAATGCTCACAGATGTCATCAATTGTGACGCGCCGATCGTTCCTCACGAATTCGTCAACTGAGCTCACCAGTTGGTCTGTAATGACAGACGGTCTCTCCGAACGCTCATCGTCGTGTGTGTTCCCCCTCCCCATGTTGAAGTTGCGACACCACCGCCGAACAGACGACTCGTCCATTACATTGTCTCCATACACCTCCTTTAATTGGCGATGAATATCACATGGGCGAACGTTTCTTGCATTGAGGAATTTAATCACTGCCCTCACTTCACAACTGGCGGCGTTCTCAATTTTTTTAAACATTGTAAACAATCACAGAAACAACACAGGCAATGCTAGCGTCACGCAACTTGGCTCAGAGAAGGCAGACAAGCCACTGAAGCTATCTGACCTCGTCCAGCGGCTACTCGCGTCGTCAGCACTTCATGCGGCACGAACGGGTACTACTTTCCGGATGTCCCTCGTATATAAAGGACGAACACAGGACAGGCGGGGAAGACGAAATCAGGCAAACCATGAGTGTAAAAATATTTCCTTGACGGGGATTTTTTACGCTTGTGATTTGCCTTCCCCACCAGTCCTGTGTTCGTCCTTTAATATGTTTAATGTGTGTATATATATATATATATATATATATATATATATATATATATATATATATGTATATTATATATGTACACATACATACACACATATGTATCGTCAAAATCAGTATTTATATCCTAATCTCGATTTATTTGCAGCCTTCTGTTCCTATCTATTCGGCAGTGTTAATTCCCACAGTCAACTGTTTCTCGTCCTTATTTCGTCATATGTACTATGAAGTAATATTTTTCTTTCATTTTTATAAAATACAACTTACATCTGAATTATTAACCAATAATTTTATTTTAATTAATTTTTCTCCTAATGTATATGTGTATATCAGTTCTCCGTTTGTCTCTACTCTTATTTTTCATGCTCTTATTTATTGATAATTATTATTAATTCTTTCTTTAATTTAGTAAACTATAACATTTGCATTTTCTATCAGCAGGTTTTCACAGGTTTTGCACGCTCCCCTTCATACGTGTGTGTTTCCCTGCAGTGGGTAGTTTTCGTCAAGGATAAAATCTTTATTCATGTCGTTTTTCCCACAATTTTGTAATCTTTCTAAACACTTTGTACTCATGCATATTCATTGTAAATCGATTGCCGTTATCTTGCTCTTTTTTGTATTATTTAGCACTCAAATGTAATTATACTCGTATTTTCATTGAGTGTATATGACGATGGGTTAGATGGAAAAAGGGACTGCCACGGTCTCAAGTTCACTCGAATAAAGACAAATAATTATTATATGCTTGTCTATTTGTCTTCCTCGCGGCCAGTTTCCTTCAATAGCCCATTTTGCTATGTTAATATTTGAATAACAAATACACTGCATTGTTGGGAAGGGGCATATTTTTTGTTTCTTTCCGTTGCGCCTTTCTATAAATAACTCCAATTCAAAAAGTAATTTTCGGCCATTCAAAAAAATTTGAATAAATGGCATGCATGAATATCATAATATTTTTTCCTCCAAAATATGCAACGGATTCCTGAAAACACTAATTTTTCTCCCAAGGAACAAAACAATTATCTCGCTCAAGATTATGATAAAATAAATTATGGATGACTCAAACTCGATGAAGGAGATTTATCGACGTGTAATTTTGATAATGCTTGCAATTGGCACTCCGGAGATAAAATATTAAGCAATTATATTTCTCATGGGAAAATGATGAGATTATCTCAAGAAAATAACGAAGTACATGATTTTTTTATGTCCACGTAAAAATAATTTTATGCTTGATTCTTTTACTGCGATCACTTTGTGTTCTGTTAGGATTTGAAGACTCTACGCTTATTTTAAGAGCACACATCTGGAAGAGTAATCTAAAAAAAACATATCAACGATTTAAATTGAAGATTTCTTGAAAAAAATTACTTTTTCATTTATTCATAATGCGGTACTGTAATTGATGGTCGTCCTTTAAACTACCCCCAGTTAATAGCCCTTAATGGCCAAGACCTATACTTGAAATTTAATTTTGATGAATATTTTTAGGAGTTTATCTTTGTATAAAGAAGGTTTCAGAACAATGAAAATGCCACTGCCTAGATACGCAAACGACAGAGAGTAAACCCATTTTTATGGATCACAAATTTTTCTTGGAAAAAATGCTCGGCGCACAGAACAAAGCGAAGAATTACTCCGTTCATTAAATCGATTAAATCGGAACAATTTCCAGATATACGAGTATGTCATAGCCTGTGTCAAAATAATTCTTCGAGAGACTTCAGTTGATCATGAAACGGATACGCTTTTCATGCATATTCGTCCATCCATCCTATTTGTTTCCACTATGGGCCATTTCGCCTGACAATTAAAATGCACCCATCGTTATGACTGGGATTATCGCTCGTGTCCATGCCGGCATTGAAGAAAATATTACGTTTCATGCCTGATAAATGAGTTTTTCAATCGTTTATCCTTATAGCCCTTTTGATTTTTTTTGTTCCTCGACGGAAAAGGTATTCGATTTTACTTAGTATCTACTAGTATGACAGTCTTTAATAGGGATGACCTGGGGCTTAGCGGGACTGTTTAATAAACCATATCATTAAAGTGATTGAATGCATACATTTATAAGCAAAGCGGGAATACAAAGTACGATAAAATGGCTTTCCACCTGGCATGGAATATTTGGGGATGGAGGTAAATTTACCGTCTTGAGCGACTAAGAGGCCCAGCTGGTGCCAGTTGAAGGTTTGCTACGTAAGTACTTCTACATCTACGTGTTTAACCCTGCATGTTGTCACGTAGGTTGGGTGGCAGGAGACGTTAGGTCACCAGAAAATTGGGTAGTTATTGCTTGGCTTGTCTTAAATTATGATATTTACTGCCTTGGTCTCAAGTACCGCGAGGGATAAATGATTGCTAATAATGATCGTTTCTTTCGATTAATTTTCCAATTCCCAACTTCTCAATTTGGTCTCGCCCACCAACTTAATGTAGCAAAAAAATTATTCTCTATTTATCAACTTTTTACATGCGTTATTAATACTTTTGAAAACTTTTAGTCACTCCTGTAACATTCGTGTTTCTTATGCCCCTTAGGCAAATATTTCCAATGACAACGTGTAGTAGTAGTAGTATTTAGGGAAGGCGACCGACTGCTGAGGTCATTTGCGCCATAGGGGATGGACAGGAAAGAATGAAGGGTGAAGAGCAACCCGGCGTCGGTATTTGCCTACTCTTTACCAAAGGCGCAAAGGGGCCCGCAGCTTAACGTCCCATCCGACGGACGGCGTACTCACTCAAAGTGCCCTCCACAGAGCACCTCAAGTAGGGATCGAGATAACTCTGAAAAATATTCAACACCGTCGGGATTTGAACCCGAGCCCTCTGGGTGGGAAGCCAGTACGATAGCCACCGCACCAATCCCGATTCCTCAATGGCAATGTGACACTTTCTATTAATCCATAATGGTTTTTTAAGAAACGAAAAACTTATTTGTGTCCTGTTTTTAAAGTAAAAGTAGCCACCTTCCTCTGGTTAAAGAAGGAACTGAGCCTTGTCAGTCCCTTCTTTTCCCAGAGTAAGGCGGTTTCGCCACCGAAAATTTGGAAGGTCCAAAAGACAATTTATGAGGTGTTTTGATTTCATACGTAATTATCATTTTCACAACTCTCATTCAGCTCATCTTCAAACGCAATGACACATTCAGTACATTTTCATGCTTTAGTAGCAACAGAGTCAGTGAAAATGAAATTTAGTCAAGAATTGTGTTTCTAAAATAGTTTATTTGGACACGTATGATAAAATAATTATTGTGATTAGTTAATTGCAGTAGTTGTGTTTAAGATTTCACAAAGTTCTATGGTTAAAATATAGAAGATGCATTTTTTTTACTAACAATTGCGTAAGATTTCGATTCTCCGAGGGTAATTAGGAAAGTCCTCGGAATATAATATAAATAAAACATTTGCCTCATTAAACGTTCAATGCAGTCTCTCTTTACACAAATCCACTTATTCCAATGATGTTTCAATGTCCTGATCTGATTTCGAAAATAAGATTTCTTCAGACCTGCAAAATACCCGTCTACTTCGGCCGTTAATTCTTTGTTTGCAGAGAATCTCCGACCGAAGAGGATAATTGTCCGGTTTGGGAAGGGGTGGTAATCTAATGGAGCAAAATTAGGCGAATAAGGCGGGTGTGGCAACGATTCGTATCTTGGTGCACGTATATTTGTCAAAGCAACGACACTTGTGTGCGGGCGTGCATTGTCTTGATGAAAGGTGACAATATTCCTTGCCAAACCTGATCTTTTTTCGTGCATCTTTTACTGTACCTGCTCCAAGAGGTTAGCGTGGTATTTCGAGTGATTGCTTGACCAAGGGGAAGATAATTTATCAATGAAATCCCTTCCGCATCCCAAAAAACTGAAGGCTTCACCTTTTATATCATATATGAGGTTAGGGATATTTTGTGTCATGTAAATTAGGACTTAAGAGTAAAGTAGTGTTTAGTGCCAACCCTAAACAGGTAGACTATTGCTAATAATAATGGCTGGTATGGTGTCACCCCAAACTTTGAACCCCTGCAGGGTATGCTGGGTATCATGTTGACCTACATCTACATATACACATTACCGCACGAGCCGCCACAAGGGCGTGTGGCGGGGGGCATTAGGTTAAGTTAAAGACAAAGTTAATTGCACGAAAGAAGGTACTTACCTGCAGAAATTTTCAATAACAGGATGCGTATATTCCAATCATGTTGTAACGCTGTTATAAAGATGGGTGTTTTAAATACAAGAAAATTACTTTCAGGATGACAAATTCAAAGAATCTGCGGGAGATACCGTAGCAGTAACTTTTAATGGAGTATCTGCTAATATGCATTTCATTGCAACAATTTCAGAGTGTAAAAATCATTCGCCTTGACCGGGATTGACCGGGAATCCGAGGGGTGTCTCGAGTTCCCTCAATGTCCGGCCGAGTGCTTTAGTCAGTTAAGCTACCCAGGCGTCCTCTCAAACTCTGAAATTTTGGGGGCTTTGAAGGAACAATATATTTTGACGACAACCTAAAGTTGGCTTTAACCTCGTGGACTGTGGCGCGCCGCGGACGACTACGAATGCCTGTGTCATTGTAGGTACGGTATTTCGTCACAACATTTTGTTTCTTTAAAGCCCCAAAAATTTCAGTGTTAATGAGGATACCTTGGTAGATGAACAGGTTAAAGCATTAGGCCGGACGTCTAGGGATTCGGGTTCGAAACGCGGTCATAGCGAATGATTTTTACTCTCTGAAATTTTTGCATTGAAATACTTTCAGTGTGTCGACAAAATATATACACTACAAATTCTAGTTATGCCCTACACGATTTTTGTCATATATATTTTTATCTCTAATAGTTAAAGGAAAAAACGGCATTTTAAATTCATCTGTTCTCTTATCGAACTCCCTAATTTTATGCACATGATCTAAAACCACATGAAGATTTGAAATTTAGAATTGGTTTCGGTGGTGCGGGCACCACGCCCTCTTGAGAAAAGACGAGGCACGAGGGAGGGATGAACCCCAACGCGCTCCCTTCTTCCCTGTCTCCATACCACGTTCCCCCCAACCGATGGGAGACATTTCACCTGGCAACGCCCGCAGTTTCATCTGCCAGGTTTCCTCCTCTTCCCTTCCACCCCTCACCCCAACCCATTGATTCGCTCCTTCGTGTGCCTTCGTCAATCCTCCTGCAGACACCATCACCCGACCACCCTCTCGTCCACACACTCACTCCCTTTTTGGCCAAATGCCTTTACGACTTTATGTGATTTCGCGAGAAACAATTTTCCCCTCTTCGGGAAGTGTAGCACGAATCGAACTCCCACCCGGAGTTACGCTCTGAAAGGACTTCCAATTTCCATCTTTCTCCCTTTTCTCTTTCTCTTTTTTTTTCCTCCCTACAATCCCAAAAATCACGATGCTTACGTATCGCAATTCTAAATCACAAGAGCTCGAAAGACTTGTTGGTCGCCTTCAGATTTCAATCGCACCGACTACACGTTGAAGTGGACTTGACGAATAATGTAGCAGAATTAGGCTTCTGTAATAGAAAATTTATCATGCGATGTCGAGCATAATTAAGTGCCGGAAATTTCTTAAATAAGAAATAAAAATGCACTGACATGGGTGATGTGTTTTTAAAAATTAATTTGATTATAATATTCTGAAAATAAGCCCAGACAACTCCCTTAACGGACATCTACATCTACACAATACCCAACAAGCCGCCACAAGGGCGTATGGCGGGGCTCCAGTCATACATATGAACTATTAGTATCTACATACGCTTCACTAGATGCTACCTGATGTCACCTCAAAACTCTCGTTCCCATATTCATGTATGCCTATATACAACATGTAATAATTGTTGCGTTTGATCAATTATCAAATTCTAGTAGACAAATTATTTTTTTCGGGCTCATGGGTTCGATTATCTTATTATCGTGTACGTATTCCTTGGCTTTTTCAATATCAGATGCAGTGTATAGTCTTGATATAATTATTCCATAAAAATCATGTAATATAAAAAATTTAAATAATTAATTGTTATATAGTATGAACATAAAAAAGAATCATGAAGAATTACATGTGGGCTAACTCTCTAAGTACATTTAGGCATGAAATAATTCGGCGAACTTCATTATATTTTTTCCAAAGAATATCTACGCTGAATTCCGATTTCAAATATTACCAATTAGTGAAAATTATTCAATGATATAAAGATTAAATTAAATTTTTAAAATTAAGCGATCATCCATTATAAAACCAAGTACTAGCCTCAAAACACAAAAACGAAATTACTCGGAGACAAACTACAAATAAGAAAATTAATGCGATATGAAGACTTGACAATAAAATAATAAGTAATGAGGGACAAGGCGTGACATTCATTCACTTCTAGTAGGGAAGAGTAAAAAACCTAGAAAATATTCACTGAACTCATCTAAAACTTTAATTTACTTGTGCTCCCATGGGTCGCAGTTACTTTTCATGTTTTCTGAATGTTGCCTAACTAAAACGAAGTAGCTCTCTCTGTCATTTTTACATTACAGTTTCCTACGACCTATCTAACGAAACCTAGCTTATTTAAGGCTGACCGGAATATTTTTCAAATACGATGTATCAGCTGAAAGGGTGGATGCCATATAGTGGGCATCTCACATGAAGGGATAGTTTATTATGGTCCAAAAGCAGAGTATGGACCTATAAAGCTTCTACGTAGTGGACATGGACACCTTTAGATGCATTGATTCCCTTCTTCAGGGGAATATATTTCTCCTCACCTAACGGATATCATTTTGAAAAAAATTGTCAATTAATTAATTTGCCAAACGACTTTGCATTCAGTTCTCTGAGGAAATGTCTCATAAGTGCACCAGTCATGGTATTTCTCCAGTCACCCATGTAGGAACGTATGCACAATTTCATAAGAAATTGTATGATCGTTAGAAATTGATTTTCAGTATTCGACAGTAAAAACATCACAGGAAAATCAGTTTTTTACTTTATCAATCAGGACAGGCTTTGGGGGTTGTGCTACAGTTTAACCCATTGTATAAATATCTCTAATGACTCCAAAAGTATTTGCTATTGAGAGATTTAAATGTTTCGGGAAATATTGAGGTGATGGAATCCTGGTGTGATTTCAGAAAATTTATTTCTTTAGTTCTCAATAAAAATTACAGAGTTTGAGCAATGAACACTTCAATTCATATTTAGCAGCGACATGGAATAGAAAAAGCGTTAATGTCAGATGAAGTTGATTAAACTTATATCTCTACCGTACCTTTTTTGTTTTTATGGAGATCGAATTGATTAATAAGTCTCAAAATAGAAAAATCTAGGATTGCATCATCACAATAACATTTTGAAACATTGGAACGTAGGCAGAAGTTGAAGCTGTTGTTATACATACCTTTACTCTAAGATAAAAATATCAAATTGCGAGAAAGAATAAAATTTCGATGGTTGATCTTTTACCTTTCCCTGAATAATTCTTCCATATGACACCTATTGAACTTTTCAGAGCGTTGCGTAATATAAGGATTAATTTATAAACAAGTCAAATTAAAGTGGGCCTCTATTGAATTCCAATGACATCTCTCTGCTTTCTATACTTCACTACACTTTCATGAGCGTATTGCGAAATGTAACAATAAAGTTTTTTTATTTCCTAGAAAAATGCTAAAAACACTGAATGAGGAAGAATTTCAATTACAGCCACTAGGATATGATCCAATTCGAAATAAAATTATGGGCATAAATCCCGTGATGGGTCACATGATCAGTTCTATTCTCTAGTAAGGATTATGATTAAATACAATCGGACTCACTAATATCCATCAGTTCCCAGGAATCTAATTGCGTGAGTGTGTGCGTGTGTGTGTACATTTCACAATTTGCCAATTTCTGTCAGGGAACATCTCCTTTACTAATCCATTTTCATATTTTTCCAAAATTAAATTTTTTTCTCATCGGTTACACTAATTACTGAAGGTAATTCTTATTCTGTTAAAACGTTTGCATGCCCTCAAAAGTTTCCATTGCTGCATCTACAAGCATTACACTTGTATTACATTTCCCGTAAGTTCTCGTTTTGCAAAAACAGTTCACTTCGTAACATGGCTCTCCCATTGCAATAAACTCTGGATTGGGGTTTTTGCGTGCCCTGTTTTGCGTGTAACCAATGTCGGTAGGAGTTAGAGAGGGAAAGAGGAGTTGACGAATGGAGAAGGACACGCTCTTTCACGAAAAAAAATCCCATCCTCATCGGATTTCGTTCATAATGTCTCTCTCTCTTTAAACTTCTATTTGTGGAACCATCCTGGTTATTTTCCAATTCACAAAATTCCAATTAAGTTTCATAAAAAATGCGGTAGCAGAGAATCCTCGGGGATCCAAGCAATTTAGTGACTGGCGGAAATGTGACACCGGGGGAGGGGAAAGGGAGTGAGTGATCAAATGTGTTACTGTTTCGCAATATTTAAGAGCCGATGACAAAATCGTTCCCTTTTGATGAAAATTCATGATGTGGGCGGTAGGCTAGAATTCTTTGATAGACGATATAAGAAAATAAAATTTTTTTTTAAATGGAGCTCAGGTTCAATTTTTAACCACTTTCCGAGATATTTTCTGCAAGTTAATTTCCGCGTATGCAATTACAGTGCCCTCAACGTTGTGCCCATGGGGACTATTTTTATCTACATACGTGCCACATTCGCTTTTGCCACAAGGCCCAGAAATCTCTCCAACAACGATCAATTAAAAAAAACACACCATCCAAGCGAAAACGCTTTTATCAAACGTCGCCACTCATCATTTCCGACGCTTCACAAAGTTATAATGCGTTTTTCGGAAAAAAATTATCTTTATCAAGCTGGCGGGCAGGAGGAGTGGTAGAGGATAAGGGAGGGAGGGGGAGAAATAAGATTAAATTGTTAGTGCTACGCTTCTGACCCCGCTATGCACGAAACGTCACAGCAATGACGCATAACCTTTCAAGGGACTAACCGTTCCTCCACCGATCTCTCTTGTCCGCATCGCCTTCCCCTCCTGTCCCCCACCCACCCCTTGGGGAAAAGCCTTTTCGCCCATGCAAATTTCTCAAACCATTCTTCTCTCTCTCCCTTCCTCCATCCCTCCCTAACTAGAAAGCATCCCACTTCTTAGAGAATTAATCGCTTCGAGCATAACCCCTCTCTTTACCTTCCACACGGACACACTGCGAACCTTAGCCCATCATCAAAATTCTTTTCTGCTCCTCCACCACTTGTCCATCCATTCCCATTGCCTCGGAAAAAAATAATAATATGAAGGGAACAACTAACCTGCCTCTTGCCTTTCCCCATCCACTTGCTCCTCTGCATCTTTTAAATCCATTCCGCCGGCAGGCCGGACCCCGACACTCTTTCCAAATCCGTTTTGCCTCCCCCTTTCCCGTCCTAGGCTTCTTCAACCCTCCCTCCCTCATTTCTGCTTGATTTCCTTCAACATTTATGGCAATTCTCCCTCGCGCTCCTTGTGGGCGTGGGTGTGAGAGGTTGAGGCAGCAGAGATGAAGAAGGAAGGGGTATTTTCGCTACAGCATTTGGAGGAAAGTTGGTGGTTGTGGGGTTGGGAGGGGGAAAGGTTAATTTTTATTTATACGTATATTTTTTGCACTTTTACGGAAAGAGTTCCTCCGCCGCTTGCGTGCATTTATCTTTGTTTATTTAAAACTCGCTTCTCCATCGTTCCTTTTCATCTTTTGCCCATCCCTACCGTCTCTTTCTCACCCTTCCCCCTCAGCCGTCCGAACCGATGATTCGGCGAGAGCGGACGCGCATCCCCCCCCCACCTTCCCCCCGCTCCCCGTTATCGACGTGCTGTCGGCGGAAGGCACTTGACGCTTTGACGTGGGGGGAATTTCTCCTAAACCGACTTTGGTAGATGAAGCCGTGTCAAGAAAGCATGAATAATGTTCCACGGCCGTGTGTTCATTTTTTTTGCCACGGAAAAACCGTGTTTGCGACTCCCATTACTTGCACCTTCGTAATTAGTCTCTGTTTGTGTATTTTTCCTCGGGTTTCGCACACGAATTTGGCACTTGAATCATTGTGTATCTTTCCGAATCGTAATGTGAGCGATCATTCATTCTTTTCTATACCTTCACACAAGGCCCTGCAATCCGACGCAAAGACGTCTCGACGTGTTATAAGGCAATGGCCATTCATGCGCAGATAAAACCCTATGCGTATATAAAGGAGTATACAGGTATAATTGTTCGTGTACACAAACATGCATTAGTATACATACATTCCTACTGACACAATGAAAAAAAATGCGTGTTTGACTAAATCATTGTATTTTTCTTTACAAATGAAAAATATTAAGGTGATAGTGATCGATTACGTAATGACTGTGTATTCTACAACGGAAAAACGAGCCTATCAATGACGCGTCAATTGGCACCAATAAAAATTGGATTCATAGTAATTATCTCGCAGTCGCATGATAACTTGAATAGCCTGACATTATGTAATTGTCAAAAGTACTGTCTGCACTATTGGTTAATCAAGGGGCTACCAACGTAGTTCCTCCAACATACCCGTCACTCTTACTCTCTTTCTCTCTCTTTCTCAGTTTTCGACAAATTTGGCGGATTTTCTCCGAATTTTTTTTTCAATTCCTTAATTAACGTTCCCTCCAATTCCTTTTGATCGCTTCCGCCAGTGGTGATTTTTCAACGCCGGTCGACAATTTACGTGATGCGATTCGGTTATTCATTCTGACCATAATGTTCCACGGAATTGAATTTTATACATTGAGAACATTAAAAAATCGGTTATTCTGCTTAAGTCTGAGTTGGAAGTGAACGTGATTTAAACGGTTCCATTTTGGATCACGACGACTGTAAACAAATATCGTGTCTTCTATTCTGACCTCGGGAATGATAATCAGATTCTCCTCATTAGAATTCATCAGTGATGCTGACTAGTCTGACATTTGAGGACTTCCTTGTCCATTTCTCATTCAAGTTGTGCGATGGCACAGAAAAAGGATACGTATTCCCGACTCTGCGTGCCTTCACTGTGTGTGCTTCATCTTACGGCGGTAAGGAGGGAGGGGGCGGGAGGTTTGGAAGAATGAAGTCTCGTGTTCTGAGCCAGCTGGAACGCTTCCGAAATGTAAACCTCGTGTGGTGGTTTAGACCCCAAGTCGATCGTGCACGACCAGGCGCGGAGCCGGGTGCCGGATGAGGCCCGCACCTCTTTGAAATCCCGATTTCAGCGGGATGAGGGAAATTAGGTTCGATCGGCGAGATGGAGATATTTATTTGGGAGAAATTGAGACCATAAAGGTATTATAGTGACCATAAAATTTATAAGTACATGAATGCGCAATACCTATACACGTGTATATACTTAAATGCCTACGGAAAGACATACATTACGAACAGAGTTGTATATCTAAACAAATATATACATTAATATATATATATATATATATATGTATATATATATATATATATATATATATATATATATATATATATAAAATGAATATGAAGTTAGCACGAGCGAACATGGAAACACAAAAAAGAAAAGAAACTCACTATTTTTCTAATTCTCGGTGGTGCTAGCCACCTTTCTCAAGGAGGGAACAATGTCTTCCTTCTCTTCCTTAAGAATGGTGGCTTGTACCATTGAAAATTTTAAAACTAGTGGGTTTCTCTTCTTTTTTGTACGTTCCTGTGTTTTTGCCTATGTTTGCTAGTACTAACTTCATTCTAACTTCATGCTAGATCTAGGTTTGCTAGTGCTACATTATTATTCACAATGTATATATTAATGTGCACCTACACGAACACACTAAGTGAACTACAGTGGAGAAAGAAAAAAATAAAATAGAAAAAGTCTAAGCGAAAAATGAGGTTTATGTGAAAAGCTATAGAGAGCGTGGCGTAAAATCCACGCGGGAAGACACCCAAAAAGAGAAGGGGATATGAAAAACCTGCGAAATCCCAATGAATTCGAAGAAAGATAAAATTATATTATAAAGATTATTTTTCACAGAGTATACATTAACATACATATTATCATGTCACTGAAACAGAAATGAAGAAAGTAATAACATTAAAAAGACATGAAAAATAATGAGAATCATATAATTAAAACTAGAGATAATGGGGGAGAGAGTTTTGCAGACGGCATGCTGTAACATGAGAAGATTTGTCACCGAGAGGGTTGACTTTAGGCAGAATGTTGGGATGGGGGTAATTTTATTGAGATGGTAGTGATACAGCAAACGCCATTAGTCTAAATAATTATTTGTCTTGTTACACTTTCTTTTTACCAAAAGAATTAAAGTGACATTCATGAGAGGCAGTGCCTGCTCCTTCCGTGTGTAATTACCCAACTAAGACACCCCCTGGTCTGGAAGTCTGGAAATTAATGTCCGTTCCATTTCTCCAATAAATAACCGGTTTAAGTCATATAATGGTGATTTAAAGAACATCAGGTGTGGAAACCGGGATACAAGTCACCTTTTAGAGGTCCTGAAGTGCAAATACGTTGTCTACCATCAGTTCTCAATGTTCCTATAAAAGGTGCTATCATTTTCAACGGCATGTAGAGTGTGCTTAGAATTTGAGGAAGTTGTCGAAGTCTTATGTATGCATGCGATGGTTGTTAGACTTTTGAACAGGGTGATTATTTTAGCCGCTTGGAAAGGCATACGAGTACCTGCCAACCATTTGTGTGCGAGTGTAACGAGGAGAGTTTTTACCTTTTACATATTCCTGGTATTCCGGTGACTGCTTGTTGACTTTTGGAAATGATTGCCCCTGCACACTATTCTCCCTACAAAAAAATATTTCGAACGCTTGACGCGTAACGTGTGATGAATTGGTTTGATATATCTCATCATAGGAAAATAATAAATATTATATTTATGCTCTTTCAATTCATTCAATAAAATAAATTTGAAGTTCAACTTTAAACAAGCTTTTAAAGCTCTAAACTAGATGTTTATGCATCATGTTTTTCCTCAAGACTTTCTGTAAATGTAGTCTCCATTTCTCAGGTCATTCATCACAGATTTCACCTCATTATTTAATCGTACGGGATTATTTTATTAGTTTCCTTCGCCCACTAGATGCTTTCCTCCCTGTACGTACAATTTCACATTTTAATCGTAGCGCATGAGCAATTTTGCCCCATTCTACGGGTTTAACGCAGATGGACTTCGGCAGCGAAACTCCTCATGTAAGTGTGCTTCCATTCGTACGTACCCATTTGGTGGAAACGGGCCCCGATTCTCCGGGTCCCATTCCCGTCTCTCACATTCGTGGGTGCGGAGAGCGAGGGTGTAACCCCTTGGGAGAAAACTGCCTCATCGCCCAAAGGATCCCTTATTTCTTATTTCGCAAGAAACTTCTCGAATCCGTGAGAATGGAAACAGATAAGGATAACAACTTGACGTGAAAGTTCATATTTCCGGGGAGAAATCCCGGTCGGGACTCGCGTGAGATATGGTCTCTTCACGAAGAGTAAGATGAATACCGCGGTTCAGTTTTTTTCCCCCACAAAGATATATATGAGCAAGAACTTGTACCCCATTTTATTCGACTATTTTTCCTAACTGGTACCCATGGTGGGAAATAATGAATGGAGATTGGCGGAGAGGAGTTTGAATGATCGCTTTTGACGGTGTCGGTTACCCTTTGACGAATAGTAAATGTGACTTTTTTTTATTTCGATAGGAAAGTATACACCGGATGGGATCGCTCCCTTTTCTTTTATAAAGTTTCATGTTCGGTCATTACGATCGAGAAGTTCGAGCGAGGACGTCTGTAATGGGCACTTTATATTGCCTGCCACTCGAAGGAGTGGAAACGGGAACTGCAAGGTGAGACGAATAGCACTAAAAGATATCTCTTGCCATTTGGACATTACGTTAACTGTAGTTATTTTTTTATCGGGAGCGCACTCAAATGCCGAAGGTATTAAATATCAGAGACGTCCTCCTATCACGGTACCACACGTGAGGAGAAAATTCAAGGATATACAATGTTGCTAAATATGTACTCTGAGGAGTGAATAATGATGATTCCTTTAATTGTTTCGCAGCATGATGAGCTATCCGAGGGACAAAGATAATCGAATAACTAAACGCGTAATCAAGAATGAATTATAATTTTTAAGGAACTAAAAAAGTTGCTTCAATCAAACTGTTAAAAATGGTGGAACCAGCTTAAATCATTTACAACCCTTTAAAGTGTTTTTCTTGATTGTTAAGAGCATGACGTACGTGGTTTTCTTATTGATGATAAACGTGTTGTTCAACGACCCGTAAAATGTCCATTCCTTAGCAAACATTACCATTCCAAGTATGTGCTCAGACAAATTTAATTTAATACAACATGGTCTAAACATACATGCTGCACCTTTTGTTTGCCTTTAGTAGTCTAGATGAGGGTAGAAAGTTTTTCAACAAACTATTTGCAGTTTTCTCAATTTGAGGTGTTCTAAGATACAATTAAATCAAAGTAATTGCCACAAAAATTCTTCGTAAGTTATTTGCAAGCTCAATGGTAGACTCGAACGTAATTTAAGCTCTGCATATCCCCAATGCCAAAAATTGAACCATCCATTCTCAGCGCCATCTTCCGACACACGTTGAAGCCAGATGGTAGAATATTTTAAATACACCTGCGAATATTCCATTAGCTACCCGGAGACCACATTGAAGACCATAGAGTCATCACGAATCCCAGCGTATCTTAGCATAAGTTTCAAAAGGAGTTAATGGATACACTTTTAATTTGATTTTTACTTACTATTCAAAGAATGACTACTAGTTTCTCAGAGATTTTTACCACTCTATCTGTCATTCAGTAGAATGGGCGTAGGAGTTAGATCGGCCACTATATATTGAATACTAACGAAAATAACAATGAAATGGTTTAGTTACGACAGCTGGTCTCGTGCTATAAAGAGATCGTGCCAGCATTTCTTTGTCCTGAAATCGCATCCAAATTCGTATCGGAAATTTTTGAATAACATACCTCGTGGGAAGGGAAAGGATCAGTGAAGAATTAGAACCAAACTGGAGCACTGCGATGTATGGTTCCTTGAGCCGATCTTCCGAGGGATGAGGGCGTGGATGGGAGACTTTTAGAGGTGTGGAGGTGGATGACCGGGGTGTGCCGGAAAGGAAGAATGGCAGTCGTACTGCAGTGCGACGATGGGAGAGTTTTGGGGGGAAGTCGGAGGAGGAGGATGGGATGAAAGACGAGATGGCAAAGCTGTGTGGGGGAGGGGAGGACATTGAAGGATGAGTAGGTGTGGGGGAGGGCAGTCGAAGGGGAATAATCATTTTGGGCTCACTTTTGGAAGGGGGTTAGGAGTAGCATTCGCCCAAGGGTTAATGGGGCGAGCAAAGTAGACGAAGTCAAAGCATCAACTCCAGATACTGGACGTGATGATTTTCTTAGTCATTCGAAGTCGCATAATTGATTGGCGAACCATGATAAATAGCAATAAAAAACTTTCAAAAAATAACCATGAGCGAATCTAAACGAATTTATTTTTATTGCTTCGTACACCGAATAATATAGTTTTTTTTATTTGTAAGCAAAGATTATTTAGTATCAATGACGCTTTATTGTACATTATGTTTTTAATGTCCCTGAAACTTGGTTTTGTGGTAAGAGGATGGCCATAGACTGGGAGTATGTGTAGTCAAAGTAAAGTTTATATTATTTGTAATTTTTGTAAATTCAGAATATGCAGAGATATTTCAGAGCGTGTTTTGAAATGTAGCAGTGGCAATTATATATCGGGGTAAATTAAAAACCACCCTGATCGCTAGAAGGCTCTCAATAATTAATGGTAAGAAACCCTGAGTAATTTTTCACACGATCATTTTTGTATACTTCACAGTGGATTCAACATATAAGGGTATTTCTTCAACTTGAATTGTTTGAAAATGGCCTGAATTCACTGTCTATTGGGAACAATAAAATCATGAGAAAAATTGACAAGTATTAACCTTTTATCTTTAGCAACGGGATTCCAAAAATAAACCAGAACATAAAAAACAATTCTCTAATTTGGGTAGCATTTTAGATGAGGGTGGGTGGAGTAGTTGGGACGTTAGAAGAATTTGTATGCATAAATGAGCGTTTAGAAATAAACGGGAGTTAATTACATTTACCTAAAGTTATCATGCAAAGAAAAGACTAAGGAGAACTTAAATATAGACATTGAATTTTATGTCTCGGATACATGGTCGTTGAGGCAAGATGATATGGGTAGATTTGGAGGATTTTGAGATGTGGGTGTGGATAAAAATAGAATATAATCAAATAGGCGGGATGGAAAACAGACGATGAAGTTCAAGGCATGATAGAAAGAGAAAGAAGGTTATTGAGTGAAAATCGAAGAGGGGACAGGTGGATGCAAAAGGTACTGAGAAGCCATGGGGTGCTGAAGGTAGAAATAAAGGGGGGAATACTGGGAAAGGGAGATAAAGGGGGGAAAGGAATAGGTTTTCAGAATGAAATTAAGGGGGGCAGAGAGCATGCAAAGCTAAAGAATGAGTTTTTGTATTATGTATTACTGGGGTTGAGGTTATTTTGTGTCGAGTAAGTTAGGGTTTAGGAGTAGATTGTGGGCATCTCCATCAAAACCTATCCTAATCCGGTAGGCTACTGATAACAAAATAATGGGATTACACTAGGATAAACCAGATTTTATAGACAGTCTTGCTAATAATAAAAGTGCATGTCAGTTTAAAAAAAGGGCGGAAATTTCCTTGGTTCCCTCTGATCGCTAATTTAACCTTTCCGGTTAAATCATGGACGGTGAGGCGAAAAAACTTGGTACGCTGCGGGACGGAAAAACTCCTCTGCGGGTTAAGTCTCACGGAGTTTATTCAAAATGTGACGCGCCCACGGAATAGAGCCACGACACGTTGAGGGAAAGGGAAGTGAGAGAGAGAGAGAGAGACGCGGGAGGGATATGGGACGCGAAGGATTGGAAATCGTGATGGCGGCGTTGAAAAATCAGACGCAAAAAATAAGATACATATATATATATATATATATATATATATATATATATATATATATATATATATATATATATATATATGATCTTATATGTATACGTATATGCCAGAAAGGAGGACGAAGACAATACCGAAAAAATACATAAAAACGAGAATCAAAGAGGCGGATGAAAGTTGCAGGACGTGATGTCCGCGAAAAAAACTGAGCATCGGAAACTCCCGAACGGAAAGATGGGGTGAAGCGATAAGGATTGTGATAGCAGTAATGCGGGGGTAGGTGGGGAGGGGCACGAAGCTGAAAAACTTCGGAGATGAGAAGGTTCCGACGTTTCTACATCGGTCGGACGAGCTCCAGACCACTCGCACCGGCTTCAAACTCCGTCCCCATTCCTCTCTCGCCTCGAAAACTGTGGCCCGGCTCGTCAACTTTTTAACTTTTTTCTTTCCACATCCTCCGGGGTGGAAAAAAGGTGGGATCGCAATCTTCCCGCCATCCCTCCCCGTGCAATCCCTTTCACGCGCCGTCCCCCGACTACGGGGAAACCTTCGACCGAAACCACCCCCTCCGCCCACGCTCACTAATCCGCCTTTGTTCCCGCCGCCACCGCCGCCGCTGTGGGCGCGTCATGCACGGAGGGAGCGTCATCTGCCGGGGAATGGGTCCGTGCCGCCGTGGAAGATTCTCTCCGCGCCGTCGGCAAGACGACCGCCGATGCATCTCCATCCACCGCCCAAGCGCAAAGAGACCAGACTGCCCCCTCCTCCTCCCAACTCAAAACTATTCTCCGCCATGGGAGCAACGGCTGAGACTAGAATCGTTACGGCACTCGAAAGAGTGAGCGAGATGGAGAGGGGGATGAGCGGGGAAGAGTGCGCTCGGCTGGGATGATGATGGTGGTGACAGCGAGATCGGCGGAAGACGGCACGGCAGTGCTGTTATTAGGAAATCACCCGGAAACGACGCATTTATTTTATTTTTTAATTTATTTATACCCGCAAGCCACCGCCAGGGTGTGTGGCAGGGGGTGAGTGCACACCAGAATAATTTTACCCGAACATGACCCTACCGCGGTCGAACATTGTTATTATGATCCCTTATAGTTCGTGGAAAAAAATGAAATCTATCTGTTCTACACTTAAGCTCTCTAATTTTACTAACATGAATTCTCCTAACGTAGGTAGTACGATGTGGGTAATAATTCATTTTCAACATCACTGCTAAAGAGACGCCCTTCCAAATTATGCAAGAGCTTCAATCTGTAATTCTAACTTGGCACCGTGAGTGATTCTAAGCCTAGCTTCCCTAATATTTTGGATGCGGTACTAAGTTTGTCATAACAACGTTTTACATATCTAGCTCCTCTACACTGCATGAGATCCATTTCGGCAATTAATCCAACTTCATGAGGATCCCATACATTTGCAGCATATTCTAAATGAGCCCTAACCAACGACATATCACATTTCTCTTTGACCTTTTTACTACATTTACCAAGTGCTGTTCTACTAAATCCTTATTTTTTATAAGCTTGTCCACATATTCCCCACATGTGTTTCACCCAGGAGTGATCGTGAGTGAGGGTAACGCCTGGGTATTTAACTTTTGGATCTGTGATTTTGTGGTGTGGGATCTGTGATTGGGATTTTAATATAGGCATTACGAGGCTTCATGGCCCTGGGTTTGCATGGGGGTGAGGGGGTGGGGATTAGCAAGTCGGATCTGGAAGTTCTAATGTCCGCGTTTCTGATTAGGCTCGCCTTCAATCACGCGGAGTGTCGTTCGAAGAGGCATGTTAGTTTCTTCAACTATAGGGAGTAGAAGGAAAAATAAGAACTGGAAAGATACAATGGATTTTTAAGGAGCATGTATAGTATATCTAAAATTTAGTGAGGCCAAATTTGGGATACGTGGTTAGTATCTGGAATCCATGGGAGGAAACGTTAATTATCTAGCGATAACAAGCTTGTCGGATATGTTAGAGGCATTAAGTTAGGCGATACTATTGATTTCCGAAGAGAGCAGGGCAAGTTACGAGGGTAATTTGAAAATTTATATGGAATAAATGGCATTTAATTCCATTTAATTTCTATTTCATTGATTAGGAATATAAATGGAATAAAAAATAAACGACTCACCTCAGTTAATTATTTTTCAATGTCTAATTTCAATGTCAATATGTGAGAGATATCTCTTCCCAGAGAACTGCCGCGTTTCGTTTTTTCTCATAAAGGATTATTAATACGCGGGAAGTTGGTTGCGCTAACGCTGACATCTGGTGGTGATGCGGAGAACCTTTCAAGCTCATCTCCAACAAATACTTCTGGATCAAGGGAAGCTGAGTGTTGGACAGAAGATCCGTCGGGATGTATCCACTGGAGTTAACATTAGTACTCGTAAATAGTGAAGGTTTGAGGTCTGCTATAGTCTTCCCGTCTTCGGATCGATTTATTGATGATGAGCAAGGAGAACTAAAGGGGTAAAAAAATGTCAGTAAAGGATAACTTTTCAGAGCACCAGAGTTAGAAGGGGGATCATTTATTACAATATGAGGATAGAACTGGATGCTAAAAATTGCTTTCGATGTCAGGTACGGGGGAAAATGAAGGGCACGTATGCGAAGGAAATTTTTTATGTCAGAAAATTATGCTGGGCCTCGAGTTTACTCTAATTAAACACGTATGGTGATGATAATCATCAAGTAAAATAAAAAAACCCATCCCCATTTACTGGGCACCATTTTTCGTCTCATTTAATTTGATCTTGTTAAAATGAAACGTCCACTAAGGGTGATTTTTTCCTTGTTTCAAACAGCTTCCCATTATGGAACAATTCCATTTACATTCATTTTGTCCAATTCCATTCATTTTGTGCCCATTCCATTGGCCCAATGGAATGTGCGCAAAACAGAAAATTTAATTTAATTAATACATTTTTATTTCAGTTGACAACCAAGATAAAACCATAGTTTGCATTATGTCTACAATGTATCACCTAATGCATATATTGAAACATAATTAGCTACCGCGAAATAACTGCTCATATAATTGATTTGAAAGTGTTGAAACCAGTTGCCATTCAAACCTTAACATTACATTCTTCTCGTGCTGAATGTTAATGGGCATATTATATTTCATTCTAATGATTTTTTTAGTTAGTATAACAACGTAAAAATTTTCGTAATTCTGTTCGTGGTCCAGTTATTTGCGCCCTTTATCGGCCAATACCGAAACATAATATTCCCAATACATTTTAAGAAAAAAACGCGTTAAGAGACGTTTATTATGTACTCATATGATGCATTAGCTATCCCAGTGGTACTATCGGGAAGTGAAACATCTTTTCCAGTAGGGAGAATAAAACCCCTTGCAGAAGAAATTAAATTTCTGTGAAACTTAAAAGGCCACATGAAAGATTGCACGAGAAATTAAAACATGCGGAATCAAATAAATGTGTAGCCATTTTGTAGTGAAGCTCCAAGATATAAGGAGAAGTAAGAAGAAAACCTAAACGGAATTGAAAACAAGTATATTAAAAATCTTACGTGGTTACTAAAGTTGCTCGAGAGAATAGGATGGTCATTGAAAAATGTCGATGAAACGGAACGGTGATACCAAAAATTGAAATTCTTCTACATAATTACACCAAAGTGCCTGTCGAACCGATATTCTTATCCCTATTGAATGCAAATTTAGTTTATATAATTATATATATATAGCTACATATATATATATATATATATATATATATATACATATATATATATATATATATATATATATATATATATATATATATATATATATATATATATATATATATATATAGCTACATATATATATATATATATATATAGCTACATATATATATATATATATATGTAGCACTTATGTGAAAGTCTCATGGATGTGAATAATAATGTATATAAAGTTAGCACTAGTGGGAAAAGAAAAAAAACACAGAAACACACCAAAAAAAGATAAGGAACTCACTTGAGTTTCTTTTCTTATTTATTATATAAAAAACCATAAACATAAGTATATATTTACATATGTTTATGGTTTAGAAAATATATATACCCACACACTCATAATTCTGCACCTTTTTCATCAATCCGCAACAAATATTATCTCCCCACTCCATTGTGTTTTTTCGTAGTTACAACATCAAAACATTATAATGAGAAAAAGAAAACTTGAGTTTTTAGGTCATCCGTTGTAATAACGTCGATCACGTAGACCGACTTATTACAAATAAAAACTTCGTTGCAATTTTCCACAGTTAAAACTTTATTTCCGACCATGGTTTCGATACACTGTATCCTGAAACCATGGTCGGAAATAAAGTTTTAACTGTGGAAAATTGCAACGAAGTTTTTATTATGTCTCGATTCCACAACATCACGCCTGACTCTTCACTTTTCGACTAATTACAATTTGATGGATGAATTCTAATTGGAAAAAAGATTTTTTTAAGGGAAGTGATTTTACGTTGGTATTGCTCTAAATCTTGTAAGCATTACGTAGCAGATGCCTCTACTTCTTCCTTATGCCCACCAAAATTATAGATAGAGAAGAAAGAAATGTTCTCAAATTATCGTCCGATTGTTTTTCTTGTCACATTTTTCCGGGGCCGACGCGAAATAAATTCGTAATTAAGTGTCATTTAGGATGAAAACGCACGTAACGGAATCAGGGGCAGGATAGTATCCAAGACATTAAAATTCGACAAAAAAACGGTGGCATCCAGAGACCGTAAGAAAAAAGAAAATTGATTCCTCGAAACGGGTCCAATATCAAAAGCATCTCCCGCCCCACGAGTGATCGCATTCCTCACCTGTGTTTATTTGAAACTTGGGCACTTTCCGCACAATTCCTCACGTCGGCTATTTTAATGACGGTGCAATTTTTCCATCATCGATTTCCTCCCCGTGGTCTCGTAGGGGGAGAGTTTAAACTCGTCTCTCAGCCGTGAATCTGTCACGCACCGACTTCCCATGAAAATCCAGAGGATGACTCCTCCCAATTCAGCCTACCTAAACCCTTCCCCCCCCCCCTTACCACCATCCCTCCTTCCAGCTTTAACCCAAAGGGAATCTGCCCACGTAATTCCTTGGCTTGAGGGATATTGGGTAGCCAGGGGGGCGGGGGCGAAAGGGAAAGGGATAGAATGGATGGAAAGTGTAAAGGGAAGCTTCGTTTTTTTTGTTCCTGAGGGGGGAGGGTTCAAAGGGGGGGGACTCTCTGGTACCCCGTGAGTGGTCGGGTCGTTTCCATGGAGACCGGGATTAATATAATGTTTAAGACGGCTCATCAAGGCCCCATTATTGGGGGGAACAGAGAGAGCTCCGAGTCACGCCCTTCGGTAGTGGCGGGTGGGAGGTTGGTTTTATGGGGGTTGGTTTCCGTCTCGAGAAGGGAGGAGGAGTAGCGAAGTCAGAATCAGTAATCACGCGCATCCAAAGGTTGTGTTGGGGAGAGTGGAGAGGGGTTTCTGTGGGCGGGGGAGGGAGGGTACACGAATCGAGGCTGGGAAGACGGGAGGATGAATCTAAGGGGGGGGGATAAAAAGGAAGGGGGGCAGAAAGGTGAATTGGGTGGGGGGGGATGGGGAGATGGGAGAATTGTTGACCGCGCGATTGCGATGAATGGGTGTTTAATTGGAGAAGGATTTGGAAATTTTTTAAAAAAAGGGGGGGTGTGGGAATCGCAGGGAGAGAAAAACAGCGCGGACGTCATGAAGTGCGTGCGTTAATTTTTTCCCGTCACCCTCTAATGACACATCATTTCGATGGCGATTGTAGTGGCAGGTGAGCTGGGAGGAAAGGGCGGGGGGAGGCAGCCCTCCGTGGAGCAGCGGGAGCTCCACCGTCCCCTCGGGCCACGGCCCAGCGAGTATCTCGCGCATGAATGAATTAATTGCAAAAAAAACCTATGAAGTGAGAAATGTATTTTTCACAGATGATTTTAGACGTAAATGTCCGCTTTAATGCAGAAAAAAACGTCGAACGCTAGTACGTCGAACATGACAGTTCTCATTGTATATAAATACGAGACATAGACTCGTACATAGACTGCCTATGAATCTATTTCTGTAGACCCATTGATTTATGTAAGAAATCGTAAACGAAAGCCATCATGATGCTACTAATATAGCCTTATCAGTAAAATCTTTGGGAGAACGTATATGTTAGTATTTTATTTATTTTGTTATAAATACTCATTCCATAGACGAGTACTACAGGTATTTAATGTTTCTGATCATCTGTTAGTCTAATTCCGTTCTTAATGTAACATATATATATCTTTGTATGCACATATATTTCTTCATGGTTGAGACAACCACGTTTTTGTTGTATTTTTCTTGCTGCACAATCATGGTCAACGGCGTAAATCATTCCGAGACAAATTAAAATTGTTTTCTGCCTATGCTATTCTAGCCGCGGCTCGGCGGTAAACGCCATGACGTGCTCGTGTTGCACAAAACCGGTTAACGCAATACCTCTAAGTATTCGCTCTTCTCATAATTATTTTAACGTAGTCTGCATATCGTATTAGTGAGGCACCCCTTTGAAAGCTTTCCATTTTGTCCACCCATTAAATATTCAGGTGTTTCTATGCCGGTTATACTCATAACTTCACCAATGTATTTTAGTGAAGCTCGTAAGATTGATGACAGGGGACGTGTTTTACGATTATACGAGGGTCATCCGGAAAGTAGTACCCGTTCGTGCCGCATGAAGTGCTGACGACGCGAGTAGCCGCTGGACGAGGTCAGATAGCTTCAGTGGCTTGTCTGCCTTCTCTGAGCCAAGTTGCGTGACGCTAGCATTGCCTGTGTTGTTTCTGTGATTGTTTACAATGTTTAAAAAAATTGAGAACGCCGCCAGTTGTGAAGTGAGGGCAGTGATTAAATTCCTCAATGCAAGAAACGTTCGCCCATGTGATATTCATCGCCAATTAAAGGAGGTGTATGGAGACAATGTAATGGACGAGTCGTCTGTTCGGCGGTGGTGTCGCAACTTCAACATGGGGAGGGGGAACACACACGACGATGAGCGTTCGGAGAGACCGTCTGTCATTACAGACCAACTGGTGAGCTCAGTTGACGAATTCGTGAGGAACGATCGGCGCGTCACAATTGATGACATCTGTGAGCATTTTCCCAATGTTTCTCGAACAATTGTTCATGAAATTGTTAAACACCATCTGCATTATGCAAAAATTTGTGCAAGATGGGTCCCTCGCGTATCTCAATGAGCTGGCGGCGAAGGACTATGCAGCAGGAATACAGAAACTTGTCACACGTTATGACAAATGCCTTAATTTGCTTGGAGATTATGTTGAGAAGTAGTTTAAAGTATCCTCTTTCAAATAAAATTTTTTATGTTTGTTAATATTTACTTTTGTGTCTTTATTTCACGAACGGGTACTACTTTCCGGATGACCCTCGTAGGAAAGTAAATTTTTAAAGATTAAATTTCTTCAAGTGATATGGAATAATTCGGTTTATGCTGATGTTAGTCTTCAGTTTCCAATTTAAAATTAACTTCAGTCCACTGTTGAAGTAACTTTTAAATCATGTATGCATAGCAATATTATTCCAGAGAAGGCACCATGCGCATTCCTTATTCAGTCCTTTTAACGTTCATGGATCTTTAGCCACTCTCGTTGACCAAGCCAACAAGAGGCTCACTGCAATTGAATACGAATACATTTAGTCTTATTACATAATTTTGACTGTTACGCTCAACAACTTCTTACAGTTCACTTACATTCTCATGATAACCTTGTTTATGATTTCCAAAGGAGTAAACACGAACATTCTTTAAATGTACGAGAATGTTAATGTGGAGTTAAAATGCATTAATTTATTTTTTGGTTTTATGGTGTAATGAATGACATGAAAGACCCGTCGGCGTCGCATACTTCAACTCAAAAACGTAACCCACGATCATTGTTTTTCAGATAAAACAAAATATTCCTGAAAGAAGTTGTATTCGTAAATGTTATCTGATTCACAGGTGGTGATACATTCTTTCGATTTTCTGGTGATCTTTCGATATCCTCGCGATTTTTCTTTTAACTAATTTATTGTTATTTTCTCTAATGTAATTTATATAAATTTACGAATAAATTTTTCCTCTTTCCAATTTAAAACTATATATTCTTTTAAGGACAGCGGTATCGTGTCGTTTTATTTAGATTTGTGGCGACAAGTTAACCTCACAGCGGAGCAACTGATCAAATTCCATCACGACCGCGGGGCTATCACGTTCGTGATGCCCTGGGAAACGCCGAACGCGCACGAAATCGTGTGGAAAGCAATGAAAATCAGATTGAAGGATATGGGAAGGAAGGGTTTGTAAGCGGAAGGCGGAGGCGAAGGGGATGGAGGGCACGATAAGGGGTCCTGGTGGGGATGGACTAGAGAATGAGAGAGAGAGAGAGGAATAGAGGGAGGGCGAGGGGAAAAAGTCGCGGGGAGTGCACACACGGCAGCGGGCATCCACATCCGTGAGCGTCCGATGGGAGCAATGCGACACGGCGCCGGTAAGGCATGAAATTTCCCACGGTCACCGGCGCTGATTGTGCGGCTCCGATGGACCGATTACCGTCTCCGGAATTGCTCCGGTGGCGATTATTAACTTGATTCGTGGCCGAAAGGACATAGATGATGCAGCATCCGCTTCGTGAGGAATTATCCATGACGCTGATGCACTGGAGCTGACCGAAGCCGTCTGCGCGCAGTCGGCGAGAGACAGATAAGGAGATTTCGCGGAAAATATCAGAGAAACTTAATGCTACCAACCGCATCATTTAGAAATCCAGGCACTCCACGGGATGAAGGTTTTGATCAACTGTGCAGCACTATACTTGACGCATTTTCTTTCGATTTTGCAACCATCGGTGATTAGTTAAGTCAAGGTTCCCAGTAAAGAACGCTTTTTACATTTTGTGTAATATAAAGTAAAGTATGCGCTGTGTTAAATAACAAACTTAACACATTATAGCTATGGATTGGTGTTACTATACATTATGTTTTAAATCTTCATCTAATATTATGATAAAAATCATCAAGCATGAAACATTTCATCATTTAGAAAATGGGTGCATATTTTTTTTGGAAATCCGTCGTGGCCAGGGATAATATTGTTAATACCTATGGACATTGTTGCCGTCTAGAATTTATATTTTACCATTTTTCTCTTCCGGGAATTATTTATCACAATAGAAACAAATATAATTTTAGTTAAAATGACTTGTTTGAAATTTTCACTCGCAGTTACGGAAGAGTCCGAATTTTTTATCATTGAAATTTAAATTCTTACTTTCGCAGAAGTGCTCATTTTCATGGATAACTCATCGTCTTTTTAATTTCGGAACCAGTTTCATTTGACTACCGTAACTGTGCCACAATTTTTATTTCCATCCTTTTCTGTCTGAATATTATTTTTTACAAACACCCTAAAGTCTTCCTAGAAGAAGGTTTGAGACTTCATTTGTATAGACATAACGCAGAGCATGTTATCTAGTTGGTCTCTTATGCTTTTATCGATTTCTTTTGGTAATTATTGGCAAAGAAATAATTTTTAATTTTTTTGTATCAATTCTTAAATAAAGCGTTAAACGTATTTCCTTATGTTGTTTTGAGCCACAGAGTGACAAAGGGGGGAGCATGGGAAGGTTGAAGAGACGAGTAGAGCGAACCAAATAATGTATAAGCCGTTCTTTATGTGCATTTTCATAATAAGTAATCAACTGTGGACATTCAGTGGAGTACGGGTGTACATCGGGGTAGAAATTCTCGCAAAATATTTGCACAGAGATGTGATAATGTAAATCTTTTTTGAACAAGTGGTATTTGGGGTTTTAGAGGAACAGTGAGCGTTGCAAATGAAGCACGCCATTCTGTGAGGGAAAAGAAGGAATTTCGCGTAGAAATAAAATTTTCATAATTCCATGAGATGTCCAAGATCTTCTTAGTCTTCCATTTTAGGCCATACACAATACTTACGGATTGTTAATTACTTTGATCTGGACAATTATTTTAATAGGTATTGCATAATATTCAAATGATTTACGAACGGCTTCGTGTATTGTAAGCTCAAAATGATCTGCATAGACTAATAAAATATTTATTTCAACAACTCTTACTTGTGGGGAAAGAGATTGAGGGACATAGATTTTATTTTTGAGTAAAAATATTACGAGAGACTGCGTTATCTTAATGTGGTGCATTGTTTTGATGAAATTTGAGTATTCTACGGGAAGAACAGTCGGTAATTGGGAGTGATGCCTCACGCCGTCCACTACCAACAGCTGGGTGTTACCTTTTGTCCCTGCGACTTTAGGGGCTGGGACAATGCATGACCATGAATTAATAAAACATACCCCTTCTTACTTTCCGGTTCTGCATGACTTGTCTCGGTTGTCTTGACGTTGACGGTGTTGAAATAGAATAGGCACTTTGAACGTAATGAAGGGAAAAAGTTTGCGGAATGGAAGTGGAACTTATTTTAGTGTTGGATGTCCGGTTGTGTTTTGCTAGGAGAGGATGGTGAATTGTCATCTCTCTGTTATGTGTGTGTGCCTTGTATCCATCCAATACTACGTTAACGGGTAAAATATCAATAATAATGATAATATACATAATGGAAAGGAAATGAAAACAAAAGTATGCCCTTCAAACATCCCATTCGCTTGCCCTTAATGATCAACAGAGCACTTATATATTATTTTCCTCGTTTTTAAATATTTAAGCCTTCAGATTTTGTATTTGGGGGTCGGCCGGTGGTTAAAGTGTAGAATCGTTTTGGATATGTATTCAAAAATTTTCGTTGCAGGATTTTGTTCGTGAGGGGAGAGGGATGATGGACCAATTAAAAATTACTTCAGCGAAAAAAATGAAATGCTGTTCGACGAGCATTGTGAATAGTTCACGCCTTTTACATCTGCCTTTTTCTCTGTTTTGCTCGTCGGATAAGAAAGTAAATTTTGTCCCTCGTTGGTGGAAATAAAATGAAACCATGAATGAAAATCGTTTCATCTCAGCACGAGGTCGATCCCGTGAGCTTTCGCGGAATCCATTCGCCAAAAATAAATGGATTTAGTGGCTCAAACGCGCGAAGGTATCTCCATTGCTGATCAAAGGAACTAACTCCGTGTGCCCTGTATTTCGTCGTCAAGACCGATAGCGACACTGAGGGAGACCAATGAAACCCCTCCCCCCCTTACCAACTCCTCGCGCACCCGTATCACCGGGAAGATTTACGCCCCCAAATTCTTCAGCTTCACGGCGCCGCATCAGCCAAACTCTCCCTACCCTGCCTGACCGCGGACCCCCTGCGAAGGGGTGAAAATCCCTACACCCCCCTAAAACTGCTCCACCCCAACACCGAGCCCACCACTTGCCCACCCGAACGGGGGAGAAGAAGACACACCGCGTTACTCATAACCCTGGCTCGGCCCACACACACACACACCCAGCCCCTCTCCCATTACCCTTGAAAACCGCCCCCCAAAACCCTCCCGAATATCCCGGTAAACCCTTCCCCGGTCCCCATCCCTGCCCTGGTTGCTGCTTACCCCCCTCAAAATCCCCCAACCGCCCGCACCCACACACCCCCTCTCTGGAACTTTCATCGCGGGCCATTTGCTCCGAGCCGGGAAATCTTATCTCCTTCCTCCCCCTGCTTCCCCCCCCCCCTCCGCCCTTTCGCCGCGGTCCGTGGCCTTAAAAAGGAACCAACGTCACAAGTATTTATGGATGGGTTAAAGGGACGTTGGAATAATGGACGGGGTCTCAAAATTACGGCCCGGCACCGTAAATCATGGAAATTACGGCGATAAAGAAAAGTCAGCGTGTGTTATTCCGAAAAAATTCACTCCTAGCACGGACTCCGTGGGGTAAAACGCGGGATGGGATTTTTATTGGTAAGATTTACGAGGTTTAATAACTTTTTAATGCATGAGGGCAAGGCTTTGGCGTTTGAGTAATAATTTCCTCCTAGCGCATATTTTTTTTTGATTGACTTCTGTAAATAACGGCTCATCACTAGACTGATCATAGGGCACGCCCATTGAATATAAACGATTGCAAAGTTGGCCACGACGGAGAAAATTTGTAAATGATCACCGAAACCTAAATGTTGAAGTTCACAAAAATTGAACGGATCGGGGAAATTCTTCGACGGTCGATCATTTTGTAGAATTAAATCTTGCGCGCGGGGGGGGGGGATGGGTACGGGATGGGGAGGAGGATGAGTGGGAAAATACTCCATAAACGTATTCTTCGCCTTTTCTTCGGTAATGATGGAGAATCCTCTTTTTTTTAAGGACAAATGACGCTTTAATATCCCATCACGAAAATTGCTTACCGAAGGAGACAAGATTCATTGGAGCAGCAATGAATGCTCTTTTGTATGAGTTATTCTAAATTTTATTTATGAGGTCGACGGAGTGCTTATAAACTGGAAAGATCAGTAATGGACTGAACGTGTTATTTCGCAAGGCCGACTTCCCACTTTTGTTCCTTTGGGTAAGCATGGGATTGAAAATACTTGTCTGCTCTTCCTCAGTTCTTCACGAACTCTTCCCTGCGGAAATGAATCTCGTGCTTCTTGTGCATTGTTTGCTATTCGGAACAATGACAAGGGGGCATTTTCCAGGGTGCCTTCCTTTAAGGCGTTTCCATCAGCAGCGTTCGGGTTTCACGGGGCGTGGGATTCATTATTCGTAATTTTTTAACGGGAGGAATCGTAATCACGGGGATTATTAACTGGGCAACTTCACAGGAGCTCCGAGATGTGGAAGAGGAGAAAAATCCTGGAGATGTAGGAAGGGGCGCTAGGGTTTTTTAGGAAAAAATTCCGAGTATGGATCGACGACGATATGTATCGATGCAATTCCAAATCGATAAATTTCATTCGACAATCATGTCATTATTTCCATATCGAATATTCTCGATTTCCCATATTATCTATTTTTTGTTTCGATATTTAATTCATCTTTCACATTTTATTTTTGAAAACAGCATAAATAAACCTGCAAAATGGATATTGCCTTTTTTGGATATTAAGTCATACCGGTTAGAACTTGTGGGATATAAAATAAAAACGCACAAAACATTCAGGTTGGAATAAGACGCATGCTCTTTACCCTCTCTCTCTCTCAGGCCGATTTAGGCGGCAGGATGCGATCCATCACACCGTGTCATAGTACTGTGCAAAGAGGGGTGGTTAAGGCCTAAATATATATTCTAGGCGAGAGCTGAGTAGGTGGAGTTAGAGGGTATGTAAAGATAAGGGCGAGGGGGCGGAGAAAAGCTAATGGGCCAAGAGAGTCGGATGAAACAACCCAAGCTGGCCTTAAACCCTCGACAGTGTGGTGGCCACACCCGGACACTTGCACTGGGGGAGGGTAGGGAGCAAAAGATGACGGAAAAGGGAAGGATACGGCGTAATCTTTTGGAGACATGGGTGCTCGGAAAAGAAGGGCGGATGAGTTTTTTTTAGGAAAAATGGTGGGCACTAGGAAGAGTGAGGGGGTTTTGGAAAATATAAGCTATGGGTAGGTTTACTGTCAGGTCCCCGAAAAATTTAGACATTATCTATCTTATTTATTATTTCATTGAGACACTTATTGTTGGTTACTCTTTAAAACTTGAAAAACTTATTACTTCCCGTGATTGAGAAATTTTGTGAAAGAGACATACGCGGACTTGTAGACAAACTAATCTTCTTTTGTAAATATTAATATTTATTTCGAGATGACTAAATAAAATTAAGCTTGCCAGATAATGTTTAGAAAGTTATTTCATTGTGATCATTGCAATAACGACGCTGTTCATTGCGTAACGCCAACGCATGGACGGCATATTGTTTCGCTTTGTCAACGGATGGATTACGTAAGTGGCATTACATTGAAACGCGGATTTCTATGTGCCGCGCCCTTCATTTTTGTGTAATCTGACAATTTAATAAGCATATCATGAAGAGTGTCGGAGAAATTGTTGTGAATTTGGTTACAAGAACAATATACTTACGTATGTAGGATAACACCGTGTGAACAATATTTCTCAAAATCAAATTGGCAAGTAATTAGAATACCACTGATACTATATTTGCGTCACACTGGGTGGTCTACTTCCCTATCGTCTGTGGTAATAACTTTCCGACTAAATGCGAGTGAAATTTTGAGAAATTTTTATGATTATGATACTAACAGCATGATTGCTTATATTTGATGAAAATTCACGAAATGCCGCTTTATTCCTCCTTATTCATTGAAGGAATATGTAAACTAAGGGCTAATTAAATCTAAAACATTATATTCTCCTTCTTCTTTCACAATTTCGTCTGCATTAAGGAAAATGAATAAAAACTATTTCAATCAGAACTATGCAATAATATATTTAACATCATTTTCAGGCCATATTTCGCTATCCTTTAAATTTTTTAAATCCGAATCTTAATTACATATCCTGTTAGTCTATAGAAAATCGCTTTTAGACTTTTGGCCATCCTTTCAGGGAAATTCTGCGCTGGAAGTCGACCGCCGTCGATAAAGCAAGCCAAAAGGGATAGAGAGGGAGGGGAGGTCATTATCATTATGGCGGAGTGGCGGCGGTCATGATGGCACAAAGGAGGGCCGACGAGGGCAGCGGGGCGGAGGGAACAGCCTTTCCACCCGCAGAGGTTGCCGGTTGGGGGACGAGGGGAGGAAAGTGGCGGTTGGAAGGAAAGAGGGGATGATCGGCCAACTCTCTCCCCCGCCCCCATCACCCAGTTCCCCGATCTTTTACTGCTCCAACCCCCGCCTACCTCCGGTTCACCACTTACTCACACGCAGTTTCCTTCACTTCCTTCCCTTTTGTGCTTTACTTCCCTTTCCTCCTCTTTTTAATAACAACTGACTTATGCTTTCATTGCTGTAAAGAACTGTTTTCAGTAAAAAAAATTTAATGAAAAAGTAAGATAGATATGTTACTTCGCTTTAGCAATGCCGAATACGGTATACGTAGCACGTATTTGGGATGCATGGGAGAGGACTTTGATAAAAGAATTTTATAAGGCTAAGAGAAAAGTTATTTTGTTTATTTAAACATCTATGATAAGCGTATAACAATCAGAGCTGGAGGAATTAGGTTGGGAGCCTTTTGAATCTAAGTTTGGATTTGGGTTTTTTTGCGACACTTAAGAAGGCATAATAGCGTCAAATTTTTTTGGATGATTTGACCACCGGGGGAACAATAAGAGAGATAAGACACCGTCAGAGACATATTCAAGTACTGGTTACGCATACATGAAAAAATCAAACACAGATAACCGAATAAATTGGCTTGATGAGTAAAATGTAATGATTTTGTCGAACACATTATTTAGTGCATAATGTACAAGTATTCATATATATATATATATATATATATATATATATATATATATATATATATATATATATATATATATAGATATATAGATATATGTGTGTAGGTGTATTTGCTCAGGTGTTTTCTGTTTATATTAATTTATAAGCGAAACATATATTCAAATGAATGTATGGACTAAAATTTCTTAATAGGTGGCTGGAGCTCAACCCCTCCCCCCCCGACCATACGCCATTGCGGCGACTTGTGGGGTATTGTGCGGATGTAGATGTTTGTAAATGTGCAGCAACACCCCAGCCACACACCCAATTAGAGGCTAGTATGTAAATGAAATTGCAAAAAAGATTAAGCCGTCATAAATTTATCAGGAATATAATACTCGAAGGAAAGTTATAAGACATATATTCTACAAACGTAGTTTTGGAATGAATTTAAAAAGTTTGGTTTAGCTAAAGAGTCTACAACGCTGGAAGAAGCGACTTCACCGGAGCATCTGGATCACGTTTCTCGACATGAAGAATGACGACAGCAGAAAATGAAAGGGTGGGAAGAATTGGAACGTGGTGATACAAGAGACATATGAAGGTCAAATGGTCGATCGATTGATATCCCAAGGGTAGAATAGTTAACTAAGATTTTTTATGCGCAGTTAAAGAAGGAAAAAGTTCGATTAAAAGTCAAGACAAAGAAACGAAGGAATAACGTGGACACATTTCGAACCGCGGTGGAGTTTTTCAGTGAAAACAATCTTCGAGGAAGAGTTAACGATGAGTTCTAGAGAGGAAGATCCCGGATATGAGATAATACGTGGAACCGGGAGCGGTGAGCGAAAGCGAGCTGTAGGCTGCAAGTGAGAGGTCAGACGGTAGGTAATTGGATTGAATGGAGAGACAAAGGTCACCGGGGATGATAAATGGAAGCTTCGTCACAAGGGATTCTGATAGAAAGTGATGCTGCCGCAAGGAATGTAGTAGAACTCGTGCCTTGAACTATATTTTATGGGTCAGCGGAATCCGTAACTTGATAAATGTTCACATGTCAACGTACAAGCTGGAAATATACGCTACTCAAGTCTCACTGCACTAAGCTGCTGGAATCCGATCATGATTTTAGTAATTACTAGAAAAATGCCTGTTGAGAATAGTTTTGTATTTAATTATATAAATTAACTAATTATAAAATCTGGAAGATATGACATTTCAAAATGTTTAGTTGATGATTTCAACGATGGGCACTCTAGGGAAAGCATAGGGAAAGCAGTTTCCCTTTTGTAAATAGGATTTTCAAATATTTACCTTGTTGTTAGAAGGAATTTTAAACTTTAGTTTTCCGCTGATTTTAATGTAGCGCGACCCAGGTTTTGACCGAAAACGTCGTCAGGTCACACCCGATGATGTTTTACTCCAAATCCCAGGTTATTTTGTAATGAAATCTCTGGAAAAGCCAAGTAATATGGCTTCAATTATGCTCTCCACATTTTCTATGTTTGAAAAAACAACTTTAATAATAGATATTCTCAGTAGGCATAAGTATCACCGTTCTTGATGTTAAATTTACCCACGAGCCTACACCTTTTCGTTCACCGCTTCGCAGAAAATGTTTGCAAGTCCTTCCAAGCGTAGGGAAAATGTTTGCAAGTACTGTTAGCAATAGGGAATATGTATTGTAGTTGAGATACTAGTCCGTTCTTTAGCGATGCATGTATTTTGATTTCCCTTCAGCTTAAATAGACAAACAAATTTTGAAAATGTCTATTATAAATAGGGACTTCAGTTGAAAAATAAGCAGGAAAATCTGCTTTAACTTGATGTTATAATGAAAAAAAAATGTTTTAAATTATCGGCGACGAGGCGAGGAAGGCAAATTCCGTTTTGGAATTTCTTCTTCGAAATAGTTCATTTCTTCCCTGCGAGACTCACGCCACAATTTGGGGAAGGAAACACCGGCTTACGTTTAGGTGGTAATGGCTTATCCAATAATATATATTTCCCATTACTTTCCAATGTTTTCTCGTTTGACGACGATATGCATTAACATTCAGATCAGATCCGTTTCCTTAATCGAACATCGTCTATTGTCACGAGAATGTCGAGCCCCCGTTGATGTGATCCCTTACAGAAAACCTTCCAGCGACTTGCTCGAGGGTATAGCAGTCTACCCAAATGCGGCCCGTGTCTTCTCACTTTACCCTCAGAAGAGGGCCGCCTTGACCCCCACTCCTTGTTACTTCAATGCCCAACAACTCACCCCTCCTGGGGGGGCGGGCGTCTTCTCTCGCCACCTCGAGTGCACAAAGAGGGGGATATGGGGGCGCGTCGTCTGCGGACCCCGCATACCGTGCTGTGCGATGGACCTGGTCCAAGATGGGTATCACCGCCGCCTCCGGGGGCGGGGGAGAAAAGAGGGTTGTGGCCGGTGTTTTGTGTGTGTGCGTGTGTGTGGGGGAAGGGGAGGAATGGGGTGGGGAGGTGGAGGTTTGGGCGAGAGATAAAGAATTCCTTTTGCGCGCGACGGGGGAGCCGCAGAGGGAATCGTGATGAGCGAGGATAGGCCGTGCCTACTCCCATCCATCCCATTCCGCATTCTCATTCGGGAAATAATTTCGGGATATGGGAAAGTATGTTACTTGGTGGTTTTCCTCGCGGGGACTCCGCCCCTCCCGAGATACGGAATTGGAGAGGCTAGGGATTATAGTATCGTCGATTGCATCGACTACCACATTCCTTCCTCTGTCTTGGCGCACCCACTCGTCCCTAGCCGCTGCCTAGTCATTCTTCTCTTCGATTGTTTTCGCCATGTCCCCAATCTCGTTCCAATCCAGTTTTTCCTCTTTAATCCAATCCACGACACCAGACTTCTCTTGTTCGGACTCCCGTCGTACGAGTAGAGTCATCCCGTTCATGAGTCTCGTGCCAAAAAGGACAAGTCACGGTTTCCAGCTATTTTCACCTATACGCCATTAAACGTTAAAAGAAAAGTTAGTGGATTTAAGCTACAAAAGAACTGCAAAGTTTACGTAAAACTTCGCTACCACAAGTTCGGATGTCCAGTAGGCATTCCTAGTGTCTACGAATTCTTTCGGTCTCTATAAACCCTTTTCACTTATGATTCCGTTTTTGGTAGTTATTTTTCTTCATTGTGCCAAATAGTGTCGTCATCGTCAATCTGTAGGGCAATAATTTATAAAATAGTATATATTAATTTTGTGGTTAATTTCATGAATTTAAGCTGTAAAAAGTTGTTAGGAATTGTCGACGCGTACGAAGTGCCATCAGCTTCTAAGGTACACGTATTTCAATCAAAAATCGCAAAAATTAAAGATGAAAATATGAAAAATGCATTTGTATGTGTGCGTGTGGATTGTATATATATATATATATATATATATATATATATATATATATATATATATATATATATATATATATATATAAGGTAGGCTTTACATGGACACAACTCTACCAAATAAATATTTTATGACTCCTGGACAAACATAATCCAGCAACATACCCTACAAGTCCGTCTTCATTTCTGTGCACTTCCTTCCTCCCTTCATCCCATCCAACATTGCTATCCCCTTCCTGCCCTTTCCTCTTTTGCCAATCATTCTTCTATCTATATTGTATATATATATATATATATATATACATATATATATATATATATACTTATATATATATTATTAGGTAATCTACCGGTTAAGGTAGGTTTTTGGATGGACAAAATTACTAATTCAACAATTTATGACCCCTAGCAAAACGCAACATCCTAGTTTACATCAGGTCCCTCTTCAGCTCTGAGTACTTTCTTCCTCCCTTCATCCCGTCCAACATCCCTATCTTGTTCCTTCCCCTTCCTCGTTTGGCTAACATTCTCCCCTCAATTACAGTCTTCAACATCCCGCCGCCGGTCAATACCCCCTTCAGCCACTTTTCCTGCCTCCATAGGATTTCTCCCAACAAACCCCTCTCTTCGCCCATCATACCAAGTACTTCCTCGTTTGTTTTCTTCTCTGTCCATTTCACCTTCTCCATTCTTCTCCACACCCACATTTCAAAAGCCTCCAATCTACGTTTATCCTCCTGCTTCAATGACCACGTTTCCGCGCCGTACATAACTACGCTCCATATCAAAGTTTTTACGAGTCTTTTCTTAACATCCTTACTCAACGTCCCCGTCATCAACTCCCTCCTTCTTGTGAAAGCCTCTTTGCTTAGCGCAATTCTTCTCCTTACGTCCCTACTACTTTGACCGTGTTGGTCCAAAACAGTACCTAGATACGTAAACTGTTCTACCTGCTCTAGTTTTTTCCCTCCTATTCTAATGTTAAGCTTAGCCTTTTCCTTTCTAGAAAATCGCATAACCTTTGTTTTATTAATATTGATTCTCATCTCATACCTGTCGCACTGAATTTCCAATTTACTCAGCAATGTTTGCAGCCCCTTGGCTGACTGACAAACTAAAGCTTGGTCATCAGCAAACCTAACTGATTTTACGAATTCCCCGCCCACTTTCATTCCTACTTCGAGTTCTTCCCATGCCTCTTTGATCATTTCCTCTGAATACAGGATGTATATATATGCATTATATATATGTATATATAATATAACACAAATAGAATAGAATAGCAACATTTAAAAGGACACTCACACAGTAAATTGTTCGAGCTTTCGGCCCTCTCAGAGTCCTTCAAGAGAGACTCTCTAGAAGAAGGCCTCTGAGAGGGCCGAAAGCTCGAACAATTTACCGTGTGAGTGTCCTTTTAAATGTTGCTATTCTATTTGTGTTATATTGTGTCAGCCCATTATTGCGCCGCTCGTGTGAGTTTTTCCGTACAATCTTTATATGTATATATATATATATATATATATATATATATATATATAGAATATAGATATATATATATATATATATATATATATAGAATATAGATATATATATATATATATTGTATATATATATATATATATATATATATATATATAGAATATAGATATATATATATATATAGAATATAGATATATATATATATATATTGTATATATATATATATATATACAATATATAAATATATATATATATATATATATATATATAATACACAGTAACACATAATATAGAAACACAAAAAAAGAGAACACTCACACGTATTTTCTTGATATTTCGACGGAAACAATCCGTCTTCCTCTGAAGATGTAGAAGTAATGACTGCTGGAATTGTTGAGGTGAGGGGTGCGAGAGAAAGGGAAGGGGGCCAGGGGAAGGGGAGAACGGGAGGCGAAGGAGGGGTGAAAGGAATGGTTGGGGAGAGGAAAGGGAGAGGGAAGGGGTGGAAGTAACAGTTTTAGGCCACTCCCATCAGTGAACGACATTGAGGCCCGGATGCTGATAGGCCATACAGATGTAAATGAAAGCCAATTCAAGGGTTTTTAATTCTATAGGGTTATCGGATGTGGGAAGGGACGCTAGGACGGAAACATTGTAACACTGGTTGAAGGGGGTATTATGATGGGAAGCATGTTTAGGGATGGGGAGACCCGCGGACGGGGAGGAGGGATTGCACGAGGCGCGGTGGTTGTTAATCCTAATGTTAAGTGGTGTGGAACATTGGCCTATGTAAAAGGACGGGCAGAGTTTACAGGTAAGAAGATAAACAACATTCTTGGAAGTGCAAGAGGAATAGGGGAAGGGCGGGAGAGAGTTGAATGGTGGGATGGAGTGGGGTGGAGTGGTGAAAATAGGGCAGGTTTTGCATCTTGCTCGATGACATGGAGTGGGTATGGCTCTGGGTGTGTGAGGGGATTTTGAGAGTGGCCTGGTGGATTTGAGGATATCTGCTAGGTTGGCGGGACGTTTGAAGGTGACAGAGGGGCAATTGGGGAGAAGGTTGGAGGAAGTGTTGTTGCTCAAAAATCACAACACTTCCTCCAACCTTCTCCCCAATTGCCCCTCTGTCACCTTCAAACGTCCCGCCAACCTAGCAGATATCCTCAAATCCACCAGGCCACTCTCAAAATCCCCTCACACACCCAGAGCCATACCCACTCCATGTCATCGAGCAAGATGCAAAACCTGCCCTATTTTCACCACTCCACCCCACTCCATCCCACCATTCAACTCTCTCCCGCCCTTCCCCTATTCCTCTTGCACTTCCAAGAATGTTGTTTATCTTCTTACCTGTAAACTCTGCCCGTCCTTTTACATAGGCCAATGTTCCACACCACTTAACATTAGGATTAACAACCACCGCGCCTCGTGCAATCCCTCCTCCCCGTCCGCGGGTCTCCCCATCCCTAAACATGCTTCCCATCATAATACCCCCTTCAACCAGTGTTACAATGTTTCCGTCCTAGCGTCCCTTCCCACATCCGATAACCCTATAGAATTAAAAACCCTTGAATTGGCTTTCATTTACATCTGTATGGCCTATCAGCATCCGGGCCTCAATGTCGTTCACTGATGGGAGTGGCCTAAAACTGTTACTTCCACCCCTTCCCTCTCCCTTTCCTCTCCCCAACCATTCCTTTCACCCCTCCTTCGCCTCCCGTTCTCCCCTTCCCCTGGCCCCCTTCCCTTTCTCTCGCACCCCTCACCTCAACAATTCCAGCAGTCATTACTTCTACATCTTCAGAGGAAGACGGATTGTTTCCGTCGAAATATCAAGAAAATACGTGTGAGTGTTCTCTTTTTTTGTGTTTCTATATTATGTGTTACTGTGTATTGTACTATTCGGCACTTCCGTGTTACGTCTATGAAAGCATATACTATATATATATATATATATATATATATAGAATATAGATATATATAAAATCTTAGAGCAAAATTGTACCAAAATGAATATCAAAGTACAAACCATGCTAAATGTTACTTTCTTGAAAAAATTCAAAAATACCAATCCAAGAACCATTTAAGGGAGGCAGGGGTGTTGAAAATTTTAGATATCATCCCAGCTCGAGAGGCTGAAGTTGAGAGGGGGAGGTTTAAGCAAATTAAAACTTCTTCGCCGTGATGGACATGACGTAAAAATTGATGGCCGAGAACCTACCGGTAACGTACTCCTCTTTCTCTCTCACCTCCTCCCGACACCTGTCTTCGGAGGGGCGAGGCAAGGTGGGGCAGGACAAGGACGTGGGGAAAGGATGTTGCCGCCTGTTTCCCCGTGGCGTTGAGAGAGGTCACCACCCTCGCGTCCGACTGAGGCAACTTCATCATTCTGCGATTAGGGGTTAAGTCCAAAACTGTAGATTAAAATGAACGGTCAAAGTATTGACGCAATTGTAGTCCAAATTACAAACTATTTCAAGCGCTAAACTTGCTGCTTTTAACTGCTACAGAAATCTTTTCATAACTTCGCACGATACACAATCATGAGAAAGTCAGACACAACCACTCCTAGCTGTTGCATCCTATAATCAGCAAGCAAAATTTTAAACTACACCCAAAGGCAACCATTTTCGCATTATATAGATGGGCAGGTATGTTTGCATGTTTACGTATCTTTATTTACGTGCAAATACATATAAATTTAATGCAGATATATTCATGTACATTTATGCATATAAAATGTTAGTGGCCTAGCACCCGTCTCCACTCAACCTTGCGGAGGCTTGCGGGTTTCTGTGAGGATGCAGGTACATACAAGGCTTTGTAGCTTAGATCCTCCTTCCCACTCACTAAAGAGGTCGCTCTTCCCTCTTATTGTCTCACTAATCCCTCGCAATTGCCTCCGCGGAGAAGATAAAAGGGAGAGCGAAATAGGAGAGACATAAATGAAGGCGAGGGGGAAATAGGAGACGGTCGATTCGCTCAATAAGACCACTTGTATCTGGTCCAAGGTAAAGCTCTAGATTACAAAGTTCCATCAACTTATCGTGCGATGCCAAATTCCACCTTTCTGCACGTTGCTTCTATTATTGGTGCTCATTAATTCCTAAATTATTACTATCATGTCATCTACATTTAAATGAAAATTTTATGGGTGCAATATAGATATCTGTTGTGCAAACGGATGTAAGTCGTTGTTGATCCTTTTTTAATTAATTTTGGCTTGAACGTTGAACGATTGATTGAATGATGACGGTTCTCTTGAACGCTCATTTTAAAATAAGGGTAAAGGTTCAAAAAGATATTTATTTGGTTATTTTGTGCTATTTTGTTGACTTACATGGTGACATAATTTTTTTTCTTCTATTTTTCCAATGAATTTCACTGACGAATATACATGTACTTCTAATTCGTTTACTTACGCGAGTCATAGTCTTCTCCATAATTATATACTCATTGCTACCATTTGGGTGGTGAATCGATCAAAACTCTGCTATAATAATACTAGTAATCAAGTACATTATGCTATAAGGTAATTAAAAATTCAGTGATTTAAAGGGGGGATTAATTTTACAAATCAAAAATCATACCAATAAGTTACTCTGAATGTATATTAGCGCTTGGAACGTGACGAGTTCCTCGTGTGTGAATATTACAATGAGGGAAATAATAATGAGTGATAACGTGTGGTTATTTGTGACACATAGAATAAGCACAAATTTTGCACATGCTACTATTATTTTTTCGGCACATCGAATTGTATGTGATCTCTTTTTCTTCACTTTATGCAATTACTACATTCTGGCTTTTGAAATAAAGAGGTCATTTCAAAACTGCAACATGCGGCTTCTGTTGAGGTATTGTATAGATTTAAATGAAGAAAATATATCAAGGATATATAATTGTTTAGTTGTGAATCGAAGGTTGAAAAGAAACTTTGATTCCATGAGCTTTTTCTATTCTCGGTTAAGTAGACGAAAGAAGTAAATGAAATGACTGATCAAAAATGACTTTTACCATAGAAATAGCTTTGATATTTGGATTGTCAAACGAAAGTAACGTATACTCGTGGAGAAAATTGTTGGGAAGAGAAATCATAACTCTTTGAAGGCGTAAATTATGGCCGGTAAGTTAACTCTTTATGTCCATTTTACACTCATCTGTAATAATTTCAATGAATGGTTTACCAGAAAACTCTTCGGTCGGTATTGAAGGGAGAGTCACTTAAATCGAAAGTATATAAGACCAGAGTCCAGGATAGAGGAAATCCACGCTATGTCCCTTTCTGAGGCTACTGCAAGTGTGCACGGGCTTAATGAACAAATTCATCTACATTTGCATACACAATGCTCCGAAAGGCTCTGCAAGGGCGGGTGTTGGGGGATTTTAGGTCTCTACCCGTAAACTGGAATAAAGCCATATGCAAAACCTAATCATGTTTCCTCCACACAAACATTAGTTTGTTCATGCACTCGACAAACCTTAATCACACGCAAGCAAGTACTTAAATGCAACAGTATTCAATAATAGGATACTTACATTCAAATCTTGCCGTAGAACTGTTAAAAAGATGGGTCCAATAGATAAAAAGTATATCATGCAGGAAAAAGATGCAAAATATTGACATGTTTACCTGTATGCACTACCAATGCTAATTATCTCCTACGCGATTGCTGTCATGTCTATTATAATCTCTAATGGTTCAAGAAAAAAACGACATTTTAAATGTATCCGTTCTACAATAAATCTCCCTGATGTTAAGTTGATGATCTGATCTACCATATTAAGTGATATGCCTTGAACATCCTAAGATAAATAACCTACCTCATATTTACGCTGTACGTTTAACCTGTATTTAAGCCTACGGCCAACTAGTGGCTCCCATGCTAATTCTTCCAACAGTGTCATGACACTGCTACCTTGTTCATAAAATTTGAAGTGATAGTGGTGCCACGTTGAAGCACGGGAGTGTACCAGTTAGATGATTTACCTAATCGTTAAAAACAAATTAAAAGATAACGGTCAGTAGGCATAGCGTCCTTTGAAGCAGAGTGAGATCCAAATGCAGTGTTTATGAAATGTAGCTCAAGAGATTCGAAAGGGAAGAGAGAATTTGAGGATAATTTGTGACGATTTACTTGGATTTTAATGGGAAGAAAACCAGAATTAAAATTGAATTTTTTTAAATACTATGTAGGAATAAGAATTTAACAATCATAAAAATGTCCGAGTGTCTATACCCCGCAAGCGTGTTAGTATAGCGTTTAAATAAAGTATGATCATATTATTTAATTCACATGATATGTATGATGTGGAAAAATTTATTTTTATTATATTTTGTTATAATAATATATTATGTATTAAAGGTGCAATTTTCATTGATTTAGTTACAGTATTACTTTAGAATCATCGGCTCCAATGCAAAACATTTGGAGCCAAAGTTACAGCAAAATAACAGATGACGAGGAATACGAGTACTCTGTATTGAAATTTTGATTTTTCCCGAACAAGTCGTCAGCTAAGACCTGCGTTATGCTACAGAAAACATTTTCCTGTAAGAAGACTATAAAATGGTTTAAAGAGTAAAAATATGGGAGAAAATCAATTCCGAAGGAAGGTGGACCCAGGGCTCCAGTCGTCTCTTTTACTTAAGTAATCATTAACAACATTGCTGGAGTGCAATTGTTACTACCATTTCGTAATAAAATGTCGAGTAACATTAAGAGTACTATTGGAAATGTTAAAAATATCATTCGGTGCCACCCCACGCATTGGCAACAGAAGGCCTCTTTCGCGCCAAGTTCTATGAAACCCACCGCGAAATCGCGGTTATCTAGCGAAAGTGAATGTAAAGCACGATCTTCATCCTCTCTGTAGCTCGTGCCTTTTCCCTGCTCGAAAACTAACCGAACAAAATTCATACTACAACAGCCGTCGCTGACACAACACTGGATTCATGTAAATGAAATATAGACCTTTTTTACATTACACGAATATTAAACTAACAATATAACATAAAACTAAATTTCTGCACATTAAAGTGTGAAAATAAAGAATTATGATCACGCTTCATCAAAGAAACCTCGCATATCATTGGCCTATCTCATAATACCCTTTAACTTTCAATGTATATCATGTCTTTTTCCCATATATGTTATCCAATAATCGAAGAGTATGGCATATTACTTTTTTAAATAAATTATGCGATTAAAAAGGTTAACGATAACTGTTTTTCCTCCTCCGTAGAGGGGGATCTGGAAAACATGAAAGGGGGAATATTACGATTGAAACGGGGAGATAATAAGTGAAAAATATTTTTTTACTGCGCGGAACTGCTAAGATAATCACGGATACTCTGTATAGTTTTCAGGCATCGCCCAAAAAAACCCTAAGGCTTACTTCCTATAACAATAGTTTATTGTATGCTGGAGAAATTTATTTTATTTGCTTAAAGCATTATCCCTCCCGCTTAGCACTAAAAGGTAAGGTAGTTGAAAGCGCTCAGATGATATCGGATTGCGGTGAAGTATGACAACACAATATGCTAGTGTTACGGGGGGTTTTAAGACACCAGACACATCCATGCAGACATACTCGTATTTGCTCATGCATAGGCTTTGAGTACATTATAGCTCATGTACTACTGTCGTGTGCATTAATACCTGTATGTAATGATGTAACACGTAATAACCATCGAGTTTGACCAATAAATCTAATAAAATTTCAAATTCAAATTCAATTAATCTAACAAAATAGATGAAAAATCTAATCTAAGTCCAAGTTAACTTTATTTTTAGGTGCTCATGGGTCCAATTGTATTAAATCTGCGCAACGTGCGAAGGATGAACGAGTACTTGAATCTGTTGGTAACAGTATGTATCCCTCTTATTTTATCCAGGTGGTCAAATCAACGTAACGATATAATTAGGTGCCATAGCAATTCCCTTTTGTATCGCAATAAAACTCTGCTGAACGTGCACCCTTTTTGAAAGTCTGTCTTACCTGCTCTCGACATACATTCGTCCGCTGGTTTAAAATGAGCTTACTCTGAACACGTTTGTTTTTCGCGTATGTAACTAGAGATTTTTGCACACTGCACTCATTTTCAGTGAATATATGCGGGCGGAGATAAACGAGGAGTACGTCGTGGCTATTTGCACGACGGCGCGCGAGTGTTAGGCATGTATGAAATGGCGTTTAATCAGGGAAATCTTACACGCCGATTTCCATAATTACCTAACAACTTTATATCTCGCATCTTAACATCCTTCCTTTGGAGTGAAAAGCCTCGCGGCGTTTTTAATGCCGTGGAAGAGAAAGGTGGGCATATTAAACCTTATCTTTATAGCCGTGCAGGATTGGGCCGTTGGGGAAGTTTAAGAAATGGCCAGGAAACTGAAGAGCACTATCCTAATCAGTAATTCAGGGAATAATTTACCAAGACGAAAAAATATACAGCTCTCCTAGGATTTCCTCTAGGACGTGCTTAGATCTCTCCCTTGAGTCCCAAACCTCTGCAATAGTTTTCCTTTGCAAACGGAAGAGGTTAATGAATCAAATTTTCTCGATTCTATTTTAAATACTAATACGCCCCTTGAAAACCCTTTATAAATTATATCAGTTTAATAAACTACTAATTCCCATTTCACATAGTTTTTCAAGCAAGTATTTTTTAAATTTATCAATATTCTGTCGGATTAATAACATTTTTTCATACATTGCGAAAATGATGCTTTGGGGAATATTTAATTTCCTTTTCAATGATCATTTTATCTTGCAAGCATCCACGTTGGCGTTTGGCAGGGGGTGCTAGGTCACCAGCATATGAGAGTAGTTTAATGGTTATTTTTTGAATGATAATTGGCACAACTTTCATTCATATTTCATACGCAAATAATGGGACGGATGGGGGACATCTAAATAATCACCCTCTAATTTATTACATGTTATTATAATTGGTACTCTAACGGTTAATATAGATTTTGGTTGGACACGGGTCATAAAACGGTGCAACGAGACATTTACTTTCCTCTCCTAACAAAATTATTTTTGAAAAAACCGTAATGGTTGATTCCTTTCAACTTTTTGTGGAAATTGTATAGTGGAAAAGGTTAGCAAATTAAATTAGTCGTTGGACAAGCAGGGCCAGAGAAATATTGATGAAATGTTAACTCAAATATGCATAAAATAACTTGATAAAAGGAACTGACTAGAAATGTTTCAAATTTACCCTCGTATTCATTTGAAAGTTAGTTATCTTTCTTTTGATGCAAAAATTGTTGTTTTATAATTTGTATATTATAATCTAATTTTGTGGGTCGCGGTAGTCCAGGGGTAGAGTACCTCCCTCCCGGATACCCTCAGCTTCACCCAAGCAATGCGATTTTTCGGGTATCAGATCATCCTGGGAAACCATAACCGGAACAGAGAAAGGAGCTCGCCCCCATACCTTGATGTGTGAATTTCACACGCGGTCGGTTGCACTCTACTAAGTACTGAATGAACTCTACCATCACCAGCCAAACCAATCTTTGGAATGATTACTGTGTTTATGGTTTTTATTAATCTTATTTTTTAGTTGAATATTGCGTCCGCTGCTTCCTTCACGAAGATTTCTCGGGTTTAACTCAGCGTAGTGTTGAAGAATATCGATGTACTAAGGGTCACACTTCATCTTGAAGACGAAAGTGGAGTCAGCCATTGAAATTTCGAAATTCTGCAACCCTATCCTGGGTGAAATTGGCTAAATTTCTGCGGGTCCTGTCCACTGTGAAAGCCTTGAATCCTGTATATGTATCCTCTTTCAAAAAGCAGTATCTCATTTTTTAATGATTTGGAGGATATTACTCCCCATAATGTTTAAATAAAACTATCTAATTAAAAACTTGACCGAAGATTTGAAATTAAGTAATTCTCTGGCATGATTGATTTTTATATGTCAGCTGAAATGGCAGTTTTCGAGACATCCCCGTTAGTAAAACATATTTTCTCGAAATTAAGTTTAAAAATGCCATAACTATTGAAGAATCCAACTCGTAATTTCAGTTTCACTTGAAATTCCTCCGTTGATGTTGAACAAGGCTCGTTAATGCAAGGTTTTTCAGACTAGAACTCTAACCTGAACTCTTGCAATAGTAGGAAATATTTTTTAAACGGACTCCATAAAAGGCATTGCATGGTCGTGACTTTTCCCCTTGACGCCGCGAGAGGGATGAATAGAGAAAATGTCGGTTTCCGAGGGTGGGAAACAAACGAAACGGCAATGGCGGTATCGTCGCTTCGCCTCCTCGTGTCTCGCGCGGGAATACTAAGCAAGCCAAAAGACCAAAACAAAGGGGTACTCCCTGGAGTGTCATAGCGACGCACACGGAAAATTGTACCGCTCCGAACTGACATAGGTTACTTCGTAGAGTTATAGCCGGCATAAAAATATAATATAATTATATTTGGAATCATTCCGAAAGCAAAACGAAATAAATATTAGATAGTAATGTAAATGTTTAAAATACTCGTAGTTATATTTTGAGGTTAGCACTGTTAACTCCCTATTTCCAGAATATTAATTCTTTTTGGGACGGTCGAATTCCAATTTTAATTTACAACATCAATATTTAGGGCGGTTACCCCCAAAAAGTAGACATTTTGAAATGCCATTTTCCTTTAGTAATACATTATTGCTATAAAGCCAAGGAAAAAATATTTAGTCCACTACAAGATAAAAAGTTAATATAAAAAGTGCTTTTTAGTTGAAAATTTCAAAATTTTAGATAGTAAATATGTATTTTTACCATTGTAGCCATCCTGATTTTGTCAGTTTTCAATTTCTGCAAATATAAACAAGTCACAAGGAGAGCTTAAGGTTGGATTTAACATCTACATATACATAATACCCCGCAAACCGCCGCAAGGGCGTGTGGCGGGGGGTGTTAGGTCACCACCCGTAAAAAGGAACAATACCACATGCAAAAACAACAACATGAAAAACTACACCCACAGCAGCGCATACAGTCATGCAAAAAACCCTTCATCCAACACTCATGCAAACACATATACCTTAAACCAACAAACAACTGCACCCCAGGATGCAGCACGAAAGCCATCCAATAACACGCAAGCCAGGACACAACAAGCAAAAATGCAAAACTCCACCACCACATGAACATGCAACACACAAAGTTCTCCCAAAGTTTTACCCTCCCAAAGTTTTAACTTGTTAATTAAAATGTTTAAAACTACTTCTTTCTTCCTAAGGATGCTAATCATGTCCTAGTTAATGCGGGTAACAGCTGAACTATTCTCGGGAAAAACGGCCTAAAAATAATTTTTTTCCATATCTATGATATCAAGCCAAGTTTGTATCATCGAAAAAAAAATCAAGGTTCCAAAATATTATTCTGTAAAATGAATTCGCCGGTAATTAAAGTTTGTGTTGTAAGGTCCCTTACAATGACATACATCCCTTATCATGCTCCGGCCTAAACTGCACCAAACGTTGAACTAAGATGAATCTGATTTTTCGTTCGGGGAAGACATGGCCACTGAAACATAAATAAATACGAACAAATTAAATTACATATGTATATATATATAAACAAAATTATTAACTCGGAAGGTCAATTTGAGTTCACCCAGTACTGAGACCAACGACGTGTGAATAATACATCAGGATAGGGGGCCATTTCCTTTCGCTTTTCCGGTTATGGTCTCTCAATTATTACGAGTTTAAAATAGCTATTACCATTCTATCAATATTAAATATATTTATATTCTTCGCCATTATATCAATTCTTATCATTGATTTTATGATTGATAATATATTTAATAAAATTTATCGACAAATTCTCTCCGTATAATTTATTCCGGTGAATGAGCGTTCCAAATTTAAAATTACCAATACATTTTTTTTACTCTATCAATGCTTGGATATCATATGACAGAGCAATCGTTTTCATGTACACTAAAAAGGAAAATAACATAAATTCGTAGGCACTCATGGGTAGGATAACTATGAAAAATATTGATAGTATTTACTTTACTGCATTGCTTTCCTGAAATGTTATAAGATGACTAGGTGTAATAAATGTAGAGTTTTGGAATAGTATGATGCAGTTGATTTCATTTCTTCCATCTTAATTTTTTTAAGGTCATTCTTTACAGGATAAATAGTACGTTTTAGCCACGATTAATGAACATTTGTGGATTTTACTATTGTTTCCGGACTAAACATGGCTTTGCTTTTACTCCCCGAGTACATGATTTGCAGATGGAAGAGCGAGCAAGGTCGCAATTTAAGAAGCGCGACAAACCAGTCTGCGACAGCTCCGTTCCCACAACGAATAGGCCGCCTAAGAGTCTTACCGTATTTCGTGTAAGGGTAACTTATATCAAACACACACGCACACACATACACACACACACACAAGCACCAGATGGCTCAGGGTTCTAGGGCTCAAGATTTTACTCGATGGCGGAATGTGAGCGCACCTCGTATGCACTCAAACTCAAATGTCATTGTTTTTTTTCTCCCCTTCTCAAAGAAACAGTAGAGCAGGAGATGTGGCGAAGATAAAATTTTCACTTGAAATATTACTCTTATTCCCTCGAAATGGCCGCGAACCCAGCTCCTCTCCCACGACGGGAAGGCATCCATTCCTTTCGCCTCTCACACGCAACCCCTTTTACATGGACACGCCGTTAAGTTTTATCCTTGGGCGGTCAGATGTTACTTGCGGACCCTCTGGGGGGGGGGATGGGTTGAGAAGGGGAAGGGGGGGGGGGGTGGACGAAGGAACAAAAGAAACGCGAGACGCGTTTTTTCCGACAGTCACGCATTACTCCTCATAAGGTCCACGGCACTATCTCCCTCTTCACTTCCTCCTTCCCTCTTTCTCTCTCTCTCGTTCTTTTTTCTTTCCTTCACTCGCCCTTCGCCCAACCTTCCTTTTTCATCTCCCTCTCCTTCTCCACACCGTCTCCTCCCGCTCCACTCTTTCGCCGGGTTTTCCGCCTTAAATCTGCCTCTAATCTACCGACCCAACTTGCCGGACCATTTCCACGTCCGTCCAGTTCTTTCTTCTACCCCGAAACTTCTCTCAATTTAGCCCCGGATAAAGGTCTCTCCGTCTGTCTGTGCGGATGTCTACTCCCCCAGTTCTCGCTTTTTATCCTCGCCCTTCATGCCTTCAGCCTCCTTTCTCCCATCCGTCAGACGCAATATCCATAGCCGTGGCTTTGGAGAAATGACGCCGTGTTCAAGGCCCAGCATCACGAAATTGAAATTCGTTCGCTATGGTACCTGGGCACCTAGGAGCACCGTGAAGAGAGGTAGAGTGCGATGACCACCCAGTTTTGCCGACACTATTGTTTGGATAAAGGCTTTGATTGAAATCCGCCTCGATTGCGTTTCAGTAATCGTTCGGGTGGTGTAGGAATCGTGTGATGGAATGCGAGCGAGGAGAATTTTGATTATCTTATCGAATGTTTATTTTGATTATCTTATCGACATTACATCTTGCCGCAGAGGAAATTTTCCGTGCATTGGAAAATTTAATAAAGATTTTGCTCTTTATTCTGACGTTCATGAAATTAGCCAAAAAAACTTGTTATTTCACTCAAGGGTCGCATTTATATAGTAGCGGACTTGAAGTTACTGAGATTAAAATGCAATCCCCTTTCATTAAAAGAATGGCCTTAGGGAAGCTGCCGCCCGGGCAATTTCTCTGTTTATTTAATTTTTCTATCCTTCATTTTGAGGTAAATTTGAATTATTCCGTGTTCTGCTACTACAGGTATGGATGGCGCCCTGCAAACTAACTCTGGAATTGGGCGACTCAGCACCAGGCCTACTCGTATATATCAGTGATTAAGTTTTTCTAAATTATCAGTTCGTAATATGTAATTTCCCCGTTTCTATGGATGCTCTACCCTCTTTCCTTTTTCCTCTCTTCCCTTCGTTTTTCCTCATTTCCTGATTGCATCCGTTAAATAACCGTGTTCCAGGTAGTGGCTCTTCCAACTGACTTTTCTTTCCTAAGTTTTTATCATACTTTCAGCCCTTCTTCTAGTATTTGATTATTCCTCACGTCATCGATCTATTTCAGGACTTTAAACCTTCCTTTCTCGACTGTCATACCTCAAATATTTCAAAATACTTATTTATCATCCTTCTCCATAATGTCGGTTCATCATTTATCAATTTACGTATCGAAGATATATATATGTTCGGAATCGCTTCAAGCTACCTGCTGTCACTTGCCAAACTATCCTCATAACTCCTAGTTATAAGGATATGGGGAGTTCCTCCTCATAACTCAATCTATCATTTATCCTTCGTAGTTCATCCTTGATCTTCCTGTGTAATTCTATTATGATCTTCGACAATCTCGTATCATGCCTTAAGGTGTATCCAAGTGATATCCCTCTTCTTCTTGTATTGGTTCTTCTTGGTATCCCTCTACTTCTCCACACGTGTCTCTCTTCTCCCTTTTTTCGGAGGAATACTTTTTCACTCTTTATTCTGTTGTTCTATTTCAATTTCCCCATTCTTCTTTAACACCACGTGCTGTATCGTCTTAGTCTCTCAAAGCCGTAGAAATAGAGACTCCAGAAGTTGGTTGTAACGAAACACTCCTGGATCTTTCTGCTAGTATTATTTACCTTCAGTGGCTGTTTCTTTTCGAGGAAAACATAATTTGATATTGTCCTTCTAGTTAGTATTTTCTTTTCTAAAAAAACATCTTCAAGAAGTAGCTGAATGAAAACACGTCATAATTCTACTAGCTTCTTCTTGGTGTTCTTCAAGCCAAGGCTAGGGTGAGTGGTAGGGGGTGATTCAACACTGAAATTCTCAAAAATGAATTTTAAACTACACTTAATACATATTCGATTTTTGATTGGAAGTGAGATGCTAAATACGGTGATAGAGGGGTGAATGTTAGGAAAACCAGGAAGGTTTAGAAATATGACTGGGATATTGGATGGAATCAGGGGTGGAAGGAAGTATAGAGAGATGAAATGAGGCTGGATTTGGATTAGGATGTCGGGTTATGTTTTGCTAGCAGAGACAAAACATTTACTTTGTAGTTGTGTCCATCCAAATCCTACCTTAACAGGTAGATTACCTATAGTAATAATATAGGCGATTCATGTAAAATAATTCAAATAGGGCAGATGATGATAACTACCGATAGAGGCACTACAGCATCTAAGTAAGATATACTGCTCTATGCACACAAACAGAACAATAACTTAGGTTAAATGAGGCAGTATTGGGTCACTTCGAATGAATAAAATCTAATTTTATGAGGAAAATACCAGTCATTTTAGGTAGACATATTCAATATTCTCGTAGAAATGAACAAATGCGCTTCTCATAAACTTAGCGAAAGCACAAGTTATCCCCTCAAAGTTCACCAAAGTCGTCGGAGTCGGTGCCCCACCCCGGGAAACAGTGCCTGCTTTTTGTGTTCCCTCAGAGTGTGACTGCATACGCCTTCGAAAAGGAGACGCGATGCGTGCTCTCGCTGGTGTGGAAAGGGGAACGAACGCCTGCCACTCAAGTCTCTCCTCTCCTCTCTCTCTCCAGCATCACAAAAGCCCACCTTCTCCTCCTTTCTTCCTCCGAACCACCCACGGACTCCAATATCCTAACCTCCCTCCGAGCACGACTCCCGCCTCAGCCGCCGGCAGCGCACCCTCCTCCCCTCTCGCCCGATATTCCTCAACGTACTGGGTGTGGGGGGGGGGGGGGTGGCTGCTGCGCTGGGGAGGCTCGATTCTCAGGGACTACCATGCACAAGGGGGCGGGATTGGCTTCCGTGTGAAACTCCCTCCTTCTGTCCGTCAACATACTACGTGCCAACGGTGAACGGGAAACGCTGCGATCTTACTAATACATAATTCTGAAAATTAATTTGTTTGGAGACACGTCACGCCAAGGCGGTGCGGAGTAAAGGTTTCAAGTTTTTTTTGCAAAAATAATGGAAAAAACGCAAATTACCAGACTAGGTTCGATTTGGATAGAGTTTTCTGGATTTTGTTTGTCCTCTCTGTTCTTCTGTTTCAGCTCTCACTCGTTCAACCAAAATCACAATCTTTATCTATTCATTGTCATTCAATATGCCTCGCATTTCCTTCTTTTACCAACAACCTTTCTCTTCTCACCCACCATTCATTAGGCTTCTTCGTTTGTTTTTATTTCCCCATTTCACTTTTTATCTGTTCCACAAAATTCCAAATTCCAAAAAGATTTTTCTTTCAAAATTACGAATCGTAAACATTAACAATTTTACATAGCCATACAATGACTCTGGATTTCAATTTAAATCTTAATGACGATTTTTTTTCTCACATTCCCAACACGGGTTTATTTATTCATTTATTTCACATGGTTTCATGACTTTGCATTGTCAGTGGAATTTCCCAAAATGTCTAGCTTTCATAATGGCATTAGTTTTATTTTTTTAACTCAAATACGAGGGTCATCCGGAAAGTAGTACCCGTTCGTGCCGCATGAAGTGCTGACGACGCGAGTAGCCGCTGGACGAGGTCAGATAGCTTCAGTGGCTTGTCTGCCTTCTCTGAGCCAAGTTGCGTGACGCTAGCATTGCCTGTGTTGTTTCTGTGATTGTTTACAATGTTTAAAAAAATTGAGAACGCCGCCAGTTGTGAAGTGAGGGCAGTGATTAAATTCCTCAATGCAAGAAACGTTCGCCCATGTGATATTCATCGCCAATTAAAGGAGGTGTATGGAGACAATGTAATGGACGAGTCGTCTGTTCGGCGGTGGTGTCGCAACTTCAACATGGGGAGGGGGAACACACACGACGATGAGCGTTCGGAGAGACCGTCTGTCATTACAGACCAACTGGTGAGCTCAGTTGACGAATTCGTGAGGAACGATCGGCGCGTCACAATTGATGACATCTGTGAGCATTTTCCCAATGTTTCTCGAACAATTGTTCATGAAATTGTTAAACACCATCTGCATTATGCAAAAATTTGTGCAAGATGGGTCCCTCGCGTATCTCAATGAGCTGGCGGCGAAGGACTATGCAGCAGGAATACAGAAACTTGTCACACGTTATGACAAATGCCTTAATTTGCTTGGAGATTATGTTGAGAAGTAGTTTAAAGTATCCTCTTTCAAATAAAATTTTTTATGTTTGTTAATATTTACTTTTGTGTCTTTATTTCACGAACGGGTACTACTTTCCGGATGACCCTCGTATATTGATCGCTGTTTCAGTGGACGGTATGTACACTTTAATTGAAGTTAAAAAAAATGACACATCCAGAGCTTTCGGGGTTCCTTTTGTAAAAAGTATATCTATCTTCAAAAGCTTTCGTTTTTTTATGAAAAAATGCCCAAATGTTTTCAACAATGGAATGATTACATCCGGGTAATATTTTTCTGAAACAATAATGGTTTTAATAGCCTTACTGCTTGAGTAAGAATGTTGGGAGATGTCATTATAAATTCCGTAGCCCCTTCATTCTTAGTTGACATATAAAAATGTGCAGGATACCTGAATATTCCTTGCGACATCGATGTAATTTTTTGGTACCAAATTACATTGGTAAATTCGTCCATAGAGATAAAATGAGAGAGGTAAGACACCGTCTACGCTATCATAACAAAATGTACGCAAGCCCACTTTTTTTTAAAAACAAACCCTTAGTGATTCAGTCAATTATTGTATGTTTTGTACAGACATATATTTTGCGTAAATGTGCGATTGTTATTTTATATTAAGTGTAGGGACGTAAGGAGAAGAATTGCGCTAGGCAAAGAGGCTTTCACAAGGAGGAGGGAGTTGATGACAGGGACGTTGAGTAAGGATGTTAAGAAAAGACTTGTAAAAACTTTGATATGGAGCGTAGTTATGTACGGCGAGGAAACGTGGTCATTGAAGCAGGAGGATAGACGTAGACTGGAGGCTTTTGAAATGTGGGTGTGGAGAAGAATGGAGAAGGTGAAATGGACAGAGAAGAAAACAAATGAGGAAGTACTTGGTATGGTGGGCGAAGAGAAGGGTTGGTTGGGAGAAATCCTATGGAGGCAGGAAAAGTGGCTGAAGGGGGTATTGACCGGCAGTGGGATATTGAAGACTGTAATAGAGGGGAGAATGTTAGGCAAACGAGGAAAGGGAAGGAACAGGATAGGGCTGTTGGACGGGATGAAGGGAGGAAGAAAGTACTCAGAGATGAAGAGGGACCTGATGTAGAGTAGGATATTGTGTTTTGCTGGTCACAAATTATTTAATTAGTAATTATGTCCATCCAAAAACCTACCTTAACCGGTAGATTACCTAATAAATAAATAAAATAATAAATATTTATATGCATGCATAGTGCTGCATTTATTGGTGGCGCCTTACCACCCCCAGTTACTAACCTTTAGCTCCGCTGGCTCAGTACTGTGTATATCTACGGCAAGCCACCGCAAGGGCGTGTGGCGGGGGGTTTTAGGACACCATTCGTATAAAAGAGTAAAATAACACGCAAAATAAACCAAATCATACCAATATACACCAACACAGACGTATATATTCATTCTAAACCCATTGGAACTTACACACTTGCAAATACTTGTACATACACGTATAATAGAAGCTAACGTGCACAAGAAGTCTACACAGTCTTTTATCTTGTTCTTGCTTGTTAATCGAAAGTATTTCATATTTCTATGCTGACTTTCATTTCACACTATTATGATTCCTGAGTTTTCAGGGAGAGAACTAATATTTGTATCTATCTATATTGCGGTGTATCTCCCTTATCTTATCTTAGTGATCTGACCAACGCAATAGTTTGGGAACATAATGATACCTTTGTGTTATAGCTATATTGTGTAAATGTTGATAAATGGCGATATATGAGGGGGAGTGTCATCTGCATAACAGATCCGGCAAAACGAGTGGGATGATGATTTGTCGGATTGTCCAGACGACAACATGAAAGTGCCATACTGTATCTGCAAATATGAGGGTTTATAGAGACATAAAGCAATTATTTATGGGGCTTAAGGGCTTTTAGCATTTATGCACATGAAGACTTTCTATATCCCTTTAATGACGACATCGCTTTTTAATTTACGTATTACCTCTTCATCGAGTTATGCAATAGTATTCATGCCACATTCATACATAAATGGGTTGCGGTGTGAAACACCCTGTAGACCGTGGATGGAGAAATAACGTCCTATACTAATAGTTTACCGTATGCTTAAAAAAGGTTAAATTTACTGCGTAAATTTGAGGCAGGTTATTAACTGAGAATGGCTAAGACATATTAAAAGCCCCGACCTACTATGGTAGATCAGATCACCAGTGTCAAATCAGAGAGATTCATTTTAGAACGGATACATTTAAAATGTCATTATTTCCTCGAACCATCAGAGATCAGAGTAGATATGCAGCTGCCGCGAAGGAGATAATTAGAATTGGTAGTATATATATATACAAGGGTCATCCGGAAAGTAGTACCCGTTCGTGAAATAAAGACACAAAAGTAAATATTAACAAACATAAAAAATTTTATTTGAAAGAGGATACTTTAAACTACTTCTCAACATAATCTCCAAGCAAATTAAGGCATTTGTCATAACGTGTGACAAGTTTCTGTATTCCTGCTGCATAGTCCTTCGCCGCCAGCTCATTGAGATACGCGAGGGACCCATCTTGCACAAATTTTTGCATAATGCAGATGGTGTTTAACAATTTCATGAACAATTGTTCGAGAAACATTGGGAAAATGCTCACAGATGTCATCAATTGTGACGCGCCGATTGTTCCTCACGAATTCGTCAACTGAGCTCACCAGTTGGTCTGTAATGACAGACGGTCTCCCCGAACGCTCATCGTCGTGTGTGTTCCCCCTCCCCATGTTGAAGTTGCGACACCACCGCCGAACAGACGACTCGTCCATTACATTGTCTCCATACACCTCCTTTAATTGGCGATGAATATCACATGGGCGAACGTTTCTTGCATTGAGGAATTTAATCACTGCCCTCACTTCACAACTGGCGGCGTTCTCAATTTTTTTAAACATTGTAAACAATCACAGAAACAACATAGGCAATGCTAGCGTCACGCAACTTGGCTCAGAGAAGGCAGACAAGCCACTGAAGCTATCTGACCTCGTCCAGCGGCTACTCGCGTCGTCAGCACTTCATGCGGCACGAACGGGTACTACTTTCCGGATGACCCTCGTATGTATGTATGTATATATATATATATTTCGATATCTGGCATGTTGCCTCCTGTATGTTATCCTTTTAATTTAATACAGCCATCTTTTTAACAGTTCTACAGCATGATTTGAATATACGTCTCCCGTTATTGAATATTGTTGCATGTAAGTTCTTTCTTTGGTGAAATTAAAATTTATCGAGTGCTTGATCAAACTAATATCTGTGTAGAGGTAGTAACATAATTGCAATTGTGCATGGATGGCTGGTGACCTAACACCCCCCGCCTCACGCCCTTGCGGCGGCTTGCGGTGTATTGTGTGGATGTAGAAATAACCATGGAAATACTCGAGGGATTATAGATGGGAAAAACCGCGATTTGTAGTGGGGGAATGCCAAGGGGAATGAGGTCGCCAGTAAACATTGAATACAAAACGATACGTTTAGGAGTTCAAGCTCGGTTCTCTGACGTCCAAGAGATCGTTGCTTTCCATATTCGTAGGAATTATGAATACATTACCAGCCAGAATAGACAATCGCCTAGTACTCCTTCGGGAAATGTTTTGATCCGTCTCCGATTGATATACTAAGCATATACAAGTATATGCGGTGGTTCTTTTAAATTCGAATCCAATGGGGGGATTGAAGAAAAATCGAATTAGTCCAAATTAAGGCATAGAGCTTGTTGGCGATAATAATATGTATATACACATTCATAAAACAAAAATAGCAAGGCACTTGCATTTCTTTCTGGGCTTTCATTTCATTTACAATTTGTCCTAGTCACACATACAATATTGGAGTTTGAGGCTTTCCTCTAAAAGCAACACTATGAAAACCTATCAATTTTATTCCCATGGCCAACGCAGTTCTAACACCTGTGAGTATTCGCAAAAATTTGTTTTGACTTCACGTATATTTAACTTAATATACAAATATATGTACGAGTGCTATGCTCGTATATATGCTCGTATGTATGCTTTAATATGAATATCACACAATTACACGAAGTGAAACCTGAAACTGTAAAGTATATTCACCTGTCTTCAATATTATTTAAATTATTTGTAATAGTTGAAATATCAAAAAAGACTAGCATTTGACCACTTTTCATTAAAAAACAAAATAGAGTGATTTAGTTAAAACGCACCATAATTGTGTGTGTACGTGCAAATGGTGAAATTTATAGTCAAATGCATCTATGGAGTCATATTTTGTAAAGAAATGGCTGCTATCCTAACACTCTCTGCCACACGCCCTCGTGGAGGTTTTCAGGCAATTGTGTAGATAGAGATGTAATGTAATCAATGCTTATTTTGATGTTGAATGCCTTGTGTTGTATCACCCCCTGCCTGAGAATATAGTGGTGGTTTACAAGACACCTTGTAGATGTAGATGTGGACATCATTATTCGATCCGAACGCTGTTCACGCAAGTTGTAGACAGATGATGATCCAGAGAATGTAAAACGAGTAATACAATCAATTAGGTATTAATGCGCATAAAAGTAAAAGTTTGACGAATTAACGAAATCATACGTAAATGATGGCAGGCGAAGGAGGGGGGAGGGAAATGAGAGAACAAAAGGGTGCTTTATGTTAATGGAAGTGACGAGGGGTTTAGATTTGTGTCCCAAAACAACATTGCGTGATTAATGGGCGCCTCCCCCCCAACCGGAATTATTGACAATCGCGGCGCGCACGGGACATTTCAAGAATCGTTTACGTGCACTTAAAAAAGAAACCACTCTAACCAAGCTGTGTCATACCATCAAATCATCCAACTTTATGCTCGAAAAATTCGAGTGAAATGCGGTTTTTTTAACATTGCTTTAAATGAGGATTCCGAAGCAGATAATGGAAATACGAATGAAATAATATCTGGTGTAATCTTTACCAGAAAATTGTAATCCGACGAGTTTTTTAACAGCTATTTGTGCGCACATTAATTACTTATTTGAAATAGTTAAGGGATAATTTTGCACGTATTACTTGTAGCACAACTTGAATCTACATGGTATTCTGGGGCCCACTGCTTACCTTGCCTAAGGTGTTAACCCTAGGGTGTCAAGGGGTGATAAAACTCCGGGCGTACAGCATCATGAATTAATATTTTCGTAGTTTTTAGTTACATGAAATATGTCAAATAATTTTTAAAAATATTGACCATGATAACTATTTTTACATGCACTGCAGTACCTAAACGTGCTTCTCCACGCATAAGAGACGAGCTGCTAGTACCAAGAGACACAATAAACTGAGATTAGATCAAATAATGACAACATACTAGACTGCATGGAATGAAAAAAGAAAAGGATATTTCTCCCCCCCCCCCAGTGCAGTTGCCTACAGTTTTATCTGATCCCTTATCGTTCGTGAGGAAAAATGACATCTTAAACCTGTCGGCTCTGAACTTGATCTCTACCTATTTCCAAGGCGGGCTATATAAACTAAAATTTACACTAGAACTCCCCCTTCCTCTTTGCCCACGCACACGAGAAGTGGGGAGGAGAGGGGGTGCAGACGAGAGTCCGATTACCCTCTCTCCCTCTCATTCTCTGGTCCACGCATTATCCCATCTGACGCGCCCATTCCTTAACCCACCACGTCCCCGTCTTATTCCTATGCCATCGTGCCCCCCCCCGCTTCGTAGTCTGCGCCCGCCGTAAGATATCCCCCGGCTCGCGCGCTCATACACTAGGGGCGGGGGTGTCGGAGAGGTTTTCGAGGAGGTGGGAAAGGATGGGTGGGGGTAGGCAGCGCACCCTCTTCTCCCCTTTCTCTGCGAGAGCCGTTCTCCCGAGTTGATTAATCGCGCTTTCTTCGCGAGACAGAGTTCTCCCCCTCTCCTCACCATCCCGCACTCTCCCCCTGACGGGCGAGCCTTCCAAGATGCATCACATCCTTGTGAGTTCTATTCATCTCCTCCCTGAACACAATTTCGTATCTCCTTCCACCCTCGCTGCCCACACCCCTTCCATTCTCCTCACCACATAGAGAGGGAGAGAGAGAGATATACTGCTCAACCTCCAGCACAACCCACAGTCGACCCATACCGTCGCCGCAACCACCCCACCTCTCCATCCATTCTCATCTCGTGCTTCGCATCAACCCCGAAATCCGGCCTTTTATCCACGACTGCCTTCATCGTCCATGCATAAACCCTTTCAAATCTCTCCCGGAAACCTGTCTCGGACAACCAGCCTAGTCGGCCGGCAATTCGCTCGGAGTCGGGGCCCGGCTCGCTTCCCACCCACCTCCCCCTTCATTCCTGCGTCCCTAACTCTCTCCCCCCACCCCCCTTCACCACTCTCCCATAAGTCCTTTTCCCGTCCGTCCCTCTTCCGTCATCCCAACCTCATAGTGGTGCCAGATAAACTCGGGTCCCTCTTTTTATTACGTCAGTTCGAGCCCCGAAAAGTTTTTGGAAGAAGTGGAAGATGTAATTAAAAATTCCTTCTTGTAGGTGCGCAAATTTATCGAAAGATTAAACTAAAAGAGCCCGGGGATTTAAAAGTTCAGCCATCGCTTTTAATAAATATTTTAGAGCCGAGTTTTTGTTATCTCTTTAGATTTAGGCAATACTTGGCCCACTGTTTTTTTCCGCGCGAACTTAAACTTAGTATCTTTATATTTTATATATCTGGCTCGTAGTTGAAATTACCAATAAATGTCTCAGCATCGTTTACAATCGCAAAGATTTGATGGATGTTAGTTTTGCGTTTCTGTCTTTATTTGATAGGATAAATAATTATAAATAGATAATGAAAGATCATCTACGTAAGCAATTTGGATTTGGAAATGGCATGCCATAAAACGTAAATACAATAAATTATAGTTTATCGAAGATCATAAAATGCTTATGTTAATATTAAAGGCGCTCGCTTATTTTTGAAAGTTGTAATTATCATGTCCGCTTATCAACGGGATATGTTCAGTATATTCACATTCGTGATCGAATACTGATATTGACAAAAAATATGGCTCCATTCTGCTGAGAGGATTTGATAAGCCCTTATCACCTTCAATTCATCCATATTCATGGTTCAAATGAGCAAGGGAAAAAACTTACTAAGGTTTAATCTTCGCATTAAGATAGCGATTGAAACTAGCGATTTGCTCCACTCAGCATGATTCCTCCGTTTCTGGGCTCCCATCGAGATAAGAGGGGAAGCACCTTTTGGGCTTCGGGCACGTCCGAACTTGGTTCTTAATTATATAAAGCGGAGGGGATGCTATCTGTATATTCGTTAAGATATCCACGTCGGTACAATCGATAGCTTTGGCCACCTTATTTATCAGGTATTTGTAGGAAGAAATCTAGTTCAAAGATATATACTGAGGATATGTTTTGGTGTTACCACTGAGCTGTAAAGGCTATTTATAAAAATTCAGAATTAATTAAGAACGAGCGAAGGAAGGAATGGAAGGAATTGTAATGGCACAGCTTTTATCGAAGGTTTCGAAGTTAAACCCAATTGAAATAAGAAGTTAGATAAGGTTACCGACAGAGTCAACTACTCATTCCGTCCTCGCACGATACGCAATCATAGCATACTTGAACCCAAGCCACCAAAATACTTAATTAGAGTCTAAAATTTGAGATTTGGTCAAAGACGCAAGGCATTAGAGGACTCGTATATTAGATTGTACTTGGGGGTATCGTTAACTCTTAATTTTCGCTAATCATTAACAGAGATAGAAACTTAATTTTTATTTGTTATTCCTAAGATTTCTTTACACAATCCCCATCCTGAATTATACATTTCTCCCAGTTTCTCGACCTTTCGAAGGCCATCATTGTAGGACACAAGCAGATTGCGTCGAAAAACATTGTTATACATCCTGGATGGCGTCGTTTCTGTTGACAAATCTCCGACCTCGAAATGGTTTTTTTGAGTTCCGGGAATAAGAACAAGTTGCTTGGGGCGAGAGCGGGAGAAGAGGGAGAATGTGACAAAAATTCAAAGCCAAATCGCTTTGATTTCTCAACCGCAACTCGAGATGAGTGAGCAGTTGCCTTTTCGGCAAGAAGACGGATTAATTTGGTGATCATTCCGCGATGGTACTCTTTCAGAGCATCGCACAGTTTGTTCTGCCGTGAGCAGTAATAGGCACCAGTGATGGTCTGACCATTTTCCAGGTAGTCTGTTGAGATGACTCCTCGACAGTCCCAAAAAACAGATAGCGCGACCTTCCCGGCAAATTTCTGCACATTAGCCTTCTTGAGGGAAGTGAGTCACTGTGCTTCCACTCCTTGCTCATCTCTTTGGTCTCTCGATCATATTGATAGGTCAAAAATTCATCAATTGTTACCAGACGACCGAAAAAATCCATTTCGTCTTATTCCGAAAGATTCAACATCTCCCTTGATAGATCGCGTCGTGTTTGCTTCCGAAAAGGAGCCGTACAACCCAGCGTTCTGACACCTTTGACATGTGCAGTTCTTCGTGTATAATTTTTCACACACTGCCTTTAATGAGATGTCTCGTTTATGATCAATTGGATGGTTGCTCTTCGGGCTAATAGGATTAAGTCCACTTTCTTCACTGTGGCCACATCGTCTGTGAGTGATCGTCTTCCACTTCTTGAGGCGTCAGTGAGGGATATGTAGCTAGTTTGAAAATTCCTCTTTCACCTCACAACTGTGTCCTACGACATGCTATGTACAGGTATCATTTCATCATGGATTTGCTGGGCAATGTAACTTTTCAAATGAGGGAACTTAATTACACTGCGAGTCTCTATCTTTTCCATACTGCCAGTCACTTCAATGTCTTCCTGAAACTAAACAACGTTATTAACTTTAATTTACAATATTATGTACACAATAATCAACTAATAAGCAGAATACATTGCATTTATGCATACAAGTATGTATACAAGCATACAATACATGTATATGTTTAGGTCTACCTGCATTTTTGTATATTAGCTTGTTATCAATCAGTGTTTTGTTCCTCACTGCGTTGTGGTCTCGAATTGTGAAGGGAAAAATGATTCCTTGTATCGATCGGTACTGCAGTCAATATCCATTAATTTCTCGTTTCGCCTTTCACTTACCAATGTAATGTGTCGCTTTGGTAATTCCTTCTGTGTCAGCGTAACATTCGAATGTACTTTATTCAATAGTTTGAAATGACGTGTGCAATATTCATGCATCGTGTCACCAATCTGACAATTTTGTTCATTTATAACCTTTCTCCAGGATCAAAGAACTTCTATTTATTTATTAATTCAAAAACAGCATCACGCCAATTGCATTTGCAATTAACAAAATCCTCTTGTATACTGAATCTTAGGTGTGTCCCAAGTTCTCGTGGTTCAACGAAGCTGGGGTGTAACGGGCGCGATATAATAACTTTCCATAACTTTTATTGCAGTCATTTCACCTTTATTCTTTTGATAGATCCTAATATTCTTAGTTCAGCTCCTCATACTTTCTGAACCCGATTTCTCTATGTTAAATTCGATGGTAATGTGACTTCCAGCTATTTAACTTGGCCCGCCCATTTCAATCCCTTCAACTCTTTAGGCGTTAGAGTTTCTTAGAATTTTATGGCTACAAAAATTTCGCAGATTTAATTGCACCTGCCACACCTCCAATCATGATTTTTAAGGGCGTGTGGCAGGGGGTAATAAGGTACTATACTTTCATCCAAAAATATAAACTTATTCATGCATTTCAATATACGAGCTTAGTCAAATGCGAAAAAGGCTCGCACATATACATTTACTCATATCTGTATACATCATGCAATGATTGTCCTAGTCATTAAATCCCATACTTATGTAAATTTATTCGGGTAATACTATTTTTTTATGATTGCAAATCGTAAGAATGAAGAAATAATCTTTCGGATGGTGTCTATATCTCTTATTTAATTATTCTAATGATGTAATTTGGTGACATATTACACGTAATTCCCACGGCGTTGCAAGAAAATTCATGGGTCCAGTACTTTTTTAGAAGTAAAAGTCTTGCATATCGTCTCCGGTAATTAAGGGAACCGAATTTCTCCCCACGCACCTCTCGAGCCTATTCTCCAATTGAAGCAATTTTTATCAAACCAAGTGGATATTCTCCTAACCTTTCCCATTTCCTTAACGTTTACTTCAATCGATCCGATATACTTTCCAAGTACCAATATGTGGCCTCATTAAAGCGTAGTGACACCTATTTCTTACATTTTCATTACATGGGACCTGCATTAACTTCTTCAAGGCTGACCCGCATATCCTCCTGAAGTGTGTGCCTCATGAACGGTGTTGTGTCAATGCAATACTTAAGACTTTGACTTTTGGTGAGATGCTTTATTCGGTCCCATCTATTTTATAATTTACGTCTTAATTTTCCTGTATTGTAGTTTTATATTCCAGTGCAGTACATTTGCTGATATTTCACTCTAACCCCCATTCACCACACATACACCCTAATTCCATAAATGTTAGCCCGAATTCACCTGGTGCTGTTATTATTATCTATAAAAGGTTTGTATAAAAAGTATCGGTAACAATATTTTCCTCAATTGTACGTAAAGTGCTGAATTCAGACCGTCGGTTAAGTGTGTGCATGATCGCAGATCGTGTTGGCATTGATAAGATGAAAGTGCACACCATTATCACTGAAAATTTGGCCGTCTGAAAGATCTGCGCTAAACTCGTCTCAAAGGTCTTGATGGACGACAAAGACCATATTCGAGTTCCTACCTGCGAAGACCTTCTGCAACGACATCACGGCGATTCCCCAACACCCTTACAGTCCCGACCTGGCCTCAACAGGCTATCTCCCATTCCCAAAAATGCAATCTTCCCTCAAAGGACACCACCATGGGGCCCTAAGTTCCGTCAAAGAAGCTTGCACCCGTACCCGTAAGGACCCTACGGAATCCGCCTACCATAGAGCATTGAGTCGTAGAAGAGCGACTGACAAAAGTCTTTTGACGCTCAAATAATTTGGTTTGAAGATTTTTAAGGCAATTCAGCATATACCTGAAAAAACTTATTTTTCCGAAACTGTTCCCGATTCTTTTTATACACATATTGTATGGAGATTGTTAGAAATGTACAGCAATTCGTATTCCCACTTTCTGTGCAGATCTAGATTTTCATGAACTATGAGATTTCAAATATCCCTGACCTATATCCCCCACAAGTAAGACCTTGTTTCGGAACAACTTTATACCATACTGAAAGCTACGTTTCAGCTATTCAGCTCTCCAACGTGCCAACACTCGGTTTCGCCATCTTTTCCCCTCGTCTTTATTTCCACTCGCGGACATTAGTTTCCACTCCCTCCTCCACTTTGAAAATGCTGCACGCCGGGGCAGATGCTTTGGAATTCCCCTCCCATTCTCAGAGGTCGCCATGACAATTCATCCATTTGCATTCCCATGGCCATTCATCGGGCGGTCCCATTTGCGGCGGCCCTTTGTAATGGCCATTACCGACTGCCCCTCCAACACCTCTCAAACCCTACATATATATCGTATATACGTGTATATATAGTATATGCCCACAGGACTAACTCTCGGGCTTCCTGCGGTGACCCTTGCCAATCTTTCTGTGCCGACCATTCATGCCCGCAGCGGTGCTTGCCCGTACCGAGGGACATACCGTTTCCAATCAGACATTTGCCACTGTGCTTTGACAATCTGCCAGCCTCACGCCACGTCCAATGGGAATGCCGAGGCAGGTCAATCGTAAATCTCTCGCCATCTCTCAATCGCGTCGCATGCATTAAACATGTGACCGCGAAGGGATTCCAGATTTCAGAAATATATTATGCTGGAATTGTGAAGTTTAAATCTTAGGAGAGTATACGGGACACACTAAGTTTAGGGAAGGTATTTTACTGTGGGACACTTACTTATTGAACATGAAGTTGTTACTGAAGATGGAGTTGCTGGTAGTAGACCGCTGGGAGGTAGTGTAGATGGGATCTACATGGAGTATGAGGAAATGAAAAAATAATAACTTAGTGATTCCACTGAAAATTTATTTGATAAAAAAAAATTAATGGAATCACGAAGTTACTATTTTTTCGTTTACAATATGAATCGATTCCATAAATTTACGCCGGAGATCATCAATTATGCATTATAAGGGCCTTATCATTCTTGATATACTTTGACGACTTAAGCTCCCACGCCTAGCACCAACCTTAGATTATTTGCAAACATTACAGTTGGTTACATATAAATGAAAATGATAAGATTTCGTACTACTCTCTACTGCTTTACGAGATCTGTGCTCTTAGATTAGATTTCGGGGTGGTTTTAAGTATGTAGGTTTATAATTAAGCATCAGAAAATATACCGAATTGCAGTTTTCGAATAAATGGTAATCCAAACTAGGCCTTAATTATAAAATAAAATGAATGGTCGAGTGAAGCATTTCAAAGCAGGTGATATACGTGGATGTTCCACTGGTATCAAACCTTTCACGGAGGGCATATATCAAAAGAATATGCGTGTAAACCTTAAAATAAGTTAAATCTACATAATACCCCGCGAGCCGCCGCACGGGCGTGTGGCGGGGGGTGTTAGGTCACCACCCGTAAAAGAGAACAAAACCCTACATCTGATCTCATTTTCTTGAAATCTAGAGCAGGCGCCACATCGTGGGTTTCAGCTCTATGAACAATGTCGAGGCTAAGGTCTGAGGACACAGATCATTATTACTTCTCATTTGCCTCAAAGGGAGAGAATAATATAATGAATTAATTCGTTTTTTATATTAACCCGCAAAAAGTGACCTTGATTTAATTGCTTTGTTTTTATGTGCTTCTTAAATATAGAAGTCCATTATGTCTCTCATCTACACGTATCTATATCTATACATGTACATATACTTAATAGGACTTTTCATTGAACGGGTTATATGAAAATGTAACAAGAAAGTAAGATAGCGATGTTACTACATTTTCGTTAGGTCACATTTGGAATGCACGGCCTGTATTTGAAATTCTGAGGGGAAAATGTAAAATCAGGAATTGAAATAGATCAGGAAAAACCACACGGTTTGTCACAAACTGCAACGAGAAGAGAGTAAGCTTGACAATTCTGTTGAAGAAATTATTGACTCACGAAGAAAGCAGGCATGGCTTGGGATTTTAGGAAGGTATAGGACACCAAGGTTTTGTTGGAATTGCTTAGAGAATTATCATGGCACCGCATTATAAGTTTTTGCAACTACTGCAGATTAAATTTACTAGCAATAATTATTATTTACGAGTGTGATAATAAATTATAGGAAATAGAACTTGACCATTTGAGAGAATTCTTAGCTGCAAGAGTAAACATTACTTCAACCAGACGAAACAGCTATCAAAGAATAGTGCAATGCGAATTCTAATCAGTGCAATTTCAATAAAATGGTATAATACAATGTATATTTACCGTAACTCATTGATGCCGGTGACTTTTATATTCTTGAATTGTAAAATATCAGGGGATACACACGAATTAACGACCAACATTTCATTTTTCATTAGAAAATCTTTGCCTGAGAATATTATTTCAGTTTGTATTGGTATGAGGGTGAAGAGGAAATTTTGCACTTCCACATAAAAATTTAATAATCCACGACCATGGTTTCGATACTACGCACCATGGTCGTGAAGTATTAAATCTTTATGTGGAAGTGTAAGGTTTCTTTTTCTACCTTCATCATAAAGGAATTGCACAAAGTTAAACCTGAAACTGCTATGCTTAAATTGGCATGCCTGAATCGATTCTATGCGGAATGTAAATTTACTTTTAGGTATTTGGTGAAATCATCATACTGAGACCCAACATGGCCGTTTATTTCTTAAGCTGTGATCAAGTATCAAATTGAATATCTTAAAGGAGTGATTTACGCGCTAGGTCAACGTTAACCTTTTAAGGAGGTTGGATCGTGATTGCAAGAGTCAAATATGTCACATACCTGTAAAGTCACGCATTTATGATGAATGAAGGACATGTTAATGCAACACAGATATATGCGTAAATCGAGAGCAGATAATAAAATGATTTAAAGCTTTTAAGTACTCTTGAGACTCTTTTTAAATGTGGAAGCTTACTCTCAAACGTATTTTTAATATTTTCTGTGTCATCAATTTTTGGAAACAATGCGGATTCGGCTGTTTTTCCCCTCAAATCAATTAATACCATTAATATAAATTAGAGTAGGTACTGTTAAGTTTATACTATTACAATTCCTGCATCACTGATCACTTGATATGATTTTCATGAGAATAACATACGAGGGTCATCCGGAAAGTAGTACCCGTTCGTGCCGCATGAAGTGCTGACGACGCGAGTAGCCGCTGGACGAGGTCAGATAGCTTCAGTGGCTTGTCTGCCTTCTCTGAGCCAAGTTGCGTGACGCTAGCATTGCCTGTGTTGTTTCTGTGATTGTTTACAATGTTTAAAAAAATTGAGAACGCCGCCAGTTGTGAAGTGAGGGCAGTGATTAAATTCCTCAATGCAAGAAACGTTCGCCCATGTGATATTCATCGCCAATTAAAGTAGGTGTATGGAGACAATGTAATGGACGAGTCGTCTGTTCGGCGGTGGTGTCGCAACTTCAACATGGGGAGGGGGAACACACACGACGATGAGCGTTCGGAGAGACCGTCTGTCATTACAGACCAACTGGTGAGCTCAGTTGACGAATTCGTGAGGAACGATCGGCGCGTCACAATTGATGACATCTGTGAGCATTTTCCCAATGTTTCTCGAACAATTGTTCATGAAATTGTTAAACACCATCTGCATTATGCAAAAATTTGTGCAAGATGGGTCCCTCGCGTATCTCAATGAGCTGGCGGCGAAGGACTATGCAGCAGGAATACAGAAACTTGTCACACGTTATGACAAATGCCTTAATTTGCTTGGAGATTATGTTGAGAAGTAGTTTAAAGTATCCTCTTTCAAATAAAATTTTTTATGTTTGTTAATATTTACTTTTGTGTCTTTATTTCACGAACGGGTACTACTTTCCGGATGACCCTCGTATATTTCTCCGTCATTAATCCCGAATTCTTTGGCTAATACCCTCCTCTCAAGTGTATGTCCCCCTCTTCCTAAAGAGCATGCGTAAAATCTCGAATTTCAATTTAATTTGAGACAGCTTTCTAGTAAATACACTGTTTATCATCAAAGCTTGGTAGAGTTTACCTTAGACTAAAAATACAGAAAATTTGATCGAAATTACATCTCGGAGCAACCCCCTGAAAAGCATTTCCATGAATTGATGCTACTGAAGTACATTTTGCAAGTTACTGCACAGGTGGCGCCATTCCGGTGTTGTTCTCCATTAGTTGGCGAAACTCTATTGATTTGGCAACAATTGTTCACATAACGACTAGCAATTGAAATTCCGATTTCACATCTACAAAGTCAATAGGCACTTTCAAAGTATTTCGCAATGCTTAAATGAGTAACAGAGAAACCACGATATGTACGGCTTAGTGTGAATGTTACCCTGTAAGTCATCGTAAGTTTGTTTGGTGTGAAGTGATCCCGCATCAGGATCCAGCATAAAAATGAAGGTACTTTCAATTTTAATGACTTATGAGGAAGCGGTATCGTTTAAACGATCCAAATAATTTTAGTCAACAGATACATACATGTTTTAGAGTATCCAAGTTTAAAATTCTACTCTGCGAAGGCAAGACGGGCTAAAAGCCGTGGTGGCAGTTAAGTAAAGGCTAGATAGAATAATGGCTGAAAGGCCACATCTTAAAAAATTTTTCCTGATCGTTATCGTTACAGTTATTCTGATCATTTATTTTTCCAAGAAAAAACGACGCAGCCATTTTTTGGACGAAATGACATGATACGTATTGAATGAAACGCCTGCAATTATGAGGCCCCCCTACGGAATGCAGGGGATCGCCCCCAATTAAATGGTACTGCATTTCTTCCCTGCTGCCTTGCACCCGAATTAGTTCCATTTCATTGGGGAGAACTTCCCACCCCATCTCCCCCCTCCTCTTTCTCTCTCTCTCACCTGAGTCCACACCCACCCAGGTAACTCTAAACCCCCCCTCCCCTGGGCTCTGACCCCCTCAAATGCCGTATACTCTCTTCCGTTGGCACGCCCCTGCCTTCCCACTCCCCTACCAGGAGTGAATCTACAAATGACGGGAGCCAAAGGGTACGCGCGCCCCCTTAGGGCAAGGAAAACAAAAAAATCTTTGAAAAATATTCTCCAAGGGTATCTGGACGAATTAATGAAAAAGTGTAACGTTTTCCTCCATTTTGTTTTAATTTTCAAGCATATTGTGGGGAAATAACTGATAAAAATCTCTTATTCGTCATCATTGTTCTTAAATGTACGTATTTGGAATCAATTTTGTATTTCTGCAAGCATTTCAAGTACCGGCAAAATAATGAATATGCATTATCCTTATCTGCTGTAATAGTCCCTAAACTAACCATGACTAAACTAATTCCCTGACTAAGTCCCTAAACTAATATATATATATATATATATATATATATATAAATATATATATATATATATATAATATATATATATATATATATATATATATATATATATATATATATATATATGCATACATAATATACAAATATATATATATCCTATTTAGATATTGCAAGCCCACTACCTTGAGGAAAAATACATTCTCCCAGTTTGCTAATTTGCAAATTGAGATTGGCCTTTATGCATGTTTATGGATACATTTTACGGCATCCTAAGGTGCAATTATTTGTTAGATAATAGTATATGTTTGTGCATTTGTGTAAAATGAAAGGATTTTTGCATGAATGTATGTTCCACTGTGGGTATGGGTTTGCATGTATGCGTTGGTTTGTAATGCGGTTTTGTTCCCTTTTACGGGTGGGGACCTAACACCCCCCGCCACACGCCCTTGCGGGGCTAGCGGGGTATTATGTAGATGCAGATGTATTCTAGAACACACTCCTGTCGCAGTTAGTTCTGACTGGTCTTGTAAGTAGAAAAAAGAATTCCCAGCAGCTGTTTTAATTACGTCGTAAAGATAAGACATCTCCGTTTGCACGGTTCATACTGTGGTTATAATTTTGCGGAGTATTCCTTTCCCGCCTCTCACAAATTTCTTACGTTGCACGAAGAGGGGACATTAGGTTAACTATCCTTGTGCATAATTTATGCGGAACACAGCTTATCCTTCACGCGTAGGATTATAATTGGCTAATTAATGCCGCTTTCCTTCGAACGTATTTATCGTTAACTACATCGGCGTTGAAGATGCGAGAAAGTTTCATGACGGGGAAACTTAATTACCACAAATTTGTTTTAATACGCTATTTATTGAGTACATTTGTACTCACTAAGTAGTACTCAATGATGTTAGTAAAGTAGGAAATATAATGGAATTTTTGAATTGCGTGCCATCACTTGAATTTGAGCTATTGTAGGAAATGGGAAAAGTAAAGGATGTTTTCTTCCTTCAACTCGGCTACAATACCTTTGAATTTTAAAGGTTTAAAGATTGTATCTAGACAAAGATAAATGGCAGCTTAATAAAACTCTAGTTGAATTTCATCCGTGTGTAGCATGGAAAATAAAATATCTCAAAGATTCACCGTTAAAGTTAAGACAAAGGAATAAAACAGGTAGAAGGTACTTTGAAAGATCTTAAAAACGCAAAAGAAAGAGCCAGCTGCGAAGGAAAGATTTTTGCTGAAGAAGGAAAAAATACAGGTTTTGTAAACTGTGTAGGTTTAAAATGAGTTAGGAGGGTATGGATGGCAGATTTCATGATTGGGAATATAGTTGAGCAGTTCGGTTGTGAAGGTGTATTTTGGAGGAATGATAATAATTACTATTAATCCGAAAATAAATTAAAAGGGCAAAATAAACTAGGTGGGAATAGCCTTTTGAGGATATAGAGAGTTACATAGACAATATCAATGATGTACGTTTTACAGAGATCTGAAAGGACTATCACATATAAAGAAAATAAAATAGTCAGAGATGCGATGGGAAAAATGTTTAGAAGCCAAAAATGACGCAGGGTAGGTGCAAGGAACACCCATAAAACATTTCAGTTATACCATTAAGTTGTTTTGGACGTGGAAAGGAAATGTAATGCAGATTAGAATAGCTTTGGTACAGAAATACTGAATAGCAACATAAAAAATGCACTAAGGGTATTTAGGGCGTAACGTTCATTTAGATGTAAATGCAGAACAGGGTAACCGTAATCTGCCGGCTTATCTTTTTCACTAAAGTATCATCTATTCCTCTCTACGAATTTGACGTTGTTATTTTGGTGTATCATAGCCAGTTGGAAAATGAGGTATTTTAACATTTCTGTTTTAAAATTAATCCCTTTTTAATTATGATCACGATATAATCTACCTTACAATGGGTAATATTAACAGCAAAATTGCAATAATAATATAACAATAGTAAACAGTGGTAAATATTATCCTTTAAAATTAACGAGATAGATATTTGCACCGCATGCCTGCCACAAAATGTATAGGTGACTTTAGCTAGTTTAATTCAATCGTATTTTATGACAAAGAATATTATTTTCATGGCCTACCTACAATTTCGCTAAACGCATTCATATACGCAAATGTAATGGGATGTAATCTAAAAAGCTTGTAATGATTTAGAATAGCTACTTGAGATAATAATCATATTACAATGGAAATGGGCATGGGGATTTAATGCTTACAAATAGGTATGCTTATCTCAGATCAAATTGCATCAGATATGACATGAATATTGAAAAATGGAACTCTTTTGTGTAACAAAATAGAGTAAGCTCATTCTCGGGCTACTCCGTTAAATAACGCCCGCTGGGATGAGAGTCGCTGTTCTCCGGCAGAAATGAGGCTATTGGTAATAAAAATGGTAGGATGATCCGGATATCATTTCATATATATATTATATATGAGTCCCATTTCTTTGCAGAGGAACACAATGGATTCCCTGCGGAGGCATGGAGAGAAGTAGAGGAAACTCATTACTCCGTACGACCACCGTTGATTTGTTTCCAAAATCCACGAAAAACAATTCTGAATTACCCTAAGCTAAATTCCAACAGCGCTGTTTCCAATTACCTTATTTACGATTGTCCCCGGGAGACTTGCACCTCGTCAGGTGTTTTCTTTTACGGCGAAGAAGCAAACGTCTGGCTCCGATTTAATTTCAAGACCTTTTATTCCCCGGAGCCCACGAGGCTCTTTGAGCCATTCAAGATTTAGCTCAGCACATTCCAAAATTTTTTTCGCCTTCCCTACGGAAGATAATCTTCCAACGACTCAAACCCACAACGCCGAGAAAGTAGGTATACATACGTGCACTAAAGGATAGGAGCTAGATTCTCCCTAAAGCCCATGCTGAGACGGTCAATTTTTCGTTTGGGGAAGAATTTCCAGGCTTCATGTAATTCCACCGCAACCAAGCTTTGCGTGCTGAACTTTTGGTAAAAATTCCATGAATGAAAATAGACTGAGGTAAAGTTTCAAAAAGAATCTATTCCCGTCCAAGTGATGATGACTTAAAGGTAGGCAGTCATAGATAGGATTGGGGACTTGACTTTGAGTAGAAAGTGTGATTCAGAAGGGTGGGAGTAGCAGAGGAGGGGTCACGTGAAATGGATGGAAAGGTGAGGATGGAATAAATGAAGTCGACTGAGCAAAGGAGCGTGTTTTAAAAGCAAGATGGATCGATAAGGCGATTCTTTTGGAGGGAAAACGGGTGATTTATGGGGCAAATCTCACACCTCAACATGCACATATGACTTATTACAGGTTAATGTCATGGGCGTTTAAAAATGCCTAAAGATAATTAGGGTCTCTCGAGAAATATAAATGGCTTCCATTTGCGGAACAAGGCTCGGAATGATCGTGCACTGTTTTAATCGTAAAAAAGGCAATAGAATACACGAGAAGTTTTTGACACATTATCCAATTATATTTCGAGGTATAACCATTCCCTCTTGGAAATTAAATCCGCATTAATGGCGCTTCTAAAGGAATGCATTTACCATCTTCACCTTTGACTGGGTAATTTAGCTATGTGTTCAGCAGAGTTAACTAAATCTTTTGGAAGCAGCTGGCGTGGTTTTGATTGCCTAATTCATTTTAGATTGAGGAGTAAAATTACATGTTACGAAAATTTAAAAAGGTTCTTTATCTTTGAGGATGGTAATGAATTAATTTCACTCATGTCTGACGAAACCCGGATTTTAAGTCATGAAATTAAATTCTTCCCTATAGAAATCCAGGTTGTCATATGATTCACTTTTCATTCTCAGGTAAGTATCAAAGATAACATTTATAAGGGCTCATTGGCATGTGTATATTTGTCTTAAATTGGGCCGAGGTATAGTTTTAAAAAATAAAAATAAACCTTCATAAGTCAGCGGTTAAATTATAAACCAGGGCATTATGAAACAGAATTTCAAAGTGTGTGTCAGATCGGATGATGGTATGGTGGAGGTTTTAATTCTGTGTGAAATTGCACCATGAAGAGCAGATTTAAACAGTTAATTAGAAATATTATCTGTGCTAAGAGTGAATAAATGACACATAATTAGAAATAATTAATTCCACTTGGCAGTGGCTGCACGCCAAAAGTGGCTTGGAATAATTTTTACGAGTGGGTGATTTATATTTTGGAAAAATAAAAATTGAGACTCCGGATGGGAAAATATATATATTTGTACATTTATATTTTATTGAAATGAAGTTTCTTAATTTTCAATGTGACCGTTCTTCCATGATATCAAGCAGAATTCACGAAACCTTTTCATACTCGGAAGGAATGAAAATATTTCCCATCTTCAATCTCTCTTGGGAAAGCAGCACAAATATATTCTTAGATGAGCAAAGTTTCAAGTATTGATTTAATGGTGTGCAAAGGCCCTTGTCCTTCACGGATCCTTAGGGTCTATTTAACGGATTTTCCGATGGACTTAAAGAAATTTATTTAACTTCGTCCAAGAGTCTTTAAATTTTCCGTGATTTAATGCTAAATTTTTGTATTATTATTCAAAACACAGATTTCGAGAATGTTCAACTCATTCACCTTGATCCGAATGAAAACCCATTTTCCTCAATTTCTGGCCGAGTGATTAAGTCAGGTTTGTAGGCGAGGCGTCCGCTTGAACTGCAAAGTTCTTTTTTTCGTATCTCGGTCAAGGTAAATGTTTCTTAATCTCGGAAATCCTAGAAATTTTAGTGAAATCAGCGAGGGATTCCACTAAAATTACTGGCGAACGACTCCCGCAATTTCTCTTAATAAATTTTCAGCTGATAAAGAAATATTTTTGAGGCAAATTAGTCCCGAACTGGTTTAAAACCTAGTGAAAATGTGAATGTGAGCTCGTGGGATTATCTTCAACAGCTCTTCCGAGGGGAGAATCGTTTAGAATGAGGAAAAGGAGGTTTCAGGGCGGCGTCGACGACGGCAGTTTAAGGAACGGAGGGGGGGGGGAGAAATTGTGGGCGGAGTCGGGACTTCTCGGGAGTGAAACAGAGAGTGAAAAAAGGGGGATGTGTCGAGGGTGGGAGGAGGGTGGAGTGAAATAAAAGTGTTTTGGACGGGACGTTGGTTATTTCCTCTAGGGAAATAGATGAGAGTACGGGACGGGAGGAGAGTAGATAGGGAAAATGAATTAGATGGAAAGGATGGAAAGAGATGAAAAGGTCCCTCAGTCGTTTAAAGGCGGATTTTTTGGAGTGTTTGCGGTGGGAAGTCCTTTCCGTCGGAAGCGTGTCTTGCCTCACTTCGCGTGCACGTCGTAATTATATTCTCCTCCCTCTACCTCGCATCCTTCCTCTCTCTTTCTTTCTCTCCCTCTTTTCTTATCCTCCTCTACCATTCTCGAGAGCTTCCCGAATCTCTTTGGGGGCACCGAGGGGAGAGGTGAGGAAAATAGAGGGAGGAATTTTTTCGTCTCACACGATCTTTAGACTCACAAATTACGCCCCTCCCAATCCTTAGGGGAGCTTCCAGCCCTCGGGTCCCCACCCTCGCCCCATTTCTCTCACCGATTCCCGCGTCTCGAACCTCTTGTTGCCATCCCACTCCTCCTTCTCTTGTCTTCAACTCGTCCTCGCACATCGACCCATCCCTCTTCCTCCCCCGCCTGTCTCCCCGGATTTTCCTTCCCTTCCAACATACCGAAGCAGTCCCCTCCCGCTACCCGTCCAAACCCTCTTACCCGAGGGTAAGAGAACAACACTAAGTTTCCTCGAGCGGTGTTTTCCCGGCGCATTAGCGTGCCGCGGGGAGTCGCCCCGTTACAGGGGGGGGGCTGGGAAGGGGTGGGCTGGGCAACAATTTACGGCCGAATGTTTAAATTGAAAGCTCTTAACTGCAGCTTTTAGCATCGTCGATTATATCTACTCGATTCAATCTCCCGCTTTTTTAATGGGCAAAGCACTCAGAGAGATTTTTTTTATAGATAAAACTTTTCCACGTGTTTCGTTCTAAAATTTCGTTCATTGTCCGTGATGTGGAAGGAGGTAATGTTGTAATGGCTTCTAATGGGGGAGTGGAGACTCAGCGTATTGCCAGGGTGACGTTGGTCAGCTAATGTCCTTGGGCCGAGCCTGCGAAGGAAAAAAAGAATCTTTTCACCGGACTTGGTGATTGAATTATTGAAGCCAAAAACTGTTATTCTCTTCCACCTTAATTTCGGGTTCGAATGAATCAATAAATTTCTTATCTTCTAAAAAAATCTTTCGAGTTTGAACACATTACGTAATATAGGGTGGCTATTTTGCACATAATCGTGGTAGCCAGGTTGCTAGAGAGTTCCCACACTTACCGGAGGGGTCGAGTTCAAATCCCGAATGAATCTGGATAATATTTGAGCCGGTTTTCAGTCCTACAAGTTATTCCTCGGAGACTGCGGGTGGAACAGTGCAAGGAAATGGTTTATATAATATATTTTATTATGGTAATATCTTAATCTGTTTATCACACATGCCACATTGGGCTCACCAGCAAGTGATCTCCATGTACGTAATAAACCCTTAGGCTTGATTATTTTGGTTGTGGTTTTGCACAAATTATTGTCAATTCCGTTTTCATAAAGAAATTATTTCATTGTTTGATTTTCTGAAAGAGTACAAACAGACCAAATGCTGATCAAAATCAGTGGTAGAGTAAACATATACATTATGGTGTAATTGTAGTTCTTTCATCCATAATTCCAAAAGGACGAAAATCTTGTATCTACAGTACGTACATGTGTGTCCTACCCTAAGCGACACCACAAGAATCAGGGTCAGGGAATGCTAGGACAGAATATTTTATTTTGTAATCCTGGGTTAATGCTAGGCCTTAACATTAGATGATATAATAGGTGACTATAAATCGTTTCAGATACAATTGTTGCAGTGATTCACGTCGATTGTGTTGAGCCAGTGAATGAGCGGGAAAAAAGAATGTTTTATTATTTAAACATGTCAATATTTATTCACTGCTTTTTCCACCTGGCTTATTCAGCTAGCATGACGAATATTCGTAATTAATCCCCGGGAGTCATAGTTAACTAACAGAGTTTGGTAAACTCGAGAGAGTTACAGTAGAGTGACCATGTAAACATCGCTTATATGTTCGCTTAATATTTACGAGTTACTTCAATATGATTTTTGGGGTGTTCTGCATGGGGTTAGTTAAAGTAGGAATACGAGAATGTAAGTTACGGAAATGATTTACAACGTATTTATCGAATTTAATTTAATACAGTTTTGAAAAGAAAAAGATCATGTGAGAAAATGATTGAAAGCAATTGATTACTAGATCATGAATTCTAAATAACAATCATCCACAAATACTGGGCGCAGGAACTGGTAATTTTCATTTAATGTAACCGATCCATAGGGTGTTACATTAGATCATATATCCATTCACCTACTTTTTATGACTTAAATATGGATTTCAGTATATTTATAACAAGAAACTTCCTGAAAAACATGGGAATCGAATGTAATTTACAATCCATACTTTCGTATTTCAAAGAGATTAAATAGTGGCACATGCTTTTAAAAATATTTTTCAACCTTAAACTGCATATTAACATTGATTTAATATAAAAGCAGAGTAATAATTGGCAATTATAAAGAATTGAGAGCAGCTGTCTTTCATTTTACCTATTGTTTCATTAACAAATATGTCAAAATGATAGTTCTTAGTGTCATTAGACTTCACTTCATCCCTTTGTACATTCCTACCCATGGTGTGAATTTTAGGTGCAATTCATTTGTTTCCTTTTATAGAGTGATTTTTGCTAATTTTCCAGGATTTTAAGAAAATATCAGGGTAATCATGAAGAAAAAATGAAGTATTAGCAAATAAAACAGAAATCACTCGGTGGTTTTACAGAGCTTTCGGTGTCATTATTGAAAAACAACATTGAACAATATTCCACAAATGTTATTTATTCTGCTCATTGAAAATAATTGGATTAATATTGTGTGTTACAGGCAAAATTCCTAAATAATGGCTTTGTTATTTTTATCAGCGTAGGTACTTCGTGTTATAAAATAACTTTTCAATGAGTACAATTGAATTGGCTTGATTCCGTTCAATAGAGTGGCAACAGTAATTTTTATGTTAATAAAAATATACATATAATTAATCATATCAATACATCTCATGCAATACACAATTCATCCGATAAATGTGACAAAAATTTTTTAAAAGCTCATATAAGCTTTATTTTGATTTTTTTGATGTTTCCACGATCCTCTGGGCACGTCCAATTTTTTTACAGATTTTGCGCGTACGGCATGATTTTAACCGAACGTTTATTTTCAAATCAGATACCTGATATGTTGGTGTTTTTTTGAGAGCGCGTCGGAAAAATTAATGAGTACCCACTTGAATAAAAATCTCGCAAGCTGTGCCGAAGTATGAAAACAAAACAAGCGATTAAACTTTATTTGCTTTGCGGTACATCATGAATATTCAACTTATGCTACATTGTTCACTTACAAAAAGAAACCTTTGTAACCACAGTAATTGTTTCCCAAAGTCCAGCATCCCACATAATTATTCCATTTTGATGCATTTTTGAATTTTATATAGCACTCCGCAAGTATCTCTCAGAAGGGTCACGGTCTATTTGATATGTTATTACATGGCCAGAAACTAATTTTATCTAAATAAGGGAAGTATTAAAGTTAAAAAGCTGCTTTTTATGCCCCGTAATTTTTATGAAGTAGGTATTAAAAGTAAGTGATAGGAGCTGCAAGTTTTTTTTAACTGAATTTATTTTTTCTCTTTAATATACTTCGGTATAATTTCAAATTGTAGTATTATCTTCATCATATATGATATACAAAGAATGAGGACAATCAATGGAGAATACAATTACAGACAATATTTCTCATTTACCATAGTGATATGGCCTTCATAATATACAATAGTAGTAAAAATTAAAAATTTATAAATGGAATATTCTCTCTTGTCCTGCTAAGCCAATCAGTTCTGGCTTGACAGTAGGTGTCACATAAACAAAAATGATAGCTTAATGTGTTGCAATTATAATGCCACATATATTGCGTCACGTTTTATTCCAAGCCCTAATCCATTCTGCAAAATAGCCAGTCTTTTATTCTCCCTTTCCCAACTTTTATTCACTGTTATATTCTTAAATCTTTAGGTATTTCATTAAAAATTAGAGGTACAGCAACCTACAATTTTCTTCTACCTTGATTCGTATGAATTAGTCTTCTTATGTACTTAATATTGTCCCTTAATGGTAATTGATTTTTATTTGACTCAGGTATTTTATATGTATTTGTCATAAAAATAGTTTCTAATTATGATGGCATATCTAAACAGCCTGTTTACAGGCAGAATGCCTTATTTTCCATACTTAATGCCTTAACCAGTTATGATTATTATAAAATAAGCTTTACGTTGAATGGTGACAGAAAAATACAGTCGTTATCGATATTCTATCGATTCATTCATTCGAGTCAATTCTTCAAGTCTTTTTCGCCAAAAATTACGTTATGGAAAATTTAGTCGAAATATACGCCATCTACGGCATGGTGTCAAGGTGCCCACTGCGGGAAAAACGTACTAAATTTCTTATTTTTCCGCTCGGCACATATCCACCCAATATATATCATGTCAGCTTGCCTTAGAAAGCCACTAGGAGGACGTGCACCACACTCCCGCTTATCAATCCGACAGTAAAATGGACTACGATTTGAGGAAAAAAGGTGCTATTCATCCCGTCGAAGCCACCCCAAAAGAAACGGAAAGAGCCTCCCCATCTTTAAAGGAGTGTGAATAGAGAGAAAAGAGACGGTTCTCCAGCCATATGCCATCATTTTAGCAAAAGGCGTGGAGGTTTCTCCTCCGGTATCGATTTAGCTTTTCATTCCTTCCAACCAACAACCCCCTCCCGGTCCTCCCTCCAGCGCACAAAGTCATCCATCTATTCACCCTTCCACCCCGCACGCCTTCCTCCTTTCGTCGGGTCCCCACACTTCTCGCCTGAACGCCTTTCTCGGCTCTCCCCCCACCCCGAACTCTCACCTACCCCCTCGGAGATACGTACTCCTCCCACAGATCCTTACATCCGCACATCCTGGCCTAGTTCTTCTTCCATTGGTATCCTCCATTCCAGGAGGTACAAATGAGTTGGCAATTCCATATTCTGATGTATGAACCCTCACAGAATCCAACTGTACCCAGTAATAATAGTTATCATACATTTTGGAGTGGGCTACGATTAAATGGAAGCTCAGCGAAATTTTTCTTCTGTGGGAAGCTTCACTATTGATCCTTTTACATGCGCGTAAAGTGATCATGACAAAATCCAGTCTGGATTTCTAATATTAAATGGAATTCACTGTACTTTCTAATATACCTCTTTAAGATTTAGAACAAAAAGATAAGTAGATGTAGATATTGAAATTGAATATGAACAACTTGGCTTTTCTGCATAGAACATTCTATGTGAAAAAGCCAAGTTGTTCATATTTAAATTCAATATGAAGATTTTCCACTAAGTGACGCCAGAAACTATTTTATGTAGATGACTAACTCCAACCTGGAATTCTAATATTAAATATCTATTATTATTATTTCTACTGGGCATTTTTTGAAGAGAGGGGTATATTTTGTAATAATAATAAAAAAACAAGATTTGAGAGGATAGCCTTATGCCAAGAATATTACACTTTATGCCATATAGTCGGGTCTGTAACTACTTTTCCATGTCAATCTAATTGTTGCGTTGCTTTAGCTACTAGCTGGTGGAGTCCTACTAATACCCCACCATTTGAATTAGTAGATACACTAAGGTACACATTATTTTATTTTAAAGACTTATTTCCATCGTTCGAGTTATGTACTATCCTATCTTTTGTTCCCAAACATTGTAATGGCATGTAATTTTGAAGTTTGTGTTCTGATGAGTAATCACCCCCTGCCGCATACTCCAGCAGTGACTGAAATGGCAGCATGTAGATGTCATTTTCTAGTTAATGAACTGTGATATGTAAATAATATTTGATTTTTATGTGCTTATTGCGTGGTGGTGGATATAGAGTGTAGAGCTATTACCTTAACTTGCTATCGCGACTGAGATAAACTGTAATGTCTTTTGAGATATTCCAGTTCCAGTTTCCGCTCTCCAGCCCCTCGCTGCCATCTCTCTTCTTCCCTCCCGCCACCTGACCGCGCGTCGTATTCCTCCTCAGTTCACTCCATTTCTCCCCTTTGCGGGTCCTCTCTTTCGTCTTCGTCCCATTCACTCCCCTTTATATTCTGCTCTCTCCCGACTATGACCATGTCTACTCTCACCCTCCAGCTGCGACCGAATAAATGTCGACATTTAAATGTATAGTGTACGGCTGTAAATGAATGTTTTGACAGATTCATGGGTCGGGATGGCTTTTTATTCTTCCACTCCTTGTTCTCCACCATGAGTGGGCAACTCGGCTTCGCCGACTTGAGTCACCTCCTCTCAATGCGGAGAGCATCGCGTGGTTGAAATTCCCCAAAGCACAATCCTCCATTTCATAAACCGAAACTTTTCAGGTGCGTCACTTTGACTTCGTAGTAGTAGTAGTAGTTTTTAGGGGAGGCGACCGACAACTGAGGTCATTTGCGCCATAGATGATGGACAGGAAAGGATGAAGGGTGGAGAGAAACCCGGCGTCGGCATTAGCCTACTCTTTACGAAAGACGCCAAGGGGTCCGCAGTTTAACGTCCCATCCGACGAACGGCGTAATCACTCAAAGTGCCCTCCACAAAGCACCTCAAGTAGGGATCGAGATACCACTGAAAAATATTCAACACCGCCGGGATTAAAACCCGGGCCCTCTGAGTGGGAAGCCAGTACGTTAGCCCCCGCACCATCTCGATCCCCTTTGACTTCGTTCGCACTACTTATATCATGGTTCAAGTACTGCGTAGTCCAAGTTCAACGACTGGATTGCATTTCAATCTGTTTTTTTACGACCTACTCCTCGACTTGAATTGCATAATTTGTGAATCATTTTCTAAACTTTTATAAATGTGTTTAATAAATTGTAGATTCATTCAAGTCATTCACAACAGTGCAAAATATATTCCCTTGCAAGTGTTGGTATTTATTTTTTTGCATCTCCCTTGATGTAAAAAACTGTTTGATTATGACTGCCTCCAAGTGGAATTCTATTATTAAATGGATTTAACTGAATTTTTTGCTGTACTTCTTTGAAAGTTAGAGAAATAACGGGTATCACAAAGCTGTAATACAGTGAAGAACATGAGGTATGTGCCGTATATTCCATAAGATATCATAAAACTTTACTTGAATACTCCCTCATTGCACGGCGTAAGTGGGCGTATACGTTTTTAAGACTTTACGTGTTTACTCATCTAAATTTGTGTTGTTATGTGTAAGTGAATATTTATGCATGAAATTTTGGTGTTCTAGTATCCCCAATCACACTCCTCTTCGGCGGCTAGTGGGTTATTTACGAGGGTCATCCGGAAAGTAGTACCCGTTCGTGCCGCATGAAGTGCTGACGACGCGAGTAGCCGCTGGACGAGGTCAGATAGCTTCAGTGGCTTGTCTGCCTTCTCTGAGCCAAGTTGCGTGACGCTAGCATTGCCTGTGTTGTTTCTGTGATTGTTTACAATGTTTAAAAAAATTGAGAACGCCGCCAGTTGTGAAGTGAGGGCAGTGATTAAATTCCTCAATGCAAGAAACGTTCGCCCATGTGATATTCATCGCCAATTAAAGGAGGTGTATGGAGACAATGTAATGGACGAGTCGTCTGTTCGGCGGTGGTGTCGCAACTTCAACATGGGGAGGGGGAACACACACGACGATGAGCGTTCGGGGAGACCGTCTGTCATTACAGACCAACTGGTGAGCTCAGTTGACGAATTCGTGAGGAACGATCGGCGCGTCACAATTGATGACATCTGTGAGCATTTTCCCAATGTTTCTCGAACAATTGTTCATGAAATTGTTAAACACCATCTGCATTATGCAAAAATTTGTGCAAGATGGGTCCCTCGCGTATCTCAATGAGCTGGCGGCGAAGGACTATGCAGCAGGAATACAGAAACTTGTCACACGTTATGACAAATGCCTTAATTTGCTTGGAGATTATGTTGAGAAGTAGTTTAAAGTATCCTCTTTCAAATAAAATTTTTTATGTTTGTTAATATTTACTTTTGTGTCTTTATTTCACGAACGGGTACTACTTTCCGGATGACCCTCGTATTAAGATGCGTACAGACAGTGACCACTGCGCGGGTCGTGGGGACGAGTAATCCATTTTTAAAATATTCTACCTCTTCATACCTTGTTGCTCACGATAGTTTGTAACAATAATAAAGTAGTTTTAATCCATTATGGTATGCAATTTGGTATATTTAAACCGGATTAGTTATGTGCTTTTTCTTTGATGGCATTATTCGAAATACACTCCACCGTGGGTCAGAAAAGTATTCTTACTTTGTTCAGCAGCATACAGGATACGGCATACCTGCAAATCTTTGAAATGCCTTTATGATGAGATTTTGAGGAAAAAAAATGTATTTTTATTTTAAAATATTGATCTTTTCATGACATTAAACTTATTAAATGTCACGTTTTTTTGAGAATTCTGGGTATATTCAAACTATTTTTATGAGTTTCATGGTTGAGAATTCAAACCAATTGAATATCCCGAATATATATATATTCCCGATTCTCTTTGGGGCACCGGGGGAGAGGTGAGTGAAAATATAGGGAGAAATGTTTTATTGAAAAAAATTGTCCATTGAATACCTACTTACAACTTCCTCAGCTCCATAGGTGGTGTTCTCTCTGGAAGTCGGTTTATTACGCCGCGCGGGCGGTGGAGGACAGGGTTGAAGGATAGATAGTAGATGAGTGGGGAGGAGAGTGGTTGGGAGAGGGGAGGGAGACGGGTGGACGGCGCCGTCCTCCCCGGTGAGGACCCATGCGGGGATGTTCGTGGCTGGAGGTCTCCCTCCCATCGGTGAGCGCGACGGTTGTCTGATGTGTCGTCCATGACGAGGCCCATCCTCGCCAAAACCTCCACCTCACCCTCCCACTACATCCGATGCGCAAATGGGTTTTTCTGTCGCCATCACCGAATGACATACGACGAAGCTAATCGTTTTTTCCGCTAAAGCTCGTTTGCCATCTGAAATCTCCCATTTGCTGCCAAATCATTCATTATCCATAACCGCGGCTAGATTCATCATGTCCCATTAACTTGGGCATTGTCTATACGCTACCCTAAAACCCAACATCTGGGGTATGTGTGAGGATGTATACAGAGTTAGACACGAAAAATCAAAAATTATGTTTTTCTCAATATTTATTAAAAATAAATGCGTAGAAGAATTCAAGGTACGCACGTGTGTAATACTCATAAGAGATGGACTGCTAGCAGCAATAAAGGACAATAAACCGAGGATTGATGTATTCACCTATGACATTGTACTTTTTTACTTACCAATAAGAGAGAAAGACACCGTCACAGGCAGATTCATGTTCTAGCTATTCCTACCCACTGTACGCAATTATACCAAAATCGAGCGCAAGAGCTACAAAATTTTAATTGAACATTGTATTAAATTTAAATTAAATATTAGAATTCGATGAATTGGATAAACTCAACATTAATGCATAATGTGCAACGAGAGTTGTACATTATGCATTACATGTTGAGCATTACATATGAGCTAACATTTATTCAAATATATGTGAAACCAAAAAATCTGCATGTTTGGCTGAAACTATCACAACCTCCGCCACTCACCCTTAAGGTGGCTTGCGGGGTATTAGGTGTATGTAGCTAGCTGTATAAATTTACCGAAATCTAAATCGGTTTCAAATCTTTATTGTTTCCATTATCGCCTTCGTCATACGTTTTACATTTTCTCCACTAAACCGGGTGTGTTTTTTCACCAATTTTCAGTGAAATTGATCAACAACCTCGTTAAAAGTGGAGAAACCAATGTACTAAAGGAATGTGTGGTCTGTTTCTTCACCCCTAATCGATGTTTACTCGGTTTACTGAGAAATACCCTCACTCTAATTAAAACTTGGAAATTAAATGCGCGGCAGGCTAATTAGCCAATAATAATGAATGAGGTTCAAAATACATAGAGTAATGTACCTAAAGTAATAATTCGAGGGAATAAAAATAATACTTTGGTTCCATTTCCATGCGTGACTCATCATCAAATCGTTACAAATTGTCCATGTGGTCTCCACAGTAGATTTCTTCCCCAATTTACTTAAATTAGGATCTTGAGTTGGCCATTGAAGAAGCTGTCCTGGAACTCGCGGTGTATATTAGGATATATTTTTTGTTTGAACTGCTCAACACTTTTATGAGAATGTTATTTTCTCGATCCATAAAATTGATTAAGGATAACCTGTTTCCAAGTGGATGCTAGAAACATACCCTCAGTGTATCATTTTGCATTGGAGTTTTACGACTTGGTGGTCAATTTAAACAAGTTCTACATGACGATATGTACATATTCCTGCATTGATTGCAAAACTGAAGAATGTTAGATGCATGCGTATGGCCATAAGATAAATCTGACAATGTACTGTTACCCTCATGCTTACTTCTAAAATGAGATATAACTAACGGCAATGGACAAAAAATATTGCGTGGAGAAGTTTGAAACTAAAGAATGATTCCTTTCCATAGATTGAGTAACTTTATCCTGGGGATTGACAAGCAATTATCCCAAAAAAAAGTTATTTTATGCATAAACTCTTTGATCATTTATTAAGCTTCAATTAACAATTCATCAAGTACGAACTGTAAAAGAAGACTCTTTGATAGAGAAGGGAAATCTACTTGGTCAACTGAACGTGTTCGAGATTTTTATAATTATGATTAACTGAAATACTGTACCATTCATAATCTAAAGTTTTAAATTCATTTTTCGAAGTAATTAAAGAGCTACTCAGTGTCCTCGTAGGATGGGCTTTGATTTAAATTATTTACTTAATTTTCAAAACAATAATATTTTTGTAACTGCTTGGGTTTTCTGAGTTTTACGGCATGTTGCTTTGTCACGAGCTTCATTGCATATCCAATCAATTACCATGAATGGCGTCTTGAGTTCAACGGTGAAGTGAATTCGAAAGTAAATGAAATGATTACTCTCTTGACACACGTACAATCTCCCCTGAGAAAATCGTCATTATTCACCTCTGTAAATAAGCGAAGGAGATTTTCAAACTGTAATATGAGTAATAATGGGCAGAGTAATAATTAAATTGCGAAATAAATGAGCATAAATCACAATTTGATTGACACTCTTTAAAACATTTAGTGTACTGCCTTCGAGCGTGAATTATAAAAGGAATGAAAATGGCACAAAATCAGCCAGCCAATTAAAATGCCTACGCTCATAGGTCACAGGTGCCATAAATATGAAAATGGTATTGTCTTGACCCCACCAGAGGTCATCTCCTCAGACTAAATCATTAATATTTATCATCTCACCTGAAGAATATGTAGCACCAACGGGTCCTTGGAATTCATTATAGGAAACTTACGTAACGTAAGATAGCAAAATGAAAATACATCACGGAATTTTCTGTGCACACACCCGGAGATTAGTTGTTTCTTGAAGTCGTTCTTTCACAAGCCTTTCACATTATTAAAAACATAATTTTTAGACAGACTTAGATTTCAACTTATTTAAATTACTCAAATTGCATTAATTTGTATCCAGGATGTGATAAAGTAAACATATGTGTATTAATAAATTTTAAAATCCCTTCCATACTTGCGTATGTCATTTCATAGCTCACGGAGATATTCATGTGCTACGTACTTAAGAAACACACAACTCTTCAAAATATATTATGGATTCCAGTTCCGTCCTCCTTGTGATTAACAGTGTGTGAGCTCTAATACTATGTCCTTCCGCATGCGGATGGATTTCCATTACGGGAATTGGCTATCACCCTAGAATTCCCTCGTTTACGGCAGGAGGTAAACTCGACCGTCAGCCCCCCTTCCAACCTAGTACCCTCCCCGCCTCCTCCTCCTCATCATCCTTCCCCCGCTCCATCCCCACTCCAATCCAGATCTAAATTCTAGGTTCACGATGATGCGACCTCACAAGCGTCCGATGCATTCCGCCCACAGCCGTGCGTCATAAACCACACGAACTGCGTGCTCTCAGATGCGGTTGCATGTGAAGGGCAGCAAGAAGGAAAAGCTGAAAAAGACGGACGGTTGGGTAAAATAAAGGGTTCCTTCGGTATGAACGTGATCGTGACAGAAGGCATCCAAGGTGTGGGGGCATCAGACGAGCCCGGGGCGAGGGGGATCGGGAATGGGCTTCGAAACATCGCCATTTGTGGGTGAGACGGTAGAGATAGTGAGGGAGCCCCTCTTGAGATAACAACTTCACTCGGTTTGACTGAGCAACTTGGGAAGGGGATTAATAATCATCACCACACCCCGTCGCCTCCATTTCCTCCGGCGAACTCTGAGAGGGTTGCGGGGAGGGGGGGAGGGGATGAACCTCCGCTTGAATTGAATTGTACGAGATTCTCTGCTTCACTTCCCTTCCCCACCTACACCGCCCGCCCCACTCTCCTCACGTGGGAGCTCATAATGCCTTGTTTCCATTCCTACCATGGTAAGGTTACAGCCCGCGTAATGTCAGTGATGGAAACGCTCGATAAAGCGTACCATGGTTATTGATCCATCCATGGTTGAGCTGCCTTAGTATCATCTCGTCTACAATGGCAACAAATCTGTGGTGGGAACGCAACTAGAGCAAAATCTTGGCAGAAAGAGACTGATGTAGAACGATTGCATCAATAAATGAGAGGACGGATCATATAGTTTCTCCAGATGGGCGTCTTTATGTTAAGAGAGTTAAGAGTGGAGGTGTTATGTTTGACGCGGATCCGTGAATTTATCAAAGACGAATGAATCGAACGGAAACATTGATTATTTTAAATTGTGCCTTGTTGTTTCAACTATCTTTTGCACTGTAACGAGCTTCGAATGGGTTCGTCTTATTCTGAATGGTGCACAACAAGCTACCGGATTGATGTGTGGCAGGGGGTGATTAAAGAATAAGCACAAAAACTTGAATATTAAGTTTTTTTTAAATACTAGTTACAAATATATGATAGAACCACGGGTGAAACTGAGCAATAATCCTATGGATATGCTAGCTAAACTATCTGTTTACAACTAAAACGACGTAATTCCATTGATATAATCTTGAAAGTGTACTTTTTATCAAAAGTTGGATTCCTGGTGATAGTTGAAATATTTCACCAAAATTGCCTTAAGCAGAAAGTGCAATGAATGTGAGTAATTCCACCACTTCGAATTAAAATTCATTCAATACTATCGTATATAACTGCTAACGTTGGTGGCATAGTGATTAATAAAAATTTTATTGAAAAGTATAATTTTATTGAAAAATATGCTAACTACATGCATTTTAATAAGAAAAAATCATGAGTTCCACTCCATTCTTTCGGCGAATTGCACCATGCAAGTATTTCATGCATGAAATATCGTATGCGCGACATGATTAAAAGTTGGGATCAGGCACAAACATTATTATACTTTAAACAATGTATGGAAGATTGAAAGTCACCCAGAATGCATGTGAAGAGCGAAAAGAATTCATCGCACCTCAATTAATACCGTTCGCCACTCTTTTGAATCAAGTGGAATGCGTAGAATCGTTGTGGTTGGTTCTTCACGAAACCAATGATATTGGTGCATAGTAGGACGCTGCTATTTGGAATTCAGGTGGTTTATGACAGCAGGTCTTAAAAATGGTCAGAGGTAACCGTAGCAACGAAGCATCTTGGGTCTTCGTCGTCCACTTGCTTTGTCCGTGATTCTCTTCATGGTGAGAGGAGGAGTTGGAATGAGGGGTGGTAGACTGGACTGAGATTGGCCGCCGTCGAAGGGTCGTGAGCACTACTTAGTCGGTTTTCTTGCGCTCCGTTCGTGTGTGTCGTGGGATGTGACCTGGAGGCTGGCTCGAGGGATCCTTGAGGGATGGGAAATGAATGCAGGAGATGCATGGAGTTGGGTCGGTTTGGTGGAAGGGGGAGCGAAGGATTGCCGCGAGGAGCATAATACCTCGGTGGCTATGGTAACGAGATGAGATCACGAATGAATATGGGGAAATGGGCATCTTGTTGACGTTAGAATTCGAAGTTGCATGACATCCGACGCCGGGGAAGCACTATAAGACGTCTAACACGCAAAGAGTTAGTACGTACGCAACACGAGGAGGAACATTTCACTGCAAGTGGATTCTTTATACGGTGATAACAGACCTTCAGGGAGAAAAAATTTCATAGTCAACAAATACAGCACTGCGTTAGCTCTGAAATTGATGGTAGTATTCATTCAAATCATAAGATAAGCTTAAAACCTCTACGTTACTCTAATAAGACTACTGAGTTCTATTAATTGGCTTACCTACATCCAAAATATAATTTCTCCGTCAAGATTTTCGTCTTGTTTTGTTCTAATCATCATATTATTTTACGGCTACCTCTTTAAACTGTTTTATCAGAATTATTTCGCAGTCCCGGGAGGAATATGCCATGCATTTTGTAGAAAATATCAATAAATAAAATATTTATTTAAAGTAGGAAAAATTACGGTTAGTTAATAATATGTACTCTGTAGCAGTGGTACTTATAAATGAAGCTTAGGTTTGCCAGGACGATTAAAAATGTCGATTAAACGACGTGGTTATGGATTAATTCAGGAATTATTTCGGTGAAAAAAGTCTGAGGTAGGCGAGGAATGAGTGGGTAATGAAAGAATGTCCATGAATTGATGCATTGACAAGAGGCAAGTATGAGAGCAACGCTGGTTTGATGATGTTGAGAGAAAGGATGAAAGTAAAATCACCAAGCCTACACCGTATGAGGGAATAAGAGTAATTATTTATAAAGAGGAAGGTGTAGACCGAGTGGGTCACACGTGAATACGCCGTTCAATATAAAGAGTATATAGAGTCTGAGGAACAGAAGAATTTCTATGACGAAAGGTTTTTGTTGAGAGACCAGAAGGGAGAGTAGGCATGAGAATAAACGCAAAATCTATTGATATTAAATCTTGAGTATTTTTTAAATGACGTGACCATCCGTGAACAATTTAAACTGCATAGTATTTCTTCCAACAACGGTAGTCCTTATACCACGACGAACATTTTTTTTCAATGGTTGGTGGGATAATATTTATAGCAACTATCGGTATTTCATGCACGTTACATGATCGCAAGTCCTCACATCTAGTGTAACTGTCGCGGAAGCACCCCCTGCCATACACCATGCACATGAAGGAGGGAGTGTCACGTACATACATGAAGTTTTCTGACAAGCCAAAATGAAGAAGACGTTACACCCCCTCCCTCACGATCTTAAAATATTTCCCGCCGGGAGTGTTTCCCCCTCCTGCCCTGGTCGACTGTGTACGGTCGTGAATATGTATGTTTGTTTTGAAGCGAAAGTGCATTCATTGCATAATTAAATCCTCGTCCGGTCGTCGAAAGAGCGACACGACGGAGAGCCCGGGACGCAATTAATCCCTGGTCTTAATCCCCCGTCGCGTAAATTGAAGACGCGGACATTCATAATCACGACTGACTCCGAGAAAAGACGGAAGCAGTGCTCAGGGCGAGCTTGGCAAAAAATTACTCTGATTTTCAATTTGGTTGCTCAAATACGTTAGGCCGCTTGACAGGTCATCTCGGTTCCATTGAGATTTTTCCTCTCGCAATAAAATTAAAACGACGTGAAATTAGAACGCAATACTTTATAGAAGAATTATTTATTCATGCATGTAATATTTCTAGAAATGTGCTCATTCGCCAAAACATGGAAGGGGATTTAAATTCTATGGGAAAGTAAACGGCCAGCATGATACGAGGTGAATTCACTTTTAAGACCTCCTAATTTTTCTGACAAATTACTTACAGGGTTCGTCCGGAAAATAAGTGTACTGAGCTCAGGAAAAAAAATTAATTACACTTTTACATATCTTAAGCTAATATTCCTCAAAATAGGACCCTTGTGAGTCGATACACTTGTTCCAGCGGCGTTCCCATTCCTGGAACGCTCCCGCGAAGGCATCATCGGGAACCTCTCGAAGACTCGTCGTCGACCTCTTCTCTGCCCTCCACGAACATCTTGTGCCACCGAAAGATCATGTTTCTGGACATGGCTGACTCCCCGTAAGCCTGGTTAATCATACCGACAGTTTCGGTAGACGATTTCCCAAGCTTTACCGCAAATTTGATGGAATAACGTTGCTCCAAAAACTTCGGCATCGCGTTCCGTGACGTGGGTCGAGCGTGGAGGTTCGCGTTAACAGAGCTCCTCACTACACCACAGCTCAGAGCCGACTGCCTTTTTCAGCGTCGCTTGCTAACATACCCCCCTCCAATCGCAGCCCGTCAGAGCGGTGCTGGGCGCGCCTGGAGCGGCGCGCCCAGCCCAGGAGTCAGTACACTTATTTTCCGGACGAACCTGTACATCAGGAAGTTGAAACTTATGTGACTTCTTCACATGTTGTTCTCTAAACGTTCACATTTTTTTGCTACGCAGTTTCCATGATACTTTGATCGTCAAGAATGCTTCCAAAGGGATTTACTTTTATTCATGGGAAAATTTGGACATTGTCCGATGCCGAGGCTTCTTGGTTTCGTTGTCACAATACTTCGCCTTTCTTTGGTCTGTCACGCACCCACGATTGCACATGTTGCACACATCCATTACGCCATTACGTCTCAATCATTTGACAATGAGTTTCGACGGAGTTTTAAATACACAAGTTGATAAAATGACTGATTATACGCTCTACTTGTAGATAAAAATTTTCGGCGCTATCCTCACTCACGACCTCTCCTGAGTGAAACATTTGCGAGGAATATGTGGACGAGCTAACAAAAAGTGAGGATTGATTAGGAGAGCACTGGTTAAATATGATGAAAAGATTAAAGTAGTTTTCCATGGTTATGTTGATTTTGCATTACGAGGTATTATGGATTTATAGGTGCGGACGTAGAAAGAAAAATGTTAACTTTCGCTGGTTAGGTCTCATTTAGAAAATGCTGCTAGTATTAGGGATCCTCATGAAGTTGGATTGATTGCCGAAATGGATGGCGTGCAGCGTAGAGGAATTTTACTCGTGTGTGTGAAACGCTGTTATGACAAACTGAGTGGCGTATCTCAAATATTAGAGCAGCTAGGCTGGAAATCATTCACGGAGCTGAGGTTAAATTACAGATTCAATCTCTTATATAAATTGGAAGGATTTCTCTTTAGCAATGATGCTGAAAATGAGAAAATATATTATTACCCCCATCGCACGATGGTAGGCGAGATCGTGTCAATAAAGTTAGAGTGATCAAGTGTAGAACAGATATATTTAAGATGTAATTTTTGCCTCGAACGATTAGGGATCAGATTAACGCTGTCTGACCGCCGTAAGGGGTAAAAATATTCGAGTCAAAATTAGTCTGTTGTTACAAGTGTGTTCATCCCCTGCCACACTCCCTAGTGATGACTTCAAATGTACTGTAACACTAAAAAAACTAAAATACACTATGAGACGCCACATTAAGTGGTATAAACCTTATATCTTAAAAGCACCTGGTATTTATTTCTAAACAATTGAATGAAGTATTTGACCATAACCGATAAATTTTCTAAAATGGCTTGAACAATAGCATAAAAGACTATTTTTTAAAAGACTTATGATATTGAAATTACATTTCAATATCACAGGTCTCATCATCATTACCTTTCGGTGAACACTTGGCTAACGGGAAAGTGCTTGATATTTCCAGTGATAGGGTCGAAAATAGAATGAGAGTTTAGCAAACAATATTGATTAATATATTTATTATTCGTTTAAGCACAATTTGAAAATTATATTGATTTTCTAACGCCTTTAATTGGTAAGCGTTCCAAATATTGAGATCTAGAAAAGTAAATTCCCCTCTCCACCCTGAAAAATATCAGCTCACAACAATTCATGAAAATCATTGCGTCCGTCTGCAACGTAAAATTCACGAGTTTTCATTTTCGAGTTTCATATGAAATAGAAAGAATTGCTCGCTGGCCATCAATGACGTAGCAGCACCCTCTCTCGTGGTTCTGCCGAGGCTAATAATTGCGATACGATTGGGAACCTTTGGACTTTCCGAATTAGTTTTCCGTCCGTTGAGACTGCACAGTATTGAGAATTAATTTCGCCCAGTCCCGCGGGAAAAATACACAAGCATAAACATTTCAATGTTTTTTCAAAGCACATGATGCAATTTTGTTCGCGTTTTGCTGCGAGGAAAATATAAATTGCCTTGCGCTGCATTTCCTGTCCCATTCTAAAGACTGTTTATCAAAGCAACACTGCGAATCAAATCAAAACTTTAGTTTCACTCGGGGGTGGATGTATACAAGGTGTGATAAAAAAAACAGTGGACCGATTTTATTCTGCGCAAACCGTTCAATGAATCGAAACGAGACCCAGTGCGCCATCTAGCGACACATTTGACGACTATAACGAGTGGTGTTGCGTATGTTTACGTCGAGTCGTTACGCAGCAGCAGCGGTAAGTGTCTTAACCTGTTCTTCGCCGCGTACAACGGCAGCAATGAAGGAGCTAGAGGAACAACGTGCGTGCGTGAAATTTTGTTTCAAACTTGGCCAAAGTGCTACGGAGACATTTGGAATGATTCAGCAAGCCTTTGTTAACGAAGCAATGAGTGGAAGCCAGTGTTTTGAGTGGTACAGTCGTTTTAAATCGGACAGAACCTCGACAGATGAAGATTCGCGAACGGTGCGGCCTTCCACTTCGACAGACCGCAACCATGTCAATTTGGTGCGTGAAAAAAATAGTTTAACATTAAAGTAAGAGAATATGAACCATATCAGTGGGAGCAATTCACGTATTTGGGTGGTATTTTAGAGGAAAAGGGGCATAGTAGTGGGGACATTAGGAAGGCAATTTAGTTAGTAAAAGAAGCATTAACAAAAAGAAAATAATGATAGAAAATACAAAGTAAAGACGCGAAGGAAATATTAATAAAGACTGTAATATGAAGCGTAGCGCTTTTAGGGTGTGAAACCTGGTTTTGAGAGAGGATGATCGTGAATTCGGTTGTAAAGAGGAATAAAGAAAATTAGTTGGTCAAAGAGAAAGAAAAACGCTGAATGAAAACGCTGAAGTTTTGAATGCCGTTTGAAAAGAGAGCAGTTTTCTGGAAGAAATCTGAACGAGGCCGAGAAATTGGATGGATGCATTATGGAGAGGCGTAGTAGTGAGAGGCTAAAGGTTTGGAAAGGAATGAGAATACTTGGTTAAGCGGGGCAGAGGATGTAAGGGAGAAGTCTTTCAGTAGAGAGCATAAAGGAAAGGTGGAATAGATGAAAAAATAAAGAAGGAAGCAGCATAGAGTAATCACCTGGATGCTCTCACGATACGCGGGAGGTGATAGTTGTTAGGGACCGTCAAAGCACTCACCTTACAAATCAGAATACCGTGACGGATTGAATTAAATTGAAAAAAAAAGACTTTCAGTCTCATTGATTTCATAAAGATTACATAAATATAAATCACGATTCGAAAATAATTATTACAACTGACTTAGGGAGAATTCATTAACATTAATTATTTCCAAATATCAATATTTTTATCGTTATTACTTAAAAAGTTATCCACAATCATGATGCCCCCATTCGTGCGCGGTACTGATTATAAGTGGTTGTTGGTTATCAAATACCTTCCAGCCAAAAATATTACCATTTTTTGATGAGTGGGATGGTTTCAATGTGGTTTGCTCACATAAAATACGACACTAATTACTTTTTGGTACAATGCTTTTCTTTTAAAACACGATATTCTTACTTGGGCTTTTATCCCGCCCGATCAATGACACTGGCGTACCCGATACAGCCCGCACCGCTGCAATTGAAGTGCGAAAAAAACTGCATTTCATATTACAGCTGCAAATTCACTGCTTTCCGGCTTTATTTTCGAGAGCAGCGAAAGGACGAAAGACAGTGAGAGAGTACTAGGTACCAACGCAAGGTAGGAAAAAATCAGTCACAGGTTTTTAGCCAGCCTTGGATTTCCTTAGAGTAAACGAGCTCGAATTTGGCGTTTTTAAGTCTTCCTCGGTAAAATTTATTAGTCTCAAGGCACGGGATGGTTAAATTTTTTTTCCCACCTACCTCTCGCGTCGTACCTCAAAAAGGCCTCAAAAGATCCGAAGCCAAGATTTGCTGCAGTCTCTCAACGTCGTGTACACGTAAAATCCTCGCTCACCGTCAGAAGTGAATGAAAAAAGAACGAAGAACTGCATAATGCAAAACCCGCACTGCACTTCCACGGCCTGGGGCGAAGGAAATTGGGCTCTCCAACCCTTCCCCTACCCCTCCCCCCCACCAACAGGGTCGCCCGTCCTCAGTCGCCCCTGTGGGTGAGTGTCCAATTGCCGCTGGGCAAGGAGAGGGAGGGATGGAGGGGGGATGGTGGTCGTTCGGGCCCTTACATCAGTGCGCCAAGCGTGAAAAAGGTCAGTTTCACAGTATTGTGCTCCCGTTTCCCACTCACTCGTAAGCTATATACTCGTACTCCACAACAACCCTTTCTCTCGAACCTTCCATCCCCCAACCCCGGCACTTTGGACCCCCCCCCCCTGCTCTGCAGGACCCTCTTCAGGTTACGCCCTCCGTGCCCTTGGAAATTCGTAAAAGATCCATCCCTTCCTACCCTCTCCAGATTCCCACCATCCCTTCATACCCTCCGCCGCTCGCACAATTCCACCTTGCCCTTTTGTGCCGTTTCTTCCCACTCACCCACCATCCCCCCTTCAATTTCTCCCTCATTTTCACCTCCAGGACTACCCTTTACTACACTCTTTTTCCACCACCCCCCTCCCCACCCGTTGGCTTTCATGTTCGAGTTCAAACCTTATATATTTAAAAAGAAAAAAAAAGAATCTCGGATCAATTTAAGCCAGAGGGACGCTTGTTAAATCCTTTGGAAGAGAACTAGATTAGATTCCCCAATAAATGCTCCATTAATCAGGTTCGCCGAGAGAGAGAGGGTGATGCGGGGCGAGACAGTGGGGGGAGGGAGGCGGGGGTCTAGGGTTTTTCGGGGGAAGGGGGAGAAAGGACGAGATTGGCGCGTAGCCTGCTGGGAGCGAGCAGCACAAAAGGGATTTTTTTTCCGCTCGGCGGCAGATACGACTGCGGGCGTGGAGGGTGAGTGAGGGTAAAAGGGTGGGAGTGGTGTATTAGGGTGGATGAAGAGGGGGCAGTCCTTGGGAGGGGGGGTGAGGTACGGTAGTTGCCGGGAACTTTGAGGAGACGGAGAGAGTGCGAGTGTGTGTGTGTGTGTATGTGTGTGTGTGTGTGTGTGTGTGTGCGAGCTGTGGAGAGTGCGAGCGAGGACGGACTGGGAAAAGGGTAAGGGAGGGGAGAATGGCCCAGGGCCCACAGATGGCGTGATGCACTTTCAGAGACGGGGTTGAAAAGAGCTATTTTTATGCAAATTTTTGTAGTTTATTATAATCTTTGCATAGAACAGCACACAGTGAGAAATCGTAATTTCTGTGTAATGTAAATAATGTGATCAGTGTCGCATCTCATGCATACTATATATTTACGAATTTCCTCCTGTCATAATGTGTTTCATTAAGGAAATGGAAAAATAGTAACTTAGTGATTTCACTGAAAAATTATTACGATACGACCCGGGTTTCCACGTTCAACGCCATCTTCACTTGATTTCCAATATGGATCGATTCCATTAAGTTACGCCGAAAACCATCAATTACATTGCGTTTCATTAATTTTTATACATCCGTTAACAAATTACACTTTCTTTGGACGGGGTTAAAAATTTGAATTTTTCTCAAAAATCTTTCCTCTAAAATATTCTAATTTTTTTCTTCACTTTCGACATGCGAAAACATGTTATTGAGGATGTAGCGTTAGATTAAGGGGATGTAAATAAATTCGTAGAAAAGACAAACACAAGGCTAGTGGGGAGGAAAAAACGGTGTGGGTCTCAAGGAGAAAAAATATTTTCTTGACAGTAAATTTGAACCACGTACATTTGATTTGAACTTCAATCAATGTGTAGAGGCTCAAATTAAGCAATCAAGGAAGCTATACATTTTTCCTATAGAAATATCCAGACAAATATTTGTGTATAAATACATGTATATATATATATATATATATATATATATATATATATATATATATATATATATATACACACACAGGGAAAGCAACTGGCCCACCTACCCTGATGTGTGAATTTCACACGCCGTCGGGCTTAGTAATGGGTGAACTCTACCATCACCTACCAAACCGACCTTCGGGTTGATTACTGTGTTTATGGTATATATATATGTATATATATATATATATATATATATATATATATATATATATATATATATATATATAACTTTGTCCTCCATATTGTTTGAATTTCCTTTCTGTAGACCATTTTTTCACGAGTATTAAAAAAAAACCATTAACAATAATCAACCCGAATGTCGGTTTGATAGGTTACGGTAGAGTCACTAGAGGTAGAGTAAGTAGTAAGCCCGACACTCGTATTTCTGTGCTCAAGAGCAAGCATATATGGCTAAATATTATTTAAGTTACTGGAAGATTCTTTTTTAAAGAGTCATACGACAATGGTTTTTTTAATGAAGTATGCAAATATATTTTTCTTTTTAAGTTTTAGCTATAAAAAGAAGAGGCTCGACACTAAGGCAGCCATTGCCTTTTCCAAGCGTATGAGAGTTAACGGCCATCAATATTATTTTAAATTCTTATGGCTTTCAAGTTCATTATAAAATCTATATTGCATAGAAACTAGAAGGGCTTCTATAGGAAGTTATCTGGTATGGCATGCAGTTGCGTTGTGATACAAGCCAACATTTTCGCAAAAATACAAAGTACTATCTAAAAAATAGAAATCTGACTTGAATGTGAATTAGCACATCTGCTTTCGTAGCCACTATTGATTCATTCCTTCAGCGTGAAACTAATGTTCTCATGATGATAAAAATTCAAAAAAACATTTTTTGTCTGAGACATTACATGTAATTCTCACAACCCTCGGTTGTGATATTATTTCGGATTGGATGGGATTCTCCGTTAGCTTTATGCATGTATATTCAAAGCATGAAAAATGAACGACGCTCCGTCATGAATTTTTATTTTATGCAAATAAGCATGGCACGCTGGGTGGAAAATCAAATGTGGAAAAATTTGAATGTCGTCATCTCCTTCTCTAAGCAAATTTTGAAATGTATTAAAGTGTGACATGTTGATTTTACACAGAAGTTAATAAGTCGAACAAGATAATTTGAGTGAAGCATGTATAATTTTTGAAAGCCATGAGAGATGCACGTCAAAAGGCATCGTTTTTATTAAAGTTCTGGAAACATTTGAAGAGAAATACCAATGATAGATCTCTTCACCATAAATAGGTGACTAAGGACTAACGGCATTCTGGTTTTGGACAGCATCATGGATTAATGAAATGAATATTTGAATGACATTTTAGAAATCGTGGCTATAGAAAAAGTTACCAAACTCACCTGGAGTACGAGTCCAATATTTTGAAAGCCCTGCTCGGTAGAGCTTACTCTAGGAATTGATCCAGATATCAAGGAAAGTTTCCCTTTTCGTAAAGAATCAACATGTACGATGGAATGGAATTGTAAGTTTATTTTATAATGCTTTATTTTGATAGAGAATATATATCAGGCATAAATGAATGAAAGTTGCTTTTGCAGCAGATTCAACTAGAGTTTTTATTTTGCTCGATCATGGGTCCATTGAAAGGCCACAGCATCAGGTGGGAACCACCTAGGATAGATTACGTCTAGTATGAAAATCTTCCACGAAGTTAAAATGCCTGAGACACTGACTTTGAGAATATATATATATATATATATATATATATATATATATATATATATATATATATATATATATATATATATATATATATATATATATATATATATATATATATATATATATGTGTGTGTGTGTGTGTGTGTGTCTGGCATTCATAGTTTACTTTTCAGAAGGTAAACATTAACTCTGGTATAACCTTATACAGTGGTTGAGCGTCGCGCAATTACCGTAACGCAAGTCCTTTCTGTTTTTTTTTGTAATTTCTATGTGATTGACGGGTCAATGGCAAAGGAGAATTCCTTGTAAACCCAAAAAAAGTGTGAGTACATGTGATTCGTAAAATTCCCTGTTTCCGAACACACCCGTGTGATTGAGTAAATGGGCGACAACTTGCGTACATCTGTTTTATGATTTTTTATTTATCTGTATGATTCACGGGTCACTTGCATCTGAGGAATCCTTGTAAACCCTGAAAGAGTAAGAGAATGCGATTCACAAAGGTCTAACGCACTAAAGTGATTGAGTGAATGCGAAAGCTAACTTGGGCCTCTTTTATTTCTTTTTTAATATTTTTATTAAATTTGTTTTTCATTTCTGTGTGAGTACATCGGGTCCCTTTCATATGAGATATCCTTTACAAATCCTGAGAGTGTGTGTGAATGCGATTCACGAGAGTAACTCTTATTCCTTAACACACCCTTGTGATCGAGTGGTTATAAGTTTGTTTCCTTATTCATTATTTTCGCATTTTTGCGTGCGATTGAATTGCACGTGAGTCACTGCTGCCAAAACACACCCAAGTGACCTAGTGTGATCCCCAACTTCCCCATACGTGTCACTTTTACCTCCATTCCTAAACAAACCTAGTTCCTATCAAATTTAAGGCCTCGGCTATTTCGTTTTTCATTTCTGTTTTGTCTTTCTTTACATAATCTCGTATATATATATACATACATACATATTACACATTCATATACGAAATCCGGCAAAACGGCGAACAAATACTCATTCACACGGAATTGATATAAGGAAAAGGGATAGGAACACTTATAAAGGACGCACACAGTAGAGGTTGGGAAGGCGGAATTAAGCAGATCACAAGTGCAAAAATATTTCCTAGACCGGGACTTGAACTCCGGATCTTTCTATTTGCCGGACGGATGCTCTAACCACTTGAAATATCCAGGAAACGTAATATATATATATATATATATATATATATATATATATATATATATATATATATATATATATATATATATATATGCATAACGTGTACACATATAACCGCCTATGCCTTTTTAAGTCAATATTTTTGAAGCAATTATAAATATACTTACTGTAAAATATTCCTCAAATATAAAGCGTCGCATTAGTATTAGATAATTGAAGAATCACAAATTTACATTCACAACTTAAATTGTTAGGTAAAAACAAACGGTAAACGCTGTTACCAAGAGAATAATTATAATCTCGCATTAAATTGATAGACTAGAGACCACAATAAGAAGTTGATTGCCTTAGAAATCGATGAGTGGCTTGTATTTCCTCGTTTCAACAACTTGTTTTCGCAATCCATGACCAAAAAAGTAGAAAATATTACGTGTGGCCAATTGATTCTCCAGAAAATGAAATGATACTGAATGCCAGCGCTCGCCAATAACTCTAATTACGAATAAGTAATGACCTCAACCTCCCCTCTGTGACACGCCCTTCGTGGCGTAGGCAGGGGAAAGGGTTACTGTAAGTTATTAGTCACGTGGTGGTACTGAAACGGAGGAGAGATAGTGTGGGGAAGAAGGATTGTGTGCATTCGACGGCTTGGAGTGTGTATGAGAGATTGGGGAGTGGCAGGGGGTGAAGGATAGTGGTGACTCGCTCATAGGCCCACGCCCTTCTTAAATCTGCCAGTGCTGCATGATGTGGTATCATCCCCACCTACGAATTCCTTTTCGTCCCCTCCCTCCGATGGTGCAGGGGCTTTCAGCAGCCGGTTCCGTTGGGGGATGATGGGAGTTTGGAGCTGGAAGGAGGGAGATAAGTGAGCAGGCGGTTGCCTTCAGTGCCGCCCCTGGCACATCCGAATTTCTTTATGATCCCATCAGGGTCCTGCCGCCCGTGGATTTTCCGTTTGAATAGGCTTCCGGCTGGACGGACGGCTTTTCCCCGTCCACCGTCCCACATTATTGTACGAAGAAATCGAATGGGGGGGAGCGAGCGAGGATGGTATGAGAATTGTGAGCGCGATAAGCACACAGCTGTACCCATGTCATGGGAAAGTCTGTGGCGGGCGATTCGTAACTCAGTTTTACTGCCTCATCGGGTGAAAAAAAATTGCTTGATCCGCTCTTCGTAAAAAGCTCCCATTCGAGCTTGTTCTCGTCTGTATTTCTTGCTCCGGGGTCCATCGATTCCAACCAAAGCTGTGCCTCATTGGAGAGACGAGGAATTGAGTCAAGGCATGGAAAGGAAGCCGAAATGGAAAAAAAAATTCGAATAAAAAAAGATTAGTCTAATTGTGACTTCAAATGTAGGTATTATAAGTGCCAATTCAAAACTTTCAAAGGGGAAATTAGTACTGAGGCATTTGGAAATCGCGTTTGAAGAGATGAAGTTTTTTTTTGAAATTTAAAAACGTTGGTTTTCATGCAAGTTTCAACATGCAAAGGTTTGATCGTAAAAAGTCAAATTTCTCTCAAATTTCTACATAGCTATTCGTGTGGTAGATGTAACACTCAAAGAGAGAAACTTAAAACATTATTTTTAAATCTCAAAAATTCACATATTTTCAGGTATCTGTGATTTTTGCCACACGAGTAGTGAAATGTGGTTTTTGCACATTTAATTTTGCATTTGGAACTCTAATAACATTTTTAGACACGCAAAATATTTGGTAATATCATGAAACTCGTTTTACCTCTTCCTCATCGAAGCTATTTATTCCACCACACTTATGTGGGTTTGATGATTCGACATCTAACCATTTTCTCAATTTGACCGAACGAGCTTAGTGGAACTCCTTCATACTTTTCTCGGGGCAGCACTTCCAATCATTCCATTCTTCATGACTTAATCTCATCCTGCACAAACGTATCTCTTCAATCTTCACCTTAAACACTCATTAAATAAAGTCATGGTGGCATGTCATTCTAGTGCCAGAATACCCCCCCTGCCACACGCCTTTAAGATGGCCTGCCGGCTATTGTTTATATGTAGATGGTTCTTCATACCCAGTTTATTTGGTCGTAATTAATAATTATCCTGGCAAAAAAAATTTCACTCCAATGAAATTATGGAATTCCGTGCAAAATTTCGGAAATTCTATTGTAAATTGTATGCCTACCGGATGTATGTACATCTACATAATACCCCGCAAGGCGTCGCAAGGACGTGTGACAGTGGGGGGTAGGTCACCAGCCATTCTACATACTCGTATTTCCCTTTATTTCCTCATGCACCTGGCAACCCGCGATCCACCAAAACCGCGTGGAGAGGGGGAGACGGAACACCAGTCTTGTAACATGCCTGTATATATTAGGAGTATTAGATGGATAGCAGCTATTCTTATGACTACACAAAGAGGACAAGAAAATACATTAAAAATTTTACTCACAGGATATATTAATTGGAAAATTATCATAATGGTATATAAAGAAAAGTATCAGCACAGATTTCGTAACCCTTAATTACTTTTTTCTAATATCGCAGTCGCTGAAATCCTGAGATATTGAGGAAAAAAATCTTTCTTTCAAATATTTAATAAAAATCCAAGCGCGGACATATTCGAAGGGTTAGGTTAAATTCAAGCGTTCAAGTTTTATTTTAATGAATTGAGGCAAAAGTCGAGTGTAACTTTGATGTGTAATTGGAACATTTCCCCTTCCCTTCCGTCCATCTACTACCACCACTGGCATCGAAAATCCTCCGTCCGCATGAAAGCAACAATGAAAATGTTCGCGAGGCGAAAATAGCTGGTAGGGAGCGCACAGTGGTCATTCAAATCATTGGATTCCGCAGCGTGGGCCCAATTTTAATGGCCACTCCAGAAGGGGACAAGCGCGGACGTAGAGGGAAGGGGAGGGTTATTCATAATATGGGAAGGTCTTTGAAGTCACGTGAAAACAAACCGAATCTCGCCCCATCTACCGGGTGGCTCGGCTAATTGTCAGTCACATGCAGGAGAGACGCTGCGCCCTATTATCCCGAACTTAATTTCTCTCCGTTTCGTTTCCCGTCCGGCATTGAAACCCAGCTTGGAATATCATGATAACACTACCCATGGGAAAGTGCGGCCTGCTTTTAACATAAGTGAGCGACTGACTAGTGCATGCATCCATACTACTAAATCAATTCTAAATTTCCAAAATTTAGGTACTTTTGTTTTCATTTAACTTTTTAGGAAGACCAGTTTTATTTGATTCTTATTTTTTTCCACGAATTTTGTATTTTAGAATTTAACAACCAAGATACTCATGAACATCAAGGATTACAAGTTTAATTAATCGTTTTTATTTTTTATTCAATTGTGATATTTCACCAAATGGGAGTTTAGCGGTGTATTTAATGAAACTTTTCTTTGCTTTAATTCGTGCTCAGCTGGTCGATCATTGGGAATTTCTTTGCTAAAAATGGAAATACGAAAATCAACAGTGTAAAACATAGATCTTACATAACAGTGTAAAACATAGAACTTAAATACGTTCTTGGATTTCTCACAGAAGAAAATGTAGAAGAAGAATGCTGCGTAATGAAGGTATTATTTTCACCAGACGGGTTATGTAAAATTGTAATTAATAGGAGAGAGAGCGGATTTGTTGGGCTTTACCCATACCACATTTCGAATATGTGGCGAATCGGGTTCGATTATAAGACTCAATAAAATCCTTTAGAAATTGCTTCGAGAAGAGGGTAAGCGTCACTGACATGTTGGAGTAATACAGGGATGGTATTACTGTATTGTTGGGAGCCTATTCATTCTCGAAGAGAGAATGAAATACTTAGCCTTTTAGAATGGTACAAAACAACTGAATTTTCTTGAGACACAGAGAGAATCATTATGGAATCAAATTATATTAGTAGATTCGACTACCTAGATAAAATTAGAGAGTTATTCACCATCCCGGACAGATACAAGTATTCGTTCTTCCCTTGAACGATACGCACTCATAACAAATTCGAATCGAAGCACCCAAGAATACGTAGCTAATTGAATACAAACTTTAATGATTTCATCTACATAATACCCTGCAAGCCGCCGCAAGGCCACCACCCGTAAAAATAAACAAAACCACATGCAAAATTAACACACCCACAGTGGCGTATGCATTCATGCAAAAACCCTTTCAAGTTACACGCCTACAAATGCATATATACTATGAACTAACAAACAATTGCACCTTAGAATGTTGGAAAAATTTATCCAATAACGTGCAAGCCAGAACTTGAAAAGTAAACAAGTTGAATTCCATTACCACATGGGCATGCAACATACAATGGTCTCCACCCAATTCCCTTATGCAATGTGTAAATGAGCATGTAATTGTCAATTTGGGTGAGTGTTATGGTGTATTGCACTAATATCTACGAGCTAAAATCATCTATTAACTATTAGTTGTGGGATCGAGATTGCGCGGTGGCTAACGTACTGGCTTCCAACCCAGAGAGCCCGGGTTCGATTCCCGGCGGTGGCAGATGTTTTTTTTCAGTAGTGTCTCGATCCATCCCTGAGGTGCTTTCTGGAGGGCACTTTTGAGTGAGCACGCCGTCCGTCGGATGGGACGTTAAGCTGCGGACCCCTTTGCGCCTTATATAAAGAGTAGGCTAATACTGACGCCGGGTTTCCCTCCACCCTTCATTATTTCCTGTCCATCCCTAATGGTGCAAATGAACTCAGCCGTCGTTCACCTCCCCTAAAACTACCACTACTAATAGTTGTGCATGTACGTATGGCTAAGTCCCGAACAACCCCTGCCACACACCCTTGTGGCTGCTCGCGGGGTAATGTGTACGTGTAGTACTCTTTGGCATTTCGTCTCCTTCCTTTTGCATTCGACCCTGGTACCACAAGAGTCTGTTCCGGTAAATGCCAAAAGCAAAAACTCAAGGGTGAATACAAACGGGTCATCGCAGTGGGGAGGGGGTGCAGAATTGTCGGGGGATGATGATGGGAGGGGGATGTTTGAGAGGGCCGTTTGGGAATTGCGTGGGTGGTATGGCTCTCTGGATATGGCCAACGAATATGAGTTGCAGTGCTCTTCCGAATTTCGGGTCAAGTTGCGGTTGGCGCGTTGGACGCCGTATATTGCGCCCGAACGGCGGGGAAGTGGCCAAAACTACACGGAACAACAGCGCCGCGCCGGGAGAAGAGGTGCTTCGCGAGAGGGAAACAAAAGAAGCGACGTGGCCGCAGTAGAGTGGGAGGCGTCGTGTTGGGTGAGCGAAACACGAGCCACCGACTGCCATTATTAATTCCATGCATCGGCGGGAGAAGAGGAGGTACGTTACGCGTGTCCGACGGGGGCCGTGTAAACTTTGGCGGCTCGCCTTCTTCCCGTGAGCGTCGAAACCGTGGAGGCCCAACCCAGTGAGATGGTTTGCCCTCGGGGAAACAATCTGCGGAATGTCTGCGGACATGCGCGGAAAATTTTTGTATGATGCAGTACATAACGATAGCTGCACAAACACTCCACCATATGCCATCCCGGCGGCTTGTGGGATATTTCGTGGATGTAGATAGACAGTTCTCGTAGAAAGGGTCCCGAGTCCTTTGAACCGGTGTTTAACCTCGTATGTATCACTCGAGTATTGGCAATAGGAATTTATTCGCCCTGTGTTCTATCCAGCTTCCCACTAAGTCAAAACGGTAAAAGTCCATCCTTGATAGAACGCTATATTGTTACCGCTCGATGTATTAATGGAAGTAATTACCAATGCTATATTCAATCGATAGAAATATTATAGAAGGGAATTTGAAGGCTTAGATCCCGCGAGGAATACAAAGAGACAAGGGCATATGATAAAGTCCCTGCCGTGTGCCCTTGTGCCAAGTGGGTGTAGGTATAAAGTCTATTGTATTTGTGAATTGTCCATCCGGAATGCGTAGAATACCAGTAATAAGTATCTGATTAAGAACCAGTGATAAGTGTCTGAATTTCATACCTGCCTGCCCCATTTTAACATATTTTCTTATCCTCTTTGTGTAGGCATAGGAATAGCTGCTAACCAGGTAATGCTCGTAATATATGTAGGCATGTTCCATGATTGGTGTTCGGTCACCCCCTTTCCACGCGGATTTTGGTGGATCGCGGGGTGTCAGGAGCATGAGGAAATAGAGGGAATATAAGAGTATGCAGAATGACTGGTGGCCTACCACTACCTGCCACACGTCCTTGCGACGGCTTACGGGGTAATATTTAGATGTAAACTAAGAAGATCGTAAAGCAGAATACCTAAAGTGGGCCAGGAAAATGACGCTCTAAAGAGAAGACTGGAGGGCTGAAATGAACCAATCTTAGGATGAAAGTACTGACAATGATACTCCAATCCTTCCTTCGTATCATTTCAATATTCATTTTACATATGGAGAACTTCGTTTTTCTGAGATTTTGCTTCTTGGAATGGATCAGATCCAATTATTCAGAAATGGTTACATAGATTGCATCAATTATCACTCTCATAAAACATGTTGTGGCTTCAGTTCGCCCGAGATATTAAAATATGATAATCTCGACGCCATGAATATATGGGGCATTAAAAATAATCGAAAAATTTTACGGTGTAATTATGCTAATTAAACTTGCATTAAAATTTTGCTTTAAGAATTTTGGAACGTTTTCGTTTACGAATTCTTCAAATTCATGATATTTCGTCTAACTTTTTAAATATTCACTATTTAACCTTAAATTACCATTGTGTCTTCAGCACATGAGATATGATTGACTTCTTTTAAAAAACCTAAAATAAAATATGTCGGAGTTCACCCTCTGACTATCCTGAATACGAATACCAAAATTCACATTTATGCACCTCCTGGTTCTAGTTCACTGAACACATTCGCACATTAATTTCCTTTTCACGTTTACTCTCTTTATTATCACAAGTCTGCATTTAATGACTAATATTTTTGCAATTCGATGCAAGCAAATTATCTGTTTTCGAACGTATAATGGTTCGAACATAAAATTTTTGCATAAATACTGAATGCATACATATCCAGTCCATTCATTTTAAAATTGAATTTTACGGTACACAGTTTCCTTCTTTTTCAGACCTATATTAAGTTGTAAAAATAGCTTTGATTTAACGATGTATAAAATTTCAAAATTAGATCACTATTGAAATGCTATGAATATTAAGAACCTGTTCATGGAAATGTCCATTTGTACACATTCCCGTTTCCATAATTTTCAGAAATTCTAACTTTAGCGGACTTAGGTTAGCCCACCACAAAATACGAAATTCAAAATCGATAACGATCTTTTAAAGACATCAAAACACTATTGCATATCATTCAATTGATCTCGAATTGATATTGTCGTACCATAAATCAGAATTAGCAGCAAGAGAGAATTGGCACAATATTTTAAATTATTTTCAACTCACGGTATTTCATACCAATACCGTATTTAATATACAACTAAATATATCAATGATAGAGTTCTTATGACTGAGATTTATTATTTGATTAAATGTTGAATGATAGTTAAAAATTTAAATACTGAATAATATTTGTCTTCCTGCACTACATAAAACTTCTAGATTGTTGTTTTCAAATAATGACTCCCATTATACTTCTATTTATTTACATTCCTCCCGGTGTTTTGGATAAAAGCTATTTCGAAGTATAAATTGGAAAGTTACGCCTCTCTATACTATAACTTTTTCATATTTTGTATTTTATGAGTTTCATCGGCATCCGATTTATTTAGTACATTGTTTCAGTGCGCGCATTCTTCCGTCACATTATTTGAAATAATTGTTATATCTCTATTCATTTCCAACGTCATCCTGATGATATATCATTGATAGAAAGGGGATATTAATGCATCAAAATTAACATGACACCCCGAATGCCGATGCAAAGGCGTATGCTGCGGGATGTTAGGGCACCAGCCATTAGAACAGATTTGTAATTTTTTTCATCCTCTCGGATGCATGCATGCTAATATACAGCTCTGGTGAGCAAAAATGCCAACATGCATCAATGCAGTGATTTTTGTGCATGACCAAATCATCAGTTGGTAGTACTCAAGTAATATTAGTACTTGAGAACTATTTTTTTCGGGCTGGTAGTTTTGATTTATTTATGATTTCGTATCGTAAGAGGGATGGATGAATACTTAAATATATCAGTCACGGTGACCACATCAGACTTTGTGGAATGTTCCGCATTCTGAAGGGGGAGAAAGCTTAGGTAGATCGTAGGAAAGAGGCGGGGAACCCAAATTTTATAGGGAGAAATGACCACAAATTAAGGTAAAATGCCGGGCACAAAGAACGAATTAAAAAAAAATTTCTTTTCTGAATAAAACAATCGTTGATTGGAACACCTTACCTGCAAAAATATTCGAGTCCTTTCCTAACATAGTGCATATTTTTAAGAAAAGATGTAAGGAATATATGTAATAATTTGATTGATGTCTGGTGTAAAATTCTATGTAACAGCTTAATTTTTTTAAATTTATCTTTCTTTTTCTTGCTGATTGATTGACGTTAATGAGATGGGGATTTTCTTGCTTTGTGAAAGAGATTTGTGTTTTGAAGTTCCCTTTAAGTGTACTTTTATTTAATGACTGATTTCACCTTTGTGATTATTTGGGAATTGTGTTGCCACCTGACACCGTCTATCAGCACATGTGGATTTTTAATAATGATAATTTAAATAATTATTTTATTTTTTCCCGGTGTTAAAATCTAGCAATACTTCTTGGCACTATAGTAATTACCTCTTTGTCGTTTCAAAAGCAGGTGGACTTTGTCATTATAAAAGTGTGTCTTACCAGTTCTATTATAGAATCAAGAGGCTGCCAGCTTGAATGCTCCAGCATACCCGTGACAGTTAATCGCAGCAATATTTAACAGAACGAGCGGATTTTCTCTGAACCTTATTTAAAGCGTAAATTAAAGTTTTCTCGCATGGGTCCCAGATATTTGTCGCGTGTTCTAAATGCGGTGTAAATAAAGCGAAGTTACACCTCTCTATTCCTTCTTCATAATACTTTCATACAGGCCTGTTAATAAAGTCTATTTTCTTTTAGGCTTACCCGCATATTTTTTGTAATGTGCATACCCTATGACAGGTAATATGTCAATATACTCGTCTAAAGGTCTTATTTGGCCTCATTTGAAATGCCCAACTTGATCGCATCATGATTTATATCTTGTTTATCTTCCCTATTACTTCAACATTTCAGTGCTGTACATTTCCTTGTATTCAATTCTAACCTTTTTTCTTCATACCACTCCGATATCTAATTTTCAATCATTAGAGGGTGGCACGCGACAAGCCGGCTTCCTTATTTCTCAGTGAAACATCATATCGTTTGAAAATAATTTAAGATTGCTGCTAACGTGAGAGTTTGTATCGTTCACGTATAACAATAGGAGTAGGCGCCTTATAACACTCCCCAATTGACGTCTGTCTCTTGAACTCAATTCGTCAGCGACTAATTTTTGCTAACGGTTAGATAATACGTATCTAATCTAGTTACTCAATCCCTTGTTTATACCATTGAATCTTGAATCGTCTATCAAGTTCTCGTGAAAGAACTCGTCAAAGGCCTTTTTTTAAGTCTGAAAATGCAACATTCACTTGGGTATTTCCGTCTCCCGATTTGAGGATATTATAGATAAAAAGACCCAGTTGTATAGCGCATAATTTTCTATTTCGAAAACCTATCCTGGTTACGTCAGAGTCTGAATATTCATCTGACTATTCCTTAATCTCCTGATACTATCGCTGAAAGATGGTCGATGATTATAGATATAATTGCCATCCAATCTCCTCAATATCCTCTCAGACTAATGCTTCAGAATATAATTAGCGTATTATAGATTGGCTTTCAAAACGAGTCGTGAGCCATTAGAGTTCTGCATGTAAAAAATAACGAAATGAGCTTTCACTCCCTCCGACAGCCGGCACCATTTTTAATCACTTGAGGGAGTGGCATGGGACGTACAATATTCCAGCGATTCTTCAGGAAGTTTGAATGCGGTTTAACAATTCAACATTTGCCAAGGACGTATGCTGAGTCTCTGCACACGTTTATGAACACATCCAGAGAAAAATAATTTAAGGCACTTAGCCAACATCGGAGAGAAGTGAAGCAATATACAGGTATGTCATTATGCTTAGCCGAATCACATATTTTGGTGAGGATATACACTTCTCGCGCTAGTAAATTCGGGATGTTTACTCTTCTTGTGGTGGGAGCTAGGTTATGTTGTCATTTGTTTGACTCAAAAATATATGAAAAATGTCTTTCAATCTTTCAAAAATGTTTTATATATACTCGTATACTCAAAATTTTCGTGTGAAGCATGGCGCTCCATGGTTCAGAGATTTAGAACGTAGGAAAAAAGGACCAGGGAAGAATAGAAGCCTTTGAAACACGGTGCTAGAGATAAACGCTGAAGATTAAATGGGCATACAAAGTAAGGAACGAGGAAGTATATAGAAGAGCTGAAGAGGATAGGACCATATGGAAAACTATACGACACAGAAGAAATAGATGGATTGGACACACATTGAGGCACAATGGATTGATTAAAATATAATAGAAGGAAAAATAGAAGGGAAGATTCCACGAGGAATACCAAGAGACAAGTACACAGGACAAATTCAGAAGGACGTAAAACATAGAGTGTATCTAGGATTGAGGGCATTGACATTAAATAGAGTAGAATGGATGGCTGTAATAAACCAATCCTAGGACTGAAATACTGGTAATATATATATATATATATGTGGGTCGCGGTATTCCAGTGGGTAGAGCGTTGGACTGCTGACCGGAGGGTCCCGGGTTCGATTCTCGGGCAAGGCACTCTGGGCACCTGCAGCTCCACCCAAGCTTAAGTGATTTTTCGGGTACCAGGTCTTCCCGGGAAACCATAACCGGCACGGGGAAAGGAACTGGCCGCCCTACCCTGATGTGTGAATTTTCACACGCCGTATAGGGCTTAGTACTGGGTGATCTCTACCATCACCTACTAAACCGGCCTTCGGGTTGATTACTGTGTTTATTATATATATATATATATATATATATATATATATATATATATATATATATATAAGATAACATGCGAGTATGCGTGGTGGTCTAACACGGTGCATTTTCCAGAAAATCTCAGTCGACGACTTAGTAAAAGGCTTATTGTAACAGTTCTTAACTTTGATTGATATGCCTCATTTTAGATTCAAATATTTTTCCCGTGTTTACTCCAAATGCTATGAATATTTTTGCGTCACCCAATGTCACCTTATTGCTGTTACCTTCCTTTATAATTAACAATTATACCTCAGCATCATTCTCTCTGTAGATTGGCCGTTGTATACAACAGGCTGAACCATTTCCTGAGCCATTATTAGGATCACACCAACCGGTACAATTTCTCACATGGCTGTTATAATCCTAATAAAATTCCATATGCGAGTTTTGCAGCAACTAGGTCTACGCAGTATGGCTTTCAAAAGTGTTGTCAACCCGTCGATAAGTGACGTAGCTGTTTCAGAAAATTACAGTGAAAACAAAAACCATATCCGTTAGACCTTGCTGCACTCATCGGGCTTACGTGGCCTCGCAGCGGTGGAAAGATATTAAGCCATCACTTCGCATCATGATGTGCTAGAGAGGTCGCGAAATGTGCAATAATTGCGAATTTCGCGAGTGAAAAAAAATGGCTAGTCACGGAAATTGGAAAAATAATTTCCCTGTTTCATTTCGGGCCGACGCTTTCTGTTGACCGGACCATAAATCAGAGCAATGAAGCGTAGAAATAACGGCCGACCTTGTGCGTTACATCCCGCCCGCCAAGCGTGCATCAGCTCTGGAGATAAAAAATAATTGTTCATGGGGAAAAAGGTTGTCGTAAAAACGCCCGTATACCGAAGTAGTTTTCCCTAGGCAATAATTCCAGCGTGACGCATATCTGACGGCACGGATATGTAATTTTTTTGTTTTTTTGCCGTGTTATTAATGACAATGGTAATCAATTCGTTTAGAGGGAAATGATACCTCGAACGCATTTCGTATGCGGATAGTCAAGTCTGTTATTTACTGCGGAATAGCCGTTAATAACCGCATGCAAAGAAGTGACGCGTGAATCAGGCCATTCTAAACAACCATTACACATTCACGAAGGTTATCTTTGCCCTCTGTCATTAATTATCATGCTCGGACTAAGACAAGGGGAAGGGGGGGGGTGTCTCGAGAAATAAATTGAAATGTTTCAGACTAAAAATATTTACCACATTTCCTTCTGGGATGATTAGTAATATTAAAAATAAAATGTTTTCGTAATAGAAACCAATCAGAAACAAGATATTTTTCCAATAATTGGAAATTCTCTCAAGTAGTATGTGTGTAAATGCGTGTGATCTCGGGTTAATTTGTCTTTTCGTTCACGCTAATACTTGCTTGAAAACGAAATTTTTTTTATTGAAACTTGACATCGAGATAAAGTTAATTTTCTAAAGTGGCACTAATTGCATACACGGAATAATTAAGTTTCCTTAAACCAATTCTTCTATATGTTGTGCAACATGAGGCTTGACGTTTTGGAATCTTTGCATCGTAGAAGGAACAAATCACTTATTAATGTTCTTCACTCCTTTATTAATATCGAAAATGGTTTCAATAGATCTTTATTAACATCTTCCTAATGACAATCACCTGTTGAAACCTTTGTTGGTTGGTCCGTCGGTCGTAAAATAATTATGTGGAACATTACAAAAGCGATTCGTTCATATTACGCTGATTTTATATTCCTTCGTGTATTTCTATAGCATGTATGCATATGAAAGTAAATATATTTCTCAGAAATTTAAAAAAAGGCCTTTGCTCATTTCACCACATTCATTAACGAATTTTGCATTTTTTTTAAAGAGGACAACAGATAGATCATTAGGAAGTATCGTAAAAAGTTCGAAAAATCAAAATTAGTGAACATTATTTGCTAAAAGTATGTTTCAATCTCTCTTTGTATATCTCCGAATCGCGTATTTATCGTAAACATCCGTTCAAAAAATTCCTCTCAGTTCGTTCAAAACATGAAATCTCTTAATCACGAATTTCATTCTGTGAATCAGAATTTTTAACCCACCCTTAAAAAAAAGTATATGACGTACTTGTGCCACCAATTGCATAATTTTTAATTGTTTCAAAATTAATTACTTTCCTCGATCCGGTTAGCTTTTAAGTTCATTTTGCAAGGAAATGTACGACGGGACAATACTGTGAGACCTGGATTAAACTAATTAAATAGAAACCTGTATAGGAGGCAAACTCATAACTGAATCATGCGCTGATTTTGAGGTAAATACGTTCCTACCGGCTCTGTTCTGTTACTATCACACTATAAATGATAAAAAATAAATGTATCCTGCGATTGAGACATTTAAATCACAGGGCAAGGAAATATCTCTTGATCTTGAACTAACTTAAACTAGATGGATGGGATATTTATTTATCTAGATTACATAACCGATAAGTATTATATAGCATCTTAAATCTAGTTTGAGTGTGGTAAAGAAAATGGTAACATTGCACGTGACTAAAATAGAGAAATAATTTTTAGGATAGAGTTCTATATTTGTCGTTAGCGATTCACCATCCACAAGACGTTCGAATGTTCTTCTAAAAGGCATGCATAAATATGCCCCTGGCGTTTGAATTATTGTGAGTAAAGGGATTTAAATTAAATGTTTCCTTTCCGATGCGAGTTCCGTTATCGATGAAAAGGGACCTTCAGGAAAATATGTTGTTGCGTCAACAGGATGAGGAAATAATAATTGGCCATCAACGAAAAATGTTTAGAAGGCAATTTAATCCGGAATGTTTATTTGCGCCCTTGGCAACGGGAAGGAGGAAATTGCCTCTGGTGTCTCCTGTGACGCACACGCAACCTCTATTATTTCATCCGCAAGGGGATTGACATCAAATTAATTCAGAGCAGTTACCACGTCTTGTGTTTTCTAAGAAACATCACTTACTGGCAACCCATTGCCTGCTGAACTATAGTCTTTGATTTTGATTCACGCAACATCCTTTTAAGACTTCGAGAAATTATTTTGAATTTTTTTCCTTTACCGTTCCAGGCAGTAGGACATACTGGTGATTAATGATCTTTCGGCGTAGTTGTTGCAAATAAGGAAAAAATAACATAACAGAGACTTAGTAGTATGATATATCTCTGTGTAATAATAGTGCACTAATTAGATCAGAATGTTGATGAGCTAGTTCACAAATGTCTATTAAATTATAATTCACTGTATATTAAAAGGCTGAAATAGTGCCAAACTCATGTGTTTAGTTTGACAAATGAATAATATGTGCTTAGTAATAAAGTGCGCGCAGTTAGTGCAGTGATTCGGGTGAATTCGATTACATTTTTGTGGAATAATCAGTATTCAAAGGCGTTTGCATATATTTCTTACTATGGAGAAAAGATTAAGCGACACAAATAAACCGAGAAGTTATTCTTTACCAAATAAAATGTAACCATGACCATATTCAATAAATATCTCAGACTTGAAACTGCAAGTAATTTAGTTTTAATGAGAAAGATCATCTTCACTGCGGAACAAAAACAAAAATTGTCCTGAGACTAAACCTCGAGACACACCAAAATCATTCGGATAAGAATTACCAGAAAGATTACGAATATTCCAATCCGTTAAATAGATTCCTCTCTCACTCATATGTAAAATCGTGATAAAACAAAATTATATTAAAGGCAATTAATATAAGCGACACTCTTGAGGAGAAAACATCCTTTATTGCTGCAATTTAATATGTCAAATCGTCAACCTAACGGTAATTAAACCAATGGCAAGTTTTCAACATTTTATCACTCTTGAGGCGGAATGCAAACTACCAACCCAGCAGGGAGGCTGCCAAACGGGAAGGGGAAATTATTCACACAAAAGTTGTCGTGTGGTCGTGGCGGAACGCCCTTCGTTCCGTCTTACCCTCTCGTACCCAATCAGATAATCAATCATGGGTGACTACATTAATCCAAATTTAGAAAAAAATAATTAAAAAAAAGTTTGTCCTTGAATTAATACTCACACGAGGCGGTGAGTAGTTGTCATTTTTTTAAAAATTGTGGTATTGTTCTTTTAGTATTACTATGGACGTGATAGTCTCGGTTCATCAGTCAATTTAATCAGTTCCATAAAATTTTAAGAAAGAGGTTTAGTCGTTCCTTGCAATAGGTAAATACCATGTAAACATCCGTTGGCAAGCATTAATGCTGATGATGATGCGGTATTCTCGGTAAGGATAAGTGGGTAGGTAGGTAGTCATTTTTAACAGTGTTCCACCGTCTCCTGTCTTTAACCTTCCGTCGCCTCAATTCATCGCTACTCTTGAACGTTGCCTTTTCTATCTCTTTGGAATGCTGAACTCGACAAATGAGCGAGGCAAGAACCCGTTACCTTTTCTTTTGTGCTCCATTTGTGGCGGTCTATTTGTGCCTCACTCAGAGGACCAGGCTCAGCACATCTTTCGACATTTAGCCACCCGCCACTCACTTGTCTCCTCCCCCCCTCCCCCGAAAGACACTCTGGCCACCTTTCCAATGGTACTCGCAGCTGCCCCCCCCCCCTCTGCAGGAGGCCAAGGGATCGCCCCCGAGGTTAGAGAGACGACTCCCGCAGATGGACGTTGCCCCCTCTCCAGGCCCCCTCAAACTACCTCCCATCACGTACACCCGACTGCCCGCCCACTTGAAGTCTCTCATGACAGCGCGAATTTGATATTACGGGGCGTTCTTCTCTTTTGAGCCCATCCGAATTCACACCAACTATTTGACTGGTGGTTTGGCACTTCAGAAGGACCCGAAAGGAAGGGAGATGAGAGAAATGTTGAAAGTTTCTTTTTTTTCTCTCTCTCTATCTCTCTCTCGTCTACAGATTTCGTCAATAATGCCGAAGCAAAATGCCCGTAACATTTCCCCATAATTTTTTTTTTCAAATTCCACGAAACCGATGTTTTTCACTAAACCTTCGGGAGCTATATAATTTCGTTCCTTTCTGAACTAGCGGTGTTTTGGTGACGTAGGGTGCCTACAAAAAAGAAGTTGGAATCAGATAGATCAATTGTTGACCTAAAATTGATATCGATCCGATTCTTCATACCTATCATGGTGTAAGTATTATATACTGAAAATGAACTTTGATAAAAACAATAAATAAAATATGATCATAATAACGCCAGACGATGAAAAGCTCAAGTTATACATCAATTATGTTATAATGCAACAATTTCAGAGTGTAAAAATCATTCGCCTTGACTGGGATTCAAACCCAGATCCCTCAATATCCGGTCGAGTGGTTTAGCCACTTAAGCTACCGAGGCGTCATCTTCAACTCGGAAATTTTGGGGCTTTTAAAGGAACAAGATGTTGTGACGAAATACCGTACATACAATGTCACATGCATTCGTAGTCGTGCGCGAGGCGCCACAGTCCACGAGGTTAAAGCCAACTTTAAACACTTATGGTGTTTATACTTTGACAAATTCCAAAGAAACCGCGGGAGATGCCGCAACAGTAACTTTTAACGGAGTCACCTCCTAATGTGCATTTCAATGCAACAATTTAATTTGTTTAAAGTTGGCTTTAACCTCGTGGACTGTGGTGCGTCGCGCACGACTACGAATGCCTGTGACATTGTATGTACGGTATTTCGTCACAACATCTTGTTCCTTTAAAATCCCCAAAATTTCAGCGTTAAAGAGGACGTCTCGGTAGCTTAAGCTGCTAAAGCACTTGACCGGATATTGACGGATCTGGGTTCGAATCCCAGTCGAGGCGAATGATTTTTACACTCTGAAATTGTTGCATTGAAATGCACATTAGCGGATGACTCCGTTAAAAGTTACTGTTGCGGCATCTCCCGCAATTTCTTTGGAATTTGTCAATTATGTTAGGTTTTCGGCAATTATACCTCTCTCTCAACTAATAGAAAACGTATTTCTGAAGAGTTGCGACAACTGGTCCAGCTTGGGAAATTGAATATTATATAAGACAGTGGGTGCATGGGTCTCTCCTTACAAGATTTTACTCAGTACAAGCTAATATTAACGTCTGTTCCGAGAAAAAATTTCACAGAAGACATGCTTGCCTATTAATCTCTGTTTAATTCAATTGTCTTTTGGGCCAAAATTATTTATTCGTCAAGCTGAAGGATCGAACACAATACGGCGAGTATCTTGTAAATAATATAACAGGATGCCTAATCGACGTGATATGGAGGATTAACACGCACGCCTAGCGGAAGTTAACCTAGTATATTTATAAAACAGCAGTGACGTCTTCAATAGACAGATGATATGAGAGAATAGTCAACAAAATTTCAATGATAATATAATAGTGGACCCAAAAAGAAGTATTATCCTTAATGACTCAAAATAAATGAAGATGATTAAACAAATAGCGGGAAAAAACATTGAAGGACACGATAAGAAATGTGTAAATAAGGTAAATATGTAAAATAGATAGCATCAGCACATGGCTAATCGATAGAGGAATAGAGTTAAGAGTGAATGATAGAAGAGTATTTCAAATAGACAGATATGAATTCCCAGTAGATGTGTAAAAGAGAATAGAATAATCGTATAACGGTTTTATTGGAGGGATTTGATTGGAAGCCACTTAATTCACGAGGAGAGTAGGCAGTAATTTAGACTTTTAGAAAGGCACAAAGCTCCCGAATTTTGCCTGCGATATCGAAATAATTTTTATGGGCTCAAATTTTGCAGTTGGACTCGATCAGAGGGATAAAATAGCAGGGATAGACATTGTCATCGATTAGTTCCAGTTCTTGTTCTTCCTTTGCTCGATATTAAATCGTAACAAAATGTAAACCAATCACCCGAGTTTTTTTATCAGAAAAAAATTTATTGATTAAGTCAAACACACCCATTATTGCGTGTATTATGTGCCAATGTATGCGCGTGTTTGTATATGTGAGCAAATAAATTTTCAGGCCGAAGAAAAGATTGAGTGATATGCAGACTTAGTAACAGAAAGTTAGTAAATCAAATTTCCTATCGAAGAAGAAGAAAATGCTTCAGTTCAGAAAGTATCGCTCAAAAATCCTTGTTAAATTATTTCTCTCGGAGCTGACCATTTCATATTGCAGGAAAGTGTGTATTTCGGGTCCACCTCGTTTATGTACCTACCTACTACGTTCCTTGAGGTGAGAGAGCTCAACCATCGAACCCTTCTCTGAATGCGGCACCCTGACAAAGGCACAAATATTTTCAAAATTGTATGCTGAGAATAAACGCTTGGAAGAAGAAAGTGAAACTTCCCTTTTGATCGTCTGTGAAAGAGATTTCCTTTGTCCGTCATGATATATGGAGTGACTAACGGAAAAATATACGCCGAGTCTGGTTCCTCGGATTATTATCGCAATATGGAGAGTAGGTATTCATTTGATGATTGATTGGAAATTTAACAAGGTCATGAATTGATATACTCCCCTTTTCCTTTCCCCTCTACTTTAAACAAATTTCGTTGGTGATTCAAAGCTGGGAATCGGTATAAATGAAATATTATTTTGTATTGTCCATACAAAGATGAAATATATTTATGGCATTATCGAAACGGCTATGATGGCCTACGAATAGACATAGAATACAGAAAAATATGACGGTTAAATATCGTTTTGCGCAGTAAATATTTCTAGCCCATTATATATGTTCTACGCTTTATGTAATTTATGAGGAAAAAATTTATTTTATTTTCAAAGAAACTTTACTGCCACTGCGGATAAGAAAGAAGCTTAAAGGCGATTGATATCTGGGAAAGAGTTCTGTAATACATTAAGGAGAGTTTTCAGGAAATAAACTGAATTATCTCGCTAATGGATATAACTACTGAATTGATAACATGGGAGTGTCAGAATAATTGGTCCATTGAATCATATTTCCTGCTACTGGTCATAAATAGTCTATGTATGAATGTTGGAAATTACAATAAAAAAACGTATTGTGCAAGCTATTATTACACTGGTCTATATGCTTACACCTGATAAAGTACCCAACATCAATCACAGTTGACACTCATATGCACTCTATTAAGCTAATCATTATGCAGTTATCAATACATTAAGGGTTGGTAAATCTTCACTGTGTTTGTGGAGACTTAACGGAAAGGAACAGATGCTAACACATGTCTCCGCTCATTGTAAAAATAATTCACAAGTTAATGCTCTATGTTTTCCTTTTTAATCAAAAACTATTTCAACAAACAAGAAAATAAGTGGCTTCCTTTACGATTGTTTATCTTGCATTCATTTCAGCAACTTCCGATTGCGCAGCACCTAACAACTATTCGTAAAAAAAACAAGTAAATTAGTAAAACTGTACAAATTAGAAGTCAATTGCTATGGCAATCTGCTACTAATTGTACAAAAACAGCAGAGAAAAATGTTTGATAAATTAACCGCTATGTCTTTCCTGTAATTTGGAAAATATAAACACCTGTTTGAAACGCCATATGAAAATATTTTAATATCGAACCTGTCCAGATCCAAAAATAATCGGTAACAATATGTTAGTCAATGAGAACCGCAGGGATGCTACCTCTTCCATATTTCACATAAGAACACAAAATTCTGAAAAATAAGAATCCGTAGTTAAAGATATTTTAAAAAAGCCATGTTTTTTTAACATTAGGTTTTAAATCCCTACCTTGTTTTCTGATAACTCCTATATGATCCAACATACACGTCAACCCAGATTTATCGTATAAGTGTGATTTGAAATTCTAGAAAACTCTAATTAGGATCCAATATTTGAAAACTGATGGAGAATAATAATGTCGTCTTAAGAATTCTTCTTGCTCTAAAATTAAAATTGGCTAACCATTTTAGCCAATAGGAGGAAATTTCGGGATATAATCTTTAGCAGCAATTTCCTCCACCCAAATTATATATGGTATTTTCTAAATCACATGTAAAAAAAATACAAGGACCGATTGGGTATCTTGGATAAAATAAATTATGATAGAGGAGAAATGAGGAGACACACATCAGACTACACAATAAGGAATTCAAAATTAACAGTCCCGAATGATTCTTTCAACACACGCCCCAGGCCAAATTTATTCGGAACCCATCAATATTTTTTTTCCCTCCACCTTGTCCTTTCTCGTCAACCACCATCATTTTGAGTCGTCGTCCGAGCTCCGTGGAAAATGGTACACTCCGCCGTGTAAAACAGCCATCTGATATTAATTACTACTCACCGTAACGGGAATATTGGCGTGAGCGTCGATAAATCTCTCCCCAAAAGGCTGTAGCCGCTGATCAGGGAATAGCAGAGCGGTTTGAACTCAGCCCCCCCTCCCCCCACACAATCGGCGCTGTTGTTCTGCTGTGGGAATCTCGTGGCGAGGACGAACGACTGTTGTTAAGGCATCAATCAATCGTTTCCCCTCGTTTTTCCAACTCTCATGTGTCGATCGGGGAGCTGGGATTGTCGGCTCGATGTGGGAAATGCGTAAAGGAATTAAAAAATGCAATTGCAATAATGTGAGATCCTGTTCCACGGTCGCTTTGTCGCCTCCTTCGTCCTCATTAAGGCAAGCATCGATGCAAGGGAGTAACGTGAACTCTAATTATCCTTTTAGAATTAAATTACGACGATCGATTATTTTTATATCCTTAAATTGAGAGTCGAAAAATGCGAGGAGCACTCCTTGAATAGGAAATGAGGTTTGTGTCGGAAAATCCTTTCATGTACTCCAAAGGACTCCAAAGGAAATTTGAATACACTTGACGGAGCGTACGATGCAATCCATGTCAGGATGTTTTTTTTTTTTAATTTCTCTCTGTCTCCTCTGAGAGTTCACAAAGCACCGCCATTAGGATAAGTACCGCCGGTAGAATTAATTTATCATTTTCCATTTGAATGTCTGTTAACGATTTACTTGGCGTTTTAAAATTTTGCAAACATTAGAATTATTCGTTAAATGATGAAGTCATCGGCTCCTGCATTTTTTTATTAATGATGCATAAACAATGAAAGGATCCGTTGGTGTTTTTCCAAGAATTGATCTTAGTCTGTAATCCGGGGATATGTTCTCGGTTTTAAAATTCGCCAGTCGTACAAATCAGTCTCGAGTTATCCAACTTGGCGATGACGGGTTTCCTTGGCGAATTGGTATTCATTTACTTAGTACCCCGAGTTATATAAAAAGAGGATAAAAGAGCCTGGATAGGAATTCCTTTATCTAAATTGAATTAATTTGATTGTTTTATAGAAATAAAATTCAACTCAAAACGGAGTTTGTACGTTAATTATTAAATTGAAGAAAAGTCAAGTCAGTATTTGATTGGTTCATTAGTATTGGGCATCGAATGCTAACTTGAAAATAATATTTACTACATCGAATATTAGGAGCTTTAAATCCTCTCCCTCAAGAGAGTTTTCTTTCAAAGAAATATCCAAACGGACTTCAATATTTATCGCAATTTCACAGTTGCAATACGTGTATATGTAAAAATGTTTCCACATGATTGAATTTTTCATATATATTCATGAACAGAACTTTTACCATTAATTAAGTATTTTAATTTTTTGTTTGGAAAAGTAAGATTATGAGATATATATATATATATATATATATATATATATATATATATATATATATATATAAGCTGATAGGTGCGTAACTTTTTAACTTTTAATTTGTATATTTTTCGGAAATTTCATTGGGGAAAATCTCTCTATCATGAAACAAGAGATTTCTCACTTTATGTATTAGAGTGAGCCTACGTAAAACCGCGTCTAGCATCTCGGATTACTTTAATGGAAATACTAATTATTAAATTGTATTTTGGGCACTTATATGTTTTCTTTTTTTTCATTTACCAGAATATAAGCCCGGGATATAAGGTTAAAACACATTTCCTAGCTCTTTTGGTTCATAGCCCATCTCAAGGCAACATCATTGCTTAATTGCTACCCAAAATATTCAAATCGTCCCCTTTGAGGTCCCCGCTCCAAGTGGGGAAATATAAGACATAAATATCCTTTGATTGCCGGAGACGAATGGAGAGATTTGGGAAATATTATTCATCTGATGTATGGGAATATTGTATTTGATAAATGAAATGTATTTTATAAATTTATTAATATATAAAAAATAAAGGCACTGTTCGTTGCAAATTTTAATGGCCAATTTAACATTCTTAGGCGATAAAGTTCCTAAAATAAACTCATCTACAATACGGAGTCATAATGTAGAACGTGAACAGTCTGTTGGTGATCGAGTTTATTCGGTGGCTAGTGTGCTGGATATCCGCCTCGAGAGCCCAGGATCGAATGTAAACTGTGGCAGGAATTTACAGAAACATCCCAATCCCTGATTGGATGACGTGTGGAGAAAACTTGAGAGATTACCGCAGAGCAACACACGATCCATCGGATGGGACGTTATATTGTGTGAACCCTATTCCCCTTTCCTAAGGAGTAGGCCAATGGGGACTCAGGGTTTTTCATCGCCCATTTTTCCCTCATTCCTTGAAAATCCTACCCGAACCAAACTGCCCACCTATCCAGAATGGTGCAAATTATCTCAGTTACACTCCTTATGAGTATAGTCGCCTCTCCTTAATAACTACGTAGCGCTACTAATGTCATTATGTTTCTAACCTTGAAAAACGGAAATTATCCATCATTTTTGGCCAAAAGTGTCACTTTTTATCGAATTGGATTGGTCGTTTAACCATAATTTCCATCGTAAAGGACCATTGCATTGTCTGTCTCAGCCGTTATTTCCCGTCGAGGGTGGAAGGCGAACGGGGACATGGCCGTGTCGCGTGACGACGGAAAATAAACATTGTGGAATGAAATGAAAAAAAATGTCGTTTTGAATTCTCGCGCGGTCGCCGTAAACACCAAAAAAAAAAAAAACTCGTCACTCCCCAGCAATCACCCGGGCGTTTCCCAATCCAATGAATGAATATTATGTTGGACGGCAGCGCAAGATTGTTAGGAGGGGATGAGAGGGAGGGGAGAGGAGATGGATGGAAGTGGGAGTTAGAGGAAGGACTTGAGGAGAAGGGAAGGGAATATAACCGGAGCGTCAAGATTGATAGTAATGGCGCTCAAGACAGCGTGAACAACGTGTCAGGGCATACCAAGCGGCGGGGTGGCGTGCACCCAGAGTGTGGATGTGTCGGTGGGTTAGTCCCGAGGGGGGTTTGGGGGAATGTGTGGGGGTGTCAGTGAGGGTGGGGAGGGACGTTTGTGTGGTGGAGACGGAGGGGCATGTAAGGGGTTTGGGTTCTAGCCTTATGTGGGTGTGTCAGCCAGCGGAAAGGATTCCAGGTAATGGGATACATAAGAGAAGGCGCGCAGAAAGACGACGACAGCGTCGGGTGAGGAGGGGGGAATAGGGGGAGGAGGGAGAGGGTTGAAAGGAGGAAGGGGTGGTAGAGAGAGGGAAGTGACTAGAGAGCGAAGAAAGATAAGGAGGGTTTGTGTGTGTGTGTGTGTGTGGTGTGTGTGTGTGTGTGGGTGGGTGGTTTGGCGCTTCCTTGACCAAAAAAGCGAGCCCGTCCCTACTAAGGGTTTTTTGAGGCGTTAAGAGAAAATTCTTCCACCGGGGTGACTTTTGACCCCAACCCTGAGCTGTCTGCGTATTTATTGTTAAATTTTATTAAATTTTTCAAGCTGGAGAGGAATTAGTTTCAGCGATCCGTGAGAGACAGCCAATGCATGCTTTTCAGGCAGGGATAAAAAGTAGCATGCATATCGAACGAAAAAAACGCTATGTATTATTAGAACCTGTGTTCATTGTGTGGTGAAGGAATACGTTCTTTGCAAAAATTTTGCCGTTGTTTTATCAGTGCTATTGATTAAGGAAATCAGTATTAGAGAGCAGCCTAATCCATCGCAACGTAGTGGTGGATGCCTTAAATCACCATTGGATCATTTTTCTTCAAACGAAAGAGAAAAGCTGACGCATTTTATAGTATGAGGTTAGTCGTAAACTATACGAATTTAATCATTACTATCCCCTGATGATGATAATATATGAAGGGATGACACTCATTGCGTATCTATTGGGTTGTGATTATCGTGTGGTCTTTATCAAAAAGTGTTAACGGTTTCGAAAGAACGTAATAAACGATCTGTGCATGCCTTCCGTAAGTTTAACAGGAGAAATCAAACTCCTAAGTAACAAGACAAAGGAGTTTATCCTGATTTGGTAAGTAATGGGGGAATCATAAGTAACACAGGAATCACTCGCTATTGTTTTTGATGGAGCTAACTCATTGATCGGTTTCCCCTCATTTTCGTCCCTCACTGACACTCTTCTTTCCCCAAACTACGGATACATCTGATTACGCTACTCTCAAAAGAGCTGTGTTTACAAAAAATATGCTCACACATGTATTTTCTCAGTGATCGAGGCTTGTACTGTGGTGCTATTTCAGTAAATTGGCATTGTCTATGTTTTTAAAATACTCTGCATACATAAAAGTTTATATTTCATTCAAACTATTCAATGCGGCAAACTGTTAGGAACAAAATCATTGTGATGGAGAACAGGGTAATGCAGACTGCTAGACAATTGGTCAAACTTAACCCTTGGTTGCCATATTTCCTCGAATGGAGTAAAAGAACGAAGATGGAAGGAAGCGCCAAGGAGCGAGAGAAAAAGGACATCCTTCTTGTTTTGGCGATTTGAAAAGAATAAGCGGAATAAATTGAAATATTTCGTCTAACCTGGATGTGACGTATTGGCTTTTAGAAACGGGGGGACCGTAAATTTTTCTTCTCCTCGATGCCCTTGAAATAATAAAGGAACATCAATCAGGAAAAAGGGAAAGCCGACGTTTTCCTCCATTCTCTCGGAACAAGGGGTGCCCTGCTGCCGCAAGAGAGGGGGGGGGGGGCGTGGAACAGAAAATTGCTACAAATCGTCATCCACATCTATTTAAAAGTTTCCAGAATAAAAAAAGATAATGAAAAATAAAGTTGGGAGTAATATTTCTCTCTCTCTCTCTCTTTCCCTTTATCTCTTTCAACCCTCCGCGAGCGAGAGGCCATGAGAGTTCCGCGAAATGAAAAGTTTTGAGGGGGAAGTGAACGAAGGGGGCGAGCGGTAAGGAGTGCCTGAAAAGGGTTCAGGAGGGGCGGCAAGCTATGGGGGAGGGGGCGTGTAGAGGGGGGAATTGGAGAAAAATGGAAGGCGGAAAGGAGATGGAGGTGGAGTTGTGGATGCGACGGCCAGGAGGTCGCTTGTCACATAACTCCATCCTTGCGGTGGTGGTCTACGAGGAATGCGTTCCGCCTTTCCTCCTCGCCCCACAACCGTCACCCATAATACCCCCACCTCTCCATCCGCCTCCGCCGAACACTGACTGCACAGTACGCCTTATCCTGCAAGCCCCCACGAAGCCCTTAGGCTGGCTTGAATTGAAGGTACATTTGATAGGTGAGGGTAGTGTTCACCCAATGCTAAGCCCAACGACGTGTGAAATTCAAACATAAAGGTAGGGGGTGCTTGTTCCTTTCCCTCTGCCGCCTGTAGTTTCCCAGGAAGATCTGGTACCCGAAAAATTACACAGCTTGGGGGAAGCCCAGGAGGTTTAAGCGTCCTCTGAGTCACCCGTGGGAATCGCACTACCCCAGTAGCCCATCGCTCTTCCTACTGAACTACCACGTCTCTGAGTAACTAGAGTCATTAGAAAAAAATTGAATTTTCAGGCAGAATTGTTTGGAAGTATTTTATGCTTATGTAATGAATGACCAGATGCGAGACTTGTCTCCAGTTTTCATATGAACAAACACAAACGATTTCAACATAATGAGGGCATCATCTGGGTTGATTCATCCATGCTCTTTTGAGATGGAACCGGTTGCAATTTTTCAGATTAAAACTGGAAGAAATGCCACATCTTCCATTTCTTTGTGATTACTGCCATGCCATGCAATATTTTGGGGAGTTCGTATTGTCGAACGTGACGTTTCCCATTTCTATGGTCACGAATGTTTTCTTGAAGGAAGAAAGATTCTTCATATATATAAATATATATATATATATATATATATATATATATAGTATATATATATATATATATCGGTCTATACACCAAATGAATTTTCCTCCTAACTTCTAGCTGTAGTGTCGTCTATCGACCTAATGTGGCGCTGAACATTTTTTCCCCTCTTGAGTCCAAAGTTAAATTTATGCGATTTGTATTTTTGTTGTTTTTATTGTAGTTAATTCATGGGTGTTATCTTCCCGCTTCCACTGCCTGTCAACCCGGGATGTCCACTAATATTGTTACGTTCTCTGTTCGTTCACGACGATTTTCACGAAACGGATAACTTTTCTACGTAGGTTTAAGTTTTATCTCTGTAGCTCTAAGTCCTTTCTCTCTCTCTCCATTCATATCTTTTCCCTGTCATTCCATCCACGCCGTTCCCCCTATCTTGGGCCGTGTACACCATCCCTCATCCTTATGCTTTTCCCCACGTCCAACCCCCCTCTTGTCCCCCATCCATCTCCTCCACTCCCTCCACAGCGTGGACCTCATCCGACAGGTACGTGTGAGTCCGCTCCCTAGGGGAGTGTTCTCCCATCTCCCAGCCATTCCCCGGGTAAGTCCGCTGGAAATATACCTACTTCAAGTGCAATGGTATTGTGAACATAGTAGACCTGAGTGTTTTTAGTCCGCTGTTAGGATTTCAGAAATATTTGGTGGACTTATGAATCTCTGGCATATTCTCTCTCTCTCACGAACCAAAACTTGGATTCGTTCCCATTAACACCGGGGTATTAATTATCCAGTTGCAATTCAGAAGGAGATTAATTAGGATTGGTAGTGTATATTATTTTCGATACCTTGCATTTTTCTTCCTGCAATTTATTCTTTTTATTTAATAGACCCATCTCTTTAACATTTCTACAGTATGATTTGAATGTACGTACCTGTTATTAAATATAGTTACATGTAAGTACATTCTTTCGTGTGATTAAGGGCTGTCGAGTGCATGAAGAAACTAATATTTGTGTAGAGGTAACGTGATTTAGTTTTGCATGTGCTTCTATTCTATTTTACGGGTGGTGATCCAACACCCCCCGCAATACGCCCTTGCGGCGGCTTGCGGAGTATTGTGTAGATGTTGAGGATGTAGAAGCATTGAAAATAATTGGGATTTAATGAGCCTCTCGCGTTTTGTCGTCAATTTTACCGAGGACTTTATTGTTTATAAGGGTTTAACATAACGCTCTTGCCCGGGGTGGGACTCGAGCCCGCGACCTTCGTGTAAGCTAGTGGGTGTTCTAGCCACCTGACTAACCCAGTCGCCAACGTTGCCATAAATTTAATTCAGCGATAGCAATGAGCGGTGCATTTGCAAGGTTTAGTGCTGTTCGTATGGTTACGAATAACGTGAAAGGGAAACACGGAAGTAGCACTGAAATTGATTTTGATGAAATTGGACAAAAGATCCAATAAAATATGTGACATGAACGGGAATCATAGTTGGTTTGCCATTAATTAACTAGTAAAAAAAATCATTAATTCCACTTGGATAACAAATGGGGGACGAATTAATATGGGAAAGTCTTTCTACTGTCAACAATGGGCCATTAAAATTGATGGTAGGCGTGGTGATTTAGTTGAATCACATATCTTAAGGGATTTATATCTTTCAGGAATCACAGATAGGTTTTGTATTTTTCCTCATAATTTAATCAAAGAACTTGACCGGTTTCGATCTCAAGGACTCTTTATCATTGATAATTTATAACCCATCCCCAAAATCTTTAGATGAAGAGGAAACCGGTCAGGTTCTATTAATAAATATTATGGAATAATTCAAAGTGCTTTTCATTTATTATGTTACGTGATTCCGCAAAGTTACCACGGCCTCCCATCAATTTTAATGACCCATTGTTGAAATCAAAAGGACTGTTTCCTATAAATCAGTTCCTTGTTTGTTATCCAAGCGGAAATAATTGTTCATTTCTTTACCAGTAAGCAATCTCAACCCGAATTGGTTTGTCCCCTAACATGCTACATTTTGCGGTATTTACATTCCACATTTATTATCTACGGTAAGAGTCTTTGAAGAATTTCGAAAGTTAAATAAGAGTAATTAACATTGCATCACGATTTTCAATGCATAGCAGTACTTTTACACTGCCTGAAATTTCGTGGGCACTGAGTGTACGGAAGACCGAGTTTTGCGGCGATGGGGGCACAGGGGTTCATCCGCGACATCGCATCCCCAAGACATCCAGGGGTCCAAAGGGACCGATTGTCTCTAGTTCCGTTAATTTGTCCGCTGTCGTCTGTTCAGCCTTTCGCCTCTATCCTCTTCTGACCCAACCTCGCACCCTGAACCACCCCACCCCCCTCTCACGTGTCCAAACCCCGGCACATTCCTTCTCCCCAGCCACCGTCCCAAAACCACGTCTCCGGTCCATGGATCCATCCTCCTGCCAGCCAGCCCTCATTCTTCCTTCCCCTTGCCACAAGCAAACTCCCCCTCCCCCTCCAACCCCCCGCCCCAGTTTTTTGGGGGCCACACTAATTACTCCCCCATTCCAGGAACGTCCATCGTTCCACAATCTCCTCCTCCCAGCCCCGTCAGCCGCAGACTCAGCCGCCACGCCCCTATTCCCCCTCGAATACCATACTTCCTCCTACGCAAGACGATTTTCCACGCACCATTCCTTCTCCCTCCCTCCAACCATTAATCCTCCTTTTCTCTTCCATAATAGGTTTATCTCCAGGGGTTCCCACTCACGCAACCCTTTTTTTTGACGTAAAAATTCCTGCATTGTTGTACTAATAGGAGCGTCATCTAGACTCTCGTGGTATGAGACATTTGCATTGACTTAATCTTTTCATAGGGCTTCGTACTTGAGCTATGGCTAGAGAAGTCAACTATCAGTTGTTTGAAAGTTATAAATACATCCACACGTTGGAGAATGTATCATCAAAATGTCTTTAAAATGTAATGTCAAAATCACTTGCAATATTTATAATAACACCATCTGTTATAAATATATATATGTATATATGTGTGTATGTATAGAAAATATATATATATATACACACATATGGTTAATACACATATATGGTTAATGGTTAATATATATATATATATATATATATATATATATATATATATATATATATATATATATATATAACCATTAACCATAAACACAGTAATCAACCCGAAGTTCGGTTTGGTATGTGATGGTAGAGTTCACCCAGTGCTAAGCCCGACGGCGTGTGAAATTCACACATCAGGGTAGGGGGGCCAGTTCCTTTCCCTGTGCCGGTTATGGTTTCTCAGGTACATCTGGGTACCCGAAAAATCACAAAGCTTTGGTGGAGATGCAGGTGCCCAGGAGTGCCTTGCCCGGGAATTGAACCCGGGACCCTCCGGTCAGCAGTCCAACGCTCTACCCCCTGGACTACTGCGACCCATATATATATATATATATATATATATATAAATATATATATATATTATATATTTGTTTATTTATTTATTTATTTATGCATATACATGCATACACATATTAAATGAATGAAAAAATTAAATTAATTTGGATACTAGAATTTGAAGAATTGTTCAAGTGGAATAATTATTACACGATGTATACAGTCATGCATGCGAACAGGAGTTTGTTAAGAGCCGACACTCATTCAAGTGCATGCATAAACTAATATTTCTGCATGAATGGCCTGTGTCCTAACACCCTCTGTCTTGACTCCATGCGGCGGCTTGCTGAATATTTTGTTTGGTATCACATGTATCACTCAACCTTGAACTGATTAACTGCAAATCCTGTTTTATTTAAATTGATTATGTTTGAAACCATGCAGCGGTGAAATTAATTAGATGAAGTTACCTACATGTACATCTATATCTACATAATACCCCGCAAGCCGACGCAAGGGCGTGTGGCGGGGGTGTTAGGCCACCAAGCGGTCCCCAAGTTATAACGAAATTTTGAAAAAAATCAATTCGCAGGTTTACGATTTGGAGACTAATTGCCGCACAAAAGGAAGAAGACCACGGAAAATGGAAGTTAGAAGTGGAGGAGGGTTCAAAGAGGCTGTTAAAATTTCTATGAACCACAAAGGGGTATCGGCGGGAGAGCCAAATATTCAACTTGTCGGCGGGACGTTTTATGTTAAATTTGCAGTTCAATCATTGTTTGGGATCCCCTTGGTCGCTGTCGGTTCAATTCCTCGGCTCCGCCTGTGAACGCGAAAACGCATCCACACTCTGCATTAAAACCTTTGCGATGCTTATGGTTTTGTTCTTCAAAGCGCCGTAAAAACGGACGTCCCCTTGGCGCACTGCCATAGCTCTCAACGTTCCCTTAATATCGTACTCCCCCCTTCCCACTTCCCCCCCCCCCCGCCGCCAAATACGAGGCTGCGTGGGGGTCTGGGATTGAGTTGCGGCCCCCGAGGGTCGGGGATGAGAAGTGCGGCATGATGGAAGGGTGGGCGCTCTTTGCTTTACTCCCCTCACTTAATTCACGTCGATGAAGCTTTGTTTACGTTGGCGATTTTATTCCCCCGCACTGGAAAATTCTCGGCAACATCCTAATTACGTTTGTTTACCAATCAGCTGAAATATAAATCAATTTCTTGATGGAGAAACAACAATTAAGTTTCGGCATTTTGTAAATGTCGAAACGCAAAATATGTTTGCGATTGGCCTTCTTTTTTTAAATACATCGGCGAACGGAGGAAACGAAACTATCTCCCAAAAAAACCTCTAACCTTTCAATCCGTGCGTATTCCGACGAAATTCTCACACAAATTCTTAGGGATACACTTCGACTACAGACTGACATGGGCCACGCACGTACAGCATGCCTTACATATTGCTCAGGGCACAAGAGCACTTCTGTCTCCACTCTTGTGCTCCAAATCGCGCCTCACGCACCAAACTAAAATCAGATTGTACCTTTCATATATCCGTCCCAGGATGCTGTACGGTTGCGAAATTTTCGGGAACGCGACAAAAACAGACAGAATACGCTTAGAAACATTCCAGAATAAAATACTTCGCTACCTCACAAACCAGAGTAAACTCGTCCCAATACAAGAGATCAGAAACGCACACAAAATACCTAAAATACACGACTTCATTCGAGCGCAAGCTGAACGTCTCGAGAGGTCCCTTCCACAAAACACGCTTACAAAAAACATATGGGATTACTCCCTACATAGAAAACGCCGTCCGAGCTACAGACTGCCAAAAGAAATTCTATTTCGGTAACATTACCGAATTCTTTCCTATGACTTTCTTTCTTATATATGTTTCAAAAATTAAAAATGTATTTTAACTAGGGTTAATGTTTTATGTTCAAGGCATTGTGTAACTGCCGTTTTGTTTTCATTGTATGATAAAAAAAAAGTTTTCTTTTGAAAAGAAAAGTAAAGAAAAAAAAGGATAAAAAGAAAATTATATATATATCCAATGGAAAAAAAACTATTAAAAAAAAACAGAACAAAAGAGAAAAAAAAATATCTTATATAGACAATAATTAGACCAGAATCTTAAGTTAATTTTAAGTTTTTAGATTAATAAATGTTTTTCCGTCCTGTTGACGAGTTTTTGGGCAAAATGTCTCGGCCCTTAGAATTAAGCTAATTTTAGTTCTTCCTTTAAGTTAAGGCCAATTGCCAACCCACTAGAGGTCTTTCTTTCAATTTCTCCTTCACTAACACTGGAAAGGTACACGTTCGTCATTTACACATTCGATCGCCATTGTTTTCCCTGTGCGAATTGCACATACACTGCCGCTGAAGGGGTGGACGTTGTCGCACCGAAGCAGCGTTAAAACTGAGGGCAAATGCCCAGTCAATAGGGGATCTGGTCTGGTCTGGGAGCAATATCTTTTGGTTGATTGCTTGAGCCTATTTTTATGCACTACATCGTGGCAATTCATGATTTTCATAGTTGAACAAATAAATATTGTCAAAAGTTGGGGGGATCTGTTTTAAAAATGTTCACACGTAAAGTTTATTTTCTGGTCTCAAAATATAGTGTCAAGTTTCAGAGGGATATGTAGAGGGGAGTACGTGACAGGGATTTTGCAGTATTCCCTTACTTTAGATTAGAGAGTTCTGGCCGTCCATTTATCTGAAAAATTGATAAAATATGACTTGCATACATGCTCGTGCATCCTTTGGCATTTATTACCTACAGGCATCCGGTATGCATCGATATAGTATCAAGGGATGCCTGTATGCATCGATATAGTATCAAGGGATGCCTGTTTGCATCGATATAGTATCAAGGGATGAAGTTTCCGGACCCCTTAGGGACACTCCCTCCACAGTATATAGATAGATCAGACAATAAGGGTAGATTTTAATTTATAGTAAAGATAGATACAAATATTCTTTCCCTGGAAAATCAGGAATCATAATAAAAAGAAACTAAAGCCACTGTAGAAATATTAAAGATAATTAATATGCAAGGAAAGCTTTGGGAGACCGTGGAAAACATCCAAAAGCATGTTACAACATTCTTAAGAGACATTCCGGTCGAGGAGTTTCAGGGTGCATTCCAGGAGTAGCAGACACGTCTACACAAGTGTATTAATGCAGGGGGAAAGTATTTTAAAGAATTTTAGGCACTTTTGAGCAATTTTGTACTAGTACGATCAATGCATCTATTTTTCCCATAGAAATAAATACAACCAAGCGCAATACTTTCATAATGAACTATGCATATACGAATTTTCGTGTGTAGATTGGCATGAAATTTTGGGTTTAGCATGCAGTTTTATTATTAATTACTGGTGGGGACCTAGCATCACCGCTACACGCCCTTGCGGCGGCTTGCGGAGTACTATGCAGATGCAGACTCATAACGAGTTCAGAAGGTGCTTTGAGCTCCATTTTACTACTGCAGGCCTTTTGTCCATTGAGCCTCTGATTTAGTGGCACTAATTAACATTTGCTGACTCAAATATATTCATTATTAATCCTTTAATCTCATTTAACTTGCTAAAAGTTGAGAAAAAAATTTTTTACAATGAAATTTAACCGACTAAAATCGTCTGATTCCATGGACTTGAAACTGAAATTTCAAAATTGGCTTCCAGTAATGCCTCTAGAGTGCATTTCAGATATATTTTTATTGCTTATTTTTTAGTTCCTTTCAGAATTCCGTTGGGAGGTCAACTAACTAATTCGATTGCATTTTTTAAAAGCTTTTCAATTTAACCGCTTCGGTTTTCTTGACGTTTTTTTGACGATAGTAGATTCAGCTTATAGCGTGGTTTAGGAGCTGGGATTTGAAATTGTTGAGCTGAAAATCGCTCTCAAATATCATCCTTCCTTTTACTCAAACGAATGCTTTGGCAATAACTGTTAACATCAATATTGGGAAAACATGTTGAGGGAGCTATGGAGCGATCCTATCTCACGCTATTGAGACCTTATTTAGAATACGAATATGCTAAATGTTTGATTGCCGAATTAGATCGTGTGCAGCAGAGAGGAGCTAGGTTTTTCCAAACGCAGTTATGATAAACATGTTAGCTTGTCTAAGCTAATAGATGAACTAGGTTAGGTTCACTCACGGAGTGAAGATTACCGTGAGGTTACATTTAGCGTGAAGTTCAAAAAATATATTAGCCCCGTCTTACTGAAGTAGGAGCGTTCATGAAATCATGATTGGTGAGAACTGAAATGCACAACTGACAGATTTAAAATGTCGTTTTTCCCACGAACGATCAGGGATAAGAATGATTGAAAACGACCGCGGTAGAAAATAAAATTATTCTGATGCATAAAAACCTATTGGTTGTCATTATTTTATCTAACCCTTATTTTAAAAGTCATTCTTCAAACCAGCAGCTCATCTGGCAAAATTTCAGAACTATATTCGACCCTAATAATCTGCTTTATGTTTACATATTTATTGTTAACTAACAAATACGGAACAATTAGCTCTTTTGTTGCACGCCTGGCTTCTTACCACCCCTGCCGCACACCCTAGAAGTGACTTTCTAGGGTATACTCGTAATTTAGATGCAATTGTAGCTTTTTTTTATATGTTTCCAAGAAGCTGCGGGAGATGCCGCAACAGTAACTTTCGACGAAATCATCCGCTAATATGCATTTCAGTGCAACAACTTCAGAGTGTAAAAATCCCGAACAATGCGAATGATTTTTACAATCTAAAACTGTTGAATTTTTTTATATTTCCTGGAATGGAAGCACAGTATGACGAAGAACGTGTGAATGTTCTCTTCTTTAGGATTCCTCAAAACAGGGATGTCGGAGGCACGCGAGATAGGTGAGGATCTTGGTGGAAACTTCCCCGACGAAAGATGTTGAAAGGATGGATGGGGAGAGAAAGAGATAGAGAGTGGAGACGGATGAGGGGCACTTAAGGAAGAGGGGACCCAATATGTGTGTGTGTGGGGGGGGGAGGGGGTTCGGAAACGAGTGCGCCACCTTTTTCGGTGCAAAAGGGCGGCGGCTCCTGATGGATAGTCCCATTGAAAGTCTCGAGTGTTTTGCCGCGCTGGCGCCGGGGGAAGTGAGAAGAGAGGTGGTAGTGGGAAGGGATGGTGGAGAGCGGGAGGGATGAAGGGGCGTGGAGGGTAGATCCGCCCCTTAGAGAGCTGATACAGGAGGATTGGGACGATGCAGAAAGAGGGCTTGCGAGAAAAAGAAAGGAAGAAAAAAAATAAATGCCGCGCGACCCTTCGATTGCTTCGAAACTCACACACACACACACAAGCATACCACGCCCGAGTATCGATTCATTGATTCCTTCAGCTCTCCCTCCTCCTCCGAGATGTAATTTCCGTGGCAGCAGTCATGGTTCAAGTAAATATTTAGCAGGTAAATATTTCAAAACTTCTGAATACAATTGAATTGATCGTGGTAGCGGGAGTGGCATTTCGTAGAACGGGAAAGAATTTGCACGGAGTGGGTGCCTCATGGAGTCATCATTATTTGATTCATCCCGCCTAAAGCTAATGATTTCCGCGAAAAATTAAATAGTATTCCATGAAGGAAAGCGTTTGGCAGGAAGAATCATTCTCTATAATCCGAGAGCTATTATTATCAGCAATATTATGGTTAAGATCTAAACTTTGAGCCGATGCATTTAGACGTGGCGTACGTTTTGAAATATTTTTATCAGATGGTACTAAATACATGTATTTTCTATAAAGACCTTAATCTTTAGCTGTCCGAATTCCACTTTTATGCTGCACATTAAACATCTCAGGTCTTAATTAAAAAATATTTTCGTTAAGTTACTACACAGATATATTGTATTAAATTAAAGGCGAAAGGGTAGAAAATTATACTGTTTATTAATACTCCTTTTACGAAGTACTATTCTTGAGAACATCCTCCTTCATGTACCATACTTTTTCATTCCTGGAGAGTTTATGAAATAATAGCAAATAGGAATGGTAGACAGCCCCAACATTACGCAGTTAAATATAAATTACACTTTTTGTTTCACGGCGCTGGACTTGACCACTGATGTAAAGCCTTTGTGAATTAGCGACCAACAAAAATATTTTATGAGCATACAGAACGGAATTGCTAGGTTGGAGTAAATAAATAAAATACTTCGTGCATTTGAATTGCATTAATTTACATAAATTATGAAACTAAAAAAGAGACATTTATAATCTGAAAGCAATTAATTTTTTATTACTTAGTTGAAAAAAAATGATTTGAAATTAAATGCTGTTTGAATAAAAAAAACAATATCATCAGTCGCGGGTCGCATAAAATGCACATAGTTTCGGGCCGCATGTAATCCTCAGGCATTAAGGTTATGCACTACTGGACTAGGAATTCGTCTTTAGAATTGACTGCGCGTGCTCATAGGATTCCCAACGAACAGATGACGTGCTTGGAAAAATATTTGTAGAGAGCTCTGGAAATCGAATCGGCGTCACTCCGACCGGGTGGAGCGACTTAACCGCACCGATTCTACTCGAAGGCCACTTTGCGGGCCGCGGGAAAATATTTAGATGACATTTTAGAGACCCACAATTACTATCATATATCGAATATCATACCGTAATTAACAAGGATGGATTCCGTCTCCAATATTAGTGATATCACCTCCGTGTTCCTACTTTACTTCTTGATCACTGAAAATTTCAAGCCTTAATTATCAGACTTTGTAGATTCACTGAGCAGAAAATTGTAATTAAACCTTCAAATCCCGAAGAGACTGATCCTCCTTCAATATAGATAAAGACTTTGAGATACCAAGGGATCATGGAGAAATTTTGACGCACGGAAATTTATTTTGAAATCATTGCCACCGTGTCCCCACCCTACTTCTTGAACGCCGAAAATTCAAATATAAATGAGCTTTGGAAATTAGTTAAAGAGAAAGTTGTAATTAAACTTTGAATTCCGAAAGGGAAAGTATCCTTCGAAGCACTGCATCATGTTCAGATGAAATCGGGGATACATTTCATGCTAACGATTTTTTTTTCATTGCAATAAAGGATCAAATAAGTCAATTTTCACGCTGATTTTAATCCATTTAACATGGCTTCAATGTAGTATGTCGATATCAAGAATGGTACATAAATTACTATCACCTTCATATTTATTTTATTTATTTATTTAAGTACCCTGCAAGCCACCTTCACCGCATTTAGTCAGTGCTCTTCTAATAAATTCTAATTTTTTGTTAGATTGCGTTAATACGTATTCCCCGTATGTGTTTCACCCAGGAGAGATCGTGAGTGAGGGTAACGCCTAAATATTTAATTGAGTCTACACGTTCCATCCCGGAGTTCCCGATGCAGTAGGTGTTAGGGAGGTAATTGCTTTTTCCAAAAATTCATCACTACGCACTTATAATTTTAATGCTTATTGCTAAGTGCCGCACCGGCGTCCTAGAGCATTAAAGTCATCCTATAACGCTGCTGATTCCTCAGGATTACGTATATCACGGTAAACCACTGCATCTTCGGCAATTAACGTGTCTTACTACTGACTACGGATATGATTTCGTAAACGTAAAACAAGAATAAAGAGGTCTGATAACATTTCCCTGGGGAACACCTGAAATAACTTCTACTGCATTTGAGCCAACTCCATCTATGACTACTCTATGTACCCGTCCAATCAAGACATGTTTTATCCAACCCCGGATATTTTTATCCATGCTAAATTCTTCTACCTTTATGAGTAGTTTACTAAGAGGTACTTAGGGCAAGACGTTCGTTGGGAGACAGGTTATTTTTAGATTTGAGATATCCTCTGAAGGATTTATTAGAGACTTCTTGGAGATTTTGGCGCATGAAAATTTCATTAAATTCATTTTTGGAGGAGTGATGAATTTTTCACGAAGTTCGAGCAAATGCTAATCGTCCCGTTCGTATTTAAGATGCAGTAATCACCCAAAGACAAAATTACTTGTGATTTGAATCCCATCAGTAACCTTACCTCACTCACTCATTCCATGAACTACCACACCACACTCACCACCAAATGCAGTCTCCGGTATTAGTTTACTTTTGCGGACGTCGTTATTAAGAGATGGTGTCCATATAATGGATGTAGCATAGTAATTAACCAATGCAAAGACATTGTTTTGTTTCTTCTAGGTATTTGGAAAACAATACCGTTGATTCAACATCCCGCTTTCATCAAAGTTGCAAAATGTAGTGGAATCGATTGATGATCCATTTAAAATTTGTTTTCTTTGAAGGGAACTTCAAGATCGTGCAGAAATAATGTGCTGTCCGCGTTGAATTTTATCCGAGAGTTTTTAAGTCGAGAAGTGCGGGAAAATAACACTTTTCGCTCTCGCAACGCTTCCACCACTCTTGGAGTACTAAATCAATCAATTCTTCTCCCATTAATTATTCCCTCCACCCTACCAACTGCACTCCCCGCCTCCTTCACTCCTCACTCTCCCTCCCTCCCTCCCGCTTCTCTCGTCAATCGCCTTTCTTCCAATATTCTCCCTCCCAACCCACCCCTCTCCAATTCCCCCTCCGCCCCTCGAATTTCCACGTCCTCCGCAGTGCACTCAGAACGGCGAAATTAGATTACACGATCCGACCATGATTAATTAATATCCACCATAGGGTGGTGGGGGGGGGGGGGGTGAGTGGGGAGGAGATAGAGAGGAACCTCTCTCCAGCTCTTTCCAACTTTTCATCTCACACACAAGGTTCCGAGGGGAGTCTTCGATTCCCCGCCGCGGTGGCATTAATGGCCTTAGAACGGCCGCCATTCTCTTTAAGACCCATTAATTACAATGAAAACCTCGTCGTCGAACGGCCGATCCCTGCGGAACCTTCATGGGAGGTTGACGCTAGTAAATCTGTGTGGTGCCGCGGAGGTGGTGCTGGCGCCACATGTGGGCTGAAACGGGGGAATATGTGGGCAAGCTAACAAAAAATTAGGATTTATCAGAAGAGTACTGGGTAAATGTGATGAAAAGGTCAAAGATAAATGTTACCTGTCGCTGGTTAAGCATCAATCAGAAAATGCTGCAATTATATGGGTTCCTCACGAAGTCGGATTGATTGCAGAATTGGATCGCGTGTAGAGTAGAGGAGCTAGATTTGTAAAACGTTGGTATGATGAACTTAGTAGCATATCCAAAATATTAGATGAGCTAGGCTAGGAATCACTCACGGAGCGAAGGTTAAATTACGGATCAATTGTTTGTGAAAATTAGAAAGAGGTCTCTTTATCAGTAATTTTGAAAATTAATTATTACCCCCACCTTACTACGGTAGGAAATATCATGTGAATATAATTAGAGAGAATAAGCGTAGAACAGATATATTAAAGATGTTATTTTTCCACGAACACTAAGGGATTAGAATAGCATTGATTGACCGCGGTAGGATCATTTTCGGGTAAAATAATTCTGGTGTGTATTCACCCCCTGCCACACACCCTAGCGGTGGATTGCAGAGTATATAAATAAAAAAATAAATAAAAACATTGTTGAAATCCTTCAAGTATCTTAGGGATGATTTCAGGCAGAACCTTTCCCTCGCCTTTCAGAGCCAATATTCAGTTTGATTACTGCATGTTTTTATCTAAACCGAAAGTGTTGCTGTTCCCATTTTCGTGGATATATTTTTAAATTTCTTTCATAATAAATCACAAGAAAATCAATTTCGTCATATTAAATTCTTGACCGGTCTTTCTGTTTTGTGGTGTAATAGCGTGTGTGAAAGGAAATATGAGCAAGCATCTTATTTCCTTGAATTTCTGTAAACAAGAACTTACCCGAGGTGAGAATGACCAAGCACTTTTTGTAAATTATTATGCCACTCTTCCATTATCTTGAGGGATGACTAATATGCTTGATATATATTCAATTAATCTTTGTTATACACAAGGTTCCTTCCTAAGAATATGACGATTGACTTTGAAAGTACAGATTTTACTTAGCGTGCAAAAACCTACATTTTAATGGATGGATTGCCTTTGTTTGATTGATTCTCTATATTTTGTAATAACTGTTCTTTGGTCCATAACAATACGAAAGCCACGCATATTTAAATCTTGGTGTGAAGTTCATAATGGTCTAGTATATATATCCCACAATCATAAACACACTTCCGGTTTTTAGTCACGTACGTATATCGAGCATTTGCAGCATGGCAGTTTATTAGATAAAGCATTTGTGTTCTGTTTGAAGGTCCCGGGTTCGATTATAAGTGATGCTCCCTCAGTTTTACCCAAATGCGTAATTTTACGAGTACCATATTCTCCTGTAAAAATGCAGGTGGTATTCCGAATAGAGAAATAGCCCCCTCGATTGATATTCTGTTATGGTGTGCAAATGCAATAGATGAGAGAACGTTAGGCAAGCGAGAAGTGGGTGGGAATGTCGGACGGAATGAAGGGAGGAAGGAAGCATACAGAATTGAAGGATTTATTGGAATGTTGGGAGTGGTGTTTTTTCGTTAGGGTAGGCTAAGAAATGCATCTTTGAACAGTCTGTGTCAATTCGAAGCCCAACTCAAACATAGACTACTTAATAATAATATAGGTGGGTGATTTTTTCACAATGTAAAAGATGACTGCTTCCATGGAAACGATGGTTCGTGCACCTTCTATCTGGATTTAGCCTTCAACCACTATTAGCGCTAATTGGTTCAGAGCCTACCGAGTGTGGGGGTGGGGGGATGAATGGACTAGAGTCGGACAGTTTCAAAGTTATCGGAGGTCGACACCAATTGGTCACTGGTTTAGGGCCTCATTGGAAGTGTTCAAATTAAGGACGACTAACTATTAGGGTCGTTGACAGATGCCTGCGAATCACTCGAAAAATATTCCTTGGATTATTAGGAAGGCACTCGCTAGAGAATAGCTAAGGAGAAGTAAAGAACTCGACACGATGCGCTGAAATTGAAAATCAGTTGATAGAGTAACACGAGTACAAAGATATGGATTCGATCAAAATGTTAAAAGGACGGAAATCGAATGCCATTATCAGGACGGATTGGTATGGTCCGACAAACGCCTAAATAGCATCATTCATCAGAGATCAATCATAAAACTAAAACTTTACAAGCATGTGATATGAACTAAAATTCACGAAGTAAAATTTACATTCATTAAATTCCTGAATTTATTAAATAACGAAAATCACAGTCAAATTAACGGACTTTTTTTAAATCAACGACTAAATCGAGTTCCGACCACTACAACATAAAAGGATGAAATTCCCACGAAAGAGGGATTCAGTGATTTTGAAGTACACCGCGAAGGGAAGCACCCGCAAAACATTAAAGTCCGCTCTCCAATGAAGGTAATCAAAATAGTCGTAGAGTCGTACGTGTATTTTCACGTTCACAAAGGCAAATTTTTCTCTCGCGAGAAACCGAGGGATTACTTTGTTTCAACGGCACTAACCGCAATGATCGCATTACGGGTTCCCTTTAACAAAACAACATTTTTTTTATTTGACGTTACATTTAATGCGGCGTTAGATTGAAAACCATTGCTTCCCCAAAAAAAGAGCAAACGGTTGGATTCCTGTAATTACCATTATTTTTTTAGGTCCCTCAATCCCTCTCACTCGTGCTCCCATTCGCTTTTGCACCTTCCTTCCTGACTTCCAAGCCCTCATTTTTTTATATGTATTTCCGCCCGAGAACAAAGCGATCCGTCGGCGCACACTCAAAATCATCCGCAAAAAGGGCCACGTTCCCCAAAATCCGTGCGGTGTCTAGTCGACGCTGAAGCCATCATCTCCCGAACTTTCCTTTGCCTTCAGTATTGCAATCGGCTCCTCGGCAGACAGCGAGAGAACCACACGAGTGTCGAACATGGCCACAAAATGACTATTTTCCACAAAATGAAATCGTCGGAGAGGAAAAACTTTTTAGGGTGGACCACCTGCCTTTTGTGTCCGCCCACTTCCCCATTTCCCCCTCCTCCTCCCCCGCACCGTCGTCGGAAAGCACTCAAGAAAGACCCTCCACCTCCCACGCGGGGGTTGGAGGTGGTGATTGTTGCGACAAGGAGGCAGGCCACTGGGGAGGAAGCACCACAAGTGAATGTGGGGTGAGGGTAAAGAAGAAGACGGGGAGGGAGGAGTGAATCGAAGTAGAGTGTCGGAGGGACAAGGAGACTGAAGTAGAGCCCATGGTGTTCTTAGGGCTTCCCTCAAGACGGAGACAAACCGACAACCCCCCCTTCCCCCGCCTGTTCCTCCCGCACTCCCCACTCGACTCCCGCCCCCCCCCCAAAACTTCTTCTTTAATTGGTCCCTTGTACGATTGGTAAATGAAGTCCCACCCGCGTGGTTTTTTAAAGGCGCTCACGACATCCCCCTTGCGCAAAAACCCATTATCTCCCGCCTACACTCCCGTTCGTTCCCTTTCATCCCCCGGAGCACATCCTCCCTTTTCCCTTTCCCTCCACCACCCTCCCATCGCACTCAACCCTGGCAGCCCTCGATCCTCCCCTCACCCCCGCCCCCCTTCACTTCAACACAATTAGCAACGCCGGGAGGAGATATCCTAGCTGTCCAGCCGGATTGACGGTGTCTCGAGATGGAAAAAATTGTTAAAAGGCACCAGAGTGCCTCTCTCCGCCCCTTCCTCCTCTCGCACGTCTTCACGAAACAAAAAATCGAAGGAGTCACACATTGGTGGAGTGTAGCGTGCAGCGGCGCGTTGAATATTAAATTGTAGACTGTCGATTGCGGTCGACACGTTCTGTATCCAAGCGGTCACGTAAGTCGGTTTATCTGGAAACATTTTATGTGCTTTGAAAAAAAGATAGTGAGTCGAAACATTGAGCCGGTTAAGTAATTTGTAAAAGTCAAGTATAATTACATGATTATGTTTAGACATTTATCTGGAAGTATGTGTAGTTAGGTTGCTACGAAATGGAATTTTCATGAGAGCGGTGACGAATCCATGATCATCCCCGTTTGCGGAGCATTTTTGGTTTTAATCGAACTAAAATTTACGGATTTTTTGCCTGAAATTACTTTAGAACAACAGCTATTCCCCACGAGTAAAATTATCTACTGGAGTCTATCCATCTTGCCTATTACTAAATTAACGTGATTGTTTTAAAATTTGGCAAGATTTCAAACATACTCGTCCTCCAGTATTTAAAATTTGCTATTGGATGAGATCCATTTCAACGAATTTTAACCGCTAGTTATTTTTTTCCTTCGTATGCCGAAGTCGTGTTTGAATGCAATATACATACTTCATTACCCCCTTGGGTGCCGTGTATCTTATTAGAATTCCGTCTTTACCAAATAGTTCCTATATGTATTCTTTCCATTCTTTTTGAGTCTCTCCTTGATCAATTTTTAAATTTCTCGCCTGATCTGTAATTGTGAGTCCGGATTTTCCCTTCTTTTTTTCGGATAGATATTTTGCTTTTCTCTGCTGCGCACTAATTTTAGCCTTCGTTAGCAAACTTTCGATATCCTCGCTCTGCGTCCTTCACCATGCTTCTTTCGCACTGTTTGTTTCCCACCTCAGCTAATTATGTACCTCAATATTTCAATACCCTGCAAGCCGCTGCAAGGGTGTCTGGCAGGGAGTGAATACACACAGACTAATGTTTACCCAAATATGACCCTACCGCGATCGGACAATGTTATTCTGATCCCTTGTCGTTCGTGAAAAAAATGAAATGTTAAATCTATCAGCTCTACACTTAATCTCTCTAATTTTAATGACATGATCTCTCCTACCGTAGTAAAATAGGGATATAAATACTTTTTCAACATCACTGCTAAAGGGACATGCTTCCAATTTATGCAAGAGATTTCATCTGTAATTTAACCTTCATGTGCTTTCTTCAACCTTATTCTGTGTTTTACATTCTAACATTTCCTGCTATCATCTTTCTTCTTAATCACATCGTCAGTAATCCATGGTTTCCTCGTCCTTTTCTTATTGACTGTTTCTATTGTTTCGTTCACGGCGTTTTTAACATCTCATACTTCCCATGTTCTCATTTTTCTTCTACCCTATCCGTCTTTCTGCGATCACTTTTCATTTGTTCGCTCTGGGAATTCGTTGCAACACATCGGCAGAAGCGAAGATGAGCACAACCACAATGACCATACGTTTAATATTGAAATGGAACTGCTATTATGCAATAGTTGTTGAGATTTTCTGAGACCTGTTATAATTGTTATAACAGTACAAACACGTATAAGGAAAGGTTAACTTTTTCTGTTGACAAATGTAAGCGTTCTCTATGTTAAGCTACAATACTTAAAACAGGAATAAAGACCTAAAACCTTCACCGATGCAGCACATTCATGTTACAAGGGCCCATAGAAAAAATACAACAATATAATTACAATGGCGAGCTCTGTACCAGAAAAATGACTTAAATACCGTGTCACAAATACATATGTCAAAAATAAATCCAATTTACTGCAAACAAAGCGCTACACCATTATGAATTGATTAAAAAAATAAAGAAATAGTATGCGATTTTCACAAATTATCTCATTTCTGCAAAATAATTCAAGCTCCGTGGTTGAATGAACACACAGCGAAAGAATTGGAAGCAGAGCAGCTGCGATATCAAATAAAATGATTTTCATAAATTTTTACATCTTTACTGCAATGCATGGCAAAGCTACACAATCAAACAATATAGAGTCATTTTAATGCATTTGATTAATAAAATTCATGCCGTACACCCTAAAAATGGCTTGCACGTGACCATGTTGCGAACCATGCGATTTTCAAAAGATCACGCTAACTGAATGAAACGTAAAACGTTGGGTGAATTTTCATGAAGTACAAAAGAAATTGAGTTTTTGGAAGAAATTCAAGATCTGGCCCGTGTAAATAAAACCCTTTGCGATAACTCTTGTTTGGACTTCATCTCAGAATAACAGTACCGGACAATAACTGATGTTTTGATCATTGATTTACACGTTCGCGCCTCTGGCATCAACAGACAAAAGGTAAAGACTAAGCACAAATAGGATGCGATCCGGTGAGAGACACGTGGATGAGGTCAGTTTACAGAATCGAGGAAGACAGCGAGATGCGTGATCTACATAGTAACGGGAAACGGATCCGCAAAATCGGTCAGGGAGAAGCGTTGGTAATGATTGTTGGCTCTTCCGGCTGCATATGGGGGGGGGGGGATCTGCTTTTGTAACCAGGAGAACGTGGCGAAAGGAAGTTGGTGACCGACTCAATGCACCCCAGTTAACACATCCCATCACATACTACCCACAGAGGGAGAGAGAGAGGGAGCATATATAAATCAAAGGAATAGAAATTGGTGAACGAGCGTACCTTGCCTAAGGTCCGGCGCGTATGCCACTGCCATCGTGTTCAAGAAAACGTCACTCATTCACTTCGAGACTGTTACCGAGAGATAGTTGTTGGGAAACTTAAAGGGAAGCAGCAACATATTAATACATGACTTTTCGACGCAATACCCAAAAAAAACCAAATGATTAATTCGTTACCACCCCTCACGATGTTTTTTATTCGTGTAAACATCTGCGTACAGTGATGTGTTTTTTACTGTGCAATTACAAGTTTTTCATTCATTGTTAGCTTTTTAAATTCCGAGCACGGGGTCATGGTTTACCGCTTTGATCAATGTTTAATATTAATAACGATTACAATTTCAGGTCGGAGTAAATGTTTTTTTTAACTTTTACATGATATGGAGCAATAAATAAATAAATAAAAAATCCACTATGCATTTTAAAAAAATGATGACCTTTGGTGTTTTGGACACTTTGTGGTGTTTTCGTCATCGCTGTCATTTTTGCGTACTAATGTTTCTCATATAAACTTCTGAATATTTATCACTCATTTTTTTTAAAGATTCGATCCTGTTGATTTCGTAATGCATATAATAAATATCATTTTCAATGGATTTATTCTATGCGCTCGCTACTTGCAAGTGAGTGAGGAATTCGCTGGAAGTAAGATTTTAGTGCCAAAGCTACCTCATTAAAGACTATTTATTACCATCATCAATACTCGTATTATTACGACAACTTTCCAACAGCCTTCTTGCATTCCAAAAAAGTTTTCCTCTCCTCAGCATGTGTAATAGTCTTATTTCTATACTGTCTTCAGCATCCCAATCTCTCTCTGTCTGAATATCTCTTTCCGTCCACTTCTGCCTTCCTCGAATCTCACCAAGCTGCCTTTCTCTCTTCTGCTTTTTTTCCACAATGTGTAAAAGTTTGCCTTTAGTGTTCCCATCTGTCAAGCTAATTTTGCCCTTTCTTCTCCAAACTCACGTCTCAAGAGCCTCTAAAGTACACTCATCCAATTGCCTCAAAGGTTGGTTTCCAAACCATTCATTCATCGCTAAGATCTTTATTTGACTTTTTTTGTGAATTTTCTACAGTTTAAATTAGTTGAGGTAGATGGTTTTGAAGCTTAACAGTGTACACCGTATGACACTATATTTTTCAAATTATATCTCTCAAAATAAACGATATCGAGTGTCACTTGGTGGAATTGCTTCATGGGAAATAAGAAAAACTTTTACTTTATTTTCCTCGCTACTCACTCACATGCCCACCCCAATAGTATTTTAAAATTACACTTTTTAAGTTTTCAACAGTTTTGCATTCATTTTAACTTCCTACGATTCCATCCAACATGAGATGGAATTTCCTAAAATATTTTGTTGACGCGAATGGAAATAGCTTGTATAAACGTTACTCAAGGCCAGAGTGAACAGTCAAAGGGAACAGCAAAATGACTGAATTTTCTGAAAATATACCTTAGGCATTTTATTCTTCCTTCTTTTAGGCCAGCCACTCCACACGAGCATTGGATAATCGGTGTGTCTAATCAACAATTCTCTATCTTCGGTTCCTTGGTGGTGATTAGAAGAGAGCTGTTTCTCCTAAGTAAACCGAAATTGAATGAAATACAGTTTCTTCTAGTTTTAGCTATTGCAGCAGTAACAAAATTTTTAGTATATCCGATAAACAGAAACTCCAGAATGTCATATTCATTTCAACTACACAAATTTATGGAATCCAACGCAATAGAGTGTAGTAGAGGGTGTTAGGGAACCAGCCATAAAAGCAAAAATAGTAGCTATTACATTAATTTGATTACATTTTAACACGTATGCTATAGTACTAGAGGACATGCACGAAGAATAACACATGATGGATGTAGATGAATAAAGGAAATTGATCGCCGAACAAAAAACAATTAAAGTATAATGTTTCCCTCGCAAAAATTCGTTTACATCAATGTAAGATACGTCGTGTGCAACAATTCTAACTTCCCAACAGTAAAGACGTAAAGAATATCATTGAATTTCACTCTTGACTTATGGCGACATTTCATTCCATGCCATACGCTTAGCGTTTTGCAGGGTGTAAGATCGAGAATGATAAGGGTTGGAATTAAATATCGAAAAGTATAAAGAATTTTAGCTTCACATTAAAATTCAAAATAAAAAGGACAAATCATAAAAGAATAGAAAATTGGCTAAGAATTTTATAACAGGTCAAATAGTTGGTAACACTGACATCAAACCTTTCAATCAGCCATTAAAGAAGATAGGTGTCATTAGACGGGCTGTGTGAAAATATAATGGGAAAAGTAAGAAAGAAATGTTGCTTCACTTTTATTTGGTCACAATTAGAATACGCCGCAAGTACCTGGGAACAATTGGAGAAAACTTTCACTAAATATTTTGGTAATGTTCAGAGAAAGTGCGATAGGGTAGTTCAAAATTGCTACGAAGTGAGTGTCAAGGGTACGCTGGAGGATTTAGGCTGGTAGTCCGTTGGCTCGGGAAGAATGGCGGCAAGTCATTGACTTTAAGAATGATACAGGGTCCTCGGGTTTTATTGCAACACAGAAAGAATAATTAAGGCACCGAATTTATAGTATATGGGTTTCGGCCACCGGGCTAAAGTAAGCGGTATAGGCCCCGTCATCTACAGATTCAAGTACTCGTTCTACCATCACAAGGAACGCAGGAAATGCCGCGAGAGTAACTTTCAACGGAGTCATCCTCTAATGCGCATGACAATGCCATAATTTCAAATTGAAAAAAATCATTCGCCTTGACCGGGATTTTAACCTGGATCCCTCGATGTCCGGGCGATTGCTTTAGCCAGTTAAACCGCCGAGGCATCCTCTTGCACTCCAAAATTTTCGGTGTAACCTAATGATACGAGACGACGGGGTACAATAAGAAACAAGAAGGAACAACAAGTTTGGCTTTATCCTCATGGACTTTGCCGCAACGCGCACGATTACGAATACCTTTGACACTGTGTATACGATATTTCGCCGGAACATCTTGTTCCTTTAAAGCCCCCAGAATTTCAGAGTGTAGGAGGATAATGCATAGCTTACATGGCTAGAGCACTCGGCTGGACATGGAGGGATTCGGGTTCGAATCACCGGCCAAGGTGATTGATTTTTACGCTTTGAAATTGTTGCATGTTGTCCTCTTAACTTTTGGAATGCGGATTTTACCCCATTATTCGCTTTATGAATCCGAGTTTCTGCCTGATGCTACTCTGCGTTTGTTCCGAATGTACTTCCTCCATTTAGGTTCATGCGTGTGTGCGTGTCTCCAATGTGTTAGTTTCTCCTGTAATATGATATCCTTACTCTCATGACTTAGTTGATTGAATTAAGAGTCGTTTCTCTTAAACAAGCCCTTTATTAATTTGATTTTAGCTTTTTCCATTTGTATACGTGGATAGAATAGTAACATTTTTTTAGCTCCTAAATGAAAACAAACTCCAGGATGGCGAGTTCCAAGAACGGCAAATTTGTAAATTTGCAGGCACTATAGTTATAAGTGACTTACGGCGAAATTTTGTCCGGAAATACGAGCAGCGAAATCATTTCAGCAAAACATCTGTGTTAGAAAACACGCAAAACGTTTCAAAATGTATCTGAATTATTTCTAGTGCATTCCCGCACAGGTTAGTAAGATCCTTTTTACGTAAATATTTTTTTGGGTCCCGAATCCTGATGTTTTACTCACTTGGTCCACTATTTTTATGTCTTACCCTCCGAGTTTATGGTGTGTAAGGTTGGACGGATTTCTTTTCTCAGAAATTCGTTTATGCACGCACGTGTGAGAGGCGATACGATAATGATCGCCTCCCCGGGGCGTGCGTGTGTGGTGTGTCTTGGATTGATGAAGGCTTATAGTGCGCCGCCCCTTTCATTCGGGTGCGCCGTGACGAAATTCTTCGCACGCCTGCGGAGGGAGTCACGCGGTGCCAAAGATGTTTCGGAGTCACGGCGGGACGGGCGGTGACGCTCGACTTGACAACGCCTCTCTCTCTCTCTATGCGCTCACGGCGAGATGACTCCCAATGCAGACGAGAGCGGCGGCGGGACCATGGCACTTCCGTTTTACGACCCACGGACGTGCATTTTGTACGTGACTTCTTGGGAGCGATGGAGGAATGAAAATCGCCTCTTGAGACCTTGGCCAGGGTCGTTTATGGGAAGGAATATTGCACATAAGACCGACCGGTATGCTATTTGCCTTGTCATCAGTGAATATGAATGTACGTAACCCATTAGCTTCGAAGCAAAGAATTTAACGCATTCGTACATTCCGGTGATATAAATCTGGCTTTCTCACTCGAGGACACAACTTATAAAAGTCACTGAAATTTTCCAATATACTTTTTATTTTGTAGCACTATATTTTCAGAAATACGAGTGTGGCTCTTTGCGAGAAATAATGTGTTTTCCGATTTTTACGGCTTGCATTTGGGTAAAAATCATTTAATGTAATATCAATCCCTTTGAATTAAGTGATGTTGAAAACAATATTTCCCGTTGTCTTGATTGAAATTTACTTCAGCGATATTTTTCCCACGAAATATAAGTGAAACATCTGAATATTCGTGAGAACTCTGATCTCGGCGATCTGAATCATGGTGATGGATTAATGTAGGCATCTTGATCTTGTAGATACATCATTCCCATCTCTCTGGGACGCAAATAGGGTTGAATTGGGAATTTTCCACGTGAAATTATGATGGATATCAGCGGTATTTGAATTTGATGCGCATAAATAATGATTTGAAATGTTTTCAATTCCAAAAGCTTAATAGGCACGACACGAAAACTCACTCCAAAGTTCCAAGTTGGTGGGTTCTGACCATATTTTGCACCACCCTGCTCACTATCTGTCTTATCTTGAGTATGTTTTCATAATACAAGCATTGGAGAGAATATTCATGTCATATTTTCATCTCTTAAATCGCATAACATTCATGGGATATCATATTCACTCAATTACCCAGAAGTAAGGATTCATTCATAGTATCCACCGCCGCATATCTCCAAGGTGGATTGTAGGCTAAGTAAAATATACGTAGTACGTGTGTGGATGGAATCTCGTAACTGCAGTGGCGCGAGTTGGTTGAGATATCAAAAACTAATTGAAATTTCCCACTGCTCTTTCACGAATTCTTAGCGAAGGACATGGGTTTGTTTATCGATGGGTTTGGTTTGGGGCAATTAGGATTGCCAGATTAAAATTTAGTTTTTGAGGATAAAAATTACGCTATATGGTTTTCACCTTTGGCTCTAGGACAATCGTACCATAAAATATAGAGAAATATTAATTGCGATATGAATATTTTGTATATTAGCTCATCTTTAAAGGCATAGATTCTCATTCGCACCTGTTTCTTTCAATTTGTATGAGTAGGAATTGATAGAGGAGGCAAGAGGAAAGTAGGTGGGTAATTCATAAATTCAGATTTGCGGATGATCAAGCTTCAGAGAACAAAACACTCAAGAGGCTATAATTACTGCTGTGTTAGAAAATGAAAATGATAAGTATGAGACAATGGTCAACGTAAGCAAAACAAGGTGTCCACATTCTGCAAGGAAGAGGAAGATTAATTTAAACGTTGAATTTGTAGGGCTAAAACTAGAGCAGGTGGAAGAGTTTACCTATTTTATGTGTTTGAGACCAAGATGGTCAAATTTATAGGGACTCAAGAAGTAAAATTGCTTTAAGAGAAGAATTCTTCTCAATGATGAGATTGATGGCAGAGATGCTGATTATGTATGTCAAGAAAAGTTCCGTTCAAACTTTAATAGAGAGCGTGGTTTTGTACTTCGCGAAAAAAATGATGATATACGTGGTTTGGAAGCTTTTGAGATGTAGAATGTGGGTTTGGAAAATGAGGGAAAAAGAGAAATGGATGGAAAAGAAAAAAATAAGGAAATTGTGGGGTGGGAGAGAGCATTTTTGGAAGAAATACGAAGGAAACAGGAAAAATGAATGCACAGCATATAAATAAAAGCTGAATTGTTGAAGACTGCGGTAATTGGGGGAGCGTTAGGCAGGTGAGGAATGGATAGGAAAAGAAGGGTTTACCATATTGTCGGGTGTCAGGTTGTGCCTTATTAGGCAAAGCTAAAAATGTAGGGACAATATATCTGTGTCCATCGAAAACCTAAATCCAAAGCTAGGCTAACAAACAACAGTTTCCACAAATTATACCTCAGGAAAATAGTAATATTTATTTTTATTACCGAGTGTCAAAGCTTGGCCGAAGTTACTAAATGCATATGACGGTTACACGCTTAAATGTTTTCGTCACTATTGATGTATTGGGCACATCTGGCCATCGTAATTACAGAGAAGGCGTAATTCAACATTTATTACTCTGAGAAAAAAATACATGTCCGAAACACTGAAAATATGTATTATTTGTGCCCAATTTCAGATATTTGAATGGTGATATTTTATGGAAATACCATCTATTTGACCAAATAAATGACACTCATCCATTAGTTAAAAAGTTATTATCGACCAGTTTTTAATGTACTACATCATTTTCAGATGAATGTTGTAATACATCGAAACCTATTCGGGGATGCATTTTAAACTAGTGGAATATTTCAACTATTTGGCCATTAATGCATAGTTAATGTATATGATCTACAGATATCTGATCACATCAATGAAATCTCTTGGTTAAAACTTATTGACAGAAGTCGAATTCATACACCCTCTTTACTTTATCAAATTCTGAACACAAACACTCCTCAATACTTGTTGGAATATTTCAAAACGCAAGACCATGTTCATAAAACAATTACACGAGGGAATAAAAATCTGGTCATACCGCAGCATCAAACGGTCATATACAATAAATCATTTACTGTTACTGCTTAGCGCGAGTGGAACAAACTCAGTCCAGCCTTGAGGGAAGCTCCTTCAATTGCATCGTTTAAAATAACCCTTGCATAAGACACTCCTAAAATCACAGCAGAATTGTAAGTAAAAGACTTCAGGAGCGCACGGTCTTATAATATTCACAAAACTATTATCTTCTTCACATATTAGTCTTACTGTTTAAATCTCACTTCTAGTAATGGGCTACAGTTTATTTTTTTTTAATTATCACTTAATCGTACTGTAGTAATATTTTTCTTTTATTTTTTCTTAAAAAATCTTATATGTATTATTAATCAGTAATTTTATTTTATTAACTTTTCTCCGCATTTATACAGGGTTCGTCCGGAAAATAAGTGTACTGAGCTCAGGAAAAAAAAATTATTACACTTTTACATATCTTAAGCTAATATTCCTCAAAATAGGACCCTTGTGAGTCGATACACTTGTTCCAGCGGCGTTCCCATTCCTGGAACGCTCCCGCGAAGGCATCATCGGGAACCTCTCGAAGACACGTCGTCACGGCCTCTTTGACGGCGTCCAAAGTCCCGTATCGCGTTCCTTTCAAACTCCTCTTTATCTTCGGGAACAGAAAGAAGTCCGGTGGTGCCAAGTCCGGGCTGTAGGGCGGGTGCGGCAGCGTTGCCACGCCGTGCTTGGCCAAGAAGTCCGACACGACAAGCGCGGTGTGAGACGGCGCATTGTCGTGATGCAGCCGCCAGATGTTTTTGATCGCTGGCCGGACGCGGGCGACTCGTTTTCGAAGCCTGTCGAGCACTTGGACGTAAAATGCAGCATTTACAGTTTGTCGTTCAGGTACAAATTCGTAGTGGACGACTCCCCTTTTGTCAAAAAAGACAATGTGCATCGCCTTGATCCGAGATTTGCTCATGCGAGATTTCTTTTGACGGGGTGATGATGGGGTTTGCCACTCCGCACTTTGTCTCTTCGACTCCGGGTCGTACTCAAAGATCCACGTCTCGTCACCCGAAACAACGTTCTCTAAAAAATGTGGATCATTTTTGCAGTGATCCGCAAGTTGTGTCGCGATTTCCAAACGATTGAGTCTTTGATCATCACTGAGCACTTTCGGCACCAACTTTGCACACATTTTTCGCATCTGTAATTGCTCCCTAATAATCTCGTGCACTATTGTTTTTGGCACATTACACTGCTCTGCTATCATCCGAACACTAAGACGACGATCAGAGGTCAGTACATCGCGAACTTTTCGCACATTTTCGTCGGTGAGTGTCGTTGATGGGCGTCCAGGCCGTGGTTCGTCGTCGATCTCTTCTCTGCCCTCCACGAACATCTTGTGCCACCGAAAGATCATGTTTCTATTACACCTATGTCATTGTCTATGTCACCGAAAGATTATGTTGGTATTCGCAGATTCTACCTGTTGGTATTCGCAGATTTTTCACACTCTCCTTAGTGTGTGGGTGTTTTCCTGCAGTGGGTTTTTCGTCAAGGATATAACAGCTTTATTCCTAATGATTTTACCCCAATTTTACATATCTTTCTACACTCTTTGTACTCAAGCGTATTCATTGTAAAACGATTGTCGTATCAAGTTATTTTTTATATTATTATTTATCCCTCAAATGTAATTATATTTTCATTGAATTTATCTGAAGAATGGTTAGGTGGAAGAAGGGACTGCCACAGACTCAATCTCACCCGAATTGAGCTGAATTATTATTATTGTTAATAAAGGGGTACTACTATATGTTGAAATGGGATACGCCTGGACACGTTAAGAGCATTGCTAATCCCTCTTTTCTCGCAATCCTCCATTTGGTTGGGCGCCTTGTCCGCCCATGAGGGAAAACCGAAAACCGTCGACGGACTCTCGAGCACGTTGTTCGCATCATGACTTCGGCAATCTCTAGCTTTGCCTCCACGCCAACATCCGATGCGATCTACGACGTCCTCTTCGCATGTCAACGCACTTGCGACCCACAGATTCGGCAGAAGCGCCACCCATCAACACCCATCCTGATTTTCTTCCACGCTGAGAATTCACAAATGCTCTATCAATAAACGTGAGGGGACTGTGGCAATAAAAGGCAAATGCCATTTATTGAAGGGAAGAGCAATACGATTTGTAAAACGTAGACACTTCGAAGGCATGTGCAAAAAGATTCATTGCCATATTTTATGTTTTTAGACATGTGTTTGCTTTTAAAATGCATTCAAGTATGTCTAGTTAAGAGTAAAGCCCATAGAATTAAACACTTTACGGGTAAAACGGTATTATATGGCTGGTGTTTTTATTTAAGCTATTACTTTAGTTGGGAACTCAAATGGGAATGGTTGAAGTTTTAATTAGAGGGTAGAAAAGATATTCATTCATCTCTGTTCAGAAGTCTTATATATCAGTTAATAATTTGATACAGAATTTTTTGTTTTAAACCAATAAATAAATTTATCATTGGAAAAGTAAAAATAGCTTTAGATTCAGTTGCGTCGTCTTGAGAACATTTCAACTACCATTTATTGCAGTTAAATGCATATACAATGCCCACGTGCGACCCACGCAATGTGACTGTTAACATAATGTCCTGGCCATCCAATACGATCGGTTTCCAATACAATAACTGACGTTGCTATGTTACTTCACTAACATTCGGTGGAAAATCGTCATGTCTGAAAAAGTCCACGGAAATCTGACTTTTCGAACAAGTTAGCCGTAGAGACAGATCAGTATGAGAAGTAACAGATCTTGGCAGTCAATCGGTGAAATTTCTGCGAAATCAATGGCAGTTAAGAAAATCCCGAATGGCTATAAACCAGGCGTCTCTCTCAAGCGAAATGGTGCCACGCCCAACGCGTGCTCAAGTGTTGGATGAGGACGATATAGCGAGACGAATAAAAAAAATCGCATTGATCATGGATCCGTCGCCCAGATAGGGGCACCCGCGGAATGCTGGCATTTAGATCTACATCTACAGAATGAACTGCGATCCGCCGCAAGGACGTGTGGTGGGGGTTAGAGGTTGGGCACCAGGTTAATATAGTTAATATATTCGGGTCCTTGCGTACGATTTTGTTATGACTGCGTATCATGCGAGGAAATATCGAGTACTTTGATGCGTCTGTGACGGTGTCATATCTGTCGCGTTTTATCCCGGTGGTCGAATCCATCAATATAATTTGGTATCATTATAATTCCCTCTGTATCGCCAGAAAACTCAGGTATCCTTTTTACCTTTTTAATAGTATAATTTAAAAAAAATCCGTGCTCTAGAAGAAGGCTTTAAAATAAAAATCGAATAAGATAACGATGAAATTCTGGATATTTTTAAATCGATGTCACGCGATAGCGAAGGTGGAACTCCGTGATAAATACGTGCCTTTGCTTAAGGTTGATTAAATTGTCTCGTGAGTCGACTCGGCCGCCTTCCCCTACTCTCCCGACACTATCCGCTCCGCCCATCCCCGACGTCCGCTTCGCCCTTCGACAGTCAACTGTCGGCATGAGAGGTCCACCGCGGAATCTTCCATCGAGGAGCACGCCTCGTCTCCCGTCCCCTTCCTAGAGGGGATTCAAGCAAAGGACAATTCTCTACCCTCTTCTTTTCATTCCTCCGTAACGAATGACGCGAGCGAGGCAAAGATGCCGCCACGCGGACGACGGAGGTGGTGCCCTCTCAAAAGCGATCCCATCGCACACCGCGCGCTCCGAAAGGGGAGAATTCACTCAATTATTCATGTCCTCTTTTCTTTATTCGCATCCACGATTCAACTCCAGGTTTTGCTGATTCGTTTATTATTCATGGAGCCTTAATGAAAGCATTCACAAGCCATTGAACCAGACAAATGTTTATTTCTTTCCCTGCTCAAAATGGAATTTCATTCGGCACGATCTATCGAGAGCTGTTGAAGGATTTTTTTCTTTGACGCGGTAATCAAGTTTTAAACAATGTGTAAAGGTAGAGTTACTTTCGGAAAATTTTGCGTGACTTTCCTTTCTTCTCTGCTGTTATGTGGGGTTTGGATACGAATCATTCGTCTGAGGTAAATTGAGATGTGTTACGAAATCAACCTTTGTGCCTGCATTGCCAGCAGCTCAGATGAAGACGTACGACAGGCGAGTCCATTGTCTAAATTTTGAGGAGGAAGAAGGAATGTTACGTTGTCATTGTTTTGCATAGCAATTTCACAAGAGCAAAGGTATACCCATAACGATTGAGCCATGCAATATGTTGCCAAAGAGATTTCGCGTCATTTTGTCTCTGTATGAAAATTACAGAGTAAAGGTTTAGGTAACCTTAACCTAGGATTATTAAGATTTTTTTATTAACAGCGCGAATCCCCCATGATGCTATTAAAGATATTAGCGAATCAAAATATTTCCTCAGAACAATGAAAATGAGGGCACCTCTAAAACCCCAGTAAGTCAACATTATTCAACCAATTTTTAACAATTCCCACGTAAGAAACTAGACATAAAACATACAAAGGCTTCGGATAAACTTGACGCAGGCAAATAAATCAAACCATTACACCAAAAGTCAATATTAAACCAGCCAAATAAAGGTTAAATGACTCTACTAAAAATTAACTCAAAGAAAAAAGATGTAACAACCCATATTCCCCCGACTTGAGTAGAAAGACAGGCATAGCCATAAAACCAGCAATATGAGTCTCAACACGAATTGAGGAAGAGTTAAAGACCGTCACCTGAAATTCAAATGAAATTATAAGGATGAAAAAATAAATATTCAATGTATTAACACCATAATATGCTTTAAGAGTGGAGAAAAGTTGTGGAAGCAAATAAGTCATAAAAAAATAAATACACCTGAGTCTGAACACGCTCAGGTTGGTATTCCTAACTTATTACATGAAAAAGGTAGAAATAAGATTTACAACTTTTAATAATAGGAAATATGTATCAAAAACATTTATAAAATACGTATTTAGAAACAAAATCAAAGTTAAGAATAAACAGAATAAAGGAATTAGAATTAAATATACAAGAAATATAAAAAAAACACGATATATTTTCATGTTACAAGCTTTATTACTGTGACATTATATCTTAAATCTATCCATTCTACACTTAATCTCTTTAATTTAATTAACATGATCTCTCCTATCGTAGTACGATGTGGCTAATAATATATATTCAACATCATCGCTTAAGAGACATCCTTCCAATTTAGGCAAGAGATTTAACCTGCAATTTAGCCTGCGCTCGTTGAGTGCTTCCCAACCTAGGCCCTTTAATTCAAGTAAACGGGCGATGTTCCTTTTCATATTAGCATTCTTCTGAGAACATTATAAATTCAAATATTCAGTGCATAATATGGTATTAGGAATATATTTTTTTAACTCAAGTTGCCTGAGATAAATGCTTTAAAAACTATTTTTCTTGATTAGATCCGCAGGAATAAAATCGCAGATATAAGCAAATGCTTCAAAGAGGCAAATCGATCAAACATTGCACACAGTAGTTACAAGATACTCTCGTATGTTGATGAAGTATTAAAAATGGAACGATCGCAAGTGAATTACTATTATGGAAAAAAATAAACCTATCAGTGAATACTCCTGAGTGAAACATAGAGTAGGTCTTCCTCAAAAATGTTAAGCATTTCAGAAAGCGTTCCATTAAAATAATAATTGACGAGATGATTTCAATCTGCAATATTTCTCTCGATTTTCTGTGCATCTTCTTTTTCAAGAAAAAGCGCGTGCTGTGTCGGAGAGTATTCAGGATGGGAAAGATTCTTACGAGCAGACGAGGAGATAAATGGATGTGGTGAGGAAAATACGATGTACACAAATGTGATTGAAGTTTCCTTGGACGCAGACCCGAAGACATGCCTGAAAGAGGAAGGAAATTATCCTACGCTCAAACATCTAAGATCGCCAGTGACACGAGACACTCCGGCTGATTTGCTCCAAAGTGGTTCTCTAACGAAAGACCGAGAGATTCTCCGGGAAAATAAATAGCATTATTTTGACCCGACCAGGGCATCAACGAAGGTTTCCTCTGAAGGAAAAACACAGCACAATGTGGGCTTGTGTTGGCTCGGAGGCGGATTGAAACTTAACAATGATAGACGTCTGTTTGCTGCGGTCGTCCGCTACACACAATGATTCATGAAACCTTTGACCACTGCGTCTCTGCGTATATAATGCATTGGAACTGTGACAAGTGAAAAACGATGGACGTAATTTATTGACAAGTTGTTATTCATGTCGTGCGTGAGCCTCATTGTGTTCAAAAGGGTCTTGACAACTTATCCAAAATCATTCAAACACGTCGAATGCCGAGAAAATATTTCAACGCTAAGAAAGAACAGATAACATATCCCGTTTTCGACTCGTCGAAAAGCATTGCCTTTCTGTCAGTCCAACTCTATTTAAATGTGCGTTTGTTTCATGAATTTAAATTCGTCTAGTTGTACACCTTCAAGACCGTTTAGGTAGTAAGAGAATTATTTCGTCGGAGTGGATGTGATATTTAAGTTTAAAAATCGCTTCACTGGTGCGTGTTGTGAGAGTATTTTTATGGTTTGATAATATACCAATTTATTCCTCGATCAAAATGAATGTCTTTAATGCAGCAATAGCGTAGACGACAGAATTACGCTAATTGGTATCAATGATTTGCTTACATTTCATCGCTTACCTGTTAGAACGGGCGCTCCTGTCGCGTGATATTTACCCAGGTGTGGCGCACTGCAGGCGTTGTCCATACACGGCCTTCCCCGTGTCGCCATTAACTTTTATGGCATCGCTTACACTGACTCACAAAATCCTTGATGCTATGTTTTCATTGCATGGTGTTTACTTTCTCCGGCGTGACAAGATTCAGAGAGAAGTTTCGCAGATGTGGCTGAGTTTCAACAGTGATTTATCTTTTATTTTCATCGCTCCAGTCAACTTTGGTTCGAGAAAACATTAGATAAATACTTTGTGATGTTTTGATTTTTACTCTTGGGATTCGCAGCCCTTATAAAGAAAATACATTTTTAGAGGCATTCGGTTTAAAATTGAGCTTGAAGCATTTGATTTCATCATAGTAATTTGAGTGTTAATTGTTTGACCGGATGTAAAAAGAACACAAGGGGTTTTCCTAAATGCATGACAAAAAATAAATATATTTTGGGACACGCGTTTTTTTCAGTATTTTGTATTTTTTTAACTTTTAGCAGCCTGCAAGCCGCCGCTTGGTTGTTTGGCAGGGGGAAAATACCTAAACACTAATTTTTACCCGAACATTTTTACCCCTACTGCGATCGGACAACGTCGTTCTGATCCCTTATCATTGGTGGAAAAATGACATCTTAAACCTTTCTATTCTACCTTTAATCTCTCTAATTTTATTGACATGATCTCGCCTACTGTGGTACGACGGGGGTAATAATACATTTTCAACATCATTTCATCCAAATTATGGGATTTTATCTGTAATTTAACCTTCGCTCCGGATTCCCAGCCTGGCTCGTCTAATATTTTAGATGCGCTCAAAATTTTATCATAACAACGTTTAACAAGTCTAGCTCATCTACGCCGCACGCGATCAAATTCGGCCATTAATCCAATTTCGTGAGGATCCCATATACTTGCAGCATATTCTAAAAGTGGCCAAACTAGCAAAAGATAACATTTCTCTGGGATCTTGCCATCATATTTACCCAGTACTCTTCTAATAGATGCTAATTTTTTGTTAACTTGTGCACATATTCCCCGTGTGTGTTTTATCCAGGAGAGATTGTGAGTGAGGGTAACGCCTAAATATTTAATCGAGTGTACACATTCCATTCCAGTGTTCCCGATGCAGTAGACTTTCGGGAGGGAATCGCTCTTTTTCCAAAAATTCACCACTACTCACTTTTTTAAGTTTAATTCTAATTCCCAAATGTCGCACCAGCGTTGTATAGAATTTAAGATAGTTTAGTAAATATAACACGTGCGGTACCATGAGTATGTACGTAAAAAGTGTACATAAACAAGGCTAATAGAAGAGGTATGTGGGATAATATCATGGTGCGTCATCAGGAAGGTACATGAAATATTTTCAGTTAAAAATTTGGAAAATAATAATAAATCGCGAACTTCCTTCGTTTTAACCGAACTCTAAATTCAGTTGCTCCCCATGGACAACTACCAAAGTGTGGCAGAATTTTTTCTTTTTATTAAAAATGATTTTTCGAACGGTTTATCTTGCTTCAGTAATTATTTCAATTTTCGAGGTGCTTTTGAGCAAGAATATTTTAAAATACGACGGACAGCCGCACGTGAGGATGCATTGCTCAGCCATGTCTTATATCTTCGTCACGAAAGAAAACGCTCACGAGGTGCTTGGGCGACAGATCCCCGAGAAAAAAAGCCATGAAAGCGAGTTCTTAATGTATTTTATGACGCCATCAAGCATCCAAGACCATTTTAAGACCAAAACGGCAAGTCGTTAGTTTGGAAAACCGTAAATCCAATTCATAGAGGTCACGATTACTATGTGTTGGATGGAAAGCAGAAACATGAGGATACGCATTAGTTACCACCTCTGTGTCACATGTTCCATGCTAGACTTAATTAGTCATTAATCATTGTGAAAAGTGAAAAGGAAACCCGTTTTGGATTCGAGGTTAAATCTTGGGTGAATTTGCTCGCACTTCCTTCCTTGCGCTCAAAGAATTGCGACCATAATTTTGAGCGCACAAGTTCCCCCTCTGAAAACGGTCACGGTTAGATTTACATCTCATTGGTATCCTGCAATCCAAACTTAGGACGTATGGCAAGGGGTTGTTGATTCCATCCCAAGTCAAGCGACACATAAGTTAAATTTTGCCTAAACTTTAGTAAACAATAAATATTTAAATAGATTATAAATAATGGAAACAATTTTTACAAAAGCTGTATTAACGTCATTTAAGTGTAAAACGTTTTCTTTTCACATGCTTGTAAAGAGATGGACAGCGAAGGGAGTGTTGGATCAATTTATTCATTTATTTGAGTACCCTGCAAGCCACCGCTAGGGTGTGTGGCAGGGGGGAATACACACCACACTAATTTTCCTCCGAATATGACCCTACCGAGGTCGGACAATGCTATTCTGATCCCTTATCTCACGTGGAAGAAATGGGATCTTAAATCTGTTCTACACTTGATCCCTCATATTTTATTTACATGATCTCTCCCACCGTAATACGATATATTACGTAATAGACACGAAAGGATTTAATGCTTCCCTCGGACATGTTGGATGCTAGGTCTCAACAAAGCCCTTTCAAAATACTATTCCATCGCTAATAGATCGCAGTAAAAAGCATCATTATATTCTAGATATGCCATCATGTTTTGATCCTAAGTTGAACAATTTTATGGTCACGAAATTGGATTCTAACGCTCATATTTTATTAAATTCAAATCAATTATCGTATTTATGAAAATTGAGCAAATTTGATATATTTACTTTTTTATTTTCTCCCCAATAAAAATGAAATATCTTCCATTTATTTATTTCTAAGTAGGCCCTATGTAATTACTTGTACCAAATATTCTTTTAGATCTAACCCGCCAAGCACTTACCTCCTACTTACCAGTATACATAAATATTTGGACAAATTCAAAAATGTTTGGCACTCCTAGTCTAGATGCATGAGTACATCTATAAGATATCTTACACTTCTGGGATGTGGGGCAGTGGTGTCCCCCACATCAGTCATGGAAAATCAAAGTTAAATGTCGATTAATTGTAAGTTACCAATAAAATTTTTAAATAATTGAAACAATGGAAATACATCAATTTTACAGAGCCTGCATATTCTAAGGTATTTAGTTGGGAGACACTTCTCCATTTATGCAAGATGAACTGGTGGATAGGAGAAGAGCGATAAAATTAAGGGCTAGGCAAGAGCGGTAGCTTATTGGTAAAAAAAATGATTTGGTTAGTATACATTCTTTGAGCAAAATTGTTTGACCCAGCAAACCAAGGATTAATTAGTCTGTCTGCATCTATCCCCTAATAACGAAGTTTTTATACTAGAGATAAACATGTCTGGAAAGATACGAGGTTATTTTTAAATATATATTTTTTCATTTGGCATATTTTATTTCACGAAAATAGTCATCTCATACGTTGCTCCATTTAGGTCCCTCAGTTTTTCATGGAATCGAGATCACGAGTTCTACATTTAGCGGAAATCAATTATACACTTTTATTGAAAGCAAACTCTTTGCAATTTTATGTGCTCATGTTCCAGCAAACGCTCAATGAACTACTTCTACACGTACACGTATTGCATGCATACACAATCTCCACCAAGCCTCCGTAAGGACATGTGGTGGGGGTGATATGGCACAAGCCATACACGTGCATTTATCTATTCACACATACACTTTAATGTGTATAAGCTCACAATCATGTATACCTAATTGCCTTATGAAACAATTGATTAAATTATCAAATTTTTCTTCTCGTGTAAATCATTTCGGGGGTTTGGATTCAGTCCCGTAGTGATTGCGCATCTTGCCAGGGAAGAATTAACACCTAAATCTGTTGCTGCGGTGTCAATGTCTTCATTCTTATCTGTATGTGACTCATACTTACTCTATGAGACTGTATGTAGCTGAGAAAAATGATTGCGATCATTTGAAATGGATACTAAAAGATACTAATACTAAAGCGAGTGTTGGCAGTTGCGATTATGGTCGTGACAAGTAACTCATGGGCCAAATGTATCGTGCACTTCCGCAAGACTGATTTCCATGCCGAAAGACATCAACTTGTACTCTTCTTGCACGTTTACAATTAGATCCCCTTTATTGCTCCGTTCACGGTGCTCCAATGCAGTTACTTCATCCTGCATCATAACGTTTATCATCCAAGCTACGTATTAAATAAACATGGCAACTTTCACGGTCTTAATGGAAATTGACCTTAAATGTGCTGACTCTTGACGATGACGTTTGAGTATCTTCTTCGATGAATACTCTCTCATTGATTATTCAGTATCTCCCGGCCTTCTATTTAGCTACTACGATTCTATCTACATGTACATGGCGCCCTGTAAGTCGCCGCTAGTGTGTTGCAGGGGGTGACTCCAAACAAGGCATGCGCATTCGAAAATTTAGTTATCCTTAATCATTAGCCACGAATATATGGTTATTATTATTCAATTGATGTTGATAAATGTTTTTATGCAATTAATAATCGCGGTTGTAAAATAAAGTTGGATTTATGAAGTTAGTCACCCATGTCTTAATGTATAGCATTATGTCTTACCTCTATGTACTTATACCTTGCAATTCACCAGTGGGGTGTTTCACAGGGGTTCATTCAGCACCAAAAATCCACCATCCAAAATTAAGTTTTTCATAATTGTTGATCAACAGTAAATATTTCAAATAAGGGAGATAATATTAGCCAACATTCATCAACTTTCCTTCGACTCATGAAATCTTAGAGTTTTCGAATGCCTGGTCAGCCGTCAAGAAAGAGACATGAAACACGAGAGAAGCAAAACTCTCTTTCTCACGAGAACAGGAAGCGGTGAGTGGTTTGTTGGCGGAGGACGGAGCGTGTGACCATTTTCTCGTTCGAAGGTTTGCTGAGTTAATATTTGAGGGAAAGGAGTGATCTCGCGTCGTGCCCAGTTTGTGAGTCACGCCGTGTCGAGTCGAGCCGTGTGAGCACTTATCTTCGATTTGTGAATTAAAAGAGTCTCTGTTGACGAACTCATTAAAGTTGATCATCGCCGCTCCTTCATTCATCACGGAGAGCACGAGGATGCGTGTCCACGCCCCACTCGCAACGTGCGATAATTGAACGCTGCTTCTCTCCTTCGCAGTCGGTCTTGTCGATGACATGTTTTCCCCTCCGAGTCCGGTGATTGTAAATTTGTGGTGCATTAAAAAGGAACAACTTACCTGCTAAATGGGACGGCGATGATTTGTGTCATAGACAAAACAGCCATGAGTTATTATTCCTCAGAATTTTCTTGCATGGGATGAATTGGTACAATAACTCTCTCTGAACATAGCTGTCCTTAAAATTTATTTCAATTCAAGATTTGTTGTATCTCTATGTTTGGATTTTGAAATGAATTACCCGAATGTATTGACATTAAGAAATCACGTAATCAATCAAGTTAAACTCCTAATTTGGGATACATACATTTGTCAAATTCTAAGACTCTGTGGGAGATGCCGTTGCAGTAATTTTTAAAGGAGTCATCCGCTTAATGCGCATCAAGATCCAACAATTTCAAATATTAAAAATAATTCGCGTCGTCCCAGCCAAGGTGAATGAATTTTACACCGTGAAATTGTTACATTAAATTACCATAATTTTTTATCTACATTGGTGAACAACATTTCGGCAGGCATCTTAAAAAAATTTTCCTATGAAACTGTTTTTTTTGAATCCGCTAGGCCTTTCAATTATTGAGATTCATATATATTTGGATCTAATCGCCTATGATATACCAATGGTGCTTTCAGTTCCTTTGTGAAAACTGATACTTGAAAAGAACTCGGAATTCCATTCGGGTTCTTTAATGTATTGAAATTTTTCTCAAAATATCCTTCTTTCTACTTTTCAGGTAAGCCATGAGATTCATGCTTTCAACCCAAAAGTGCCGTGCACGGAATGGGTGAGTTCATTGAAAAGTAATTGATCCGTATAATTTAAGGCTATGTAAGTAACATTTACATGTGCAATAACAATTCATGAATATATTCCAATATTTAGGGAATTTAGACTGAGAGAGGTAATCTATTAAATTTTATTGTGTAAACATTCTTTTCATCTCATTCGTGCAGGCCTTTTGTACGTTTGTAGGTGATTACAGTAAAAATTTAGTTCATCATAAGTTATTCCAAGGTAATAATTGATTCGGCTGCTCCTCCTTATTAGTGCTTCATAGCTAATGTTTGATTTTAAAGTCAGTGGATCCTCAAAAATATAAATCAAAATTAAATTAAAGCTGCAGAGTAGACTATTATTAGAATATGTCAGATAACAAACACGTATAGGATAATATTAAATCTCTTTAAAAAACATTAAATTTAGTTTCAAAATCAAAGAAAAGTAGACGCTGTAGTCAGCGTCTACCTTATTTCGTATTATATAGATTCTAACCGTTAAAGGGAGGACAATGCGTTACATTCACCAACCCAAACCCAGAACTTCCGTGGAGATGGCAATTATTTCAGTTTTTAAAATGATATCAATCGATCAAATCGTCCCAGTGCGCAGGTTTCATCGCCTCAAGACGTTGAAGCCAAATAGCATCAGAGGATGATGATGATCAAAGGCGTGAGGACGGAGCTAACCATTTGCGAGAACTGGCTACTCGCACTAGCGGATGGGGAGGAGGGCGAGAGGCGCGACCGCGGCAATGAGATTTACAGGCAGGCGGGGATGGGGAGCGACGCGCCTCTCTTCGGCAACCCCCCCCTCAGGATTTCAATCTCTTGAGTTAAGAGGCCGAGGGAAGGGGGGTAGTTGAGGTGGGCCCATCGACCCCCTCACCTCACGAGCCAAACGAAGGAGGCAAGCAGATGATGTCATTTTGGGCACGTGAGAACGAGTAATGATTCCTTAAGATCTCTCTTTCTCTAACTGCGAGGCCTCGCCATTGGCCCGACGTCTATTTGCTTGTCTCCCCGGAGACGATCTAAGCACCCGACCTGCCAGAAAGTATTTGCACAAGTTTTGAGATACCACCATTGTCATCAGTATTATAAAAAGTTTTCATGATAAACTTGGTAGCTTATCAAGATTGTTGGGGGAATTAGGTTGGGATTCACTCACGGGGCGAAGGTTAAATTACAGATCAAATCTCTTGCATATTTTGCAAAGAGGTAGCTTTAGCAATGATGTATTATTGTACCGTGAAACTGTATTATTAGCCCCATCATGCTACGGTACGTGGTATCACGTCAATAAAAATGAAGAGATCGAGTGTAGTACAGATAGATTTCATATGTAACTTTTCCCACGAACGATAAATTATCAAAAGAAGTCTTAACTGCAACTGTGCAGCAAAGGGAGAAAATTAGTTTTATTTTTTTATTCTGAATAGCTTAGTTTATTGTTCTTTCTGTTTTTCTAATAGATTTTCTCTTATGCGTAAAGAAGTACGTCTATCATAGATACCGTAGTACGGGTACCTAGATTTTTATGATCTACATTATTTGAGTTATATTAAATACATATTTTAACTAAAATTAAGAAAAACTTAATTTTTGATGCTTCATGCCTGGTGTTGAATCACCGCCCACTGACACACAATTTAGCGGTGGCTTGCAGAGTACTATCCAGAAGTAGTACTCCATTCCGAAACGTATTGAACTACTTTATCCGCTCTACTTTATTCCATTTCTATAAAGCTATCTGCCTTGGATACGCCATGGTAGGTCTTCCGTCCAGCATCCCCTTTTATTCTCCCTCTCTTTCGGTTTTTTCCATCCAATCATGTTCCAAAGAAACTCATTATGCTTCCAATGCTACCCAACCCATTTAGTTCTTCCTTTCCTTTCACATTGCCTTATTCCTCATTGCTCCGCTGTATATTACTTTATCCTTTGTTATTTATGTACATTTGATGTTGAGCATCCGTCTCCAGCACCGCGTCTGGAAGGTCTACCAATACATACTTCCCCTAACAGGTCCTGCGCTCTTTTCATGGCAAAATATGTCGGGTCAATTGTGCGCCGTCTACATTAGAACGTCTTGAAAAAATGGCGGGACTGAGGTGTATGGTTTAACCCTGAGATATGATCCCGTTTTTCAACTGGCTATAATGAATTATTACCAATGTTAAGCCAGTAAAAAGCGCCATGCCATTGAATGTATACCCATTTTAAAAAGATAGTACACCATTACAGGCAATTAGTTACATTTCAATGAGTGTATCTAAGGGCTCCCACACTAATCTTCAACGGGGTTCGTATTAAGGGTAGTCCATCGTTAAAGATAGTTTTATTAGGTAGAAAAAATTACTATACAATGTATTTTTGTAAGTTTCGTCCAAAGTGATGCTAACACCAACATTACATGCATATGTGCACAGGCATAATACCACATAAACCATTTTTCAACTTCACATTCTTCCTGCCTCCCTCCAATCGATTTAAATACCCTTACTTCCTCTACCTTGCATAGCTAATGTGTTCCCCTTTATTACAGCTTCCAACATTCGATTGCCACTCATTATCTCACCTGAATTTACTTCTTTGTCTCATTTTGAATTTCCCCCAACAATTTTCTCTCTATCTCTATCGCACATAGTATTTCATCATTTGTTTTCACCTATGGGTAAGTTATTTCCTCCATGCATCTTCATTCTCTGGCCACCCAACTATCTATGCATAATCCCCCACTCCCTAAGTTTCGTGGCCTTATTTAGACGTATATATGCTCCACCGGCTATCACTAATCTCTCCTTTGCATGTTTATTTAACCCGTCTCAATCACCGAATTCTATTTTTTTACAAAAAATTCTTTTAATACTTTTACTACGTTTCCCATCTTCATCGAATATGTTTTCTAGATATGTGAGCGATACTTTCTGCATTCTTGTGTGTTTTCTACCTTTAATGTTAATCTGGTACATGAAATGAGACCCTTATTACCTTTGCTTTATTATATTTGATCTTCTGAATGGACTACATTGTAGTGCCTGGAGGAAGGGATTACGTGTACTTGACGATTCCTAGAGCTGTGTATGCGATAACAATGATGATTTAATGACGCAAACCCAGAAAAAGAAAAATTAAATAAATTGCTGCAATGAAGATAGGGTGGAAGTAAAAAAAAAAATATTTTAAAACTTAAGCAGTGAAAAAAACTTTTGTGAACCACGTTCACAAAAGTATCATTAAAGCGAGGGACTAAAATGTATTTATTGATTAAAATTTCCACCCTATCTTAAAAATTATGAAAAGGGTTTAGGCAGGAAACAAATCTGATAAAATATGTTTCCTCTATCCAAGATTTTAGTAATACAGGATTGAAGCGAAAAAATTTTGCATTAGTTACGAGAGATAGAACTTAAAACATTCAATCTATATAAAATTCATTATTTCAACTTTTATAATTTTCTTTTGAATGGAGATTTTAAGGTAACTACGCTTAAATGTGTAGTTCCTAACTCTCGCGGCTGTCTCTACGACTGCAAGAACCTGCAGCAGCAAGAATATCATACATATGGTGTTTAATACAGGAAATCCTGCCAGCAGTTCAATTGGGGAGGCAATTCGACACGTAGTGGAGTGAATGGTTCGTACAAACAAGAAGAAAAACAAATCACATCAACTAATAAAGCGACATTTGTGAAAAAAATATTTGCTTTACCCCTTGGTAGTACTTATAAGAGAGACGTCTTCACTCTCAGACTTTTCGTTAATCGAGTGATTATAGATTATATCTCAGGTCGACTCATAATGTCTCCGGCGTTACCAACGGTTCAATGCGCTCGTTAACGAGTTGGAAATGCAATCACCCGTGGTGAAATCTTATCCTCTTCACTAATTGAAGAGTTCTTGTATAATAGACACACTCTCTCGTGAAGTTCAAAAATAAATTTACTGGGAAGGATGAAAATGATGAAGGTAGAGGGGTCGCGTTCACTTGAATTATGACTATAAGCCATGCCTTAGTTTGAAACTTTATTATATATTTGATTTTCAATAATTCTCATTGAAATCTTCTTCTTCACAATATATATACTTTCTTCCATGAAATAAGAGTCACTTACCTCCTGGTAACTATGTGATAATCGTGTTAATTCGAATGTTATAAACATTTTTGATGTCGCCAAAAAGAACAAAGCACGAATTAAGTGAATAGTCAATACCTTTAAGTGAAGATGACAATCGCTTCCAAGTCATGAGTTGATTTGTATCGTTATGTCTGTAAATTTTAAAGAAATTTATTATTCTTTCCGTTTTTATATTATCCCTCAAAATGGTAATGAGTCACCATTGTTTCTCAGCTCACGCGTCACATTTCACTCGCACAGGTAATTGTAGCATAATTTTAGTTCGATGCCATTTAAACCAGCTAAGAATTATACTTACTCAAGAAGTACATTTTGTTAGAAGTACACCTCGAAGGGTTGTGATCTATGTTCATATGATGTAATACCTCCCTTATTAATGGCTTAATAAACATAAATTTTCCATGTCATAATTCGAAATTGCAATGTATTTTACTTTCGCGACCGAAGGAACCTGAGAAGTAAAGCTTTGGGATTGTTCCATCACGACTTCTGAATATAGTTGTAGTCTTCTTGCCAATCTTGGGGAAAATCAAGTTTACCACGCGCATCTTCTCTGACAGCCTTTGGGAGCCGCGTTGAAACTCGGCGACTATGCTTGAGAATGACCGATCTTTTAGTTTGAAACGACCGTGGCGTAATGTGACTGGACTTGGAACGCGGAATTACTCGAGATTCGCGTGCTCAGAATTTAAATTAATACGGAAAAGTTTCTTGTTCTTGATAAGATTTTATGAAGATTGAGATAGAAGGTAGGTACAAAGATATTGGAGATTTGGAAGAATTGAAACGCTGAGTAAATGTTTAAAAGTTGTAGGTATTCCAGAAGGTGCTATGCCAGAAAACTTACTGAGGATTAAAGGTCGCTCCCAAATGAATGACAGGGATTTTCCAACTCGCCCGAAGTGAACTTTCTTTCAGAGATATTATTTGATCTTATTTATAATGCCAAGCTTAAACTTCTCATTTCGATATATGCTGGTAGCATTTGTGGCACTGAATAATTCATCTCAGCTAAGCTTTCATTTTTCTTTGAAGGAGAGGTTTGGTTCCGATTTTTGTAAAGGCAAACCCTCTTTATAAAAATCTCATCAATTTTTGTAATCTTAGGGAAATAAAATAAGAAGCAAAGCCATATTCAGCTGAATAATTTTATTGCACCTATAAGTCAAATTAATGATCATAAGAAAAGATAAGTTCAATAGCGTATCTTTAAAAACTCGTAAAAATATCAAATCTGGGAAAATATGTGGTGGGGACAATTTCATAAAAGAGCAAAGCCATTCTTTCTAAACTTTTCTGCAAGAAAGTTGTGATTCATGTTGAAATTTAAAATAATTGCAGTAATTTGGAGTCCGCACCGCATTAGGCAGAAGTTAATTAAACAATCAAGGGACATCACATATTCAAAAGTAGTTCTGGGATTAAGAAAAAGATTCATTTTGAATTTTATTAAAGCCAAAACAATTCCACAAGGATTCATGGACCCCCTTGAATGCTTCCATGAATTAGTATATCCAATTTCACGGAAAAGAGTGCCAAATTCATTATTCAAAAAACTTACAAGCAATATTTATTTCACCAACATGCTCGCTCCTATTTCGAATGACAATAAATAGTAGAAAATGCGATTCCATCTGTCATTTATTTAAGGTCTCCCCATTATTTCCAAGCGTCAAAATAGATCTAATTATTTCTCAAATATATTCACAATAAAAGACTCTCTCTTTGATATAATTGATTCATATGCCTCAGCTATTAGGAAATTATCAAATCCAATAAAAATTATACCAAAAAGTATGAAAATTCATCCCCTCATCCGATGCATAGAACATGTTATCCATTTTAAATTCAGTAGATTATTAGTAAATCATCGAAATTTGTCCAAATTCGAGATCCTATGCTACATGATTTTACACACATGTCGTGTTTCTTACGTCATCTAAATCCACTCAACACCCCACAAGGGAGTGTGGAGGGGAGGTGGTATGGCTATGGCAACAGTATCGTATATGCAAGACTATTATTCCATACATATACGTACATTTGATTATATATTTGGTCTTATGCAAAAGTGCTCGTGCTCATTCGCACATGCAGGCCTATATGCATCATGCAATAATTTTCTAAAACGTTTAATGTTTATCTTAAAGTAAATATATTCGGTTACTTATTACAGTTGTGAATCGTGCGAGAGAAAAACGAATACTTTTATCTGTCGGTGACTGTGTCTATCTCTCTTACGCATTTTATCTCAGTTTTCGATTCCGCCTATATAATTTGGTGCCATAACATTTTCCATCGGCGTCGAAAGAAAACTCAGATATCCTTTACTTAACATTCTGAAAGTCTAAGTCTTACCTATTTTCTTCGTGAATAAAAGTGCTATCAACCTAATTCCTGCAGCATCGCCCTTCACGCGAGTGAATTGCTCTCGGGTCTTCTTCCCCCGGGTCAAGTTCTCCATCTGCGCCTCAAGTGATGATGGAGAACTTGACCCGAGTGGAAGACTCGAAAGGAGTTCATTTAGGAGATACGCCGGGAAAGCTCCAGATCTTTCATAACCGACACACTTACTCACATTTCGTGGCAATCTTTCACAAATCTGGTGAATTTTTCCCGGAGCCTTTTCCAATTCTTGAATTAACGTTTCCTCCCATAAATGCCAAATGCTTGCCACGTTCTTGGAATGCGGCCTACCTAAAGTGGAGGAACATCTCTCACAAAAAATTTTCATTACATTTCTCTACAACTCGTTAAATGTAACGAGGTTTCCACACGGTTGACCTACCTGCATATTCTTCTTACGTGTCTGCCTCACACCTCTCTTGCCTTGCACCCCGTCTATTAAAATGTATTCCCCCACACGACCTCCAACTCCTCATTCCATTTAAAGAGACTGTTTTGGTCTTCGCAGTCTTTTCAAACCATCTCCTCCTTCAGAGAAGATGACCCTCTCCCTTCACCCGCCCTGATATCCTTACCCTGTTTTCTTATCCTCAGTCACCTTTAAGTCTACGGTTTTCCCTCTCAGACTCATTTTTCCACATTCACTGCTCCTCTTCATTTAAATCTACCCCCCAAGGGTTACGTTGTAGTCCGTAGTCGGCTGGACGTAAGGTCCGGCTTTTAAGCCTTGTTGGCAAATCTAGGGACTACTAAATTTACCCAAGCAACGTGGTTTTTCGGATGTACGGCTTTCTGGGGAGCTAACCTTTACGTAAGTGGTACAAACACGACGAAACTGATTTTCGTTAATAATAATAATCTTTTGAAGGTCGAACTTCACACACCACATTGGATGCGCTAGTACGAGGCAAAAGCACCTTTAAACTCCATATAATCTGTAAGTCCCCTCGGGGGTGTGTGGCAAGGGGTGTCAGGTCATCAGTCATTAGAATTTAGGTCATTTGCTGCTTAGTGTTTATTACTCCCATAATTCCATTTTCAAGAAGTTTGCATTCACGCACGTTAGTCTTGCCATTGTTATCACGAAATGGACAACAGAAAGAACAAGGATTCCGTGTTAGGTTTTTAATTTCATTTATGACTTCTCACTATTGTCTCTCACTCGCCTATGTATGGCGGGGTGAAAGTTGTTCTCGCTGTGTTTAACAGCCTTGCAGATCTTACTGTATTGGGATTGATTGCTGTAGTATTGCAAACCGCTGTAACCGATTCCATCATCGATGCATCTTCAAAAAATTGCATGAATATTGAAACTCAATTCTTGTCCTAATTCAAAACCATAATTTCCTAATCGGCAGTAAATGGCATTAAGCAGCTGATAAAGCATTTAATTTATAGTGAGATTGTTTTTTTTTGGGTTTCATTTTTGTTCCCAACCCCATCCCCTGATGGGCAAAGCGATTCGCTAAATTAATTTATTACTCACACGAAAATATATCATCGGCGTTGTTTTCATATGCACATAGTTCTCCGCGGTTCTGCCATAGGTGGGAGAAGCCCCAGTATCCACCGCATCTAGTTCAAGGCTTGTGGTCTTCATCGCAATCCCGAAACGTTTCGTGAACTGTATAGCACGGTACTCTATAAAGCAGCTCTTGGATGAGGGCCGGCAGTGAGCAAACGACCAATTTCCCAACCCCCCCTCCGGTCACAGTATCCCCTTTAGTGGGAAAATTTACCTTCCAGCGCTGTTAATTTTATCACGCTCACCACTTGGCGATAATCCTTAATCTTACTAATCTCTCCTTTAGAACTCTTCATTTACTGTTGAATGTATATCCTTTGTCATAAATAGTAAATCTCTCTACTCAGCTTCTCTTGTCATTGTGATTCCTGTGGCAACTTTTTCCTTTGCATTCTTTTTAATAATTTCAATAGAATTTTTATATTATCATATTGGATCTCTTTGGTTTCGACAAATGGCATCTTATCGGATAAAACTATTGACTGTATAATTAATCAACCAGCGCTCTTTATTAATTGCTTAATGCTAATGCGATACACATTTTTATTTACACTCTGTGCACAGCAGAACTGCGGTAGGTGGGATAGTGGCGCTGAAATTAGATGAATCGAGTGTTTAATCAAGAGATTTAAGATGTCATTTTTCCCACGAACGGTAAAGGATCAGGATAACTCTAAGCGGCCGCGCTAGTGGATAAAAGAATTTTATTTTTTTTCATTCTACATGCCCTAATATACTGTATGGAATTATTTCAAATGGTCCTATTTTTTAAATTTCTCAATGTTAATTATGCTTGTTACTAACAGCTCCTTTAGTATCCGTAGAGAAGTATTTCACACTTATGTACCTAGATACAGCCCTGCATGTACCTGTAGTTATAATTTTCAGTGTTCATTTTTTTAATTATTTTGCATATTTATTGTTATTAAAATTAAAATGAGAACTAATTTTTTGTTGTATGCCTGTTTTTAAATCTCACCCTGCTTGACACCCTAGCGGTGGCTTTCAGGTCACCATGCAGATGGACGTAGACTGATTTTTGTCCGTCCATTTCGCTCTTTGGCGATAGGTTCGTCGAAACCTAAATGCTCGTGTTTGATAACTAATAGCTTGTCCTCTTGAGACTTTGGTTGAATATATAGTAGGATGGTGTGCTCGTTTATATACTTTTATTTTTAATGGTACTTGATTGAAAGGAGTATTTGATTCGACACGGCATTCATCTTCATCTACATCTACATAATACCCCCAAAAATGCCGCAAGGTCGTGTGGCGGGGGTGTTAGGTCACCACCTAGAATCCATACCTCTAGTTTCTAGCAATGCTCTTAGTAGAGTTTATATTAATGTTCGGTAGTTTTTAATGGATATTAGTGTGTATGTTATATTATATGTGTTTGTAATACATTTAATATAATTGTTAGTACCATATTTTCTATCTCAAATGAGCCTGCATGCATTTTACTCCTTTTTGACGTGCCTTATATCATGCGCGTAGTACACCATTTGCCTGATATTTTTGTAATATAATCTTTGGGCAAATAAAATATATGATTAATATTGAATTCTTCAACGTCAAGCAAGAATACATTGAAAAAAAGTAGGTGTTACAATTTTTAATAAAGTCCTCGGGGTTATGACATACATTATATGTACTAGGCATTGTATCGTTGGAAATGAATCGGTGCATCGAATTATCAAACCGATGGATACGATGTATCGATCATTTCGATTAAGGCGCACATTTCTTCCTTCACCGGTAGATTGCCACTATTTTAATAATTTCGTTTCCCGGGTTAGGCTAAAGCATCAGAGCAGGATTGTCCGCCGCCGAAGTCTCATTTCTCCCCCCTTCAACTGCACCCTCCCCAAAGAAACTATTCCCACGGTCGACTCCCCTCCCTTTTCCCCAACTTCCTGCGGCCAATCTCGTCGGGCAGTGCGAATTTCCCATCAATCGAGGAGGAAAACGAGGGAAGAAACCATCACGAACTTTCTAGCCGAACGATTGAGGAGATGTGGATGGGATATCGGTGGCAGACCTTTGGAGAGGGGGGTTGTAAGGAAGGGATTGAGCGGGGGTTGGAAGTGGGACTCCGTGCGGGGGTATTCCGGGTAGAAATGGGTAGGTCAACGTGCTGTAGATACTCAGCGGTCCCGTCCTGACCCCCTGGGCCTCTCCATCCCCATCCACCCCTCTTAACAACCCAGCCGCGACATATTCTTTCAGACTCCGGCAAATCGTGACCCTCGTGTTCCCTTCCATCCCAAACCCGCCTCATTCGCTTGATCCCCAGTTTTTTTCCGATCGGAAGAGTGGCAACTCCTTTTGCCTTCTGGCCCTTGGAGCGAGGGTTACTCTCACGCCCCCCTCCCCATATTTAGATTGCAAAACAGATAGGTTGAAGTGCCGCTCATTCGGAGAACAATAAGAGAATGTAACAGCTGCGACCCACATCAAGAAGGGGATAAATGGCATCCTTAGTTAGTATAGACTTAATAGGTTACGTACCTTGATCTCTTTTATTTATTTTTTGTGTGTAACTGCGAGAATGGTCAATTCCAACACCTATTATCTATGATCCGATGGTTGGGTCAGGTGCCCTTGTCGTATGAACTAGACCGCATTATTTTATGACCGGTGTCTTATTATATTTTATTACATCACAATGAAAGTAACAGGAGACGTTGCGGCTCAAGGTACTAGGCAGGATTTGCATGTGTGTGGGGTGTAAGTGTTCATGCATGAATGTATGCCATGTTTTTTTTTATATATGATTTTGTCGTTATTGCATGCGATTTTTTTTTTTAATTATTTTTCTTTTCTAAATTATGGGTGGTGTCCTAGCACCCCCCGCCACACGCCCTTGCGGCGGCTTGCGGGGTATTGAGTAGATGTAGATGTAGATATACATTCAGTTTTGCTTTAATATCCAATGCAAATTAAAATGTAAAACAAATCAGAAAATGGAGATAAAGTTAACTAATGCTACTTGCACTGCGGTATCTAAGAAAAAAATAATTAACAATGTACGAATGCGAGGCGAGCTACGAGCTGAGCTGCTGGAAAAAATTATAAGGACTCAAGAATGCGGACCATTTTGACGAGAAAATGGAGAGTCAAATTGATATTTCGCTCGATTTAATCGAAGTTCATTGGTCAACATTCGAGTCATAAAATATCAGGTGAAATAGTGACCACTCTTAGAAGAACTGGCAAGTGGAACGGGTTCCGGATCAAGACAGCGAAGGAAATAGAAGCAGGTTTATGTTTCCGCATCAGCCTGGAGTCGACTTGGTGCCTTTTCCTTTTGGTGACCTCTCGCATAAATGGATATGTAGGGCAACCGTCTGTGATACAGATGGATAATATTTCCTTGGAATCAAAGAGTTTGCAAAGTTATTACCGGTAATGTACTTAGGGTGTTCCCGGGAGATGTCTTGAAGGGATGAGTCATCTATCATAACTAATTTGTTGAGATCATTAATGTGTAAAAAAAATGCATTTCGCTCACTGCCTGCACATAAAAGCCATAACAGGAATGAACGTAGTGTGTTAATGAATCCATGAAAAAAGCAGTACTGAAAAATTATTATTTTTGTCCTTTTTATAATATCAATTTCATTCTGCTGTAATTTTTAACAGTGGCCACCTTGAGCTTGGCAATGATTGAAACAGAAAGCGCACTCACTAATCGGACCAATTTGTATCTGAGAATAATAAATGAAAAGAGGTACTTCAATAATTTCACAAGTACTGGTTTTTAGTTTTTTTCTGTGACATTTACACTCGAATTCGTAATTAGCCATTTTAAAAATTATTTTACCAAGGGTGTCGCCATTATTTTTCATCATTCATAAATATTTTTAGGTCGCCCTTGACACACGTATAACTACAATTTATTTTGGTAAATATATACTTTTATTAATGATTTTACTTTGTTTGAAATGAGGAAACAGTCCAAAAAGGTATCAATTTTTTCAATTATCATAAGTTGCAGTTGACAGTTGGAAAGTGATATTATTAGGTTAAATTGGATTAATTCCGAAAATTTTATTACCATTTTTAGACTATTTTTAACTTAAATATATAGTTATCAAAACCATTTAAGGAATTTTAGTTCTCGATAATAGGTGGAAATGTTGAGAGAGCGGTAATGGACATCATTTTCTCAGCGAAAGAGTTTTTTGAATTGGACTTAAAAAGTAAGGTTTTTAAATTGGCTAAGCCGATAATTCTAGGATTGTCAGTAGTCTGGTAATTCTGGTATTAATTTAATATAAAAATTTGCCAGTATCGCTTTTAAAAAATGACTGCGCGCACAAAATTTTGAATGCAAAGATGTTCCTTTTTATTCAAATTTTTTGGTCATGCATTCTATTATTATTGTTGCTTGTATCTTTCAATCTCCTCAGAACAACCATTCCGTTTTAATTCACAAAGTCAGTTACGGTTGAGAGGTCAAATGAAACGAACGTTTTTATTTTTTTAATCAGATTTCTGTTGCCATTACAACAGTGTGCCATAACCGATGCTGAGAAGAAAATTGAATGCGACAGGAGTAGGGGGGATATGGAGCGGAAATCGCCCAGCGGAATATTGCCTTATCGAGCTTATGACGCAGCAATTACTGCGCATTTCAGGCGGCGTATTTCTGGAGGAACGGATAGCGTAGGAGCGCAGGTGTTCCATTTTAAATTTCCCTCTACAATCTCAAGCACGATGTGCTAACCTTGCGTACCCGTAAAATACAAACCACCATTCCCACGGGGTCGCAAGCGAGGAACAACGTTAAGGTGAGGTGAAAATGTATCCCACGAGAAATTTATCTGCTGAAGATGTTTTTATGATGCGCATGCTTTCCATTTATAGAACTCCATATCAACGTTCACAAAACATTATTTTCTCTTCTGAATGTTCCAAAGTTTACCTAAGCAGATTATTCTAGTTAAATTATGTCGATAATTTTAATATAACTGTGACAGTATTACAATGTTCATATATATATATAATTATATATATATATATATATATATATATATATATATATATATATATATATATATATGTGTGTGTGTGTGTGTGTATAATATATACATATGTATACATATACATATATATACACACATACATATATATAAATATATATATATATATATATATATATATATACCTTTATATATATTTATATATATGTCAATGCGGATATGAATAAAAACGTACTTACGAAAATGTATTTTCGTTAATAATGGTTAATCTAAACCTATCGTTATCTTATCAATTTGCTACAGCTGTAGAGTAACCAAAACTCAGCATTTGTAAGAAACTCGGGGAAACGTCCAAAACCGTTTCGTGAAACGGAATAAAACATTCCCCCTCATACTTTCTCTTTCATTTTCCTATCAGATTATGCGTGCAGCATCTCGATTCTGAAACTAGGCGAGCAAGAACTGAATACTAATACATTCATTTCGTATTTAGATTTTCCAACGCGTCTTTTTGTGGTGACGTCCACCCACAAAATTTTCGGGTTTAATTATTGTACACAAAATTGAAACCTTTGGATGGATAAATTCCACTTCTTGGGCACACATATTCGGGTATTGATGGCATATTAAGCATAAAACATTTGTTGTACGAATACAACAGCATTCATGAAAATGGGTTGGATTCCAAAAATATTAAAAAATGTTGAAAAATTGTGTCAAGGCAAATATGCCGACTTCGTTTTATTTCAGTGTTCTGAGAGAGCGAAAGAGAGATATAGATTGAAATTAAAAGAACATGCACGGCATGAAACTGGACACTCAATTGGATGAAAATGCTTGCAAAAACTCTTAGATTTCAGGAACTAAAAATACATTAGTGGATTACACTCGAAGAAGCAAAATCCTGATGAAGTCTAACCTGTTTTTCAAGGAATCAAAATGCTTTAAGAGCCGAAGACTCATCCGATTGAAATATATAAAATATAAATTATGTAGCTTCAATCGATTATGTGCATATTCATATAATTATAAAAAGTAAATATTCATCATTTACTATTAGCGATGATAAATACGATAAAAGCAATTGAAAGAAATGCAATCTTGCCTTATCATTTTGTGGGTAAGATTAATAAGGAATGCCTCATTTAAATAAAATACAAAGAACCTGTTTTAATAAAGTCCGAGGGCGTAGGCATAATCCTCAGCTTCATAAAACTGCATTCGAGCGGGCTTCAACATACTTCTTCCCGTATTCTCCGCGTCAGTTAACTTGCTGGAAAACAGTGTAGCCACCTTTCTAGAAGGTATCTCCACGTAATTTTGACCGCAAAGAAGGGATAGTTGTGGCGCATGTAGCCCGTAAAATGTTCTCTCGCAGTGAATCTCAAAATATGAATGCGTCCCAAGCATAAAATCATGACGAGGAGGACGGCAGAATGATCCCAGCAAGTTATTTGTGTACAAGACCCTCTTGCTGGCCTTGCCTCGGGAGGGAATCCGCAATTGCGTTCGAATGTAGCGAGCGTTGTCTAGCCAGGGGTCGAATGGGATTCCGAGTAAGGGTAAGGGGATGGATGATGATGCCGTTTAGGGAGATTGGCTCTCCGCCACCGCCGCCAAGGATTCAAACCCAATGTAATTAACGCGATCCCGCCAATTATCTAGCTTTAGGCGTGATTTGGTGTAACTGAAGCATATTAAACAGCGATTAATATCAATTTTCCATTAGGTATCTACTATACTACAACTACTAGTGTAATATAACACCATCTACACCTAAAGATGGCGTAATTCATTGAGACCTGGTCGAAAATTAATTAACTAGCTGATGGAAGATTGTAATAATTTGGTCATTGATTATGTGATCCTCCCAACACCAAGTGGCTCAATCCCGCGTCAAGGCTCCCAGCGCGGGATCAAAAAATTATTCATAAAACCGAATAGAAGAATGCATAAATTCGATATTTTTATCATTAAATATGTACGCCCTCAGCTCATGGGAGATTGAATATTGCAAACTGAGCAGATACTTCCATCGGCATTGTGTATAAACCAATATCTATAATGAAATCTTAAGGTTTTATTTTTTACCTAACATTAAATGAACAGTATTTGTATACACACACACGTGTATGTGTATATATGTATTTGTATGTGGAGAAGTATTTATTTGGTAGTTATATCCATCCAAAACCTACCTTAATCGGTAGATTGCCTAATTATATTTCCTCTTTTGTGTTGTCTATTTCTCCTTTGGTGGGTGAAACAGCTCACTAACGCCATCTCTTGGCCAAAGAATCGGGGCACTTGGTTCCTTAAAGCATCGCAGATGTCAATGCAAATTACGTTTCCTGGATAGCTCAAGTGGTACAGGGCATCCGCCTGGCAAGTGGAAAGATCCTGAGTTCAAGTCCCGGTCAATAAAACATTTTTACACTTGTGATTTGCCTGATTCCGCAATCCTCACCTCTATTGTGTACGTCCTTTATATGTGCTCCGATCCCTTTTCCTAATATCTATGTGTATGTGAATATGAGTATATATATATATATATATATATATATATATATATATATATATATACACACACACACACATAGTCTGACCTGAATAAGGCCTCAGGGAAGGCCGAAAGCTTAAACTTTCTGAAACGGTTTCTTTATTGTGCTCTCTATTTATGTTTTTGTGTTCTTTTGTGCCGCCAAAATGTTGTTATAATGCTCTCGTGAGTGCTTCTACATCATCCATATATACAGTATGATGAAGGTTGCTTGAACTACTGAAATATTGAAGTTAGTGGTTTTTGTTTTGTTTAATCTATTAATTTTTCTTTTGACTAAATTAAATAATTAAATTCAATGGTGTATTTAAATAAAAGTATTCAGTTGGGGACATTTATATTTTAGACCATGCATCTGGAGGATTACCTATCCACCGCACTTTTGGCCCCAGGACAGACGACCTTTTGATTCACGTTCCTTGATAAACGATTATTACGTCGGTATCACTGAATAAAGTAGATTTTTAAATCTTCAAAACATTCTCAATAATTATGCTTTATATTTTTAAAACAGATATTTAACGGCGGAGTAAACAGAGATTGGGAAATATCCAATCTTGAGTCCACTGCAATTAAAAAATAATGAAATAATATAAGGCCTACGGCATTTCCCCGTGTGGTGTGAGAATTTATTCTGCAAACCATGTAACTATGAGGATAAAAACATAAATGGGGAAGAAATACACCCTCATAGGACTCTAACGATCTCTTCCCAAAGGGACGTCTATGAGGAATCCTGCGACGTGTTTCAGGAATGGCGGAAATATACTTCGAGATAACAAAAATGGTGAAATGACGCATTTCTAGATTGAAGGACCGGCAAAAAATATTTGGTTACCTCAGCGTTTTCATTACAGAGTATGTAATTACCAGAGTAAATTTGATGCGGCTCCAGCATCATGAACAGTCATTGCTGAGTAGTTTTCATGTGCCCACTGTCTCATAATGACCAGTCATTTATCCTTCTCCACATCGAATTATTACTCTTTTTAGTTGTCAGTTGTGCTCGGATTAAATGCCCCAGTTGCTCGTTTGCACGGCGAGACAACAACACTGTGTACATGTATGTATGATGGAAGCCCCACTTCCCCCGCGACGAGAGGGGAAGGGCGAGAGGGAGGAGGGGAACGGGAGAGGGGAAAGGGGGGGGGAGGATGCTGGATAACTCCCGTGGCCCCGTTTCCTGCTTCGGATTACTCGACGCCGTAAATCACTTCGCCCTTATCGAATTGATCCCACTGAGCACACACCATGACCCATAACTCCCATATATATCCCCCGAGTGCTCGATACGTTCCCCTCGTCTTATCAGCCCTCCCATTCCCTCTCCATCCCAGTCCCCAAAACCCCTCGCTTCTCCTCCACGTTCCATTTCCCGGGACGAACAGAGATGCCCCCATATCCACAAACTCACACACACACACAAACAGACATACATGCACATCAAACCCATTCCTAGCATTCCATCCGCATTCGGAATCTACACAGAGACGCACAACCCACCCCCTTTCCTCTCTCCCTCGAGCCTTTCATTTTCCCGTGATTCCCTTCGAGACAGCGGTGGCCACAAAACAACAATGGCCCGCGCTCTACTGGTGACCGCAAGAGGGTCTAGGCAGTGCATGGGAATATTCCAAGCAATCATCAAGTAGTAGTAGTAGTTTTGAGGGGAGGCGACCGACAGCTAAGGTCATTTGCGCCATAGGGGATGGACAGGAAAGGATGAAGGGTGGAGAGAAACCCGGCGTCGGCATTAGCCTACTCTTTACGAAAGGCGCCAAGGGGTCCGCGGCTTAACGTCCCATCCGACGGACGGCGTACTCACTCAAAGTGCCCTCCACAAAGCACCTCAAGTAGGGATCGAGATACCTCTGAAAAATATTCAACACCGCCGGGATTTGAACCCGCGCCCTCAGGGTGGGAGCAATCATCAACAAATAACGTACCGATAAATATGTTAGAATCACACATACATCCGCATTATTATAATTAAAATTATTATTGTTATTTTACCGATTGACACATATATTCGGATGGAGAGGTCCTACTAATCCATCTCCAGTTTCCTCCCCTCCCGAGTCCATATCACTTCGTTTGCTTTCCTTTCCCTTTCATTTAACTCTTCTCACTCTTCTCCACGCCCGCATACCAAACACTAACGAAATCTACCTCTCTGTCTTCTGACCTAATCGGACAAGTTTCCGCTTCGTAAGAGGTGCATTCAAATTTTAAAATCCTTCAATTTTGTTTCTATAGTTTGAGGGGAGATATAAAAATGCAGTCGGACTTTAAGATACGCGAAAAGTCTTAATACAAACCAGGCATAGATGAATTATTCTTAGATTACACAGAGTTTGCAGTAATGCCAATAGAGCGTGAAGCGTTTTCAGTGCTTAAATTGAGGTCGTTTACTGTACAAGAGCAACGTGTAAACATCCGTGTTCTCCAATCGCGTGTTTTGACATCCATTAATAAACATCTCCGATTATTTGGAACATGTGATGATGTTGTTATTAATGCGACAAATGTTCGTTCTTGGGTGTGACAGTTCAAATAAGGCCGAGGTTTGAGTGACAACGAACCCAAAAAGCTTCAACTCGTGCACAACTACGCTCCAAAATGAAAGAGCTAATCCTTCCTTTGAAATTCTTTCTTAAAGTCTCAGTTCTCAATTCTCTCCTCCTCGCAATTGTATCTTTGCCAAATGCAATCCCGCCATTATTTTGAATATCTTTGGACACAATACTTCTTAGGCACGTTAACTCTTCCTTCTCAAGTATATGCCTTCCAATTTTTAATGCTTAACTTAGCCTATTTTATAACCTAATTTAATTGCTCCCTTCAATTAAACAATTGTAATTACCAACCACCATAGGTTAAGAAAATGTACATTTTTGACTACTATTTTCAAAGATTTGTTTACGTCTCTTTAAAAACAGTTAAAGTTAATTTTCTGCGGAGTTCACAATTTCACTCAGTGTTTCGAATGTTTGCCGACCACTGGTGGGCCTCTCCCTCCGATTCCGGTCACGTATCTGGCGACGCGGAAGGGAGACAATCTCAACGGGTCCATCGAGGTCCAGCGGCGGACCTCCAGGGTGGTCCCGGTGGCCGATGGATGAGGGGAAAAAAGGAACTGTTCCAAGTATCACGAACGACCGAAGTGGATGAATGGGGTAGTGCCGGATTAAATCCTAAATGAGTGAAATCTCGGTAACCCTATCGCGAATTTCTCTGATACGATTTTAATTTTACCAATTAACGATTCAAATAGTTGAATTTTATGGCACAAAACAAGGCATGAACAATGGTAAATATTGTTACACAGAAATAACTAAATATTAACATGAAATGTGGTAGGATATTATTTTTCATCAGATATTTGTTCCTACAAATGAACCAAAAATACTTTAAATCATCACTTTGAGTGAAGAACTTTCAGGATATCATAGAATTATATATTTATTAAGGGGCATTTAATGGGATTAATGGCAAGTGAGTCTATTCGCTCTGCTATAATTGAATATCGATGGCTACGAGCCTACGAACCTAAACCTCGTAACTAAGAAAGACTCAGCCACCAGGAGCGTTCGTGATCGTGATACTAACTTCAATGCAATATTATATAGGACCGTTGTCGCGGGTCCTTAAAAGCGTCACGAGTCCATTGCGCGTGCCTAACTCGGCCTAATTGGTCATTCGGCACCGACCCTCGGGTCTGGTGGATTGCATTTCGTGCGTGGGAAGTTGATCTTCTGGAATGAGGGATGAATGGAGAGATAGCGGCAATGGTGACGACAACTGCGGCGAACCTTGAGGGGCGGAAGTTGCGTGAGGGATTCGCAAAAAAAGATCCCCATTTACTGGGTATCCAAGGGTACCGTTCCCCAGGGTGATGCTTCCTCGCACGGTGAAACCATATCTGGCAGCATTCTAAAGGTCAAGATACGCTTTTAATAGATTCAGGGACTAAGAACTGCTATACTTCTAACCTCTACCTGACACGATATTATTTGATGTAGCGAATGTCCAATTGGTTGATCGTAGTGCTGATCAATACTGACCTAAAGACCTGGGTTCGATTCCTCAGAAAACTATCATATTCAAACAATTGGTATAATTTTTTTCTGTTACCAGATCTTTCTGGTAGATCGCAAGTGCCTCACAGTGAATGAGATGCCCCATAGACCGTGACCCAGTTTTTTGGATTTTACAAGTCTTATAGGGGTTACGTATTTGGTAAGCTCTACCCCATCAACTATGAAAACTAAGCATCGTGTTGGTTACTGTGATTGCCGTGAATTTAGTCCGAAGTATGAATACTAGGTATTCAAGAGATCTTGTAATTGTATATTCATGTGGGAAAGCAGAAACGTCTTGTAAAAATAAATGTTAAGTTACTTCAATTGAGTCAATGAAAGTTAAATCGCTAGGTTGTCAGATTGGCGATGTGTTCAGGTGTAGTTAAGTAAACGCCGGAGAGCAATAGTAAGAGGAATTATGGAATATCAAAAGCAGTTTTAATGGAATGCAAATGCGAATCCAAAATCAGTAATCTGTAAGGAAAGAGTACTGGTACTTGATAGGTACTTTTACTGATTTGAAGAGATACACGTAATTCATTGATTATTTGCTACTGTCGTTAATTTTCAAACCAGTATCATATTTATTTTTGGGCTGGAGACATTTTTATTTACGATGAAAATAAAATATCATTTCATCGCCCGGTCAGATTCATTAATATTGTAAAGGGATGGTTTCAGTCCAATTGGAGTTATCTACGTATTATCTATCCAGGTCCGTCTAATGTGACTGAAATGTGACGCAAAGGGAGTTCTTTTTATGTGGTATCGATGATCGAAGACCTTCGGCCCAATTTTCTGGGAAATGGCGTCCCTCTCTCCCGGATGCGACGAATCAACCCTCTCAACGACCCCGCCAGCGATGATATTCTCTCCCCGCCACGCTCCCACTATCTCTCTCCCCAGCCGACCTTCGCTTTATCCGCCGTCCTCTCAGTCCTCTTCTCGCATCCAATAAATAGTTGACGATTACTGAAAGCAAAAAATACACTTGATTCGATTATCATCTGTTTACGTCCGGACGTTGAACCAAAAAAAATATATGCATTAATCCAATATCCTAATCGAACAATGAAAGGTTTATCCGCTTTCATTACGTCCATTGTGAAGCGAAGTTCGCAGGTAGATTTTCATTTAAAAAGAACCTTTATCACCGAGCGGATAAATAAGAAAAATAATCAAAATTGGTACCCAAAAATTTAAATTTAATTTGAGAATATTAGAATTAATCTCACTTATTCCATTGTAATCGAAAGCTTTATTTAATTAGATAGATACCTAATTTCAATTAAAACGCTATTCAAATGATGCTTTCTCGCTAATTAAATGTTTGCTATTGTTTGTATTTTTGCGGTAATTTAATATTTTCCCTCAAAATAAACCTATTATCAATTAATATTTCCGGTTTGGATAATGTATTCACCATGAATACCCCTTGGTACATATTGAATAAACGTACAGCTTTGCTAGATGATCCGATGGTCCTGGTATATTTATGGTACATTTTATGAATTCGCGTGTGAATTGACAGCCGATGGTCCGCCCGGAGAGCTTTGTGGCTGCTCGTCCCGAAATTAAGAAACCGCATTGGAGTGCATCAGGAAATGTCTGAGTTGAACTCGTAAATAATCCAGTCCACATAGCTTTCCATTACCAGATGTTGAGCGCATCGGCCCGCGGGGAGGGCGTCGTGGAGAGCGACCAATCACTGCGTTGAGTGAGTGCAGTGGTCGGCTGGCCCTTAATCCCTAAGCCTCCGCCCATGAGTGAGTCCCATTTGGCCGAGGTTCGACGCCAGGTGACGTGGAGTTCGCAAAGATGTCACTTAGGGACCTTTCATAAATTACGCCCTCATGTGGTCGTGCGTGGTCAACTTGAGTTCGAAAGAGCACTTCAGTTATTACGGTTGTTTGGCAAGGCAACATTGTCTAGACTGCTGGTCATTTCAAAACGCTGTAGAGTGGATAAATACAAATGGCACCAGGTAAGAAGTGAACGTATAAATAAGAGAAGAATGATATCATATCTACTTATTTGTATACATGTTATGCATATATATATATATATATATATATATATATATATATATATATATATATTGTCCTTCCCTCTAATTTTGATAAACATAAAATGCGAGATTTAGAAGCAGTCAGTTTTAATGGTACTGGTCAATGAAACATGGCAGTGTGGTTCAAAATTTTGCAAACTTAGACAGAAACTATCCTCGCCGACTCCTAAGCAATTTTGTGTCACACAAATTGTGTTGCCATTTCACAACTGTTTAACGTTAGTCTGTGGATATTGTAGTTATAGGATTGGTGCAATTTTAAATCAGATTTGAAATGAACATCGCCAATGGCAAATTATTCGTTGCAATGGCACTAATAATCGATGGAATAGATGAGGAAGATAATTGAAATAATCTTTCGTTGGAGAAACCAAAGATTATTATTATGGCCTAGACCCTGGATTCGATAGAGGAGATGTGGATAGGGTATACGTTAAACAATGGAATAATAGGTGTAATTAACGTGCAGGTCCTAATAGCCTGGGTGAAACGAGTGATCAAAAGCTGCTTATTTACAATTAACTTTGAACCCGAGAAAAAGAAGGAACATTTTATTTTCATTGTTTGTATATATTTTGTGTATTCTTTCTACAAATTCCTTCTAAATATTTAGTTTCAATTACCTTGTGTAACTTTCATTTTCGTGAGCTTTATTATCTTTTGCTTTTTCAGAGTCAATTAGTCAGTCGTGCCAACTTCATTTATGTAAAATAAAGATAAACATAAATTGTAACGTTTATGGTTATTTAACCTGCGTAAATTTCACGCACGTATTTTGTGATCCTCGAGGCTTCCCTCGAAGGTATAATTTCCGTTTTAAAGCAGACCAAATTTTATCTATGCAAGTGTTTTCATCTTGTTAGGTTGAATTTGTGGTTAATTTCACTCTAGTAGAAGGAGTATTTAGGGGAGGCTACCGACTGCTGAGGTCATTTGCGCCATAGGGGATGGACAGGAAAGGATGAAGGGTGGAGAGAAACCCGGCGTCGGCATTGGCCTGCTCAAATTGAAGTGTGCCAAGGGGTCCGCAGCTTAACGTCCCATCCGACGGACGGCGTACTCACTCAAAGTGCCCTCCACAAAGCACCTCTAGTAGGGATCGAGATATCACTGAAAAATATTCAACTCCGCCGGGATTTGAACGCAGTTATTTGGGAAGCCAGTACGATAGCCACCTTACCAATCCCGATCCCCTAATTTCACTCAAATATTTCAAATAATTCTACTTCAATACCTGTAGTAGCTTTAGTTTTTCTTTTCAAAAACTCAAGGTAGCACTCTTCTGTTTCTCTTCCTCTCTCTGTTTCTCTCGCATACTTTAACCTGATTGTTTGTTGCTTCAACAATATCTAAGGAAAAAGGATGTGTTTTATCTAGATTTTCATATACATTTGTGAAGAAACTATATAAATTTTACAGAGTAATGCGCAAGTTCTTTTATAATACGTTCTTTCGCATAAACTCTGATTTTATTTCGAATCAAATATCTATTAGTGAAATCTAAAGGTATCTTTCCAGTCTCGTATGTATAGAAAACCAGGTCGACGGTGAACTGCAGGATCCCCTATCCGGCCTCCTTGCTCTATATCACCGGGATTACGTCAATTCTCAGTTTTATTTTTCATTTATCTCTGATTGCCTTTAATTTGAGTTCGTGATTCAAGTTTTGAAATATTTTTATATCCCATTATTATTCATAGTCAGTTTTTTTCTATATATATATATATATATATATATATATAGTATATTATATATATACATATATATATAGTATATTATATATATACATATATATATATTTTTTTTTTTAAGTTGCAGATTTTTATTTTTTTTATAATTAGATGCAAGACCCAGGATCAGAGATATTTCCAAATTTCACAAGAAAGAAGAGAAATTATGCAATTTCGGAAGCAGAAAAGTTGAAATAATGATGGGGAGTTTTTCCCGCGAATCCAATTCCGTCCATAATCAATGTAACGATAACGCGATATCAAATTGGAGAAAACTTTTTTAACGACCCCATCGATGAATTAGTTAAAAAAAATACCGCTGCAGGCCAATTAAAATGGAGAGAGCGGGCAAAATAAAGCGAATTGAATTCGTTTCACCGTTACGTGCAATTAAGTTCGCCCGATTCAGCAATTTCCATCGGAGACCAAGGCTGGTTTTTCTCATTTCCTTTGTCGTTCAGCGCTTTTACTCCTACAGAGCGATTCAAACTTCTATTAAAGATCCCATTATATTAGGCAGAGAATCATGTTAATGGGCTCTTTTGCAAAATAAATGCGCTCAGTTTATTTCCTTGTTTCGAAGGTTATGCCACACTTTGATATTTGATATATTGATATTTTGATATTTTAGTACCCTTCAAGCTACCGCTATGGTGTGTGGCACGGAGTGATTACACACCGGACTATTTTTGACTCGAAAATGACCCTACCGCGGTCGAGCAATGTTCTTCTGATCCCTTATCGTTCGTGGAATAAATGACATCTTAAATCTATCTACTCGAAACTTAATCTCTCTAATTTTACTGTCATGATCTCTCCTACCGTAGTACGATAGGGGTAGTAATACTTTCTCAACATCACTGCTAAAGGGGCCCGCACGTGTTTCACTTCAGGAAAGATCTTGAGTGAGGGTAACGCTTAGGTATTTAATGGAGTCTACAAATTCCATTTCGATGTTCCCGATGCAGTAGGCGTTCTGGAGGGAATTGATCTTTTTCAAAAATTTATGACTACGCACTTTTTTAAGTTTAACTCAAATTGCTAAGTGCCAAACCAGCGTTGTATAGCATTAAGATCATCTGATAAAGCTGCTTTTTCCTCAGGATCACGGATATCACAGTAAACCACTGCATCGTCGGCGAATAAACGTATCTTACTAGGGGCTACGGAGTCAATGTCATTAACGTATACTAGGGATATAAGAGGTCCGTTAACACTTCACTGGGGATCACATGAAGTAACTTCTATAGCATTTGAGCTTACTTCATCTATGATTACACTTCGTGCCAAGACCAATCAAAAAATCTTTGATCCAACCCCGCATATTTTTATCTATGCCCAAATTCTTCTAGCTTTGTGAGTAATTTACTATGAGGTACATTGGCGAAGGCTTTCTTAAAAAATAGAAAAACCGCGTTCATTGAAACATTGCTCTCCCCCAATTTAAGAATATCATTAACAGAAAGCGAAAGTTATCTCTCCCAAGATCTACCCTTTCGGAACCCGTACTGATGTTTGATTAATAACTCCTGATTATCAAAAATATAATTTCGAATAATATCGCAATATCGACTTTTTCAATATTGCATATTATTAACTAGATCAGTATTTTTAATAAAAAGTTGCTTCAAATTCTAAATATAATTTTAGGTTTTTTTGAATAGGATCATTGCCTCTGGAACCAACATAGTTCGTTCCGACAGTCACGATAGGGTGTGTACTCTGTTTAATTGTGGTTTAAGGCTATCACTACAACCCTGGAGACTGCCATGAGCTAAAATATTTTTTTGTTTTTTCTTCACTATTTTCAGTTTTTAATTGAAATTTGAAAAATAATCAACGATATATTGAAAACAAAATAATGTAATGTTACTACATTGACTTGCAAGGCGTTAGATAAATGTTAACAGTTAATTGATCTTTTAGATGCTCACTGCTTCGAGAGAGAAACACTAAAATAAGAATGCTTTGCAGGTAAATAATTTTTAAGCTGTATTTTTAAGCCCTTTAGACGTTGAAAAGACGAATTGATTCTTCCAAAAAGTCTGATGATAACAAAAAATACTATTTGATACCCTTGACTAGATTCCAGTTCGTTAATAAGACTTACCAATGCCCGATTCAATTTCACTATCATTTTTTGACTCACGTAATTGCAAGTTATAAATTTGCTTGAATGAACCTTTGACGTGGTTTCCTTTATTATTTGAAGATAATCAAATTTCTTTTATGCTATACTTCGAAATTGAATGCAAAAATAAATAACCAGCAATGTTCAGTGGTTTCTCTGTGATGTGATTGTCGTAATTCCTATTTTTATTTAAAAAGCTCTCACCCTGTAATTATTTCATGGTTTATTTATATTTTTTCAGATTTTGGAATTCTTTGTTAACACTTTGTGATAACAATTTTGATCTGTGATGAAATAAATGGTACATCTGACAGTACCCTGTCACTAATTTTACATAATTTAATTATTTATGCATATCCCACGTTGTTTGCACATTTTAATGATTTAATGGCGAAGGTAACACCTTAAATACACTAAATGTTTTACGTGATGATTTCTTTTGGTAAAATTTCTTTTTGGTAACAGTCGTGTTTCGGATGTAATGTCCATTTAGTGAGGTAAATAAGAACTTGACAAATGGCAATAGTTAATTCCATGTTTGAAGCGTATTCAGTTTTAATTCATAAATACTTTTTTATTATCAAACTCGAGCCGCAGCAGGAAGTAATTTCCACAAATTATTCAGCAGAGACTTTGTGTGGTAGGTAACTTAGTGGGAAGAGCGACCGACTACGTTCAGGGAACCTTTGGTTTGTATTAGATTAATACCTCCAGGCAACCGCATTTAAATGTAATCTTTGCTAGAAGTCAGAACGTTGAAGAGACATAATTTACCCTAATAAAATGGCTAAAGTACGACAAGAATTTATGAGAGAAATATATTACGACGGCCGACTAAATATATTACGCAAATTGAATCGGTATCTCCTGAAATGGTGTTAAAAATGTGTTACAAAACTAATCGCAATACTTTTAGAAAGGTAGTGTTCGAGAATTATTTTTCAAAACGGGCTGGTTTAAGATTTGATTGTTTTAGAAAAAATAATGTTTGGAAAAGAAATCGTCGTCATTAATCGAATCGAAAGCCTACCCATTAATAGCAGCTTGAATTATTATATATTCACAATTTTTAATTTAATTCTTATTTTACAGATATATTTTCCAGTGATTTAAGGCGTTAAAACTATGTCATGGTGCGTGATTTTGTGGATGGGAGAACCTTAAGCAGGCGAGGAAGGGGTAGGATGGGCATGTTCGGTGGAATGAATGGAGGAAGTATTTGCAATTGTTATAAGGGTTTCTCGTAGTATAGGATGTCAGGTTTTGTTTTGCTAGAATATGCTAAGAACTGAATCGTTTTAGCTTTGTTCAGTCTGCGTCCATCCAAAACTTATCTTAAACGGTAGAATACCAATATTGATAAGAGTACTGTTGTTCTATTTTCTGGAATGGAATCCATTCCTCATTCCCTCACACCCTGATGGTGACTTGCGGGCGTGCAGGATTCGATTCCCCTCAACCCCACTCGCTGACGAACGGCGAACGTTGGCGGTGGCGTATGTTCTCCATGACAATTTCTCCCCTCCCTGGCCCCTCATCCTCCCTCACGTGTCTCCTCCCCCTCCACCTCGGATCCCGAGGGGGTTGTTGCCGCCGTCCACCCCCTTAACCTTGTTTATTTGATCCCTCTCAATCCACTTTATTTCTCCAGGGCTCTCGCCTTCCACCACCCCTCCTCGCTCGGGGAACCAATCAGAAAAGAAGCTGCAGCCCGACGAGGATGCAATTATAATCCATTGCCCTTGTTTGGGAGGATGATGTTGCCTTGAGAGGCATAATGGATTTGTTACGAACATATAATAGGAAGGAAGGCGCCACGAGGTATGAAGATGAAGGGGCAAGTGTTCAAGGGAAATGTCGTCGAGCGGTAAAGCAACTCTCAGGGTGTATCCAAGGAAGATAGCATTAATGCGTAGAAAGGAAAAATTGGAGCACTGCAATCATTTCTAATCTTTAGAATTGAAGTTAATGATATGGAGGTGAAAATATGAAAATGGCATTAACTTCTGAAAGATAACCCATTGTGCATTTACATTATATTCCGCAAGCCGCCACAAAGGCGTATGGCGATGGGTGAAAGATCACCACCCGTATATGTACAACTATTAGTTATTAAATGAATTTATATATATATATATATATATATATATACGAAACACGACTACAATTATCTGCTTACAACACTCATATATAAAAACACTTCACATATACACAATTACCTGAACCTGTGGATCACGCAATCATTTACTGTGTGTGGGTTAAAGAGATTGAAAACAATTGAGGATTACTAAGGGTAAGTAATATTTTAGAACTAATTAGAACTTGTGTAAAGGTATAATTTATGGATGGCCATTTAGCGTAAATGATAGAATACTTGATGACCAAAGGCCCACCTACTCCCCTTCATCCCCACTGAGTTCCTAATGAAGTATTTGACTTATTTCTTCGGAATGACCTGACTAGATGATGGAGAGCTTTAATGTATTTGGGAAGGAGGCCAATTGATACGAGATACGACTGCTGGTATATATTGATTTCGTTATCGTAATTCCGATGACACCACCATATTACCTTAAATAAATAAAATCAATGATGGTTCCAACGTATACACCTGATTTGACTAAAGTGAAAACGGTAACTTTAGCAATTAATACCCTTTTAAGGTTCATCGGTAATTTGTAAAAGAATTCCACCTGATTCGTATTGTATTTAAAAAGTTTATTTTTCACTTATATTTCTTGCGGGGCAACCGGTTTCATCACATAATTAGGTGACATATTCAAGTACCTAGACACGAGTGGGAAAGTCATCAGTGTGAAATCTTAAGGTACCAAATATAATTCGTCTATGCTATGAAACCGGGTCGTACCGTATTAAATTTTCGTTAAATTATAAAGGTCTGTATTCTTTCTTCAATACGATATATCTCACGGTTTAGCTTTAAAACCATTTATTTATTAAAACAAACTGAACACAAGTTCGACCAAGTAAAAATGAGTTCGCAGTAAACATCAGGACTTACAACAGGATGAAATAGGATCTCACGTGAAAATAGACGTGATATTTCACAATCAAACTCTCATGTGTTTATTTGGAGATACTTTCGTCCATTTGTAAATATTTTGTTTGCATATATAATTTAAGCTATTTTATGTATTAGTTGCTCATTCATGTGTGCCAATGTTGTCTTAGAACTTTCATGTAAAGCAATACATTTTCATCGTAGCAATAGTGTTATTTAGGAGATGTGCTAGTCCAAACCAGATCGCTGGAATATTGACGAGCATTGGAAGGCTCGATCCTGGTTCGATTCGTTGGGGCCCCTCTGGGGTGGGTAAATATATTTTGTCGATATCCTGCTTGCATTTTAAATAGAACCATTTTTATAAACATTTTCCTACATGATTTAAGTATATCCTATTATTGAATATTTTTACATGCAAATGGCTTCTTTCGTGGTGAATAATTTTGTTGGAGCGCTTTACCGAATTGATATCTTCGTAAAGTTGTAATGTTTATGCGGATGGTGACCTATCAGCCCGCTTCACACACTTTTGCGACGGCTTGCGGGGCATTGTGTAGATGTGGAGAGTAATTTTTAATATTTTGAGAATAAAATTTGTCGTGACATGCTAAAAGATTTTGGGGATGGCACTCGAGACAACTTTAGCCCTTTGCTAAACCGTTATGCAATTTTAAGCGTAGTTTTTACATTCATTTATGAAATCACCATTTCCAAACTCGTCCCGCCTCCTTATTCCAAAACAGCAAACGCCACGCTTCCACGAGTCCTCACGCTCGGAGGCAGAGTCATAGGTTTTACTTCATCAGGTTGTGCTTGGTGAGGTGTATCAACGGTATCGCATCGTCCCTCCGTAACGTCTCCCATTCGACGTGAAGCTCCATGAGGGCGTTCGGGGAGGGGAATGGAGCACTTTCGGTGCCGCCGCCCCCCCTTCTCCACCTTCCGGGATCATTACAATAAAGACCGGGGCAAAGGGCCGAGAGGGAGAGTGGGTTGGAGAGAGGGAGGGAACAAGAGAATGCGAATTTGGAAAGAGCGCGGACCTTTAGGTAGAAAAAAATCGAGAAGGGGGGAAAAATAGAATGGGAACGCGGGAAAGGAGAGGTAGGGGAGAGATGAGGAAGAGATGGAATTATTCATGATGCGCACGGATGTAAATCCGGAGAGGGGCGAAAGTGGAAGTGGGCGTCTCGTATCTGCCTCCCTCTTTCCCATCCCTTCCTTCCGTCCCACCCCCCGTCCTCCTCCGAACAGAGGGATGGGGAGATCCTATCGAGTCAGTCACACGCGGCACGGATTCGGGGTAAAAAAAATAATAAAAACTCTCGGTCCCCATCCCTTTGACCAACCATCTCTTCCCACACTCTCCTCGCCGTAGAAAGTCTCGTTAAAGCCTTTCGGTCCCGTCTTCCCCTGTCCCCGACACGCGGCCCAATCTCTAGGAGGCCATTGGGGCCGCACAACGTAAGGGATGATTCGATCTTGAGACCTCTCTCACCCCCCTACCCTCTCCCACTCCCCCCATTTCCCATACTCTCTCACTCCCCCTCCCAAAGGAAATGCACGGCTGCAATATTGCATTCTGGGAAAGTGGGTGGAGAGTCACTGCAGCCTCCCACTCGACCTCCCTTGTTTGCTTCCTCGACTGAGCCCTTTCTCTCTCTCTCTCCCTCTGTCTCTCTCTCGAGTTCATCCTTCTTTTTATTTCACTTTCGAGGCAAGGAGCGCGTACGTTAGTGTCGCCTATCCCTCGGAGATTAGGCGGCGAGGGCCGGAGAGGGTCGTCTCCCCCTCTTTCGCTCCCCCCCCCCCCGCCCCCAGCTTGAGAGTCCGCGGTGACACCCTTCTCCTCCAACTCGAGGAGGTGCCAATGTGTGCGTGCTTTAGAGGGCCGTACTCGCTTCCTTCCGGGAGATTGTTTCCGCTACTGGAAGGGGGTCACCGATGTCATTTTATTTCGGAAAAGATATCATGAGCAAAGCTTACGGTTACTATGAGCGTAGGTTTGCGGTCGTTGAGATGTGGGTAAAGGGAATGATAAAGGAAGTAACTTATACTTAGATGAACACAAATGAAGAAGTCTTGCATACGATGGGAGAAGGGAGGAGGTCTCCGAAAAAAGTGGATTGGGGGTATATTGAGGGATGGTACTATTTTAAAGACAATGATTGAATGTGGGATATTATGTAAGTAAAGGGATGCGGAAGGAAGAGAACAAGGCTTTTTAGAACGCATGAAGGTGTGGGTAGGTTACGAAGAACTGAGGAAGTAAATGATTTTTTTAATTAAAAAAAATTGTATTTATTTATTTATGTATGATTTACAATTGTAGTATGATCTTCATCATGTATGATGTAGAAAGAATTAAGTCAATCAATACAACGTACAGTCACAGACAATATTTCTCATAGACTATAGTGATATTATCTTTATAATATACGATAGTGGTATACATTAAAAATTTACACATGGGATACTCATTCTGGTCTTGCTAAGCCAGTCAGTTCTGGTGTAACAGCAGGTGCCACTTAAAGAAAAAAGACAGCTTGAAGTGTATGCAATTATAAAGGTACATATATTGTGTCACGTTTTATTCCACGCCCTAATCCATTCTGTATAATAGCCAGTCTTTTATTCTCCTTTTCACAGCCTTTATTGACAGTCATATTCTTGAATCTTTGGGTATTTCATTAAACATTAGAAATACAGTAACCTCCAATTTTCTTCTACTTTGCGTGAAATTTTTTTGTTGTATCCTTAATATTGTCCCTTAATGGTAATTCCTTTTTATTTAAATCAGGTATTTTATATTTTCCATAAAAATAGTTTCCTATTATGATGGCATATCTATACATCCTGTCTAAAGGCTGAATTCCTGATTTTTGAAAGATATTTCTTCCATCTAGAATATTTGTATTTTTTGATCTAGCCTTAGAAATTTACTCTAGGATTTTTCTTGCTTATTTCTTATTTAGGAGTAAGAAGAGAAAGTTGATACGATAGGTTGGAAATATATTTGTTCATAACTGTTTAAAACCTATCTTTGATAGGTAAATTACTTTTTTGAAAAATCCTTTCAAAAAATTATTTCTCTTTTCGTTTTCTTCTTCTGATTCAAAGAGGACTCTAGCAAAAAAAAAGAAACATCGGCTCGTCAAATTGAGAAAACTGCAAATAAGTGAAGTGTTACGGGAACTCTGGCTCATATTTTTTACGAGTATAGGAACGAAAAGAAGGTAATTAAGGGAGAAAATATCGTTCCATGAAGCGTCTTTGAAATGGAGAACTTCTTCTTCTTCTTCAGACTTGAAAATAACTTATAAAACTGTTTTTCTCGAATGGTCCCTCCCCACTCTGACGACATCCGATTATAAAGAAGCTAATTTAAAGAGATTGCTGCTGCGATAGCAATGGAAGACGCGGAGTGCTTTTAGAGTTTGGGTGTGAGAGGACGTCTGTCTGAAAATTTGATGAGGGGATTAAGGAGCAATTTCAGATAAAAGCCGAACACGATTCGTAAATTGCAGAGCTTACTTATCTTAGAAAAAAAAAGCGTCGTTCTCTCATCGATCATTTTTTTGGATTACGGAATAAATTGTGCCAGCTCGAGGACATTTTCGAGGGAGAGAGATAAGCCGATTAATTTCGAATCATGGCGCGTCATAATTGCAATGGATAAATAAAAATGCCATTTCAGCCCACATGTCTAACGATCGATGGTATCGGGATCAAAACTAGCTGGAAATTAATCACGTCTTTCTGCCAAAGAAACAATTTGAAAACATTGGCTGGAATAATGGCCAAGGCGAACAAACGTTATCTTCAGTGTGCCATTATTTCTCGTCTGGATGTTTTTCAACCGGCGAGGGGATAGGAAATAGTTACGGTCATTTATATTTCATCTTTTTAATGCAAGAATAATATGAATAATTTTATTGTAAGGAATTTTCTTTAATTTTTCCTAAGCCATCTTGTAGTATTAGTAGTAGTTTTTATAATAGGCGACCGACAGCTGAGGTCATTTGTGCCATAAGGTATGGACAGGAAAGGATGAAGGATGGAGAGAAACCCGGCGTCAGCATTAGCCTGCTCTAGTTAACGGAAGACACCAAGGGATCCGCAGCTTAACGTCCCATCTGACGGACGGCGTACTCACTCAAAAAGCCCTCCACAAAGCACCTCAAGTAGGGATCGGGACACCACAGAAAAATATCTCTCGTCACCGGAATTCGAACCCGGGCTCTCTCGATGGAAGCCAGTGCCTTGGCTAACGCATGATCCCGATCCCCTCCGTCTTGCATAATTGGTACTTTTACATCTACGTGAAATACTCTGCGAAGGATACTCTGCATTAGTTAACGAAGTTATAGGAAAAAATAACCGGAATATAATGTGCGTCATGATTTAAAATCTATCCACGAACAAGCTTCGCGATTATTTGTGTGAATTAACCCATAAAAGTGTTATCCATACAGATGAAATAATTCAGCTTGTGACAAACGCATTTGTGAGAGATAGATGGTTCATTTTTAAACCTTACTTTTGCGAAAAATTTCTTACTCATGTAACTTTTTTATGAGGAGCGGTTTGGGATCTTTTTTAGGGACAGAAAAAAAGATGGAAACCTAAGTGGTAGGTAGCTGGGAGGAAATGAAAGATCACCATTAAGATTAACCTTGCAATTTCAAGGGTCAATACTTAAATCGATGAACTCAATTCTCGCTATGGTGTTCATCCTCTATCCACGGTCATATCTGCGATGGGTTCCAAAAGGGGGAGGGTTTTGGCCGTGGCATGACGAGGTGGTCGGTGGTATTAGATTCACAGATTCCTGGAAGGTTGAGGAGATTCTCGCTACGCGCGGAGTTTCCCCTCATTATTTCAGCTCACGGAGGGAGACGGTTGGAGTGGATTCTCCGGCGAGAATTCCAAAGGGTCCCTTCCCCCAACTCCTCGCAGTTCGGTTTCCACTTATGTTAGCGGAAAACACGCGGCACCTCTAAATTTTGAAAGAAGTATAAGGGTGGTTACTCCCAAAAAGGGTGTTTGTTTCCGAAGATGCTTTGCAGATTCCGTGAATAATTTAGTAAAATGAATTTAGAGAGATACCTCAGGGCATTCATTCCTTTTGGCACGATTTGTGCAATCCCATAAGAAATCTTTTGAGCTCGATGCCTCGTAACTTATGGCCAATTTGCAATGCCTTGTAGCTTGTTTAAGCTGATAGTCGTATGGAAAGATTTTGCATACGTATTTTTATTCTCCGTTTAAAATATTTTTCTTCTACACATTAACTTGACGACTGAACTCGGATTTATAGTGATTTTCATTTACAGAAAGGATAAAATGAGAATTATCAAGCGAGTAGTTTTAGTTAAACATTACATGTTTTAAGTTCATTCAATATGTTGGTAGTTTTTTATTGGTTAATAAGGCAGAATTTGTTTCTGTCAGTCTTTCATGCATAATGGGTGACCGTTATCCTTTGCCTACTGCATATGTTACCTGCACAAGCATATGTTACCTGCACATATGTTAACTGCACAAGTTATACCGGTGGCTTTCAGGTTATCAAGTATATCAGAATAATTGTAATTAAAATTTATATGACACCTGAAACCTGTTTGGCCCGTTAAATTGTCCAGTGAGACCTCACCACTACAACACACTATTTATGAGAAAAACAAATTTGCACTTTTCCATAGGTTTTTCCAGAAATAAACCTGTGAAAAAGTACAAATTTGTTTTTTCTCATAATGAAAAACTTCCACTACATCTCACCTGAATTTGTCGAATGGACTCAATATTTGTTTAGCGCCTCTTCCTCTTTTCCTTCCAATTATTTCAATTATAGCTATATTATGCATGAAAACAAGAGCACTCGTTGGCAACTAATTACATTTTCTGAAATAAATTCCCTCTGAGACCTAAAGAGTGAAATGCATATAACATCAAAATGTCTGTTCTAATCACAGTTTTAGGTCAATTTTGATGTCTACACCAATTATTTTCCATAATTCATTGCTTATTTTTGGCAAATATTTTTCTGAAGAGAGCTGCAAAACCAATGTGGGCCTCATATAAACATGTTGCAAACTTAACGTCCCATCTTTCAACCCTTTTTCTCAAATCTTTGTAAGTGCATTGATGCTTTGAGACGCTGGAACTAAAATCTCCGGGGGGGGCGTTGGAATAGGGAAGAATAAAGGTCACCGGTCATCAATATTTGAGTTGCAAACTAGCGAAGATGTGAGCGTTGGAGTGTGGCACAAAGGATCGCGCCCGTGCATTCGCCGGGAACTGGGGCGACGGCGGCGTGAAATTCTCTCAGCACCTTGGATTGACGGTTAAGGAGGCGGTTTAGTTTCTCGTTACGGCCATTGTGCACAGCATCTTTTGGTGTTTGAGGAAAGGGAGGAATTTGAGGACCACTTCCATCACTCCCACTCTCCTCACTCTTGTCTGGCAAACTCCTCGGAGTACCTCCTACTCTGAAGGTCTGTAGAGCACTTGGAAGGTTAGAGTTTGTAGTTGACAGAAGAGAGGGGAAACGACTTTATTCGAGGCAAACTTCATTCGACGATATATCCCTTGGGCAAAGTTTCTACGAGCCGTATGTGGCGCCGTGATTGTCCGCCTGTAATAATAGTAACACCTTAATATCTTATGTTATGGACTGCCCTCCATTCGCATGCGGATTGAAGAAGTCGTGAATTCCTACTGTCGTCAATCCGGGTCGAGATTTGAAGCACAATACACAAGCACAGAACATAAAAGTAGTTTGCAAGTAGAAATCATTCCAACTGTTTCTTCTTCGTAAAATATACTCAGCCTTCCATAAAGTAATTTGTGAATCACAAACTCTCAACTTTTCTCTTCAACCTTCTTATCAAATATTATTTAGTGTGTTTCGCTGCATGATTGCACCCTTCATTTGAAGTAAAAATATTTGAAATGTAGCTAAATAAGGAAATGAATATTTATAAAATACACTATAGTTAAAGTTATGTACTTAGCATCATCAAAAACATCTTGTCCTTCCATAAGTTCGGGTGATATTGATTAGAATTTGTACAGGCATATTTGCTTTAACGTCTACCCATAATATAGTATTCCACAAATGTCTACTTTTTATGCAGAACTGCAAATCCATTTTTGACTTATCCTTGGCTTAGTTTCCGCTCACTTGGCTTGACAGCATTGTTCACCTGAAGTGTGTAACGTTTCCTATCGCTTGAGATGGTCACATTATATACTCATTTAATTAAAGAATCCAGTAATACGAGTAAATATTTCCGTTAATTTTTCTTGTATGTGCTTTAGCGGTATATTTAAAAATGAATATAGTAATAAATTTTAAATACGTAACCACAATAGATTATTCTTATATTTTGAACTAATTAAATTTTTAAAAAATTCTTTATATTATTCTGTAACATTACACCCATTGATTATTTAATGGAAATATAACCAATGTTTGCTTTTGATACGTAGTCATATCTAAGTGTTGAGTTATAGAAACTTAATTTAAAAACAATTTAGAACTTCTGAATTCAAGTACGCAAGTACTTCTTAAATTTCTTTTTGCCTGAAAAGGTTTCTCAGCGAAGTGAAGGTGACGCCAAGGTTATTTTGGGCTACTCACGTCTTGAATTTATTCGAAATAAAAAATTTAGATTGAAGATGATTTGATGTGGGGGGAAACCCGAACATCCTGGACTACCGTATTAGCCAATTGATGAAAACATTTCCATTACTTATGTTACTTACTGATGATGAATGAATGGAGAAGTCCGTTTGGTATGGAATAATCACATGCATAAATTTAGATCGAAAATTGTAAATTATGCTAGCATTTCAGAAAAGGTAAGTAAATGATGTACGAGTATGCACAGTAATTATGGTGAATATGATTTCCTTGAGTGAATTCGTGTCGTTGATTACTGAAGAGATAATTTGAATTTTTATACCAGCTATGCTATCCAAATACAGTATGGAATCAAATTTAATATAAAAATGTCAATTAATGCACAGCCTGGTTTCACTTTTCATAAAGTCTTTCAAAAAGCATTTGCATCAATATCACGTTTAGCATGAAGGGTCCATTAGCATCCTCAATCCGAATTAATCTTAAAGGGAAAAGTTGGGAGCTAATTGACGAGATAAATATTATCAAGTAAGGTTATTCTCCTCCAATTATATATATACATATATATATATATATATATATATATATATATATATATATTTATATATATACCCATAATCTTCCGTTTTTAATTCCTCGCTGCTGCATTGATCGAGCCCTCTCCGGAATTACAGTCCGGGCCTTTATGTTCGAAGCATTTTGGAACATCTCCCTGCTGTTCTGAGATTCATCGTCCATTTTTCAAGGTAATTAAATGAAAGTAAATTTCAGATGAACCATATTTTGCATGATAGGGATTGGACTTAATGACCCGATTCAAAACATTATATATATATATATATATATATATATATATATATATATATATATATATATATATATATATATATAGGTATATAATGTTTTCAATGGGGTTACTAAGTCCATTTACCCCACCGATTCTACACATTAGATTCATATATATATATATATATATATATATATATATATATATATATATATATATAACACGAAATCCCGCCAAACGGCGAACAAATACTCATTTATATAGAAACAGAATAAGGAAAAGGGATAGGAACACACATGAAGGACGAACACAGGATATAAAAATATATTTATATATATATATATATATATATATATACTAGTATATAGAGGATATATATAGGAGATATATATATATATAAATCTAATGTTTTAATTTGGGTCATTAAGTCCATTCCCTATCATGCAAAATATGGTTCATCTGAAATTAAATTTCATTTAATTACCTTGAAAAATGGACGATGAATCTCAGAACAGTAGGGAGAGGTTCCAAAAGGCTTCGAACATAAAGGCCCGGACTGTAATTCCGGAGAGGGCTCGGTCAATGCAGCAGCGAGGAATTAAAAACGGAAGATTATGAGTTCATAAACGTAATAGCACGGGAAGTTGAATTTCATAGTTCAGCTTTAGCAAAACGATTACAGAGGAATGTTCTGGCTGAATAGGTTTTAGGATATTCCAAAGTTCGATTTTTTCCAAATCAAGATTACACTTAGAGGCCAACTGGATATCTCATTTGACGTTAAAATCATATCGTCTTTACCACGTTTATATTCGTTATTTAATTAAAGGATAATAAGACATTCAAGAAATTAAAGTTATTGTTGAATGCTTTTCAGGGACAGTACGACAGGTATGAGACGAGTATAAACCCATAGCAAGCAAAATTAATGATATTTTCGGGAAATAAGAAAGTTAAGTAACATTAAAGTATGAGGCAATTAACTAGAGCATGTTGAACAGTTCATGTATTCGTTATTTTAGGACTCTTTCAGCGGAAAAGGAACATATTAATTGTGATATTAGGAGAAGAATTGCATTTGCGTGGGAGTCACCAGCCAGAAGAAGATTGAAAAAGGAATGATGTGAAGAAAAGATTGGTAAAGAATTTAATATGGAGCGTAGTGCTTAAAGCTAGGGGATGAAATTATATTGGAGGTTTTTGATATGTGGATGTTGCGGAGAATGGAAAAAACAAGTTGAACAGGGAGGAAGACAAACTCCGAGGTTTTAAATAGGGTGGATGACAAGAGGAAGCTATTTTGGGGGGATCATAAAAAAGCTGAGAAAGTTGATGAAGGATTTGTTGAAAGGTAGTGGTGTGCAATAGGTGGGAATAGAAGTAAGAACATCGGGTAAGCATATTGAAGGAAGGAAGAGAGTAGACTTAATAAACAGTATGAAGGTAGGAAGTAGTGAGACAGATAAGAAATTATGAAATAAGTAATGTTGGGCAAAGAAAGTTGTTGCGGCAATGTGAACTAAGTAGTCTTAAGGGGCGAGTCCGAAACCTATCTTTAAATAGTCATTATACTTTGAATGAATGAATTTACATATGCAAACTTAATTGTAATGTTAAATGTTGAAATTTTTATCGCGTTAAACATTGGAAATCTCGTAAAAAAAGAAGCGGGTATGTAATTTTATTTCCTGATGTTTAACCAAAACGTAGAATAAATAGAAAATTAATGAAGAGAATCAATTGAGCTTCTTATGGACTGTTTAAGACTGACGAAATCAAACAATATTACCCTTTACGGCTTCAGGAAATATTATTCAACATAGTCAGAAAATATACAATCCATATCATACTGTAGCTTAGGGAAAAACCTAAACGTTAATTACGGTGATATGTCATAAAAAGGGAAAAAGGTCGGTCTCTGTATGTGTTATACCCTCACTTTTGGCACCGACGAGACACCTGTGTTGCACTATGCCCCTGGAGAAATATGGAGAATGCCGAACGATAAGTGTACCATCTGTTGGAAATGTTCCTTCCCTCTCCGTGGGACGGTCAGATGATTGGGACCATCTAGATATTATTCCCCTCAACCTGATCACGCATGCCATCCATCCATGTTCGTGACCAAATTTTCATTTCAGGTTGAAACGCACATGGATGCAAAGGAAATGGATTGGTGAACCAAATGCCGAGGTCTAACGTGTGAGTCACGGGAAGTGCCTACTAAAAATTCTGTTAAACTGGTAGTGCTTACCGTAGGCTTACTCTGGCTCACAGATATACATTTCGTTCGTTTTAAAAGCAAAAGAGGAGGATCTAATAATCCTTGGGTCAACTCGCCCGTCGCATACGACTACATCTCCTTTTTTGGGAATGTGAACCAACACATATCTTACGAAATATTGAGGCTAATGTCTTCCTAATTCAGACTATGCTTGTTAAAATTCAAATAAATGGGAGGATGTCATGAGAGTCACTTTAGCGAAGATATCCTTTGAGGTGCAGTGAAATGCAGAAATATAATTGCAAAATTTATTCGCCTAGATACCAGTTGGGATGAATAATTTTGATTTAGAATTTCTACCCTTGTACAGATATACAAGCATGAAATGCAAAACTTTAGGTTTAAATTGGTGGGATTTCAATCTAAAAATTGTTTTATAATTGGACTAGCAAAATATTCTTTCCATTCTTCAGACTATGAATCAAGGTACTTTAATCGGTTGCCATACGACATTTGATATTATCCATCTCAAGAAGTTATCACTGGAAATTATTTTGAATACGTGCAAAGTTAAGCTGTTAATATTTTTTATGATGAACGTACTGATTAATATCAACGGAATAAAAATATCATTTGCACCATAAATCTTAATCCAGCATGATTAATATTTAAATATATCCGTATTCATATAATTAGTGAAGTAAAATTTTTAATATTTTGCTCTTCTCCGTTGGCAACTTGACAGTAAATATTCTTCTTAAATTTTCCACTCAATCCAATATATTAATTACCTGTTTGGAAAAAATATTTCACGGTTTCCCTCCGGAACGAAATTTTCTTCTGTTTGTATAAACTTACTTCATTTAATAAAATTCTAAATGGTTTAATTCTTGACTCTTAATTTAATATTATGCCAAAGGTGTATCCATGAATTGAATTCAATTTGGTTTGATTAGAACTATCCCAAACAGAACCAGTCGTGATAGTTATAGCATTTGAACGTGGTATTTTGGAGTTCACTGACTTCTCGCATTAACGAAACTGGCAGAAATTGAAAGTCGGTTGGACATCGTTTTATATTACACACCGTAATGGGGGATAGAATACACCTTTAAATGCTCATGCAGATTGATAAGGAAAGTGTCATTATAAATATTGAAACACCTCCTTTTCCATGTGGTTATCGTCCCAGTCACGAGTTTATCTTCGCGCTGAAAGGAGGGGTCTCAGGGAATAAACTGAGTCTCTTTGAGGTGTATCTATTTTAATATTCAATTTAATGACCAGTTATTATTAGTTATTTTTTTTGCTTTTCCTCCATGAATTGCATGTATACATTTACCGTACTGTCGTATCTGCTTCTGGAGATCTCCTTCCTGTAGATTAAATTAATCGAAAGTTATCGAGAGAAGGTAGTTGATGGAGGAATAGGCGGAGGAGGGTGATGTAGAAAGGATTGGATGGAGTAAATTGGGTCAACGGAGGGAGGTGATGAAGCAGTACATCGAATGGAGGTACCTCTTAAGGAAATTGCCGCGCTGCATTGAGAGTTTTTAAGGATCGACGCCAAAGCGAATGAATTGGTGCAATTCCCTTGGAATATAACATTCACGGAAGATCTGACTGACTGACGCCTGACTCCCGTGCCAACGTGAACATGTGTTAGCACACACAGCACATACATCTACAAGTATCATCACGTGAGTTGTTCCATCTAAATTACAATAAAATACACCGAAAGCCGCGGCGATGGACTGTGGTGGGGGATGATAAGGCACCAGTCTTTATTCATTAATGTGAGCTTTTATATTATTAATATGACTATATATTTATTCTAGTAAACAAACACATGTATACCTCTAAATGTCTTTACTCTATATAGGTTTTTCAAGAATGAAAACTCATGACTAAATCGTTAAATTTTTCATTTGAGTGTTAAAGTATTCGGATGCTTATATTTCATATCTTTTAGTTTGTGTATCGTGCAGGGGAATAACGAAAAGGTTATTAATGACGGTGTGTATTTCTTTTATATTATCCCAGTTGGGAATACGCATCCGGCCATAATAATTAATTCGGTGTTGCGTGAAAATGTAGGTGTTCTGTGCGTCTCTAAAAGTCTTAGCCTTTCCTGTTATCTTCTTAAATCAAGGGACTCCCAACCTAATTACTACAACATATCTGTTACGGTTACTCTTTTCTCATGGTAATTATGTTACATCTTCAACCATGAATTGATGATTGTGACACCCACGAGTCCCCTAGTGTTACTATTTATTGATTTTCGGCTTGAGGAAATGGCAGTGAAATGTATTGACATCCTCATTAGACTAAATCAAAAGTCCAGAACGGCTCATCTGAATACTCCCCTACTACCTTGCTATTTTTCCTATTGTCTCATCAGTGGTTTTTTTGCAGTGGATGTATCTTAACCGCGCTTTTCTTCAGTAAAAAAATAAAGGATTAAAACTATATGATTATCTATAAAGGGGTATCCTTCAAAATCGAGAATAAGTGATTAGCGACTTCAAATAAATCTGCAACGTACGAAAGGGGCGAAGATAGTCAAACAAATAGAAACAAAAGGATTTTAAGAATTGCATTCTGAATAATCAAAAATAAGCAATGGAAATTTTTGAATCCCTAATAGAAATGAACGTTTTTAAATTCTTGGAATTACGCTGAATAAATTGAAGATGATATGCCGTTACTTTGACTCTCGCTCGCTAATTTGAATGGCGGTCGGTTTTTTTTAGAGGTACTCATTTAAATGAGTATTGATTCCTTCTCAGGTATTCAGATGAAACGCCTCGACTAAGTGCTACGAAGTCATGATCATCCCAAAGATACATATTTAAATCCCACTGCTTCACTCCAGTATTAAATTACGAAAATTAAATTTCAGCACGTTTTGACCTTTCATCAAAACAATTTGAAACGATTCAGATGATTCTCTCTATCGTTCTATTTTCATCCAATTATCTAACATTGACTGCAAACTAAATATACTATTTACCTTCTCCATCTCATATAACTTCTGAAAAAAGGCTTCTCTGTGTATCTTGCATAACGTTCTCACCTGAGCCTACTACACATGCTTTCTCATTCATTTCATAATCTTCCAAATATGAATATTGGTTTTCATAGCAAGAAGATATATTTACTTCAACGTTATGAAATGTAAACTTCGACATAAAAAGACATATATCTCAATAATGTGAAAATTTCGCTGGACTGAGGCCTTTAGAAGTCTCTCATGAAGCAGCTGTCATGGTATAACATAAGAGAATAGGGGGGATTCGAACAAAAGTCCCAACTTAACAAATATCCATTGATATTACACTGGGGTTGCAATATATTAGATTAATTTAGAACAAAAACTTATACTAGTTCAATTTCAATAAAAATAATAAAACACTGGTGTAATAAATATTTTAAATCCATAATTATTTTCATCAGTATTTAATTAACCGTCTGAATTTCAATGAGTGGTGTGTATAATTCCATTTGAAAATAAGGACATATTTCCTCCTTTATGTAATAATAGTTGTTATTTATTTGAGGCAATGTTTAGTTTCGGTTAAGATAATTAAATAAAATTGGTGGTACTCTTTGGCGCGCAATTAATACTCTAAAGCTTTTCTTGTTAATTCGGAGTGTGTGCGAAGAGGATTTTCACCAGCTTGCACACGACTAGATGTTTTGCTTGTTAGATAAAACACAATAGCTTTAAAATTCTCGTCCCTAGGGTAAATTAACTGAAGTTTTCATATAAAACTAGAGTAATTTTATTTGAAAGCCTATGGTAAAGCACTGGATTCGTAAAAATTAATACAAGACGAAAGTAAGTGCGAAAGAAGTGACGAAGAGAATAGGGTGGGTTACTGTCCATGCACAAAGGGAAAGTGTGTACGAAAAAGGCTAAGAAAAGGACAGAATACCGGATTCAATGCCCTACAACGTAGATAGGTAAGCTCAGCCCGATCGGATAAGGAAAAAATATCTCGAGGAAGAACATACTTGAATATTTGCTTTTTTTCCACCGCTTGCATGGCTTTCTAATCATCAGACTTTACACTGATTATTAATTTTTTTGGAACTCAATTTCCTGTATGGAGTCATTTAATTTAATCGTTATGACACGAGTGAGCAGCTATTGTGGTCACGAACTTTAGAAGAGACGAGGATTCCTTGTTTATCGTGTAGGAGATAATTACAATTTGTAGCGTATTTATTTGTCGATATTTTGCATGTTTACTCCGGCACGTTATTACTATTATTTGATAGACCCATATTTTTAACAATTCTACAGCATGATTGGAATGTATGTGTCCTGTTATTAAATATTGTCCAGGTGAGTACTTTCTTTCGTGTCGGGAAGTGTTATCGAATGCTTGAACAAACTAACATTTGTGTAGAGGTAACATGATTTGGTTTTGCGTGTAGTTTTATTCTACGTATTTCACGGGTGGTTACCGAACACCCCCCGCGACACGCCCTTGCGGCGGCTTCGGAGGTATTGTGTAGATAGATAGAATTTAGGGAAATTATATACTCTCTAAGTCTTGCTATAGTCTGATCTACCAAAGAATTTAGGCGCTGCAATTATTCTCTCTGGAGTATAAACTCGAATGGTTTATACCTGTAGTATGAATTCTATGCTTATATGTAGTCGTGTATGTGATCTCCGTTCTTCCAGCGGCGATACCAACCCAGGCTATTGAGCCCCCTTCGCGCCAAGGTTTTCATGCCCTCGGGGTATGAAGCATTATGGGTAATGCTTCAATTTTCGCCGAACCCTTTCGAAGCCTAATTGTATGTTCGCCTGATCCCAGAACTTTCCACATGCTATGCTCAGGTATGCGGTTTCAGGCTAGAGCTCTGCAGGCCCAACCCACCGCGCTCCATTAAAGCCCTCTTCACTCGGCGTCCTCTTTACAGTCGAACCATATGCCATCTGGAGCCACGTCGGCTGACCCACCCTCATCACTCTGTCTCCCTCACGTCTCGTGCATCGTGCGTTATCCTTTTAGCGCACGCTACGGCAGAAGAACGCGCCTCGAGACGCATTTCCTATCACTCCTTGTGCCAAGAACCAGTGGAAGCACGGAGATCACATTCACGTCTTAAACTATGTAATAAATGAAAACAATTCAAGTTTAAAAATGAGATATAAAGAAAAATTGTGTACGATAATTCGAAGTACCTAAGTGAGAAATACTTCTCCACGTATGAAAAAGGAGTTGTTCGTGAATAGGACAGTAAACTAAGGTTAGATGAATAATGACAACATACTATTCCATTCAGAATGACAAAAATGCTCTTTTCTCCCCCTAGTGCGGTCGCGTGTAGTTATTCTGATCTCTTATCGTTCGTGATAAAAAAGAAATCTTAAATTTGTCGACTCGAAGCTTGATCTCTCTAATCTTACTCTCATGGTTTATCCTACCCTAGGACGATGCAGATAAAAATACTTTTTCTAAATTATCGTCCAAGAGAAATGCTTCCAATTTATGTATTCAAGCGTTAACTTATGCGTAAACTAATAATTTTGTACGTGTGGCTGGTGTCCTAATACGTATTCATGGTGGATTGCGGGGTATTGAGTTACCGTAGATATAGAAGTATCAGAAAATAAAATCTCTCCCCATTCTAATGTTCACTGAGTTTCCCAATTCCTGGTGAAGTTCAGGTGGGCCACGTAATGATAAAACCGGTCGGATTCTAGCTTTAAAAACGTGAGAAGAACTTGGAACATTAACCTTTGCATTACGTTGGTAGGCGAGAGAAGACAGAGGGAGGATATAAAGGGAATCGACTGCCAAACGGACCGACACATAAGGGACCCTTTTTCCTAGATATGCCCACATAGCCACGAATAGTGACCACAGCTAGAGGATAAATCACGTACGACAACGCGGACTCCCCGAAACCCCGACCTACGAAAATAAAATTGTACAGAATTCCAATAATGACCAATTACTCTGATGGCTGGTGACCTGACACCCCACTCCCTGCCACACGCCCTTGCGGGAGGCTCGCAGAGAGTAATGTGCAGTTGTGTGGATGTAATCGGGGAGCCGAGGTTGGACCACTCCACCCACTGTCTCCAACGATCTCCCCCCCTGGCGGGGAAAATGCATTCTAGGCATCCTCCTATCACCCTCCGCAGACGACGGTGGTGTTCACGTTGGGGGGATGTTGGGGGTGGGTAGTCTGGAAGAGAGGGAAAAAAAAGGAAAAGAAGAAAAGGGAAACAAGGGTGAACAAAAGAGAGGCGGGTATCGTCTCCCTCCCTCTTTAACACGGAAAGTGTGTGTCCGCCTTGGGCGAGGAGTGTCAAGGGGGGGGGAGAGAACGCAACCGCACGACGAAGCCAGATGCCTGCCCTGAAATGGACGAAGGAAGACAGTGCGGTTGGGATAGGTTTTTTGTGAGGATTTGGAGAAAATAGCGCTCTGGGGGAGTTTGGATTGGGTGGTCGGAGGGGGAGGGGAAACGAGGCGTAAGTGGTGCCGGGGGTTGGGGCGAGGGAAGAAGGCGTCGTTTCGAGAAATAAGCCCCTCGCCTCCATATTCGACGCGACTACCCCATCACGCGAAGCCCTTTTATCTCTCGGGAGAGCGGACACTCAAACCTCCTCCCTCCCTCTCTCTCTCTCTCTTCTCTCATTCCCCTCAAAAACTACTCATCAAAAGGTCACACGCTCCGTATGGCGCCCCGTGTATCTCTCAGCATTTTCCCTCGCACTTCCATCTGAGATTCCGGTGGGGAGGACTCCACCTGCTCTTCCCACCCCACCTCCTCTTCTTCCCTAAGCCTTCGCAACGCCCGACTTAAGTGCGTTCAGTCCTCCTTCAAACAGCGAGGAAGTATATATATATATATATATATATATATATATATATATATATATATATATATATATATATATAAAAACACATGTAGATTTTTAGAATATAGAGACACAAAGAAAGGACACTCACAACTCTCCGCTCTTCCCCGAGAACGTCATTCTGAAGACGACAGCCGTGCTGTCGAAACGTAAAATAACAAATTGTGAGTGTCCTTTCTTTGTGTCTCTATATTCTAAAAATCTACATGTGTTTTTATATATTTGTGTGTCGCCGATGAGCGTTCCATTTCGAAGATATTATATATATATATATATATATATATATATATATATATATATATATATACGTGTGTGTATGGCACCGACCCTTCAATCCATCGCTAGGGTACGGGGTAGGGCGTGATTCCATGCCAGACAAGCAGCATCAAAATTGGATGTCACTATATTTTAGTGACTAGCGGAGAAGTTGTAGAGCTCAAATGATTGAAACAATATTTTTTTGGGACGCATCTTTGCGCAATCGATTCATGCTATAGAGAAAATTAAGCATTTGGTTTAATACTTGATTTTATCATTCAGAACACGGGTCTTAAAATGATTAAATTTGTGGAAGCATCACGAATATGTGCCTTAAAGATTGAAAATGAAGTTTTTAACAGGTTTGAAAATAAATTTTGCAAATATGCACCGCTGTTGATCACTTTAAAATACTCGTCTACATCCGTAAGAACAGCTGTAATGAAGTAAATGTGAGATAATGGTCTTAAAATAAGTAGGCTACGTAATGCAATGAGTTATTTACTGGGTGACTTCGCTGAATTTTTTTCTGATCTCATATCTTTCGAGGGTAATATGGTTACCTTAATCATAATCTGTGATTTTATTTTCAACATATCTTCTATGTATTTATTACATCATATATTTTTCGCATCATCGCTAAAGAGATCTATTAAAACATAATGTAAGAATTGAAAATTATTTTTATACTATGTATATGTTATTAAACCTTTTATTAATTATTTTATATGTAAACCTTTGGTATGCTTATAGCAGTTCGTCTAATATTCCATTTTAGCTCTTTTAATACTCATTTTCGATATCCCTCGAAGTTCATTGAAAGGTAATATAACACAATAGGTTTTTTTGGATTCACACGTTCCTATTCACCCAACAGACTAAAAATCCGGTGCAATTGTTTGATTGAGAGCATGATAACTTAAGAGAAATTTTAAAATTCCAATATATATCGCAGAGTATAGAAAATTAAAATCCCGCGGAGAAAAATAAATAAAGAGATTTGTAAAGAGAATTTACTCGTAGATAAAGCTTAATGCAGTCACAGTTGTAATACTGACTAGTTCATTGCAGAGTCGATAAAAATGGTGAATGGATTGGGGACTGAAAACAAAAATCAACATACTGAGAAGGCAAGAGGGCGCAGAATATTCTCATTTCCCCAGTACGTAACATAAAGAATGCATGGCAGGATAATCTGCAGGGCTACATTGAAGAAACTGAGCTTTATCAAACAAACGATGGAGAAATATTAGGGTTCATGGGATAAGGAGGGATAAAATAAGAGAAATGCTTAGACGACGTTACAGATAGATTCAACTACACGCTCTCCCAAGACACGATACGAGGTCATAACAAAATCGAATCTAAGAGCCTGAGACACTTAAATTTATTCAAATAATTCAATTTTAAGACTTCGTTAAACCCAACGATTATTACATGATGCATTTGGCAAGTATGTGTAAAAGCGTATTTGTATATGAGCTTACATACATGTAGATTCAACTGAATGACTTAACTAATACTTCTGCATGTGTGACTGCAGCAATAACACCCCCGCCACTCGCCCTTCATCTTCCGTGGTATTGTGTAGGTGTAGGTGAAGAGGTGCTCTCTGCTTTGGTGAGGTCCCACGTTGTACGCATTTCGGATGCTTGGGATCCTCTCAGATGAATTTAATTTCCAAATGAAATGTAATGGAGTAATGTAAGTTACCCGTTTGGTGAAGATTCTCCATGAACAAACGGGGGAGCGTCTGATTATTGTTGCATATCTTTGGTTGAGAGAAGTTGGTCAAATGGAGATTAAGGAACTACTCAAACTATTTAATATATGCAAATAATTGGAGTCTAACACGCAAAAAAAATTCAAAACGATAAGTTGAAGTAAGTATAACAAAATTATAGAAACGATAATAACATCTAATTACTCTAATTCCTGGTTTCCTGGGGATCGAGATGGTGCGAGGGCTAACGTACTGGCTTCCCACCCAAAGGCACTGGCTTCCATCGAGAGAGCCCGGGTTCAAATCCCGGCGGTGTTGAATATTTTTCAGTGGTATCTCGATCCCTACTTGAGGTGCTTTGTAGAGGGCACTTTGAGTGAGTACGCCGTCCGTCGGATGGAACGTTAAACTGCGGATCCCTTGGCGCCTTTCGTTAAGAGTAGGCTAATGCCGACGCCGGGTTTCTCTCCACCCTTCATCCTTTCTTTCCCATCTCCTATGGCGTAAATGACCTCAGCTGGCGGTTGCCTCCCCTAAATACTAATACTACTCCTGGTTTCCTCGTGTTAGAGTGAAAGATAAGATGTAGATGAAGTTTATACTTCATCGGATTAATGCTATTTAAAAACTGTTAGTTTTGAGAGCTGTGTTAACAGAGTAGTAAGTGGGAAGTTTCAACACATGTTCTCTTTATATCTTTACGTATCTTTAGCTATTTCCAAAGACGCAAACATGACTCAATAGCAGATTCAGCTCTGATAATGATCTGAGTTTGGTCTTTCAAGAACGTTACTGTTGTGGGATATTCTTTTCAAAATGACTGCGGGCTACTTTGATTGAATGAAATGATGATGGTAACTCCAAAGAAAATAAACAATTAAAACAAAACTCCATCACAATTGTAGCAAAGTTGAACATGCATGAACTTCAACTTTATCCAATTGTGTACGTAATTATTTTTTCAAGAGGAGACCCTTAAAATTTTCAAATATCATTTCAATATAAAGGTACACTCATTAATTTATTTTCTAATTCAATAGTCATGGCGGGATAAAAATAAACTTCAGAAATTCCTCCACGTGTTAACGAGTTTGCGTGCAGGTGGCTCATGAATTTCTTTATCCGTGGAGTAGAAAAACAACTGCCTCCCTACCCGGTCTCCATTTCCCGATTTCTTTATCTCTCTTCCGTAGGGAACCACCACCATTCCACCTCTATTCCATTTTGCCCGCGCGTACGTGATCTCCTTCGCGCCATCCCCTTACCCTCCGGAAGAACGAAGACGTAACCGAGAGAGGGGGGCGGGGGAAGGAGAGACCGATGAGGGGGTGAGAGCGGATTTCCCCGGTCCTCGCACGCCACGCTAGCAGGGGGGTTCCCCCACCCCTCCGCTCAAGCTGGATCCTCTCCGATAAAAGATTGGGGGGAGAGAGGTGAGGGGGAAGGACTCTGAAGGAGAGATGCAGGGATTTGTTTTTTAATTAGGTATGAGCGGATGCACTCGAGATAATTTGGTCCCGACATCATCGGATGGGGGAGATGACTCCGTTCTCTTCTGTTTATTTTTTTTTTGGGGTTGGAACGCCGACGAAATTTTCGTGCCTCATGAAAATTGCGTGGTGAGCCAACCCATTCCGTTGATAAACAATTTTCATTACGTAAAGGGCGACGTCTTTCGATACCGTCTTGATGATAAAAGGTCTAAGTTGTTTCATCACAGGCATGTCATTTCCCTGAAATCGAACGACTCTGTACGTTCTATGGGAGATTGCTATCATTAAGCGGTTATGGGAATCAATAATTTACTGAAAAATTGCGATCTCGTGAGACTGAAAACAAAGGCTGTGTAGCTTGCTCGTCTTATCCACTTATTGAGGAATGCATGAGATATTTATTCATTGAATGCGTTCGATCGGGTAAGCTGGACGATAGAATCTTGATTCTTGAAGAGAGCAGGGGTTTTAGAAAGGTACAGGTCACCTGAGTTTTTCTTAAACGAGGGTAACTATTTATATTTTCAGCCTAGTAATTAAAAGACAGTAATTTATTGTTGAAAATGGCTATATTATTTTTCGAAGTATTCTCCATGACAATCAATACACTTTTGCATGCGCTCAAACCAATTTTCGTAACACTTGTTCCACTCCGACTGAGGTACCTCAAAAAAATGGTTCTTGAATGCATCAATGGCTTCTTCAGGCCCCGAAAAACGTTGGCCACACAATTTTTATTGATAAACGGGAATAAAAAGAAGTAATTTGGTGCTAAATCAGGGCTGTACGAAAGATGACCCATCAATTCGACGTGTTGGCCAGTCAAATAGTCATAGTTGCAAGTGAGTTAGTCTGTGAGAGCTTAGATTTTCATGATGAGAATGATCCTTCGTTGCCGCTTCTTTTTCTGTATTTCACGGAGTACTTCTGGCAAACAAATGCTCGTGTACCATTCATAATTCATGGTTCTACGTTGTTCTAACGGTACGGTTGCCAAGAGCCCAGTTACGAGTATCACAGAGGAAATTTTTATGACACCAAATTGCATCGGTATATTTGACCAACAGGATAAAATAAAAGAGGCGTCGTCAGAGACAGATTCAACCCACTTTCTTTCCTCGCAAGATACGCAACCATAAAGGACTGGAACCCTAGCACACGAATGTACTAAATTAAATTGAAGGAAAGTATTTGAAGAATTGGTTCTGTAATAATTATTGCATGCCATATATATGGGCATGTATGCGTTCGACAGTTGTATATGAATTAACATTAGTCAAGTGTAAGCATGAGCTAATATTTCTTTGTGCATGGCTGGTATCTTAACGCCCTTCCACCCAAGGGCCACACGCTCTTGCGGCGTCTTCTGTGGTGTATTCTAGATGAGCATTCTTCAATATAGGTTAAAAATTAATGTCATATTCCTCATTCACTCCGTTGCTACTACATCATTTTCTGAGAGATAGTTGAGGCCGGCAATTTGAGGAATTCCATTTTTATGAAATAAGAATAATCAAATAATTTTGCGTTTTCACAGAATATTAATACAAACATATTCTATTGAAATAAATAAATTCATAAATATATTCTGTGGAAACACAGAGTCATTTGATTCTTCCTTATTCAGTACGTAGTTTTCAATAAAATCAACGTGAATATTTTATTAACAGCTCTACCAAAATTATATATGTTATTGTGCAGGTGAGTATGGACAGAAAGCGCTAGTAAGAAAATAGCAAGTATTCAAAAAATAATGTTGGCAGTAAACAACACTTTTCATTATACATTCTAATGATGAAGTTACGGTAATCGAGGACTAAATAATTTATTCCTCACATGGATTATTAAATTGAATATCTATGCAAGAGTAGAATTTCCCCGTGTGACTTTACAACTCTGCATGGCCTGCCTTGTTATGGTGGAGGTTTGTTGTAAATATTTTTGTGGTTAATTTTTCATTCCTTTTCTCGCATAAAAAATAGCTAATTTATTCGGTGAATTGACTCTAGTTTTGAATTGTCTTCCTCTATCATGTATAAAAATGTTCGCTTTCTTTTATAGTTTTTCATTGAATATTTTTCCCTTTTCCATTCTTCTCCCTCATCCTCCCTTATCACCCTTCCCACCTGGTGTTTGAACCCTCTGCCACATGCCTTTTTGGTAGATCGGGGGTTATTCATGTCGATTTCGAAGTAAGATCTATTCTTCAGAGCACGACAGAACCATGCGGTATTAATTAAAAAATATATTCAGGAGCAAATAATGTAATAACTCGACGGTCTTTTAAGGAAGATAAGTAAACTTGCGTATTTCAGAATTTGTGACTGATTTTCACGAATCCTTCCTCAGAATTTAAATGAGGCGGCGAGGGGACAGCGTTCTAATCCACGGAGTTTGGTGCGGTGTGTCAGAGCACGGCAGTGGTCTGTGGAGATTCTCTTCATCAACTTCCGCATACATTACGCTCGCCGGAGCCATCTTCGAGTTGAACACGGCACCGTACCTTGTCAAAGGAAGCAGCATCTTGTCTCCAACGTCGGCTCCTTCGTGCTCCTCCTTGCGTGCTTCCATCCGTGCGTTGAATTACTTACCCGAGAGTTTTCAAAGAATTTTATCTTGTTCGTGACTTGAAATCCCAACACACCTGGCGTTATGCAATTGGACAGCTAACATAATGCAACAATACTGCCCCCCGGCATCGTGGTCACGCGTGGATAGACCTAGGAGATGATCACCGAAGTCTTCTCAAATTATGGCGAGCGTCCCCAATTCTTGTATTCATGCTTGTCCCTTCGAGGGAATGTGTGATGGAGAGAACAATTTAGAGATATGGACGATGCTCCGCTTTAAGAGAAATGGACTTCATTAGTGGTAATCAATGAGATGAGTTCCTTGGGTGTTTTTAGTCGTAACTCCAGGAGTGCCACGGGGACGTGTTATAGGGGTGTCACTCTTCTTGGTGTGCAAATATGTTTCTACGCCGAATGACAGCTCGGAGACGAGAAAAAAGTTTTAAAATGTTTGTTAAATTGCGTTAAAACACATTATCTTACAAATGATCTTGATCAAAATTCTTCTTCAGTGACTTCCAGAGGCTATTTAGTGTATGAAGTTGGAAACTTGTTCTACATGATTTAGAAGTGCTTTTAATGCACAGAAAAGTGAGGTTCCGGAATCAGGTCAAACCTTTTTGAAAACATTCCACTTACTTGGTCGGTACCCCCAGGGGAACGTCCTCATCTCGACAGTGAACCTATGTATTTTGTCCTACAAAATCGTGAAACGTACAGAGAATATCTCCTTCCAGATATATTCAATTATCTAAGACTGCTTCATAATATCAATACGCGACGAAACCTGGGCCGTGTATATTAAATAACCCGATACATTTACTTGAATGCAAAAATTCAATGATTTCTGATATACTATATGCATGTGTGCCTGACGTTTGCCGTCTGGTGTGGAGTTACCCTCTGCCACACGCCCTATCATTGGCTTTTAGGGTAAACTTTAGCTATAGAAGTATACGTTTACAGCAAACTTAGCTTTTTTGCAGTTGATTTAGAGATAAATAGGCCTCTGACAGCTTGTAGGTTACTCCCTGGTAAATCGTTTATTTTCTTTGATTCAAAATGTATATATTTGTGCTTAACTTGACTTCCTATATCAAATATTATGCATTACTATGACTGTATCATTTTTACACTCAGATGAGGTCTTTGAGTTGGGTGAAATTATATGATATGGCTATTTATTAAAGAGGGTAACTCATTAAGGAAACGTTAAGTTCGACACTCTAATTCTCATGTGCAAATACGGAAAAAAGGAAGATTAAATAAATTAATAAGTATTTAATAATTAATTAATAATTAATAGTAATAATTAATAAGGAATTAAAAATAATGAAATGGGTGAAAGTCAAATTAAAATTTGATATTTTCCGGAGTTCGACCGGTCGCATTTATGCCTGAACACCTGTCGTTACTTGGTTACGTAGTCTGCTTCAGTAGATAAATAGATGGATAAGAGGTTTTTATTAGGGCGAAATTGAGACCTAATGGTCCCTACTTCCATTTAACCCATGCTGCATTCGGTCATTAGTACGTAAAATATATACGTTTGGAATGAAAGAAAATAAGCAATTCGTTATATTCTACGGTTTCAGGCTTCAATTTGTGGAAGTATTTAATATCCATGCTAAAAAGACTTCGTACTTTTCCACAGATTTTCATTGCAAGGTACAATGCGTTTCACCGACTTGCGGCATCATCAGATACAGATTTACTTAACAACAGCTTCTCGCACTGTTGTTAAGTAAATTTGTCCTTAATGATGCCCCAAGTCGGCGAAACGCGTTGTACCTTATAATAAAAATCTGTAGAAAGGTACAAATTCTTTTTAGTATGGATAATCAATTCGTAATTGAAAATTTTTGAAGTCCTCACCAACAGGGACACCTGTGCCAGTGATTATCCAAATAAGTCCGTAAATTTGATTAGAAAATCTTATTATAAAATTGAAACTGGTTTTCTCGGTACTGATCACTTAATTCAAAAAGCAAATATTTAAAACATCAAAAAGCGATAAAATACTAAAGTAAAAGTGGCATATGGTGTAATAACAATCCGTAGTTTTTATTACTCCGTAGAGTCAGCCAGGGAAGCGACCTTTTTTTATCATCGCGCAAACAAAATTCCCTCTCAAACACGAAGCCAATTCGAAATGTGCCGACAAATGAAAAGGAAGATGGTGCATCGGCGCTCATCATGGAAGCCTTCATTCCCTCACCTAATACCTTTCCCTTCCAATCTTTCTCCACAACCTTTAAAGCTAGCGACTGTCGTGATCTGAGCCAACACTCTCACAATCCACGGCCTCCTCCACCTCATCATATCCCCACCTCCTCCCCCCTTTCATTAATCCCCCTCCCCACTTCCCCGTCCCTAATGACGTAACTCCCTCTAATAATTTCCCCCGGGCACCTTAGCACTGACATTACCTTTTGTTCCCGTGGATCTCCCCGACGACGCCTCGCCTCCGTTCGCAGCAGCCTGTGAGCGTCGGAAACGAACCCTCCCCATTCGGTCGCCTCCTTTCCTTCCTGGAAGGAAAGAGCCATTCCGAGGGTACGAGAAAAATTTTCCGATTTTCTCACTTTTCATCCTTGAAGTATCTGAACCCTCATATAAGTCATCATTCCGTGCTCCAAGATCTATGTACAATTTTAAGATAGTATACCCCGCGAGCGGCCGCATAAGCGTACTCTTATGATTAGCGGCGGTGGGGAATACTATCCTCCACCCATGCACTACCAATGATTCATGCGCGCATTTTAACATAAGAGGTGCTTTCAATAAATATCGTAAATTTGAGTTATTTGGAAAAGATTTTATTCATCCGTCCACATCAATGTTATCCTCTTAGAAATAGTCCCCATTAGATTATTATAAACTTATGTCAGCGTTTTTTCCAATCCTTCGACACATTTCTGGAACTCGGATATTTGGTATAGCTTTCAACTCTCTTAGAGATGCGTTTTTAATTTCTTCTAACCTGGTAAAACGAAGGCTCATAAGGTTTTCTTTAGTTTTGGTTAAAGAAAAAAGTCACAATGGGCCACCTCTGACAAATGTGGAGGCTGGGATATCATTAAAGAGCTATTTTTGGTCAAAAATTCATACATAGAAGTTAGAACGGATGATGTAAAAATATAACATCCGATTTACTCACCTTTATTTTTTCTTACCTTTAGAAGTACACCCTACCCTATGAGCTCTGGATAATGGAGATATTTCTACCTTGGTGAAATTTTAGGGTTACTTCAGGTTGGGGGGGACTGCAATCACGTTCCAGGATTTCAAGCGTGATTTCCTGTTGATTACGTATAATTTGTAACTTTTTTTTGTTTTTAATTTATTCTGCGATTGTTTGTTAAGTTTATTGAAGGCCACAGGTCAAAGTTGAAACGGTCATTTTATTTGGAATATACATTTTCAACTAGACTGAGTAATTTGGGAAGCGGGTATTTCTGCGTATTGTGAATGATGATGAACTCACCCCGGTAACTATCCCCACTTTTATATTTCTCTCCTTCCTCACTCTCCGTTATTCTTCGGAAACACTGCCCGTTGAAAAGATTCGTAGCCCCCTTCCATTTCCTTCCTCACTGTTGAAACGATAAAAATGGTGGAAGGATAGAAACTGGAGCATCGATTCTTCATCCTACCTGTCGTGAAGTTTGTGCTCTGGAGAGAGAAAAACAGGAACCCCCGAAATTTCTTACTATGGTCACGCACGAGGGAGTTGGGCGATTCAACTAGTGATTAAAAGGATTCTTCCCTTCTTAGTTATTTTCTTTCGAGGTCCCAAATTTAACTACAGCATGAAAGCTGACGTTTGTTAAATTTGTGAAGGATTTTATTTCGGAGGGATGAATATATCTCATATTGGTTTTTTACCAGTACACCGATGACGAATTAAATCTATTATCGGAGAATTGAATGATTTTAAGTCAAATATTTGACAGAGGTAAAAGTTATGAAGGAAAGGACTCTCACTTTGGAATAATACGCCAATCCATTTTTAGTGTAAAAGTTCGTGAAATTTCGTGAACTTTCGTGAAAAATTGATGTGAAACATTATATCGCAATGCTAGGGTTCCACAAATCATTACTGTTCACCTTTGATTACAGAAATGATGTGCTTAATCGACCTTAATGAGTAATAATTGTGTGTTTTAGTTAACTGGGTGATATTATATCATACCTAAAATTAACAGATTAATAACTATATCGATTAAAAATGGAACCAATTATTAGTTTTTTATCTGGACATCTTTTTCATTAGATAGATGGAAATACACATTCGGATTAAACATTAGTAATTCTTTACCGAGCTATTCCTGAGTGTGAACAACTAATCATCGTGAGAACTTGCTAATTGATATCAAATTGGAATGCAATTTCACTTTCATTTCTTCATTTTAAATTAATTCAACGACAAAATGTTACAGATATAAACACATTTATCATTGTGTAGTATCTAAAATATATTACGGTTATAAATATTTTCAATGATTTTCTGCATCATAAAAGAAGGGAAATAGTAATATATATGTCGACTCTATTTTATCTGCTTAGAAATTATGTCCATAAATGATTACACGCTTCTATTCTATTCCCGTACCATTACTGTCAGCCACAGCCATTTCTCATGAATATCTTCATAATGGATACCTATGAGAAATGAGTTTCCTCCCATCATCTGTGACCATATGTTCCTTGATTTCCCCTTGATTTTCCTTGATTTTAGTTTATTTATTATTCTTCGATCCCATAAAAGCCGTTCATTGTATGTTTTCCACCAAATAGAACATTTTTCTCGGCCGGACCACCTACCGCGCGTCTTAGAAAGCGGATTTCACTCTCGGTGTGTGCATTGAGGGACTCATTACTTCCCGCTGCGAAGCTTATATACTCGCGAGCCTATCCATCCCAAGGCTGAAACGTGTAAATATCCTTGGGTATCACAATATGAGCATATATCCTCGTGTTTGGATTTATTCCTAGGAAGAGAAGCGACATTTATTGTTGACAAATTGCCAATCACGGCTTCCCATTACACTGCCGCCAATCGATGATGACCTGTGGGCGGAGGCGACTTAATATCAAAAGGTCAACACACTCGTCAATCTGAGACGTTTGCGACAAATGAAAAATGGTGAACATTTATCGCTTATTTCGTCTCAATTTACGATGGTATGGTGACCAAGCAAACAATTTTCTTTCGGACAGCCATGTTTCTCAACACAATCGGCTATTGAACAGAGCAATAATAGAAAAACCCAGTCATTTATCTATGAGTGTTGTGAAGTGGGCGTGAGGATAAAGCGCAAATAGGGTTGTCCAATTAAAGTGGGAGTGTGATTCCGTCATGTCGATAATAGATCGGATGTTATCTTTCTATCGTCTACCCAGATACTCTCCGGTCTACTCCGGTCTCCCCGGATATCATCTCTTTCCGGTCATTCTATGAAAGCGATGCTTCGTGTCCTTAGTTACGAGTTTTTCAGGTACCTAGCGGGCTTTCTCTGTACCCTATTCAATTCTGCAATTAATGTTTTTTTATAATGGATCCCAAAACGCTCGACGTATACTCAATGTGAGGCCTTACTAAAGAAAAATACCAGGTTTCCTTCACTTATTCGTCGTTACACGTTCCGACTTCATGTATGCGTTTGACGAACGTCAGCTTTTAGATCATACCTGGTTTTATTGCATTTTACTCTCACTTAGTTAGGATGACCTCTTTAAGAAACGATGCTGTAGTAAGACGGAATCTTTGAAGGAATTCATCCATGAATTCGACAAGAGCGCTCGACGAAGACCGGGAGGGGCCCCTCCACACCCAGGACCCTCAAACTTCCAACGTGGGAGATTCTCCGGTGATTTATTTACGGCCGAACGATCGAAAAGTCCGCGGAACCAATGTCTTCCCATATCAACGATTACGAGCTTGACATTAATAACCATTCAGTCCTCCGGGAAAGCGCCGTTCCTCATATCAAACGTTTCCTTCACCGGGCTGATAAATCCTCTCTCTCTCTCCGCTGGAGAAAAACAAAGGTCTAGTCTAGGAGTTTCTTATCGGTCGCGTTGGATCCGTGACCACTCCCCTGCTGAAACCAGGAAATTTGATGGATTGCTCGGCAAACTTTTTAGGACAGTTGGGTTGGAGCGGATGAGTCCTTGGTGATGCTATATAGTATACCGTGCAGGCGGCTTTCACGTGTACCTACCCGGGAAGGGAGTGGCCGGCCCTGTGGTTGACAGTCGGTGATAAGTCCTCGGGGAGAGAGTGAAGGGGACGGAGTGGAGGGGACGGAGTGGAGGGTGAAGGTGGGCGGTGGGGGCGGAGTCTTGCTACAAGTTTAGCCAGAGGTGCGGGAAGGATTGGGGGAGGAAGGGAGGAGTGGGGGGGAGGGGTGTTGGAAGATAAAGCAGGGGTGCTCGGGACAGGGCAGTGGGATTGTAGGGGGATGGAGTTTGGGAAGGAAGGGTTGAGGGGGGGAAATGGTTACGAATGGTTGTCGTGGGCGGGGAACTCGGGAAAGGGTTTGGTGGAAGATTCCGCGGTGCGTATATTTCAACTTGCTTAAGCACCGCGATAAATTCGATCCAAAGCGGAAGGGTTCACCGTGGAAGTTGACGTGATCGCCTAGTAGTATGAAAATACATGAGCCACGCAGGAAAGCCAACGCAAGAATATTATCGACCGGAACATTTAGAGACGAGTAATGGTTTTTGGAGGCACTTTGCCTGCTCGCCAATGGCAGGATTCTATTCTAATGTGTAGGTCCTGGTTAGAAGAAAAATAAATTTTTCAAGTTAAATGAATAATTATAATCGGCTTAAGCCAAAGAATTATTGAACGGCCTCCATATTTTCGTACCGATGGCGATATATTTAGTCCCACGCGGATTCGCTTAAATTCAAATATTAGTATATCCTGGAAGAGTGAAAATTAGCTTTTTCTCCTTTGCTAACGGATTTCTCGTTGATGCACCCTTCTGCTTCACTGGAGCGGATGGACTGTTATTTCGTTTGAAGAGAATGACTTTGATTCTACTGACTTTGATCCTTCCAGTCGAATTCCACGTAATTCCTCCATTAGTTTACCGAGTCATTTCATAAAGTCAAATGATATATAATGGCATGTGAGTTATAAATTGCTTTATTTTGATCCATTAATTTGGCATATTTTCAATCATTTCATAGGAAATATGACTCTGATTTCGAACTTCCATTATTTCCCTTCCGTCTGACGAATGGCCATTGAGTATTCATTTGACACTCTTGGAAATTTTCACATTCAACTTGCTAATGCTGTATGTGAAGCTCAAGTCGCATTTATTATGCGTTCGACCTATCTCAACTCTCATACGTAGCTATCCATAGTGATTGGATGTCTATAATTACTGAGCCATAAGGAGAAGACGAGGTTATTTTAGACGACGACTATTTAAGCCAAACCTTCTGGTAAGACTTGGAAATTGGGAAGAAAAATTCACTAGAATATTAATGCAAACATAATTCCTGGTTCCTCGAACGAAGAAGGAAATACGACATCAATTAAAATTGAAATGAAATGCAACATTGAAATCATTACAGTATAATCAGTTGTTTAACGTGTTAAAATTCCATTAGTTCCCTGAAAACGCGATTTTTCTCCGAAGTAAACACTGAATATATTTCACCGATTTAGCTTAGCAAATATTAAAATATTTAGCTGGATATTAAATGCAAAAATTGCATATTGAACGTATCGAGAGTAAGCGACTTGCTCTTTCTCGCGGTAGAAAATGGCGTGAGAAGTACTGCCAATTTCCTCCTCTTAAGATACACACTGATAAAAAAAACCATCAGAGTAATTTCTCTTGGATTTATGAAATAAGCATTACTTTTTTCCAGACAATTCGTTCGTAGAGATAATAACCTAAAGAGAATGGAAACTTTAATCAACAAAATTTATTTATGATATTGTCCCAAATAATTTTAATCCTATTGTAATAGTTGCAGTTTTTAGGGAAGGCGACCGACGGCTAAGGTCATTTGCGCCATCAGGGATGGATAGGAAAGGAAGGTTGGAGAGAAACCCAGCGTCGGCATTAGCCTACTATTGTCGAAAGGCGTTATGGGGTCTGCAGTTTAACATCCCATCCGACGGGCGTCGTACTCACTCAGAGTTCTCTCTACAAAACACCTCAAGTAGGGATCGGGATACCACTGAAAAATATTTTTCTCCGGGACTTGAGCCCGGGCTCTCTGGGTGGGAAGCCTGTACGTTAGCCACCGCACCATCCCGATCCCCTTAAAAGTCTTATTACTCGCCTTATCCGTGGCATACGTGTTTCTTTGAAAAGTGAAATTTTTCTGAAACAAAAACTGAATCATTGAATTAAGAGAAATGTTGTATCTTAATTGTATTTTTTTATTATATATTCAAATTAAAATCCAATGCAAATTGAGTAAAGTCAAATAACTTCGTAAATTATAACGCTAACCCTTAGCGAAATCATTTACGTTATAAATTGGTGTGAGTTATACGCTACCCTACGAAATGTTGAAACGGTATTAATATAAATTGTTGAATGGGTATACAAAGGGGTAATTTCAATATTTTGCGGCACAGAAATATCCAACACACATCGGTATTAAATTTCGATACAAATGCAAAGTCAAATCTCAAGGTGTGTTTCTTTTGGGAAGAACTGTCCAAATTTTAGCATCGCAATTGTCTTATCCAAAATTTGGATTTTACGAATATATTCTATTGTTTCAGGCTTCACTTCGTGGAAGTATTCGATATCCATACTAAAAAGAAAGACTTATACTTTTCCAAAGATTTTAAAAATCTGTGGAAAAGTACAAATCTTTCTTTTTAGTTTGGATTTTACGTCTGCATAACCACACTAAGATCAACTTGCAAGAGAAGAGAGTAAATATTTCGTTGGGAGAGCAAGGAAACCTGAGAAGTATGTCAATAATTATGAACGCTGTTTGTAGTTCTTCACTGGATAAATCCATCAGCGACATCATGAGATGATTATATAGTGTTCCCAACCAGGCAACGCATCTCGCGGGTATCATTAGCATTTAACGACCCGCGGTCGACATATCATTTAGGGTCGTTTAGAATTTTCCGTGAAAGGGAATATTTCCTTATTTGGAAAAAATATAACTCATAAAATGGACAATATAATGATTAATTCATCGAAATATATCACCCTTAAATGAATGGGTGTCTTGCAGAAGGAAAAACCGTTATAAGAGAGAGATATTTATTTGCAAAAATAATAAGAATATACGAATATATATGGTGTGTTCGAAATACGTGTACCACGCCTTAAAGTTTTTAATTAATACATTCCTTACAGTAATTGCACTTGCTACCAGTTATTGCGCCACTCTAATAATGGAATGCGGAGCTATAATGCCTCTCAACCTTCCTCTCTCCAGATGGCATTCCCACGCAAATGAGACGAAATTGGAAGTTCGCGCACGACGAATTTACGTGCAGAGGAATTCGTCGTGTTCGGTGAACAGGACGAATCTCTTGGGTGACCCAGTTCAATTGGCTCAAGATCCATTAATGATATGCTGCAAGGGTAGTTAGGTATTGCTGGAGAGATACTAAGTGAAATTTGATTAGCAACCATAGTCCTGGTAGCTGCCGGATGGATATAAAATTCAAACACATTTCCAATTCAAATGATAGTACATACGAGGGTCATCCGGAAAGTAGCACCCGTTCGTGAAATAAAGACACAAAAGTAAATATTAACAAACATAAAAAATTTTATTTGAAAGAGGATACTTTAAACTACTTCTCAACATAATCTCCAAGCAAATTAAGGCATTTGTCATAACGTGTGACAAGTTTCTGTATTCCTGCTGCATAGTCCTTCGCCGCCAGCTCATTGAGATACGCGAGGGACCCATCTTGCACAAATTTTTGCATAATGCAGATGGTGTTTAACAATTTCATGAACAATTGTTCGAGAAACATTGGGAAAATGCTCACAGATGTCATCAATTGTGACGCGCCGATCGTTCCTCACGAATTCGTCAACTGAGCTCACCAGTTGGTCTGTAATGACAGACGGTCTCTCCGAACGCTCATCGTCGTGTGTGTTCCCCCTCCCCATGTTGAAGTTGCGACACCACCGCCGAACAGACGACTCGTCCATTACATTGTCTCCATACACCTCCTTTAATTGGCGATGAATATCACATGGGCGAACGTTTCTTGCATTGAGGAATTTAATCACTGCCCTCACTTCACAACTGGCGGCGTTCTCAATTTTTTTAAACATTGTAAACAATCACAGAAACAACACAGGCAATGCTAGCGTCACGCAACTTGGCTCAGAGAAGGCAGACAAGCCACTGAAGCTATCTGACCTCGTCCAGCGGCTACTCGCGTCGTCAGCACTTCATGCGGCACGAACGGGTACTACTTTCCGGATGACCCTCGTATTTGACGATGATCCCAATAAACATCTCGACATTCGTGAATGATGAATTCATGCGTAAACTTATAAAAACATCTACTACGCATTCGTGTAACTAAAAAAATCCTCTATTCTTGGGAGCAGAATTTATTATGAACAATAACAAAAATTTTAACCGTGTTTCCAACAAAGTAAAGTTGAAAATCATGTTTAATTTGAAACGAACATAAATTTCAGGAGTCCAAGGTGCACCCTGCAGTTGATTTTGTAATCTAGGTGCATTGGGTTTAAAAACGTAATGTTGAGCATAAAAGTGACCCTTATATTCAGTTTTATTCAATTTTGATCAATCAATATTGAAACCTGAAATATTTCGTATGAGTTTGGCTTGAAATTATGAAAATTTCAATAAATCATACAGGGTTCGTCCGGAAAATAAGTGTACTGAGCTCAGGAAAAAAAATTAATTACACTTTTACATATCTTAAGCTAATATTCCTCAAAATAGGACCCTTGTGAGTCGATACACTTGTTCCAGCGGCGTTCCCATTCCTGGAACGCTCCCGCGAAGGCATCATCGGGGACCTCTCGAAGACTCGTCGTCGACCTCTTCTCTGCCCTCCACGAACATCTTGTGCCACCGAAAGATCATGTTTCTGGACATGGCTGACTCCCCGTAAGCCTGGTTAATCATACCGACAGTTTCGGTAGACGATTTCCCAAGCTTTACCGCAAATTTGATGGAATAACGCTGCTCCAAAAACTTCGGCATCGCGTTCCGTGACGTGGGTCGAGCGTGGAGGTTTGCGTTAACAGAGCTCCTCACTACACCACAGCTCAGAGCCGACTGCCTTTTTCAGCGTCGCTTGCCAACATACCCCCCTCCAATCGCAGCCCGTCAGAGCGGTGCGTCAGAGCAGGGCGCGCCCAGCCCAGGAGTCAGTACACTTATTTTCCGGACGAACCCTGTAAATCAAGCCAAATATGAAATATTACACGTGCTTACATAAGTGTAATACTCTCATGCATGCACATATGACTCTCATTAAACAAATGTAATGATGTACGTATACTTGGCTATGATTATACATTATGAGGGTACATACATGAGCCATACAATGATGAAAGATACATGGTTTAAACCCTTGTTTCTCGCCTTGTCTTCGCCAGCCTTCCTTCTGGGGTTAGATTATGTTTTTAATTCTTTGCTCCCCAACTAAAGCTCCATTTATGATGCACGGGTATATTAAGTTCAAATTGACTCGTGTGCCAATAAAGTGAGTGCTTTGAGACAAAATTAAATCCTTTTTTGCGTCTTATCTCGAATGATTATTCTATTTTCATGGAGAAAGAGTATGGAATTAGTGCTGCTGGCTAATAGCCAGATTTCATTCATGGCTGCTATTAGATATAATGCAGGTATATCGTATCTCCTCTGACCAGACCAATTACATGGTTTCAAGGTTGAATTTACACAAAGTGTTATGTGTGAGCTTATTAATAGTAATCAATAATTTATTCAATTGTTCCCGGCTCAACCTTGTGGAAATTCATTTTTACCTGATGATGACGCTTGAGCGTTGAAACCGGTTGTACGCAAATAAAGGGCAGTGGAAAGATACTTTGTATTCTTAATTTTATTAAAATTAATAATTTATTAAAGAACCAGTCATCCAAGAGGAAATAATTCTTGCTGAGAACATTGGATAATCAATACGATAGATGTAACGTGCTTTCTCTTAAACTATTACCATTATTTAGATAACGCGTACTCCCATAAATCCTATCTATGTACCATCCCCAAATTCCAAATGTATCCTGACTAAAGAGAAGAAACACATATCTCTCACTTTTTAATTACATTTCCCTGCAACCCGTCCAACGACACTTGCCTTATTTAGGGCTGACTCGTATTATTAAGGCTGACTCTTATACATACACTACAGCGTTGCGAGTCGTGGAATGGTGTTTATGGGTCGAGTGCCTGTAGTTTAAACTCTTGTTCATGCGTAGTGAGAGGCACCACCTCTCCGTCTGACTACCAAGAAGAGTGAGGCTGGAGATTGGGGCGTGTTACGGAGTGAGATAGGGACGGTGATTAATAGCTTTGTATCTATATGCGGCTACCTTCATTGTCTCAGGTCGGTCTGTCATAGTTTTAATGTTATGGGAAACCACATTTTCCTATCATTAGTCACAGCGTTGCCCAGAGAACCTGCTAGAACCGAATTGGTAATCAATTTGAGCATTTACGAAGACAGCCATACATTTAGGAATGAGCATTGGACAAATGAGAAAATTATAATGGTGACAATCGATGGTTTATCTTCCACAGCACTCAAACATTCTTGATAGGATTTCTAAGCTAAGTAAAAAATAAGTTACCTTTGCTACGTTATGATCAGTTCGAGGGTATCATAGTATTCCACATAACTTTATCTCAAACTGTGGCTATATTTGATAAGCAATTGCAGTATTTTCTTGTCATTGCTGTTATCTACCAAAGTTATTTGTCATCTGATACACAAACTATTTTGAATTAAGTCAGGAGATTGGAATCAAGTAGCCCAATACTTAACGGCCTATTAGAGTTTGTACTTATATAAAAAACACTGTGTGTTGATTTCCTAGTTTTGTGATGCTACAGACGGAACACTTGTTGCCTAAAAATAAAGACTTCAGCGGCTCTTAAAACAATTCTAGTTCGGTCGTTTTATCTACGAGGGTGTTTAGCTAAAGAAAGAAATCATAAAGTTTCAATTACAATAATTTATTGTCAAATACTGAAGACAGGGGCGATATTTTGTTGAAGGGAACATCTTATAATATTACAATTTTGATTCGTCGTCTTGTAAGTTAATGCATAAACCTTAAATGTTCTAGACCTTTTCTTGCCGATATAAAAAAACTTCCTCCGATAGATAATCAAACTTAAAATATTAATTTAACATAAAAATCAAAAATAAGCTTTAAGTTTAATCGATGAATTCTGAGGGAGAAACCTTATAAGCTTGATCTTATCCCGTCAGGCCTGGGGGTATCTCCTTGAGATTGGCCTATTCGATATTTTTATGTATTGGATTTGTAGGGGTGTTCATACAAAACCTATTGTTTGGCGGTGCCTATATGAAAGTTATCAAAAATATCATACTGCTTCATATTACTTATATTGGGGATATACGTACGATATTACATTTCCAATATCGCCCCTATAAACATAAAAATTACCAATCATGGGCACAGAACTGTTAAATTGAGTAGTGTCGTCCGATAGCATAGCCCTCTACAAGAGGAGAGGTTAGCGAGTTGTATATTACCGTACCTTTTAATACAGAAAGTATTGTTAATTTTCCAGCTCTATTTCATACCCTAATCAACGTTTTTCTTTTCATAACATTTAGTACACCTGTCCTGTGAAGAGTAGAGATGTTTTCGTTGTTAGAGTGTCTCAATGGGAAACACAACCCTATCATCGTCATATTCCATATGATGGAATTTGACGGTGCATTCCGATTGCGGATTGCGGAAAAAATTCATTGAAACAAAGGAGGAATTGGGGAGGAAGAGCTGAAAATATTTGCAGCACATCAAGTAAAACTTCCTTAGTGTATGCTTTTTTGAGAAGATGTTCTTTTGTAATTTTGAAACCGAAAATTTGTCTAGCAGATATTTAATAAAAATTAGTTGAACTTATGAACGCTCCTGGTAATTTTGCTGCATTTACTAGTTATCTGAAATAAAGTCACTTCATAATTTTAATTTTTTTGTCAACTTCCTAGTAGTTAAATTTAAATTTAGTTTTATTTAGTTTACAAATAACTAAGGATTTTCACAGATTTTTCTTAGCACTTGAGGTGAAAATAAAGTAACTTAAAACAACTATTACGGTTACATTTCATTCAGAATCTGCTGGACAGTTGTAGACGGGATGATGACAGGTGGGTGTCCCGCCCTCCGCCGCCCAACATAAATCCTTGCTACGTACACGTGGATGCGCATATTCTTACGCAGTTACTTGCGTCTCCATTTACTCTTTGCAATATGCATCGATACTATTGCGATATTTTTATGCAGTTATTTTATTCCACATCTACATCTACATAATACCCCGCAAGCCACCGCAAGGGCGTGTGGCGGGGAGTTTTACGTCTCCACCCGTAAAAAGGAGCACAACCGCATGCAAATTCAAAACATACATGCAAAACTATACCCACAGTGGCATATACATTCATGCAAAAATCCTTTCATTAGACACGCATGTAAATACATGCACTATTAAATAATATTACTTCTGTATCTTCAGATGAAGACGAGTGTTTCCGTCGAAATATCAAGAAATAACGTGTGAGTGTTCTTTTTTTGTGTTTCTATATTGTGTGTTACCGTGTATTGTACTATTAAATAATGGTACCTTAGGATGCAATAAGAAATTTATTCAACAACGCGCAATTTGAAAAATAGGAAGGTGAAATTCCACTGGAACATGGACATGCAACATAAAACGGTCTCCTCCCCAAGGAAACAGGTAGGGAATGTGACCCAACGCTGCAGGTAGCGGGGGGGTCCCCCCACGGAGAGAAACAAGGGATGGGAAGGGGAACCTTAAAAAGATAAAAGGCAAAATAAACAATACTGTAAAATTCTATAACTCTCTTTCTCCGTTTTTCCTTCCCCACGTCTTGCACGAGGATCTCGGCTATTCGCACGGTGCGATCGGAAACACGTTTCGCATTTCTCCGTGGGTTTCGCTCACAAACGCTCTTGGGGGCGGGCGAGAGGGAGACAGCCTCCTCCCCTGGACACGCCACGCCCTCCCTCCGCTCGGAAGGAACGCCTACGAGTACACACGCTCGCCCGCTTTCCCCCCACCAACCCTCCCTCATTTTTTACCCCGCGAGGGTGGGGGCGTCGTCCCCATCTCCCCACAACCCTTCCACCTCTCACCCCCACTTAAAGAGCGGCAAAGCTCGGGAACACGCTAAGTGACAAGATTATGAATGGCGGCATAAATTCAGTAAAAAAAATAAACGACGGGGTGTATTCCCTGCTGCGTGCGCGGCTCTTTACTCTGCTCTGCCTGATGTTGTCCCTCTCTGTGCCGCGAGTTATGTGTTCTTTAATCTCAAGTGAGTGACTGCATTAAAATGACCCCGTGACCCCGTTTATCAAGGGAAAGTAGAATTTTTGTCTCTTGTTTGGCGTTTCTGGTGATACGTCGTGGAGGAGTACTTAGTGGAAATTCGCTCCTGGCGCCTCGGTGTTTAGGGAGTCTCACCCTGGGGGGAAATGGTCGTCGTGTTAGAGGCATTAGGAGGAGAACTGCGTCGTCGGCCAGAGAGCATTTGTGAGAAGAAGAAAACTTACGTCACGTTACGTCAAGTAAGATGCAAAGAAAATGTTAGTAATTGTTCTAATATGGAGCTGAATGAATCCGAAACCTGATCATTCAGGCAAAATAATTACTGTATATTCATCTACATCTACAGAACATCCCGCTAGCCGCCGCGGGGGTGTGTGGCGGGGGATGTTAGGTCACTATCCATAAAATAGAATAAAACCACATGCAAAACCAAATCATGTTACCTCTACACGGATATTAGTCTAATCATGCACTCTGAACTCGATGAATTTTAATCACACGAAAGAAAGTACTTACATCCAACAATATTTAATAACAGGATACGTATATTCAAATTAAGCTGTAGAACTGTTAAAAATATGGGAAAAGTAATTAAAATGAATACATCTACATGATACCCCACAAGCCACCGCAAGAGCGTGTGGCGGGGCGTGTTAGGTCACCACCCATAAAAAGGAACAATACCACATGCAAAAACAACAACATAAAAAACTCCACCCACAGCAGCGCATACACTCATGCAAAAAATCCTTCATCCAACACTCATGCGAACACATATACCTAAAACCAACGAACAACTGCACCCCAGGATGCAGTACGAAATCCATCCATCAACACGCAAGCTAGGATACAACAAGCAAGAATGCAAATAACATGCTGGATATCAAAAAATATTTACGCTACCTATTGTGATTATCCCCTACACGATCGCTGTCATATCTATTTTGATCTCCAATGGCACGAGGTAAAAACGACATTTTCAATCAATCCTTTCTACAGTAAACCACCCTGACTTAACATTGGCGGTCTGATCTACAGTAGTGCATAGTACCTGTAACTCGGGATCTACCACATTGAAGGTCTTTCAGTTTTGGACGAATAATGGATAAAATAAGTCAGATAGAGATGAAGACAAAAGATTATGTTTTAAAAGGCGTGGTGCCCGAGGAGGAAAAGTTGCAATGGGTGTTTCGTGAAACTCATAAAAAGTAAATGGAGGAAAAGTACGAAAATCTGTAAATCTGTTGAAGAAAGATAATTGGTCCTTTATCCCACAGCATGAAGGCAGGTAAAAAGTATAAAGAAATCAAGATTGAAGCAATGTAGGTCATACAATTGGAGATAAATGGGTAGCATGATGCATAACTGCTGTTAAGCTACGTCAATATCGTGTCTCTAATAGGTATATTTACAGATGATTTTGACCGTGGTGTCTCGCTTTTGGCTTTTTTCTCTCGGGGCAGAACCATTAGCCTTGAAATATCACTAGTCGAGGCTGCGTCCATATCAGCTCACGACTCTCAGTTTACCCGTTGATTGGGCGACCCATCACTCAGTATTGGTAGACATGGCTCTCAGACCCAAGGCCTTGTCCGAAGAACCCACAACCTCATGCTTCGTTGCTTCCCCGATTCCTCCTTGTTTGTGACCATGTGGAGTTTAGAACATTAACTGAATTAATTCCCGAGAACTTTGTGCTAGATCTGGTACCCCCGCCACACGCCCTTGCGGCGGCTTGCGGGGTATTAAGTAGATGTATAGGAAACCTGATTGTGGTAAACCCAGTCCATGAATGTCCCGGAAAAAGAAATTTATGTCACTGGAAGATCCTCTGAAGCTAGAATTTTATTTGGTACCCCTACGAAGTCTGACTTGAGCAATCTTTCCTCGTAACTAATGCCTGGTTTACGAATGACGTCAACACGCATCGTCAGCTGCAGATTGGATTAATGTTCACGCATAAAATTTTACGATTGATTCTTCAACCAAAACGTGAGTTGATGTCATCGGTCATCATCATACATCTTCGTTGATGTTCATTTATAATGATTCTAGTGCAGTAATCGATGCAGGTAGTGCTCATGCGCTTACATCAGCCGTGAACGAGGAGGTTGGTGCCAGCTAAACTTGGAAGTTGACGGTGAACGCCTACCTGCGATCGTAAACCCATCCAGAGAAATGCCGTATACTTAACTAGGGGGGTGGAAGTTCGTGTTGGCTCTAACCGTAAACTAGACTTACCAGAGGTTTAACAACAAGCACCAAGAAGGTATAGTTAGCCCGCGTGGAACGTCCTTCATAATTACACTGATCTGAGACTCCTGCTGGAACTCCCTTGGAGATAGTTCACCGTCTCCTATCGCTAAGTGACCTTATAGAAAAGCAAATGTCAAATGTGTACTTGGATCAAGTTAGCGTTTTTCTTTTTTGATTGCGATCTCAATTCAAAATTTTGTATCGAAAAGCAAAGCCATCCACTTATTTCCAAACCGTTTGCCTATGCATTGCAAAACTGTTTTCATGGAAAACCAAGTGCCTAGAAGATATTCCGGAGATTTTATGGTAAACACGTGAATTCTTGTAGTGTAACAGTTTATAAATCGATTCTCCGGAATTTCCTTACTTTTCCGAGCAGTTCTCAAGGAATATTTGAATATCTTTATCTTCTAAGAAGTGGTTTTCATTATGCCTATAATAGTTTTTTTTGATTAATTTGATAGAGATTGATTTTAAAAATGAAGAGGATAAGAGTTATTTGCTAAAACTATCAATTATTTAGCAAGAAAACTGCTATCATTTTGCAACCTACTTCCAGTTTCAAGGAAAAGTAACGTTCATTCGGTATAAAAATTATGTAATAAAACCATAAATTTTCCAATTAAAAGTTCCGTAGCGTTAGAAAAGTGAGTAAAGTAGGTCGAGAAAACTTTTACGTGCATTGAAATAATTTGACTTATTCATCTCTAACATTTGAAATATTCTAATATATACCATCTACGAATATCATCTAAGTGAATTTAGTCCAAAAGCGATGGAATTTATGTTGAAAATTTCTCTCGAGTAGTCCAAATATTTACGTAAGAAAATGGAAAAATATTTTTTAAATATACCTGCTCTTACCCACAGTCGATTATCACAGAGAATGTACACTTGAAGTAAGATAAAGACTTTGGTAAATACTAAATTATCTTTCTTTGATAATTTTCGTTCCGCGAAGACGGAAAAATAATTACCTTCTAAAAAAATAATTATTTGGCTGACAGAGACCGGTTTTATTATTTTTATATAATTATAATAATTAATTAAAGAACTAGATAATATGACTTCTTCGCTGCACTGCAAGTTTACAGTATTTGGGAGGCTAAAAACTTTCACTGTTCTACTCTTTATGGAACCCGCTTAATACCGTTGTGAACTTGATTAATACTATGGAAGGTTTGTAATGCATCAGAGGGCGTTTTAAATTTGACTATCTCTTAAGTTGCCTTTGGAAATCTGCATAACCCATTCACTTAGTCTATCGTTACTCCGTGGCTATTTTCTGTAAAGGACAACGACTAGAGAAGAAGTGGAGGGTGGGGTGGCGAATATATGAAACAATTGTATACATTAAGCAGTATACCTTTTTGTTAAAAAATAATAAATGAATAGATTAGGGGATTGGGATGGTGCGGTAGCTAATGTAAAGGCTTCCCACCGAGGGGGCCCGGGTTCAAATTCTTGAAACAAGAAATATTTTTCAGTGGTATTCCGATCCTTACTTGAGGTGCTTTGTGGAGAGCACTTTGAGTGAGTACGACGCCCGTCTGATGGACCGTTAAACTGCGGACCCCTTGGCACCTTTCGACAAGAGTAGGCTAATATTGACGCCGAGTTTCTCTCCAACCCTTCCTTTCCCATCCATCCCTTATGGTGCAAACGACCTTAGCTGTCGGTCGCCTCCCATAAAAACTACTACTATGAATAGATTGGCTAAGACTATTGGAAAGTTACAGAGCGCCTGATTTACCTGCGACACCATGAGATTAATTTTCATATCAAAATACTTCAGTAAGTAGATTCGACCAACATTGTAGCATAGGATAGATCTCATCATAATGGACATCTATCTTATTTTAAGTAATAATATTGGCAAGTAATTGTTCTTTCCTTGCATGGTACACAATCATTACAAAATCGAATCCAAATAGCCGAATATATTTACTTAATAAACCAAATTTTAATGATTTAGTCAAACACAACAAACAGCGCATGATGTAACTGCATTGGGTGAGTTCGAATTTTTGTTGATAAGAGCAAGAAAGGAAGATTGCAAAAGCAATAGTAATATGTATAAATATAATCCTATCTGTTCATTGATGGCTGGTGCCGTAATAACCCATGACACGCGCCCCTTGCGGCGACTTGTCTAAATGTAGATTGAATAGGGCAAACGTTTAATTGTACCTCCTAGGTTACTGTCACCCTTGTCTTTGGATGTTTCCCCAGCGTGTGAAGGTCGAAGTGGGGATTAGGAGTAAAATAAATGGTGTAGTTACTTTCTGAGACACGAAATGCGTACTTGAAGAATTACTAGTTTCGTGAGGGGCTGCGTTTTGAAATATAATTCTTCCATTATCGTTAAACCGTGTACTGGACAACTTGCTGCATCTCATGAGCGTGATTATACGTAACTAGGGAGAGCAGAGCTGTATCCCATTTTTCAGCAGCGAAGTTACGTAAAACCCTCGGCGAAGGAGATGAATGAAAAACGAACTGTGTGGGATAATTAGTTATTCATAAAAACTGGCGATCCTTGAAGGGATGGTCGGTTGGGGGGTGGGGCGAGGGGAGGAGATCCGGCGACGGCCATTTGCTAAATGGAGGGACCCGCGGGCTTAATGTTTTTTACTAGCTCCCATCATTATCTCCTGGCAAGAGGCCCTGGGACATCAATCACCGGCAGGGCCTCGGGAGCGATTTAAAATAAGCTGTAAAACGGGTAATCCAGAGCGGGGATGGGAGAGGGGGAAGGGGGAGAGTTTCTTGCCTTCGTTTTTTATTTATCCGCCAAGAATAACCCCCCTTTTCCCCACACTCCTTGACCCACTCCTTATAAACGAACACTGCCAGCGACCAACGCACGCACTACACGCACGCACTCGCCCGACTGCAATTACTTCTAATTTCCTGGAGGAAAGTCTTACTTCTTAAGATGTAGGGGGGGGAGGATAATTTGAGTCGGCGATTAGGAGTTTAAGGAAAAGAGAGAGAAAGAGAGAGCTACTGCGAAGACGCTAGATGCTATTTATTCTGTAGTCGGAGGGTTTAAGCGGCGGCTGGGAAATATCCTCGGCATTTTATGTTAATCGCTGAGGCATTGGGAAGATTACAGTCTGAATTCGGTTTTTGGTGCTTGGTGAGGGAGAGGTGGTGCTCAAATGGCATCTTGAGGATGAAGTTTGAAAGAATTAACGGTCTCGAATCAAAGGATTCGTTCGTCTACTTCTGCAAAATACACCGAAAGCCTCCGTAATGGCGTATTTGGGTGGAGTATTAGGGCACTAGCCAAAGATACAAAAATATTGGTTTGCGTATGCAATTGAATGTATCATAGCTAATTTTACAAAATAATGTTTCGTAAACATATGCGGTCCGTGAAAGTAACAATTGGTGTTTTGAGGCAATTACTACATTAATTTCTTTAATTTAATATATTCTGGTGCTTGAGTTCAATTTTGATGCGATTACGTATAGTGCAAAGGAAGAATGAGTGCTTGAATATGTGTTTGACAGTGTCTAATCTCTCTTATTTTATCCTGGTGGTTGAACATACCAAAGTAATTTGGTGCATAATAATCTTCTGTGGGTAAAGTCACGGCTAGAAAACTTCTTTGTTTTAAACCTTTTAAAAATTCTGCTTCCTACAGTTAAACTAATATGCCAAGTCCAGCTTTTGACACATTTCAACTACCGTAACATTTTTAGTTTGAACTGTACATCTCTATAGAATGACATAAGCCCCAACTGCGAAATAATGTTGCAACGAATTTGCAAATCAGGATGTATTTCCAACTTCAATGGAGACTAGATAGAAAGGGTTCCGGTTGGAGAATATAAATATAAGTTTCATTGACTCAATTTCATAGTCCATCGGAATGACAATATTGGGTCGCATTTACAATTGTTCTTGAAATGTAAGCCTATAATTTTCCAGCACTTCTACATATACTTATGTGAAAGTTATACGCTTCAAAATATTATTAATTTTTAATAAATTTAAATAACGATCTTCCTTTGACCTTGATAGTTAATTTTTCTCGTGTGGCAACACGCATCCAATAGGAGAAAATATTCCTATTGTTTGTAATCAATTTTTAGGATAACAATTCCAAATTTTTCCAAAAGAAATATTTCTTGAAGAGATAGCGTTTGTCTGTACATAAGAAATATGAATTTACTAGAAATATGTAATTCCTTCAAAAAGTTACATGATCTCGTATTGATGAATGTCGCCCCCGTATTATGGCAATAACGCAAATGTGCAAATTCAAATTGACACTTAAAAGTTAGCAGTTCATGATTCGCATTTGAACTCGCTTCCGAATTCGATTTATGAAAATTATTTCGTAATTTTGGTATCATGGATTTCTTCCAAAAGAATTGTGAGTATACTAATGGTGTTTGCTAGCATAATTAATTCACTTCAGTTTTAATCAAGGGGCAAAATTCATGAATTGCCTCATCCTTATTCCATTCTGCGTGAGGCTTTCCTTTCATAGTTAATGATACAATTATTTTCAATGAGAACAATATCGTTTGTGCGATTAGAATTCACGCAGATAAATAATTACAGAGGGAATAATAATTAATAATGTAGAATTACGAATTCAACCACACATTAACAGAAAAAACCACGGGAATGGCATTTCGGAACGAGGCTACGAGAAAAATAGACCCCTGAACCCATGGTGAAAGGCAGCAGTTTCACCACTGGTGGCGCAGACAGAGTGGGTCAGCCCGGTATCAACAGCCTCCAGCTACGGGCGAGAGTGAAATGCACGGTATCGACCGCAGTACTGTGATTAGGAAGGCAACGGAAAACCACCGCATTATTCTCTATCCTAGAATATGCAGCCTTGTCTTGCATTCAAATACAGTAGATTGGAAAGATATGCGCTGCAGTAAACCAATCCTAGGGTGGAAATACCAAAAACATTACTAATGACAAACACAAAAATAATGTGTAATATTTCATTCACTAAAGTAGCCCTTTCTATTTTGGTGAACATTAACGAAAGTCAAAGTAAAATACACTTTTTGGTTTGGAAAGGAAGTTGAAATTTGGGACTACAAAAATATTTTAACCAAAAACCACTCGGCATAATAAATTTTTAGCATCCAGTTGAAAGAAAATAGTTCCCATCAATCATATTTGCATTCATGATACAGCTGCGTAATCAAGCAAACATTTCATGAAATTCTGTTGATCGCGAAACTGCTTCATCATCCAAGAGATTAGTCCATTCTAAATCCGCCGCGGGCATTTGTCTACTGAAACTGAAGATCTAACAAACAATTTTTTTCCTACCAGTTTTTTCTCGCGGTTGAAAGCTTTTCTTGTAGCATGCCCTCACAGCTTAGACGTGCGACAATGGGCATGGTTGGGCGATTTATGCGCCCGCATTCGCCGTAGACGGGCAACGGGGAGAAGAAAACAGCACCCGAAACACACTCGACTGGTGGCAGATCCTCAGGGAATACTCCGGACGAAATGGGAGGCGGAAAATGGGGGGAGAGGAGTGGGAAGGGTAAGAGGGAAGAATGCTTTTAAGTGTTGACACGGCAGGGGATTGGGAGGGGGGAATTGTGCGAGAGACGCTGTCTTTCTGCTCGAGAGGAGGGCCTAAATTGGGTCCTGGTGTAAGGGTCCTTTGCCTCCCCTTCAATTCCCCGCCTTCACCAACACCACCGGCCGCCGTGCTTTTAATCGCATGCATTGAAATTTATGATGGGACATATAACAAAATATATCTCACGTCACATCGGAGAGCTAAGCTGTTGATTAAAAGATGTAAAAGCGATCCAAGATAAGAAAGAATTCGGGCCAAGTATGAAGCAACTGTTTGAGAGGGAGGGAGAGATCGTTATTTGTTGTGGGCACATTTGTGAGACTTAATTCATATCGGAGTCGCGTTTTATTATTTTTTTATGGTCCTTTGTATCGCATGTCAGAAAATAATTTGGCCAACTAATTACCAGTAATAATCTCAAGAAAGAAGATCCTAAGGCCAATAAAAATAATTAAGAAGAAACTCCTATACCGGTATTTCGGTCACACAGGTGACCATCAACGGGGAGAAAATCAAATAGGGCACTTGAACTAAGAAGAGGAATGTGCACAGGCACCGTCCAAAGTCACTTGACTTTGGACGGTGCCTGTGCACATTCCTCTTCTTAGTTCAAGTGCCCTATTTGATTTTCTCCCCGTTGATGGTCACCTGTGTGACCGAAATACCGGTATAGGAGTTTCTTCTTAATTATTTTTATTGGCCTTAGGATCTTCTTTCTTGAGATTATTACTTTAACAGCCAATAGCTCCACATCTTCAATTTTAACTAATTACCACTCATATTAAGTGAAATATTTTCTTCCTTGTCGAAAAAAAAATTTTGATGAAGATGACAAAAGAAAATATATATAGTTTCGGTAGAAAGAAGTCAGGAAAGGGCTCGGAATTGACTTTTGGCCTTAACAAAAATCGTGTTTTATGATTTTTCTTCCTCCTAAATGTCACATTAACTAAATGGTTCGTCCCTGTTCGCATCAAATTTTTGTCAAATTATTCATGAAAATATCATTTTTATTTCCATTGCTTCTTCCAAAACGCTTTTTTCGCCTCATTAGTTTCACGTCTCAGATAATTATTCAACCCTTTATACTTTCATCCACCTAATTCTCTCGTATATAGTACTTTTTATTCCATTGTTTCTCTGTAAATTTCCCATTTAATATTCCTAAAGTTTCGTTTCCAGCTTTCAATATCCTTATTTTAATATTCTCATTGTTCTATTGGGCATGTATTTCTATCCTTAATTATAGTTTTCTCAACAGCCTCTTCCTTTCTTATCGTCCCGGTCAATGTTCTATGTACCTCTTCCTTAGCTGTCTTTCATTTTTTTCCCTTTGAATTTGACATTACACTCCCTTAGTACTAAGATATGGAGTCCGCATCCATTCCTAGGAAACCGTGCGAATGTATCTCATTGTTCCTAAATTGATAACTTTATTTATCTTTGGAAATGTTCTAAGTGTATCTAGACGTATTTCAATAAAATACGATATCGGTCTCCGAACTCAGCGTCATAAACATTACCTGCGACTGTGATAAAAGATATGGCGCTTTCCACGCGAATACCGACTTATGGTGAAACCTCAGAACCCCCACCGGGTAAAATTTGTCGAAGTTTCGAGGGACGACTGGTCAATCATGTTCGGGGCTGAAATGTTCAGCTTCAGCTCAAAATACAGTCTTCGGCCCTGAAGATCATTGACGATTCGTTCTTCATAAATTCGGTAGTTATGCAAAATTTCACGAAGGGAAGATTTCGAGTATAGTACAACAGGGTCGTGTGGATAAAAAAATAAATCTATGACAATGGTTTTTGTCCTTAATGATTATCATGACGGAATTCCACGAAATATGGAATGGTCTAAACTACTGGGAGGACACATCATTGCTTCCGCTACCAAATTTCCGGGAGGCCATCAGAACTCGCAAGAATTTTCAGAACGCCAATAATGGGGAGGGTTTTCTTTGCTGGAACTCGACGGAGGGTGAAGAGATAGAGAAGAAGATGGTGAGGTATAGTGCTACGGGTTAGGAAAAAAGGACGGTCACGGGGATAAGGAATAGCGTCCTCTAGAAGACGGCTTAATCATAACGAATATCATAATAGAATGTGTATAATTACGAGTTTTTTTCCTTCCGTTGAGAAAGGTAGTTGTGCCGCCAAAATATTCAAGAAACAAATCTGTATCTTTATTTTGTATGTCTACGTTTTCAAACTCACCGCCACGCTTGCGATTGACCTTATGTACGTGTAAATATAGTATATATACCTACATAGGTGATATAATTATCCATATGGTATACGTATAATTACTTCCATCTCTTCCGATGAAGACGGAGCTGAATTCCGTCGAAATGATCAAGAAATACCGTGTGAGTGATATTTTTGTGTTCTTATATTGTTTGTTGCTATCCAATTTTGTTGTTCAACACTTCCATGTTACTTTGACGAAATCATCTATGTATATATATATAGTATATATATATATATATATATATATATATATATATATATATATATATATATATATATATATATATATATGGGTCGCGGTAGTTCAGTGGGTAGAGCGTTGGACTGCTGACCGGAGGGTCCCGGGTTCGATTCCCGGGCAAGGTACTCTGGGCACCTGCAGCTCCACCCAAGCTATGTGATTTTTCGGGTACCAGATCTTCCTGGGAAACCATTACCGGCACAGGGAAAGGAACTGGCTATACTATAAATATATTATATATATATATATTAATATTATAAACCGACTCGATATAATCGATATAAAATATTGATTATATAGAAACACTCACATGAGCAGTATAATATTTGGTATGTATTTCGTACACACACACACACACATATATATATATATATACAGTATATATATATATATATATACTTAACGAGTATAACATATACGTATAACATATAGTTATCTTTACAAAGCCATATTTACAAGCTTTTTCATCTTCATTAAATAGCCACGATCCTATTTCATCTTAGCGAGACTGCACATAATACTCGTAGAAGCTGTATATGTTATAGTGAATCCGCAGTTCCTAGTTTCCATGAACTTAACTTCAACTCTCTCTCCATCCCCATAAATATTAGCCACTTTACCCAAGCACCACTGCTTCGAGCCACTGGATGCACCAAAGAAATATCCCAATCTTTCGACAACTCAGGTCACAAGACGTCTGAGAGTTGTTTGCTGATATTTGCTCGTATCTTACCTCTTCACAGTTCCAACATTCTTCTTCGCTAAGAAAAGTAAAAAACAAATATGCGTATAATTATTTAGGTATTGATATGGTCCAGTTAAACATCTTATCTAACTCTCATACCTTCCAGTCAGACTACGTCTCTTATCCTCCCCTCCTGTCTCCGGTCTTCCGATCCTGCGGCCTTTTCTCTCACCCATCACACCATTCTTCTCTCAGTATTTTGCATCATACTTAATCTCTCTTCCCTCCAACTCCTCGCTAAGAAAAAAGAATTCACTTTACTTTCATTGTCGAAGGCGTAAGGAATACCAAAACGTTTCGACCTTTGTGTGAGTGTCATTTTTATGTGTTTGGTGTTTTAATATTTATCTCTTGATGCATAGCATTTTTTTGCCTCTTGTCAGCGTTTGTTAGGGTATATATGACGCACAGTACGATTTGAAAAAATTGTGATATGATAAAGGAAAACTAATTAGAGGATGTATTAGGACGAACACCATGGATGAGTAAATGACCAAGGGAAAAAATGAAACTAATTTTTGACCCTCGGATCTCGGAAATGACATATTTTTTCGATAGAAATTTATTTATCATTTGTGTTCGTCCTTGTTTCCTTACCTGTTTTCCTTCACCCCATACCCAACGCACCCTATGACCGAGTATCGTTTCTCCGCATATTCCTTCTTCGCGTTCGCAATGGAAGCCGAGGCACTCTTGCCGACCCTGCGGGGTGAAGGGCGACGTTTCCTAGATTGTTGGTTTGAGGGTTGGGGGGAGGGCGGAGGAAGAACGATGGGAGAGGGATAGTAGGAGGGACCCGAAACGAGGAAAAAAATGACGGCGATAAATACTCTGAGGTACCGAGGATGGAAACACGGTTTTTCCCATTGTGATTGTAATTTCGTCCGAGGGAGTGGGGGGGACCGTCACATTTGATTGCAGGGTCTTTTTGGGCGGGGACGATTAGGGTACGGGGGGATTGGGATGGGGGAATGGGTCCGGAGGTCGGGCGAGGCGTGCTGTGTGGGGGCGGGGGTAAGGCGGAGAGTGGGGATGGGAAGGGTGCGGGAGGAGAAATGGGTACCGGAGTTGTTGCAGGGGCGGGGTAGGGAGTTTCCCTACCGTCCGTCCTTTTTCCAGTCGGGAACATTGACGACATGCTTGCAATCGCAAGCGGAGACAAATCGCTCCCGACCGAAAAGAATATTAAGGTTTCTGCGTCATTTGTCCTGTGGGGGGGGGAGGGGGGGAGGTTTTATATTGCGCGGATAGTAGTCCCTCTTTGCACATGCCATGAAAGACATCGGCGAAAGTGTGCGTGACAGATGGCATGGCTTTGTGAAACGAAGTAATGAAGGCTGCTTTCTTGAGACAAATGTGAATTCATTCTCCGGGGAACCACATGGTTCTTTCGCCTAACCCCAGCTAACGATATAGAATACTACTTTGAGTAATTGATTCAAAGACCACTATGCTTCATATTCCATTATTAAAATATCTATAATTTTTCCGCCATCTTAAAATTAAGTGCAGCTCAAGGTTTAGCCATGCCTCATTGATTCAAATCTTGACACCGTGCAATCTTTCATTTGAAAAACATCTCCATGACAATGCTAACCTTTTTCTAGTGGATTGGACGCAAAATTAATTTACTCCATATGTACGTTCAAAATTTATTTTGTTGCACAATTTTTATTCTTATCCTTGAATTTTAAGGCTAAACTAGGAGTGGAAAAGATTGCAAACATTTAGGGAGCCTATTAAAAAGTAATTATCAGAAGCGCTAAGAGCAGAAGACAGAATCGACTCTGTGACGCGGGCTTTACTGAGCGAATTAGTGTTTTTGTAGAATGCTATACATATATACTTTATTGTCCACTCTGCAGTAAAAATATGGTTTAGGTTAAATTGCAGTTATTTTTAAAGCTGATTTTCCCAAAAAATGAATGTTAGAAATTTTCATATTAAAGTTTGGGAAGCAGTAGCCTGACGGGTTAGGATACATTTTTGATGGCTCCAGGTAACCACTGCTATAATTCTAATCCCTGACTAACAAGATATCCCAAAACCCCATGCTGTATATTACAACAATAACTCATATTTGTATATTCAGAAGATATTTATATTTTTCAATAAGCTAAAAATATCCTCAAAGAATTTTATAGGAAACATATACGTACCTACGCATAGTTGACAAGGATGCTATAATTTGAGGAGATAGGATATATCTGTGCATAGATATACATAGAATGTTGGCTGTTAGAGTGCACGTGAACGATTGGACACATATGACAAGAGGTAGATTACGATATGCGTTTGGGATAAAAGGAGGGAGGAAACTATTGAGGGATAATAGAGTAAATATGATATGTTTAACTGAGAATGTATGGAAGGTTGAAATGGAAGGCCAAATTTTAGACAATCTAAAAAGCAATGACGAATAATGGACGGAATAAACGACTCAATAAATTATGAACAAATGAATAAAATAATTTTCCAATCTAATAGTATAGTATAGAATGAATCTTAGAACTCCACAAGGAAGAATGATACTCTTTATGGACTGCCGAACCCCAATTCTCCAAGGATGTAGTACATAACGAGACAATTTTTCAAATTCTGAAAAACTGTGGGACATGCCGCAACAGTAACTTTTAACGGAGTGATCCGCTAATATGCATTTCAATGCAACAATTTCAGAGTGTGAAAATCATTGATCACTCTGAAATTGTTGCATTGGGATTATTTTTGTCTTTTCAAAAATCCATTGAAATTTTTCGTCATAAGGTAATCAATGTATAGACCTTGCATATGTGCAAACATGATTATAAGTACGTATTGTATTAAAGATGGTTAAATGAATACCTAATAATTCGACTTGTGATTACGTTGCTGTACCTATAATCATTTAAAATATTTTCAACGGTGAAGATTATTCTTCCTCAATTCTTTCTACTTGTACATTTATATAGAAAACATGAACCCATCGGAAATCGTCTAAAAGTGATAAATTTCTTAGGATAGTATTTAATTTTCAATTTTATGGAAAATACGTGCATTCCTTGTAACGGTACCAATTTCCTATAACGGTTCTCTTTCTCCTTTTCCACAGACGCCCTTGCAACACCCTGCACGGAGGGATCGGTAGCCATTAACGGTACGTCCAAAGTCCATCGGAAAGCCTCCAGCGGTTCCTCCTGTCAAACTTGCCCGCCGCCGCGGTGTCACTGTGGCGTCCTCAAGGGAAGCCACCACCACCACCACCAGCCGACCGCGGGCGTGGCAGCCGTGGCCTGCAAGGCCTGCAGGGGTGGCAGAGAGGCCTTCCACTCCCAGGGCACGATCGTGGGGCACCACCTACGACAATCCTCGTCCTCCCTCGCCACACTATCCTCGTCGACGGCCTCCTCTTCCAGTTCCACCACTACATCCACGACTTCCAGCACCAGCGGCACCTCCGCGGCCTACGAAAGGCTCCTCCAGCAACCCTGGACGGGCGTCGCGGCTCCCCCGCAGTTCCATACCCCGGCGGTACCTTTCAGTCGCGCGCACCAGCACGGCAGTGTCGGCCACGGTCACCATTACTCGCGGAATTCGGCCTCCAGAGCCCAGGGGGAGCAGACAGGCCTGGAGGGCGCATCCGTCGCCGCGACGCCGCCGGTTATGACCTCGACCGTGCAGCTAAGACGGTCGGCCTCATCCTGGGCGGGCGCCGGAGCGGCCAAGAGGAGCCGCGTCTCCGCAGCCAATTCGTCCGCCGACGTCGTTACCACATCATCGGTCTGCGTTGCTTCCTCCTCCACAGTCACCCGTGGGAGTGACCAGTGGTCGTCGTCGAATTCTTTCATGCAGACTTCAATTGCTGCGGCACCATCCCTCACACCCGCGAACATTTTGCCACCGATCATGAATGGTGGCTGGCTACCCTCCGCCAACCACCAGGATTGTAGAGACAAAGACTGCAGCAGCATTTGCAAGACCTGTTGTTCCTCTTCATCCGCAGCCATATCTATGAACAATAATAATGTCTCGGCTGACAACAACAACTTAGTCATACCTTCTAACACATCTGCCATGATCAGCGAAGATAACCAAGTTGCAGATATGACCTGCATTCCTCAGCAACAGTTGCATCCATACCAAACTTCCATACAGGAACAGCACCAGCCTCAAATCCAAACAGAACAGGAGCAAGAAGAGTCCCAGCAGCAGTTGGCGAACACCTCCCTGTCTCAGCAGCAGCAGTGGAACACGCACTACGGGGTCAGCAACTGCAGAGGTGCTAGTGAAGACGGGAGCCGGATACATTGGAACAATGAAAACTCCTTGAGACTCTTCCAGGTTTAGTTCCGCATTCAGAAATCTGGAATACTGATAGTCATCAATCACCCTGAACGGAATTTTCTTGGTGATATCATTATAATCAAATGCGCCTTCACTGAATCCAATTACTCCTTATCCCCCCCAGCGTAGTCTTTATATCTATCGCGTCGTTTGTGCATGGGTAGGAAATAAGTCTGTTTCTCAAAGCGGTCACTTTAGACGTGAAAAAAATTGACGTTGATTCTTCCTTCCGGTGCCGTCCGTTCGTCGGGCTTGACTCGATCGTGGACACCTGCCTTTTAGTCTATCGAACGCAACCCGTTTCGACTGCATTGCATACCTAAACTCAACTAAAGCGTATAAGATCAATCATGAGTAATGTGGCAATATATGTAGTAGTTCACCTTGGAGCAGTCAGTAGGGACTTGACTCCTTGGGCATCATAAGTTGTCCGTCAACCCTTAAATATGTCGTCTTTAGTTTGAATTGTGTGCTTGAATTCGCTCAATTTGTAGAATTGTTGGTCCAATTTGCATTGAAGGACGCGTTGCTGACTCCGTGTTCGCGTAAATGTTTTTCGTTAATTCAACGCCCTCACCCGATAATTCGTTCGCCTTCCCACCCTTATCCACCGTGCTGTGATAGTCACGAGGGTCCCCAGGTATACCCTAGAAATATGGCTCCCGTCATGTACTCCAAGGTTGAAACAAATAGTCAATGTCTTATTTCAATCCCGAATTAATAGGTATCTAATTGCTAGATATTTCTCACATTAGCGCCAGATGTTTTTTTTTCTTTTGAACGACATTGTGAAATTAAATAATGGCATGATTACATTTGGTTTACCCATGATTCTAAATTTCTCCTCTTCACCCCTCTAGTTACAATTACTAGTTGGGGAAAGGAAATATTTCTTTGTCCTAAGGTTTTCCAGCTTTGTCGGCATTCTTATGTTGTAGAATATTACCTAACATCTCGACGCTATTATAAATGGAGATGAGTTGGAAAAATGAAAAAAAAATTCCATTGCCCAATTGGTGAGATATGCCACGTTAGTAAATATTCTTGTGTGTTGGCTGCCTAAATCTCAATCATCGTATCACCTCCTAGTCCTCGGGTTACACTACAATGTTCAACTTATTCACATACGATGCATTGTCTGAGATATAATTCTATAACGGTGAAACTAGCGAGCAAGAATGCAATTATATGTATAAGTAAAAGTGCATGGAAAGTTATACATTAATAAGTTTCACGAGCGACTTCAGCTCTTTTCCCTTGTTTTATTTCTGGAGTTCAGCTGATCTCTCAAGTATTAGTAATAATCAGTTCCTTGCAGTAATAATAATCAATACCCTTTGATGTGTTTGCTATAAGTTCGGCCCGCTGAGAGATCTTAGAGAAACAAGAAAAGATCAAAAAAATATTTTAATAACTCTGTCGAACATTAATAAGATGCTCATAGATCGTATGTGTTTATATGACTCGGGAAATATTTATTATCTGTTTACCAATTTCTTGTGGTAAAAGTGCGGTATAGCTATGCGATAGAAAATGTTCGTTTTGCTTTCCTGTCTAACGAAATTCCAAATGGAGAGTTTCACTGAAAGACAAAAAAAAAAGGTTTAGGTTCTGTGTATTATCTTTTTGAACGAATATTTATTTATTCGAATGTTTTTACATTTTCCATGTTTCCCTTGGAAAATGCAAATAGTAGATGTCTATCGTAATAAAATAATGAATATTTAAACTTAAGGGGAGGGTACGGTTTTGAGACTGGTAAAAAATGTTTGCCTTAGCAGTAAGGTGTATATCACTATAATTTCACAAAGTGCTTAAATTAAATCTTTATCAACAATCATTTAACTTAAAAGTTTCTTATAGTCCCAATAATGCTTACGTTGTGATTTATGAATATTAATAAGAGCGTACATGTATAAATGTAATGACTGAAATTATTAGAATGGCGGATAAATATATGTTGATCATCATTAAGGAAGTTTTAGTGCAATTCAAAGTGTTTGCCAATTTTTTTTAAAGTAGCTCGTGTTAACATTTTGTGACAAAAGAATCAAACTGATAAAAATGAAATGTATTTAATAATACAATACATATATATATATATAAATATATATTTAACATAAAAATAGTGTTAACGAAAAAGCAGCATATTACGCTTCATGGTTGTCAAAAAAAACTGATAAATCACAAAGTATTTCACAGTTTAACCGAAATTTTCGGTAGGCCTGAATATGTATACAATTTTTTCACGTTGTATGTATTAAGTATAACATTGGGATTAAGCGGTTCAAATTACGAAGTGTGTGACGTGCATTGTAAGCGTTGTGTTGCATTCCTCTTCTCAAGTAAACCTTCGTCAAGTACTAAACTATTCATGCAAGGAAGAGGAGTGGCACTGAAATGCCACGTTATTGCTAATTACAAATGAAACTATGGTTTAAAAAAATAAAATCTATATTTCACCTCCATCTTGAACCTACATCAGGGTATATAAAATATATATTCTATTCATATTTATCGTACTGATCGTACTGTCAAATTAGTCCTAGGTTATCTTCTATGGCAGGGGCAGAACAGACTGTTAAAAACTGAATCATAGTGTCACACAATGTTTTAAATAAACAAATACGCCTTTTATCACCAATATTGTCCTTATCGGAGGAGTCGTGTAGTAGGTTTAACGTTGAAAATGAAATCGTGAAGCGCTTCTCTTAAGTGGCCCTGGAGGGATTCCATAACAATGGACATTTTCTTTTTCTAAGGAAGAGTATCGTTGACTTAACGGGTAACCAAACAATAAAGAAAGCAGTAGGCGTATCATATCATTAACTTCTTAGGGTCAAGAAGAGAGGCAAACCTAATCTGAAATGTGTGTCGAAAATCATAAAAGGAAAGAAATATTCACCGCCATTTCAAACGCTCACTGCCTTTAAAATAATGAAGGTCCTAAAAAGAATGGAAATAATTCATGAAATAAAATCATTAATATATGCATATATATATATATATATATATATATATATATATATATATATATATATATATATATATATATATATATATATATTCCTTTTAAAATTACTATGCATGTATTCGTTCCTTCTTTGTAGTCGGGGCAACGGATTTCAAACGAAAGTGCACTGATACTTCAAATGGATTGGTATTCGGCATCCCCAAATCGCCATCGCTCGTTCAGAGAACATGGGGACACACCTACGCGTGTGTGTCGCAGTGCTGGAGCTGCTCTTGCAAACATACCAGAGAGAATCCCAACCCCTCCAGGGCAGCGTAAACAATAGAAAGGGGATTCGGAGGGATACCCCTCTTTAAATGCGGCTTCCGCAAATTTTCCCTTTCAAATGCTAGAGCGTTTTCCCACGCATCCCTCCGTCGCTTCTCTCGTCCCGTTTCGCACAATTCGTAATTCTCCGTCGCGTACGAAAAAACTGGTCATATGCCTTGACCATACTGAACGCCGGAGGGGCGTCGTTTGACAGGTTTTCCCATTTCGAAAACTCTCGTCCGCGGTAGAGCTCGGTGGGACGCCTGAGCTGAAGGGAGGAGGAGGCTGTCGATGAACCGTGTGCGCAAGGGAATCAATCCATTTGGGCGAACACGGGCGCGCTTGCCTAAGGGGGTCGTCGTGGGGCCCGGCGTCCCCTGTTCCCACCCTCCCTTCCCCGAGATTTCCGTAAACGAGCGGCCTTTTCCTCCTACTTTCTCCCGCCGTTGCGAGTGTATCGTCGTCTTTTGTTATTTTCCGATCGCGTGGGTGGAGCGTAAATTTAATCGAGCGAACGGAAGGTTTTATTTTTTTCTGTTGCCTGAATCTCTCCCTTTAACCAAAAAAAAACCAAATAGCACAAAAGAGGAGGAATAATTGGGAGTGGGGCGCGGGCGAAGGTTCGTCGGGAAGAATGGGATCGCTAAGCGGCAAACGAGGGAGGGCGTTGTTGCGAAGCGACGGACTGATTTGTCATTGTCTGGAAGGGAGGGAGTAACTCTGACGGGAGGGGAAAATATATGAAATATATTATATACATAAAATTATATATGTTCGATTTTTTCAAAATGACTGTGATAAGGTGTTTTAGGAGGAATGTTATAAAATTCATGATGAACTAAATGAATAAAAATTGTAAAAAAACACGTTGATGGCCTTTCCTTTTTTGATGAATTATCCTTTCAATGTGCAAAGGGCTGAATAAAAATTATTGGAAATCCTTCAGTGTTTTAGCTTTATGTGATGACTGAGGTACTTTTTTTTATTTCCGAGCCAACGCTCAATATTGCGTAGAAAAGGTCGCAGAATGAGATTAGAATGACATACCAGAATCATTTCAATATTTTTATGCTGATTTTTCAATATTTTTGTCGTGAAAAATATTCTCCTTAAAATGGAATAAGTATATCGTATGAGGTATTTGAATGGGCTGAAATTCACATTAGTTAATTGAACTCGGTAGGGCTACTGATTCAGATCAATTGGGATTCAATTTTATAGGAAAAAGGCTCTCAAGTAAATGAGGTTATCCTTTCGTCAATGCCTTGATATCAGTGTGAATATGACACCAGAAATATCGCACATCGTAGAACAGACTCATTCGTAGCATTAAAAAAACAGTTATTCTAGAGATCACATCACATTGTAATGATTGCAAGGCACACAGACAGTGAGAATTCATCTCTCGTTGATTTAACTGAACATTGATCGCAGGGCATTCTCACTAGTGGCATATGACGACGACTTCGGGAAAATTGCAAAGAGCACACCGCAGGTATTGTATACTCTCTTTGCCAGATGAATAGGGCCGCGGTTCGATATCGAGAACTCAGAAACGATTTTTATTTCTATTTTTGACGAAATAGACAACCACCAGATGGGCTTCACTAGATACAATAAGGATGGCAATGGGGGAGGGAAAAGGAAAAAATGGATCAGGGTAACGGAGAGCCCACTCACTCTCTGCCACGAATGAACTACTTCAAGTGCAATCTTGCTGAGAGAGCCCTATATTCTGTTATCTTGGGAAATTAACAAGAGGAGTCAGGGGGCGCACAGTTTTGGTCAACTTGAGATGTAGATACCATAGCAATCAGGGCCAATGTTTGTGAAATACAACGCCTGAAAAATTTTCCCCCTCTGATACTCTTGGTTCCTTCCTACTACTGATTGCTTCATTCTTCGATGAGCCATTGTTTTCGTTCGAAGAGAGGAAATAGCAGTAAAGGAAAAGATGGCGCACACAGGAGGTTATTCTGCGAATGGGAATGATTTCAATAGAGATGCGCTGAAAAGGTATGAACCTTAATGAATGCTGATTGATTTAATTATAATTCCGTGAGGCCAATTTGTCGAACATTTTTTCTTATTTTCCAGGCATTTCAAGTTTGATTCAAACCGGTCATGGAATGGAATTTGTCCATCATTATGTGGAACAAGTTATTTGATGGTACTTGCGCGGTAAATAATTCCTTATGCCACTGCGCAAAGTACATACGTGAGTTCACCACATTGTGTTATCTCTTCAAAGCTTTTCATTGCTCAAAAATTCGTAGATGAAAGTCCAAAGCATAAGTTTCTCACTACGTCTGTAAGCTTTTTACGGTATGTAAATAGGTAAAAATGAATATTTATTAATTTAAGTTTAAATTTAGAACGCGAATTCTCCCAATGTACTGAAATTCACGCAGATTTGTTCTCATTTTCATGGAATATTCCCCTGCATGGTCATTTATATCTCGATGTCATGTCATCATTATTTGAGCCACCGTTAAAAATTAGAAAATATCTTCCAAATCGAGAATAGTTATTCGTGTCCTTCTTTACACTTTATTCTGTAATCCTCAATTCATTAAATTATCCTTTTTCTTGGCAATTATAATATTATAACCTCGCCTATAAGTTCAATCCACTTTAAAATGAGAAATTCCTTAATGCCTTATATGCCAAATGAGGAGATAAAAATACTTTTTTGAGTGAAAGCAGAATGAAACATTGAATTGCGAACATAAAAGGGATTGCTGCCTTTTATTGTTCAGAATATCACCACAAAAATGTAAGCAATGAAATGATCGTTCGTTAAAAGATACATGTTTAACTTATAATCTGAGGAAAACACAGATAATATGAATTTACATCAATTTCATAGTATGGTGTCGAGCTATTTTGAATTTGTTTTCAATTAATTGGAATTTGAATTATTCGTAGCTCCTGCAAGGAAGTCTTGCAACGTTATTCTTGGAATTATCGGACTCCTTGAAAACAGATATTTGAATATCGAATGTAACCCCATGTCGGATATCGGAAATTCGATATTTGGCTTAAGGGATCAAGGCGTGGCATTCGGAATGCCTTTAGTCACCAAACGCTTGAATGTGTTCATTGGTTCTTCGGATCGTATTTCTGGGGAAACAAAGGATATTTGGACTTGGGTCGATTGAAGGAAAACTAATAGGAAGGGGTAGGCTAAGCTGCAAGATTTAGAATGAGTGGACGCTTGCCTTTGATTTTCCGGACCTGAAATCAACTGGTAATGGAGGAGCTAAGAAGATTTCTCTCTACACATGAACGGTTTAAGGTAAGTCACCTAAGTTTATCATCAAAGAATCTTTGTTGTACGCAAGAAACACACCATTTTGTTTTTAAACAGTTGGGAAAGTGTGTGTTTCTTTCCGAGTATCTCTCGTTATAAGACAACATTCAAGGATAATTTGAGTGTTTTTGTCATGAAATTTGTGATTTTCAATGCTTAAAATGAACACATATTGTGAAAATCAAATAAAAGGTGTGGAATTAATGGTAAATTTGAAGGGAAACAAATGTCATTTTATTGAATTAATCTCTAAATATTAAAATTAATCATTAATGACAGTCAACAACTTGCTCCGTGTACACTTATGAGTAATAAGAGGAAGGACTATGAGCATGGTACAGAAAGACCAGTGAATATATATATATATATATATATATATATATATATATATATATATATATATATATATATATATATATATATATATATGAATATGTCCCCATCTTAAAATCAACACCGATGGAACCACTGCAATATTTTTCGCTCAGTTGGTGGAGGCCTTAGGAGTGCTTTCTGCCATACCACTTTGCTGTTTTGCAGACCATTGAAAGGTTATGGGAATATTTGCGACTGCTCAGTCACGGAGATGGGTCCCTTCAGTATCCCATTTTACGTTGAAGACTTTTGGGATTTATGTCCAAGGGCATTTCAACGTTCAATGTTTCATGTAAACTCCCGGGCTACAATCTTCAAAAGTTTTGGATGTGATTTGAATACAATTAAATCCCTCTTTTTCATCCTGACCTTCAGCTATATGTTAATTTGCTAGGAGATAAATGTAGAGCAGCCTTTGATATTGTTCGCTAAAGGCCATTTTGTATAATACTCGTGTCTCAGCGCAAAAACTCTTCTTCATAACCTTCCAAAAATTACGAACTCAAGCACCTCAGCCAAGGGTTGGGCTCCCGTATTTCCACCTTGAGAGATCACCTGTCCGATATTAGCGATTAGTGTTAAAACTATCCTTTTTTGTAATATGTTACCACTCTCGGGTCCCTCCTGTGGGCTACCTAAAAACTGTGTGACTCAGCTTCATTAAAAAAATACATCAAAGGCTCTCCTGGAAAAGAAATAACCCCGAATCGTAGGAAGGGAATGGGGCTCTTAAAGTTTTGAGGAGATAAATGGGCATAAATGGTTCGTAATGGACGGAGGAGAAAAGATGCGGTCGAGAAAGGTGAGTGGCCTAATGGGTTGAATTGGGTGCTAGAGGTACGTCCCTCTCAGAAAATGAATCTTTATTGGGTTTCACAGGTATAAGAGGTGGTCGTTGTGCAGAGGGGGCCTTGGACAGACAGTGATGGGTCCGATTGGGTGGAGAATGGAGATCGGGGCCACGAAGTTAACTCAACACTAGGGATATGGAATGTTAGGCGGTCGGCGTTAAAAAATTGGGTCAGGTCCTGGCGATGGTGCTCGGTGCTTTGCTCGTCCGGAATATTTTGACTGTTTTCTTGTAGACTTGTGGGCTGGGAAAACGATTTGTTCTCTCGGTCTGCCTGGTAATCAATATAACTGTATTAACTGGTGTATTGGACTTCTTTCAAAGCATCATCATCAATATATAGTAGCGTAGTGTGTAACGCGTAAGCTACTTGAGCTGCAAGTCTTTTTTAAATTAAAGTGCAGGTCAATTAGTGGGTCTCTAAAGTCTTCTTTGCCAAATTATGCAGCTTTAAATGAAGTGAGGTTCAGTGCTATCAATAGTTCGTTTAAAACGAACCAGATATCATCGGACGAAAAACTTTATAAGGGATCAAATATTAATAAAAAGACGATCCTCGTTAAAAATTCAAAAAAACCACAATGTCTAGGAAACATTATCTGTATTGGTAGTAAAATGCCGACGATTAAAAAACAAAGTCGCAGAATATCATCACCTTATCCAAAGCACAGGCACAGATATAATTACTGGAACGGAAAGCTAGTTATCCACTGATATTGACGACGGTGAAATTTTCCCAAAATCCTTTACCATTTACAGAGAAATTATAGAAAATATAGAATCGTGGGCGGTGTCTTTATTACAGTCAAAAATTCCGGGCGGTGTCTTTATTACAGTCAAAAATTCCTGCGTCAGCAGAGCTGAGGTCATTCCGGGTAATAGTTTGGAAAGCGTTTGGTGCTCCATTAAAATTCCTAAATCCAAAAGAATTTATGTATGCGCATTTGACTGACCGCCTGTCGACAGAAACAATTCAATACTAGCATTATATTAACAAATCAAAGGTATTTTATCCAAACACAATGATCGTGACGTTAAAATCGGTGGAGATTTCAATCCACCATCTATTGACTGGAGTACATAAAGTTTTAAAACGGGCGTTAAAGACAAAGATATCTGCGAATCGCTATTGAATTCTTTTATGTTGAACTCATTATTGAATCAACTTGTCACTTCACCAGCTAGGGGCGATAATATTCTTGATTTGGTAGCAACGATTATTCCCGAAAAAGTGTTAAATGTAGAAAATATAAAAGGAATAATGACCAAAGGGCAGTAAATGTTTTCATGCAGCCCGTTTTCGGTACGTGGGGTCCGAAATAAGAAGCATAAAAGGAAAATTTACTTGTTCAAAGAAGGGAACTACAATTTGAAAGATAGTATTCACCGAAATACTGAGGATACCTGAAATCCCTTCCTTGAGATCACGCGCTCAACAGTCAACAAGTTCATTCCCAGTAAATTTATAAAAGATAACTCGGAACCTAGATGGTACAACGCTATGGAATAGAACGTTTGCTGAAAATATCAAAGCCTATGTCACGCCAAGATGAAAAATATTAAGGATGGCTTCTCCAGCGACAAAAAGAATAAGATCACTTATAAGATATCCAGGTTGAATCCCAAGAATACATTTCGGAAAGCGTTAAGTGAATTAAAAAGGAAAAGATTGGCAGAAAATTTGAAAGAGAATCCAAAAGTATTTTGGTCATTCGTCAAAGAAGTTCGGGAACATAAGCCAAATGTTAATTCACTAAAAAATGATAAAAGCCAAAGTGTTATCAACAATTTGGAAAAGGCTAACATATTAAATTTCTTCTTTCAAAGCGTCTTCACCAATATCTCCCAGGATACTTCCTATAGCCTACCAAGTCGTGCCGGTCAACCGATGCCCAAAATTGATATCTCATATAATGGAATAGAACGTTTGCTGAAAAATATCAAGCCTAATAAAGCCTCCGGGACCGAAGAAATACCCGCTCGTATATTTAAGAATCTAGCTTTGGAAATTTGGCCGTTTCTAGAAATAATATTTAAGAAGTCGCTGGTTGATCACAAGGTTCCCAGAGTTTGGAAAACGGCTAGGGAAACACCAGTATTTAAAAACGGAGACAAAGAAGGACCGAGCAATTACAGACCTATAACCCTCACATCCATTTCGTGCAAGATTATGAAATTCAGTTGTATAAAGCATAATCGCTAGTATCAGACACCTCGGCAATCAGAAGTTATTAATGGAAAATCAGCACAGTTTCCAAAAAGGTAGATCCTGCGATCCTGATCCTGTGGTATAAATGTTTTCATTACAGTTGCCAGTACGAGAATTGAAAGCAAACGAGTGATGACTGGGTGAAATACTTTACTAAACTTGTTATATTTAAATCATATGATTCCATATTTTGCACTACGTTCATTTGGCTCCTCTATTTGGCCCTTGCATATCAAAGAGTTCATAAAACGCAAAAGAATGGACTTGAATGGCTTATTGTCTCTGAACGTCTGCGTGGAGATTCGGCAGAACGAAATTTCCTCGTATTTCGGAATCAGCTTGCGAAAGGTGGAGTCCTTTGAATAAGTTTCGACCGGCGGAGTTGAAATATCTTCCAGAGGAGCACAGGTGCGCAGAAAGGGAGGTCTGTGTTTCATGGCGTCTCCAGCGAAAATAAGAGACGCGTTCTTCCATTGATATGCGTCTCTGTTAGAAAAGAAGAAGACGAATCCATACCCTCGAAACGAGTTCCGTTTTGGCGGAGGTTTCCATGACAGAGTGAAGCAAATATACGCGTACTTCTTGAGTGTTGAACGTCTGAGGGTTTTCAAGCATATTATGTCTAAGTATGATGCTACATTTTCTCCGAAGAAATGAAAATCCCTATAAAATTCAATTCTTTAGATTGTTTCTTATAGAGATGTGAATAGCAGCTTTAGTATTATTGGTTTCGGATATTCCATTTTCCTTAGGAAATAAAAACTGAAATAAAGAAGAGAAAAGATATATTTATTTAATTATTCATACAACTGTTTAGCTTCATAAAAGCATGTTTATACTACCCTGCATTTACCATTACACGGCGTTCGATTTGTAGACTTTCAGCACCAAAAATATAGGGATGAGGTATCTTCTTTTTCCTGTACTCATCCTTTTGTGGTCCGCGTCTTGGGCCAGTGAAAACTGAATCTTTGGCATACTGCAGGCACATTGTAAGTCAATTTCATCAAATATTTATCATTTAAAATCGTTAACCAATGAACTATAAAGACTAGAGTACACTATATCTCGGTAGGCGTTAAACGCGAATTATTTCTGTTCATCTAATTAGCATTTAAAGTCGAAATGCCAGTGAGTGAGGGTTAGCCTATAGATGACTTCGCCACATTTTTCAGATCCATTCCAATGTTATATTGAAATGCACTGCCGCAACGGAAACATGGTGAGAAATTTCTAACTCTCCCTTTGGATCATGCGAGTAGAACCTAGTGCACACGGCTGGCCCTCCCTAAAGCTAAACATTAAAATAGGAGGGAGTTTTTGCCCTCCTATTTTAATGTTTAGCTTAGCCTTTTTCTTTCCAGAAAATCGCATTACCTTTGTTTTATTAATATTGATTTTCATCCCATATCTGTCGCGCTGAATTTCAAATTCACTCAGCAATGCTTGTAACCCCTTGGCTGACTGACAAACTAAAGCTTGGTCATCAGCAACCCTTACTGATTTTATGAATTCCCCGCCCACTTCCATTCCTACCTCCAGTTCTTCCCATGCCTCTTTGATCATTTCCTCTGAATACAGGTTGAACAGCAACGGTGATAATGGGCAACCCTGCCTTACACCTCTTCCTAACACCGCCCATCCGGACTCCCCGTTCCCCACTCGCACCTGAGCAGTCTGAGACATGTACAGGTTGCGGATTAGCCTCCTTTCCCTCCAATCTATTCCTATTTTCTGCAATATACTCATTAGTTTTTCCCAATTCACTCTATCAAACGCTTTTTCGGAATCTACGAAACAGGCAAATACCTCCTGTTTGTGTTCTATATTCCTCTCGATTAATAATCTCATTACTGCAATGGCATCACGCGTACCTCTCCCCTTCCTAAACCCAAACTGATCATCCCCTAAGTAATCATTTGCCCTACTCTCTATCCTTCTGTCTATGATCCTGAGAACAACTTTAGCTGCGTGGGATATCAAACTTATTGTCCTGTACTCCTCACATGATGTAGCCTTTACCTTTTTCGGAATAGGAACTAAAACCGATCTCACAAAATCTTCCGGCCAGATTCCTTCCTCATAAATACTACGGATCAGCCCATATAGCCTCTTCCTCCCACATTTTCCTAAGCCTTTTAAAAGTTCCGCGGGAATGTTATCCACCCCCACGGCCTTATTTAGTTTCATCTCCCTTAATGCCCTTTCTATCTCATCGTCGAGTATGCCCCGACCTAAGCTATCGTCCTCTACGCCATGATCCTTTTCTATGTGTAAATTTGTTGGTCTATGATCTTTACGATACAGTTCTCATATATATTCCTTCCATCTGTCTTTGATCTTTTCTGGGTCTACTATTATCTTACCTGACTTAGATATAAGTGTTAGCAGAGAGTTTCCCTTCTTACTTCCCGATAGCGATTTAATCTTGCTGCATAGCGCACCGATCACCCTTCCTCTGCATGAGATAGCGTTATGGAGCAATTTCACCCACCCACCAATCGAGAAATAGACGATCCAAGAGGAAAGAATTGTCAGTAAAGTCTAGTAGAAAGATAGCGTGTCAAGAAAGGCACGGTTTCTATCCTTTATGACGTTCAATGATTCCTTTACCTACTATCCTTTCTTATTGTGTCGGCTATTTCTCCTTTAAGGGTGAAACAGCTCCCTAACGCCATCTGTCGGCTAAAGAATAGGGGCACTTGGTTCCATTAAGCCCCCGCAGATCTCAGTGTAAGTTAAGTTTCTTCGACAGATAGACCGTGCCTGTTTCCACCGAGTGTCTGTTTTCGCCGGCGACTGAGGCATCGCCAGCCGGTATTTGGAGAGCGGCACTGCCGGACTCTCTTTGAAATCGAGGTTCCGCTCGTGTTTGTTTTTGAGCGGCGGTTGACCGCCATGTTCTTCTAGAAGCGTGAAGTTTGACTATCGACTTTTTTCCGCCGGAAAGGCCTTGTTTGCGTTTTGTTTGCTGGTTCACGACTGACCTTAACTCCTGGTGTAGATCTTAGGCTCAATTTTGTTTGTTACCGTCGGGTGCTTGAAGCGTGGAGCATGCATGGGTGTTTTTCTTCCTTTGGAGTGCTCGTTCTTTTGGCGCGATTTCCCTCCTAATGCAAGCGTGCTGAATTTGATTTTCGTAATGGTTGTGCGCAGCTTAAACACGATCGTCTTGCAAGTTGACGAGAAGACGAAGGTTCACCTCTTCACGTTGGAGTCGCTGGGCCTCACACCCGAAGAGACAGTGGCGATCCAATTTGGATACACTCGCCATTTGATATTCCTGAAGTTGGCAACCGAAGCTGCAATGACTAGGATTTTACACCGTGGAAAATATCGTGTCCGCCCTTAAGTGACGAGAGGAAGACAATAACATTTGACGAGACTACCGGCAACCTGTATAATTTCAGGGTTCTTTGTATCCCCGTGGAGACTCAGTTGGAAGACATAACATCTGAGCTCCATCGTTTTGGTAAAATCCATCGCTCGTGGGAGAACAGGTGGAAGGAAGACAAGATGGCGCGTGTGCTAACGGGCACCAGGGTATGGCGGATGATGGTTGGGAGAAATATCCCGTGGTACCTCCACATTGGCGGCAACCGGGCCATCATCATTTGTTAGAGTCAGCGCCGCACTTGCGCCCGTTGCACCAAGAAGGCCACGAGTGAAAGACCTACCCTAGGAACCAGGCAGGGAAGAGCAAAGAGCACCGACGACCTCCAACCTTAACGCCGCCGTGGATATTGACGAGCCCAAGGTGGTTACGGAGAGGAGGGCACGGTCCCTGCTACTATTCACAAAGGTGCGTTCACGGCAGCTACCGTCGGTCCGCCGCATCCCCCTCCAATTGGAGGGAAATGTCAGCGGGAAAATAATCCGTCAACGGTGGAAAGGGATCCGAAAAAGAAGAGGAAAGACGCCCCCTAACCCCTGGTCTCGAATACCGTTATACAAGTACCTCGCGTAACTACAACCTCGCCTAATCTCAGACGACCTCCGACCCCTGTCTCCGTGACCCCGTCAAGTGAGGAGGGATCATCTTTCGCCCCCCCTTCCCCCGCCCATGTCGTCGACATCCTCGCCTCGCAATCCTTGCATCACGGACCTAATACACCCCGAGAACCTTTGGTGACATGTGAGGAGGATGCATCTGATTGCGATTGTTTCCCGCCCCTCGACCCCTTTATCATTGACAATAAAGGAAGCGCCGCCGACCCTGGACGTTAATACACATACAAGTTTCGCGACGTCAAAAATTCCAGTTACCCTATCGTCCTTCTTCATTGAGGACAGCCAAGGTGTCGACGATCTTCCCAGCGCTCTTCTAGGGGTGGACCTCATCGAACTGTCTTCCCTGATTTTCCCCGACCGCACCCCTTCGCCATTAGACCCCCAGTCCGCCAATGCGACCCTCCCCGAGGCCCCGAGACCTTCTGCCCTATTCCGGCCCAAATCGGTGCTCTCTCGAAGAAGGCCTACCGTGGAACGCTGCAAAATTACCCGTTCCTTGTGGAGAACACGGCTGGCTCTTCCTCATCGGACGAGGTCGGGGGGAGGGATGCGGTGACATGCCGGGCCTTCGCTTGTCGACCCATCGAACGAGGCGTCTCGGGAAGTGGCGAAGCACTCGTCACCCAGGATCCAGCAGTGATTGGAGCGACGTTAGCCCCGACCAGAACAATGGTAAGTGATTTCCGGTACCCACCCGGTGCCGGACACATCGTTCTTCGTTGAAGAGTTTCTTTGGCACAAACTGTGCTATCATCGATAATTTGAACTCTACCATCGATAATGTTTTTCAATCCATAATTTTCCATTGCTAGTTAAAATCTTCCTACAAATATCTATGGTCCTTGACTTCCTTTCTATGTTTTCTAGGTATTAATAGTGGCATGCACGTATGTATATATATATATATATATATACACATATTGCATATGTCTATATATGCAAATATATACACATATATATATATGTATATGTCTATATATATATATATATATATATATATATATATATATATATATATATATATACATATATATATATATATATATATATATACATATATATATATATATATATACATATATATATATATATATATATATATATATATACATATATATATATATATATATACAGTATTTATATTAGCATATTGCTTTCTGGAGTCACCAATGTTCATACCAGATATGCACTTAAAAACTCTTTAGCACCTCAGATTTGACTGTCGGCTTCAGATCTTCGGCTGCCCTATCCTCAAAAGAGCTCAAAAGCAGTAAAGTACTCTTCACTCAATGACTTGCGGGGATAGTTTATTTACCAATGAGTCAGATAATTTTGAGTCGTTTGAGGGCATTTTTATTTACCTTGCGAATCACCAAATACGTCGCATGCGCATTTTAATTACGGGAACCTATGAGCTAGTTTGGAACGAGTGTTACTATTGGAATGCGCTCTTGGTTTGACAGGACGAGTGGAGTGCTTCTGCCGAGTGAGCAAGAGAAGCAAAAAAATTATATGAAAGTACCGAAAAAATGAAAATTACATTCCTCTGTCGTAAATATATCCCCGATTACGGTTTGGGCAAAATAAATTTTCGATATTTTTGGACTTCTAAATGTAAAAATGTATAGCACCTCCCCTCCTGAGTGACACTGGGTCAACTTCAGGGACTCTCTTTTTTAACGTTAATTCCCCTGATTTCCAATGGTGAATGTTTTTATGGGTAGCTATTCAAGGGTAGCTTCAGTCGACACAAGTACATGGTTTGTATGAAAAGTATCGGGAAAAGTTTCGGAAAATAGATTTATTTTACATATTGCTACAATAAAAAGAAACGTTTCAGGCGTGATATGGTGGAATTTCATAATTTATTGAAAATTGGCAATTTTCCACGTAATAAATTATTTTATGGAAATTTATTATGTGGAAAAATGCAAATTTTTAATTAATATTACTATAATTCCTGATGGGATTGTTGCGAATGTTGAGGGTTATTAGAAGAAAGACAGTCAAATGTCAGGTTTCACTAGCGAAATAAATTCAAAGCCACATGCTTCAGCGCCGAGTTCTCGCAAATCATTCGCACTTCAACATTCCCCTTGGTCGTTTGGATCATGCATATAAAATTCGGGAAATAGATGCCAGAACTAGCAGACTTAAGGACTTCTTCCCACGGTCAATACGGGATAGTAAATGTAAGGTTACATATAGCAAAAATCCCACTTGCCACTCACAGCATCTAGCGTTTAGAGAATAATTAATTTTACCCAAATACACTTTCACTATCCTCGAGTGTTTTGTTGTCAAATCCCTTCCCGCATGACCGCTTGGAATTGCCATTTACAGTATCACTTGCCCTGCTTTGTTGTTTTCAACAAAGCAGGGCAAGACACCTCCGCCGCCCGAGGCGATGTGTCGGAATCTCTACATGTGTCTTTGGAGGCGGGGACCGTGATTTGCATATCCATGTGATGGTGTCAGTTTCCCCTTTTTATTTTTCAAATCTGCATGGCCCATCTTGTTTTGGTGGAGGCTTGTCCTATAAATGGTTTTAGTTTATTTTTATTCCCTTTTTTCGCATAACAAGTTACTATTTCGTTAAGTGAATTAACCCTTGTTTTGAATTCGGTATTGCTCCAGCATGTACACAAGTTGACACGCTATATGATAGTTTTGTAACGAATATATTTTCCTTTTCCATTCCTCTCCAATATATTCCCTAACCACACACCCTTCCCACCTGGTGCTTACACCCCCTGCCACACACATTTTTGGAGGATCGCGGGGCATTATGTCGATGTAGAGCGCCTCGAAATTCCTCTAAGTACATCCTTTGAGCGTCGACACACTTTTAACAGCGGGTTTGCCACGACTCAAAGGCTCCCTGGTAGACAGATTCCGGAAGGTCCTTGAGGGTACGTGTGCAAGCTTCTTTGACGGCAGTATGTGGTATTCTTTGAGGGAGGATTTCACTCTAGGGAATAGGAAATAGCCTGTTGGAACCAAGTCGGGACTGTCCAAAAAGTCGGAGTTGTCTTCAACGCGTTGCAGAAGATCTTCGCAAGCAGACACTTGACTCTGCTTGCAAACAATTGCGATATTTCACTTAAGTGCCTGGTAAACGTTATTTTCAAATGTATTTATTTTGCATAATTTATCCTGATGAATTTATGCAAACCGTTTAACGACGCATGTGTTAATGAAAAGTTCTTGGAGACTAAATTTTTCCTGTGTATGATGGATATACATAGAGGTGGTCAATCAATGTTTCCATTTCTCTAGATATAATTAAAATAAAAGTATTAAAATTTATTTAATAATAACTTCCAAGAAATTTTCATGTGACTTTTCTAATATATCGACGATGCTTTTCATTCAATTGCTAAAGTATTAAATTCGCATAAGATAAAATAGGGGATCGAGATGGTGCGGGGGCTAACGTACTGGCTTCCCATCTAGAGGGCCCGGGTTCAAATCCCGGCGGCGTTGAATATTTTCAGTGGTATCTCGATCCCTACTTGAGGTGCTTTGTGGAGGGCACTTTGAGTGAGTACGCCGTCCGTCGGATGGGACGTTAAGCAGCGGACCCCTTAGCGCCTTTCGTAGAGCAGGCTAATGCCGACGCCGGGTTTCTCTCCACCCTTTATCCTTTCCTGTCCATCCCCTATGGCACAAATGACCTCAGTTGTCGGTCGTCTCCCCCTAAATAATACTACTACTTCAGATAAAATAATATCATAAACATCCACCCAGGCAATGAATTTCTATACCGTAATATGTGCGTTTTATGTCAATATAAATAAGGGCAACAAAACATTTTGATTTATAAGAAAAGACGAGGCACAAACGCTAAAAATTCGTTCCAAAATCTAAACGGTAACAATTGCAAGAAATATCTACCAAATTGGCACTCATAATTGATCGCTTTCATACACAAAAGAGATATGCAAATCTAGTCAATCAGTCATGAATGAAAACCAAAACAATCATTTACTTATATTTGACCTAGCATATAAGAGCAGAGTTTGACGTCAATCACGATCGAATTCAATCGAATGTGATTGAAGTTGATCTCGATCGATTTTTGCAAATCAAGAGCTGTCTTTATGTATGCAAAATCTTGAGTTGACAATTACGACTGGCACATTAAGTTGAGCGGTGGTTTCAAATGAGATCATCGAGAGAGGCGCATTGGCTCTCTAGATATGCGTGTCATTTTTTTCTGGCTACGAATTTATTTTAATTCATTTTCATCATAAAATAGCTTTTCTAAAGTTTGGTTTATTCAATAAATCCATGGTAAGCTATCATTACGAAGCAGTTTCGACCGTGACTGCACGAGCCAAATGTGTCATCTCAGTTCTTGTGCTATTGGCTGAAGCGATGAACTGAGCACAAGGTTGGGTTTAACACCCATCCTTAAGTATTTCGTAAACAGATATGTAGCGACTTTACACTTTTTATGCACCCTGAGGTTCAACTTAACTGGTTCATGCTTCGCTTCGTGGAGGTTTAGTATATTCATATTGAAAGACAAATACAAAAAACGCGTTTCCACAGATATTTACTGGAACTACGACGCGTTTTATCGTGTTACGGCATCAAAATATTTTGCGCACGTACATACCCAAACTAAATGTTCAGTCGTAGTACGTGATGACGCCATCACACGGTTAAACCGTCATATCAGTAAAAAACTGTGGAAATCCACTATTTGTTCTACATTCGTAAAATGAACACCATAATGTCCTTATTAATAATTAAAAAGTACTTTGCATAGCTTATTTTGGAGTAATTTGGAAACAGCAATTTTTGATACTATGCTCATATCAGACTGTATTTCCCACATATTAATTAATATAATTTATAAATATGCGGTTAGGCGAGTTTACTGTGTATGTACACTATTAGAACTCTAATATAAACGCGCATTTGATATTCATTTTTGTCAAAATGACATGTATTTCTGCACCATTAATTGATAATCCTGGTGTTAAGTCGTTAATTGCCATAAGAACACGTATAAAAACTTAAATATACAATGTCAATTTATTATGAAAACTTAAATGGTAAGACCACGTTTTATCTTCGAAGTTGGAGATTGTGTCTTAACATACAAATAACACATTGTGTCTTAACACTAAAAATAGAGGAAATTCTACACTTGGCATCCCAATACAACCACATAGAATGATTTTTTTATCGTTTCTGTTCTAGACATGTGAAATCATGATTCCTCGAATGCACAGTCGCCAATAGAAACGAATTCTTTGCTGTGCAGTAGGAGAAGCGATAAAAAGACGACGCCACATTTTCAGAACCCTTTGGTTATTCCAGTCAGCCGTTAGGCGCCTGTTTCGAATACACGGATAGAGTAGGAAGCATTGTGGATTCTGCGGCCAATGAGGAAATCATGACCTTGCGAGTCGAGTCGAATGGCAAGCGCATTTGGGTCACGACTTCCATTTCTCAGGTGCATGTACTGTCCAGAGTCGAAAGTGCTGGGATTAGGAAAAATGAAAATAACATCTATGCTATCAAATCCACATCGTGGGAAGGAAATATTATTAGTCTTTTCCGTGAGTGAAGCGGTTTGACATCTTTGAATGGGTGTACTCTTTTTATTGAGCTATTAAATTCATTCACACTTCGCTTCCTGATTTATAAATTGACAATAAGTAGGTTAGAGTTAGCATTATATTTTTCAGCGTAAATAACCTGAACAAAATTCATTTAAATTTGGTGTGAATTACAGATACATAAGTAATATTTCATATAAACTTATAACATCTCCTCTATTTAGAATTCATGTGAGATTGAGTTTTTGTTACGGTGGTGGAAGTACTTGAGTTATCCAATGCGTGAAAAATATTTTTTCCTTATTGAACGAATAATTTTAAATTACGAATGGAGAAATAATTTTGTGTCAGCACATCAGCTGATTTAATGTCCAGATGAAGGACAAACAAAGGTAATGAGCTTTTCATGGACTAATAAGGGCAAATATGCGGAATTCCACATTGGAATAATCTATATTAAATCAAGTATCTTGTCTATGTTTACTTTGGAATTGCTTTGAAAAGAGATGACCAAACTGTTTTAAACATTAAAATATTGGATTATTTAACGATGTTTTCTCAATGAAGAAAGAGTTTATGACAGGGACGTTGAGTAATGATGTTAAAAAATGATTAGTGAAAACTTTAATATGGAGCATAGTTTTGCGCGACACCAAAATTTAGTCATCGAGGCGTTAAAATAAGGGTGGATATGAAATTTGATGAGATTGTGGTGTGGAGATGGGAGGAAAATAAGGTAGGCAGGAAGGAAAACCATCTTAAGAAGCGGAGTTAGAGGAGTATGAGGAGAATGTGTGGTTGAAAGAAATTAAAAGAAGGCAGAAGCGGTTTCAGGTTAAGTTGAAAGACGAAATTTAAAAGAAGGAAATTTAACGAGATTGGGTAATTGAGTGGTTGAGGTTGAGGGAAGGAAAGATAAATTTTGGGTGGGATGAAGATTGGCAAAATGTATGTGCATCACAAGAATAATTTCTTAGAACTTAGAGCCTTGCGGCTTTAGTGTTGAATTAGCGTTGGTTTAAAAGAGAATACTTGCCTAAGTCCTGGACTCATCAAAAGCCTACGCTAATTGCTAGTTTATTGCAAAAAACATATGTATTACTAAAGAAATTATTGTGGCCCCGCACTACTTACTATTAGACCGTAAAGTTAAGATGAGTAGGATAGATTCTAGGACAGATAGATACAAATACTCATTATATCCTCGGACAATCAAGAATCATAATAGTAAGAAACGAAAGTCACGATAGAAATATTAAATATATTTACTTTACAAGCCAGAACAAGATTACACGTTGCGTAGACATAAGGTGTATTCGTAGGTGCATGTGTGTGTTAGTTGATAGTATAAGTATGTATCTGCATGTTTGTGAGTTTTAGTGATTTTTGCATTGATATGTATATATATATAATATATATAAATATAAAATATATATATATATATATATAATATATATATATATATATTATATATATATATATATATATATATATATATATATATATATATATATATATATATATATATATATATATATAGATGATTCCGTCGATGTAACACGAAAGTGTTGAATAACAAATTGGACAGCAACAAACAATATAAGAACACATAAAAAGATCACTCACAAGTTATTTCTTGATCATTTTGACGGAATTCCGCCCCGTCTTCATCGGAAGAAATAGAAGTAATGACTGCTTATTGCGAATGTCATTAATTCTATTTCTGCTATGAGTCATTACTTCTATTTCTTCCGATGAATACGGAGCAGAATTCCGTCGAAATAATGTGTGAGTGATCTTTTTATGTGTGTTCTTATATTGTTTGTTGCTGTCCAATTTGTTACAAATATATATATATATATATATATTATATATATATATATATATATATATATATATATATATATATATATATATATATATATATGTGTGTGTGTATAAAAATATATATATATAAATATATATATACATAAGATTTTGTATGTGAAGATTGGCATGATTTTTTTGGTTTGGCATGCGGTTTTATTATAAATTACGGGTAGTGACCTAAGACCCTCCGCCACACGCCTTTGCGGTGGTTTGCGTGGTATAATGTACCTGTAGATGTATTCGTATAAGAACGTACATACGGTCAGTCTAGAGTTTAGTGTCATTTAATCACCGTCGCTCAATTGCTCTAAGCATGCGTAAAGATTTTACTCAACCTAAAATCCACGGGGATACGCGTGAGACGATTATTTTACAACCGTGGATAAATGATGAGTGACGATTGCATTGATCGATAATCCACGCCTGATGAGCAAAGACCACCATTCCGTCTATATCAACCCATCAATCAACCTTGGAACGTCATCCAAAAATCTTTCCTGCCACGAGAAAGATCTCGACCTTCATGGTCGCTGTACCCTTCCCACACTCCATACCCGAATGAAAAAGGTGGGCTGCGGCGTAATGAAAAAAAGGAGAAAGTGACACATAAAAACCTTTAAAAACGTTCAATCTTGATACGAAGCGGACGGTTACAAAAAATATTGTGAGGAAGGAGTTTCGGGGGAGGCCATTTTCCACAGCATCGCGTCTCGCGGACCGCAAAAAAGGGGGATTAAGGAGGAAATAAGAGGAGGGATGGGAGCGGAGCCAGATCATACCCCCCTCATACCCATCCTCCTCTCCAGCCATCATTACCCACCACTTTTTCCACCCACTCCCACCCCTTGAACCCCCGTGGTGCGGGAGAGGTGCCGGCGAAGAGGGGAGAGTTTCATTGTTATCTAATTTCTTTTATTTTCCCCTTAGTCATGGATGGGTCCAAAAGGGCTGTTGATGAGCCAGTGGCACAAAGGGCTGTGTGGGGTGTGGAGGCGTGGTGGCAACGGTCTGTCAAGAGTGCGATCTCTCTGGCGACCAGCCAGTGCCCCCTTATCTGGTCGCGGAGGGGGTTGCTCGCGCGTAAGCACGTCATATGAGGCTTCCTCAATCGCTGCTGCTGGTAGGTTGCGACTGAGACTTTAGTTACACATTTTTCGTTACCACCGCCGCAGTCACGATTCACGCCAATGCCCACTGGTGGTCCAAATGTTACGCCAGTCGCGTTCTAGCAGCCGAGTGCTCTTGACCACACAGCAGAAGGTGTACATGCACATTTAATTCGCACATTTCAATGAAAAACATCAAAAATGGGAGATAGATATTTTGCTTATCGTTTTTGTGGTTCCAGTCTCATTCTTTTTTCATTCCCTTTCGATTCATGCGCAAGATTTAATGCTGGATTGCGACATGAGGGCAATATTATTGCCCCAACCTGATAGTCAGATTGGCCACCGAGATAAAATAAGAGAGTTAGATGCTGTCACTGAAAGGTTTAAGTATTTGATCTTCTCTCAGTATTAACATCCCATCGCCAATCAAAACGCTTGGTATCCAACATTCCTGCCTTTTTTTAATTTGTCCCAAAAATCCTCTATCTTCCTCCATCATGCAGTGTACATCTTATTTTGGTATCCTTTCCGTTCATTTTTACCTTTTCCACCGTTCGTCACAACCAGATCTCCATATCCTCCCTTTTTGCGCCTGCCATCTTGCTTCAGCAATGAAATTGCCGCACCGCACATAACCCCCTTCATATTAAAGTTTTCAATAATATTTTCTTAAAAATACTTGCTCAACGTCCCTGTCATCCCTCGCTTTCTGAAAGGATTTCTGCCTATTGTAATTCTTCTTCTTATTATACTACCTACTTGGACATGTCAGTAAAATGCATTTCCAAGATAGGTAAACTTTTCCACCAGCTCTAGCTTTTGCCCTTATTCGTGTATTAACTATATCTGCTTAACCGGCAGTGGTAATCTAGCCTTGACCTAACTAGTAACCTAGCATTCTTCTTCTTCGGAAAACCTAATTATTTGTTTTGCTTACATTGATCATCTTCCCATTCCTAATACGCTGATATGCTAACAAATCTCTCTGGTTATATGGATATCCCATTTACTCCTTTCACTCCTTCCTACTTCACTTCCAATGTCTTACTTACCATAACCTCTGTGTGTGTGTGCATATATATATATATATATATATATATATATATATATATATATATATATATATATATATATATATATATATATATATATATATATATATATATATGTACATATATATATTATATATATGTATATATATGTAATATATATATGTATGTATGTATGTATATATATACATGTATATATATATATATATATATATATATATATATGTATATATATGTAATATATATATGTATGTATGTACGAGGGTCATCCGGAAAGTAGTACCCGTTCGTGAAATAAAAAGACAATAGTAAATATTAACAAACATAAAAAATTTTATTTGAAAGAGGATACTTTAAACTACTTCTCAACATAATCTCCAAGCAAATTAAGGCATTTGTCATAACGTGTGACAAGTTTCTGTATTCCTGCTGCATAGTCCTTCGCCGCCAGCTCATTGAGATACGCGAGGGACCCATCTTGCACAAATTTTTGCATAATGCAGATGGTGTTTAACAATTTCATGAACAATTGTTCGAGAAACATTGGGAAAATGCTCACAGATGTCATCAATTGTGACGCGCCGATCGTTCCTCACGAATTCGTCAACTGAGCTCACCAGTTGGTCTGTAATGACAGACGGTCTCCCCGAACGCTCATCGTCGTGTGTGTTCCCCCTCCCCATGTTGAAGTTGCGACACCACCGCCGAACAGACGACTCGTCCATTACATTGTCTCCATACACCTCCTTTAATTGGCGATGAATATCACATGGGCGAACGTTTCTTGCATTGAGGAATTTAATCACTGCCCTCACTTCACAACTGGCGGCGTTCTCAATTTTTTTAAACATTGTAAACAATCACAGAAACAACACAGGCAATGCTAGCGTCACGCAACTTGGCTCAGAGAAGGCAGACAAGCCACTGAAGCTATCTGACCTCGTCCAGCGGCTACTCGCGTCGTCAGCACTTCATGCGGCACGAACGGGTACTACTTTCCGGATGACCCTCGTGTGTGTGTGTGTGTGTGTGTGTGTGTGTGTGTATATATATATATATATATATACACACACACATATATATATATATATATATATATATATATATATATATATATATATATATATATATATATATATATATATATATATATATATATATTACAAAAGTAGAATTTTTAGTCGAGAGAAACATGGAACATGCTCGTTTAATCGCACCCTAGTGGCCGTGATTAGCAAATACCCAGGAATAGTAGCGGCGATTAGTACACTTATGTCTGCCACAGACGGATATTTTCTATGACATTTATTTGCGGTTAGCAGAGTCACCTAGAGCGGCACTAGGATCATGGCAATGAGTGGGTATCGCTGAAGAGAGTAAGAACATTGCAGCCTTCTGATGAGTGCGTTTGGCGCAAACATTTATTGAACTTCTGTCCTGTACCATGTACATCATTACGATAGGGTGGAAATGTACCATATCCCTACGTATTTATGAACATAATGATATGACATTATGGACACCCGAAAGACGTGAACCTCAACCCTTAACTGTAAAATTATACGCAACGTATCAAAACTACAAGTGGATTTACAAGATTTCAGAAAATTGTCTTTAATATGATGTAACATTTTGCATTCTGCTGCGTGAAGTAGGGAAGTAGCAAGTACTGCACCGTTTAATGCTACCATCAGTCTACGTATGTGGTAATTGAAGGTCATGGCTGATTGATTTGTAGCCTTGAGAAGAGAATTCATGATCTCAAAAATGAATAAGTAATTATTTTGGCTCTGTAATTTAAAGCATGAATAATGGATATTTTTATAATAAAAAGAAGCAATCATCTTTTTACCTTTCGAACAATAAAAGTAAAATTTGCAGTATCTGAATGAGTTGAACGAGAGGAAAGTGTGATGGTGAATAAAAATTAACAAATAAGCAAAAATTATCTCTGTGGTATGAGTCATTTAAGATAATTATGGGTGTTTTAATAAATGAAAAAGAAACACTTTGTTCCAATCCACCACTCTATTTCAGGTACGACTAGTTTCGACGCTACGGCGTCATCCTCAGGTACCGCCTTAGCGTCGAAACTAGTCGTACCTGAAATAAAGTGGTGGATTGGAACAAAGTTTTTCTTTTTCATTTATTAAAATGAACTTCCACAAAGTTGAGGCTGAAACTATTGAGATAATATAGGTGTTTTTTTTTTGACTTGGCTGTTAGAAGTTCGATCAGTGACATGGATCAGTGACTTAAAAACAGCAGTGTCGTCCCTGAGTACCAGCGAGGGTAGTCAGTTAAATGAACTCCAACGAACTCCAAAATGTTTTCCCTAACGGACCTTGAGTAATTTAGGAAGACAAATCAGCTGTTAATACAACAGTTTTCCATTAATATTGATAGCATATCGCTTCCACCAACCGCGTTCGGTATGTGCGCAGTGAAGAGTTCCAGTTTTTTCTTAAACCAATTTCTCCTCAATGACCTCAATTGACATCGTACATGAGAGAGCGATAAAATTACTCGTTTTAGACAATAAATGAGGTACATTCAGGATATTTCGGATATTTAATTGGTATTTAAGTGCTATCTAATCATATTTCCTTGGTCTTAATAAATAAGCATCGCAAATCGTCGTGGGAAAGGATATGTGTTATTAGGACATTTTTGAGTTTCATAAGTTCATTTTGAATCAATGGCAATTTTCTCAAGTTTAATCCAAAAAGTGTCTGTTACTCCACTGCATTGCATAACCAAATGAATAGAACTAATAATTCTAATTGTGGTTTCCTGATTGTTTTTGATAACTTTTTCATAAATATAGGTGTATCTATGATCTATAACTTCATTTTTTATGTTTATTTATGTTTTATAAGTATAGGTCGAATTCCATAGATAAATATCCCCTGATTTGTACCAGTAAAATAAATCTTCAAACTTTAAAATGACGCCAAATACTGAGCGAGAATAAATTTATGATTATATGTTTCTCTCGAGCAGAGAAATGCATACATGAAGTTTGCATTTGGGACCATTCGATGGAAAAATCGTACGTAGTTCGAGAAATTGGTGATTTTCCCGTATAAAGTTACACAAGACGTATTAATCCCTTAATAAAGAACACTTTTATGTGACTAAATCACTCTCAGCCAACTTATGCCATAAAATAATTAATATCTAGGATTAAACGATGCCCTTTCGTCTTAATTTATATGCAACCTTCACCAATGTCCTCCTCCTATCCCGGGAAATGAATTTAACTCCCGAGAAATACTCGACACCAGCAGTTTTCGTCGGCGGCGAAGGCCGGCCTGGTGTTCTCCGGAGCGATTGCGAAGGTCCCCCACTCCCTTCGACCGCAGAGTCCTGCTTTACTGGGAACACACTCGCGCAAGCACACACACGGGAGTGGGAACTCTCGTAAATCTAGCCGACTCTTTTAAAGACCTGACACACAATTAAGATTTATCAGTGGCATAATGTTTGTGGCTCGGGAAAGAAGGAGAAGATGAGAAAGAAAGGAAAAAAAATTATCCTCTTTTCGATATATTTGGAGGTGTGCCATATATTCTCGGGTAATCGAACGCGCACCGGTTGACGTGGAATACCGAGACTCCCACGGGGAGATTAATTGAAGGCGAGTGCTTAAACTTTGGGAAAGAGGGGAGGGGGTTGTATTATAATCATCAAAGTCCCTCGGGCGGGAGGGAAAGGGGGAAACGGTGGGCAGAGCGGTGGGCGCGGTTGGGCTTGTGATGTATGGGCGGGCGGTTAGGGTTCCCAGCGCCACAGCCGCCTTCTCAGGGGACACGTGAAAAGGCCACCTGGAGGAGATAATTATAGCCGGCAACGCTCGAAGGAAAAGGGGCTTCATTCTCATTGACGCTGGTTTGAAAGGGGGGGAGAGATTGGGCGACCTCTTAATGCCAGAGGGGAGGCTGCGGGACATGCATTAAGGTACGATGCCCAGCCCCATATTTCATCAGTGCCATAGAGTATCAGTAATATCCAGCTATCGACAAAGAAATAGAAATAGATTTAAAAAATATGGATTTTGAATGACCTGCCTCTTGAGTTAAAGAATTGCTCGTAGTATCTGTTGAGGTTTCGAAATAGATAATTAAAACTTCATTATTGTTATTGGCAGCAGCCTTTCTGTCAAAGATCAGTTTTTTTTAAGACCCTAGCACTACCCAGTTACTGCAAAAATCCCTAAACCCCAATTTTTAAACTCCGCACACTTTATACCTCCCCTTAATCATCATCATCAATATTCCAATCCTAGCATTGGTTGGACTTCACTCTCACCTGCAGCTGTGGTAGCTGATGCCGGGCCGACCCATTCGGTGTGCCCCACCAGTTCCTAATGGCGAAACTGGTGCCTTTCACCATGGGTTGAGGGTAGCTTTTTGGTGGGAGTCTATTTATCTCGTTCCGAAATGCCATCATTGTATTTATTCGGTTAATGTGTGGTTTCCTCGTTCCGAACAATCATTAACAAATTTTTTCTAAGCTGAAAATTTTTCGCCGGTCACAGGATTCGAAACAATGACCTCAGGCATACACGCTACCTTTTGTCTACCCCCACGATCCCATTATTTTTTTCATTTCATACAAAGTTTTTATCATTTTCCTTCCTCTATCTTGCTTTCCCAGCATTCTCCCCTTGTTTATGGTCTTCAATAATCCATTGCCTCTTGGTACTTCCTGCATCCACTTGTCGTGCCTCCTAATTTCTTCCAATCACCTTCTCTCATCCACTCCCCTTCCTGGAAACTTCATATTTAGTTTTCCTTTACATTAAATTAAAATTATTCATTCTTCTTCTCACCTACGTCTCTAAAGTCTCATACATGCATGTACACTAATTTTCTTGTCTCAGTGGCCAAGTTTCTGTATCGCACATCACAATGCTCTACAATAAAGTTTTAACGGGTCTTTTCTTTACGGTTAAACTTCAGATGCCTGTAATCAACTCCCGCCCCTTTTTAAAAGCTTATTATAATTAATATTGACGTCAGAATAATAATAATTTAACCCTCCCATTCTCCGGGTTCCCATCTTTGCCCTATTTCCACGAAATATTCTGCCATGATTTTCTTTACATTAAAGGAATGGTATGACTTACGAAACGCACTGTTGGACCAGAATGACACAAACTAATTCTACTGTCATATTTTCACTTTAGTGTTCGAATTTAGAAGTGCTAATTGCTTGGGAGGATTATTTTAGTTAATGAGAAACATTGGGATACTGTGACATGATAATGATATTGATGCAGAAATTTACTAAATTGGTCATAATTGGCTTTTTGTCGCAGTTTCTCATTAAGAAGTAGAAAACAGGTATGTTTATTATGCTTTGATCCATACCGGCTGAAACAAATTAAAAAAATAACTACTCGTATGTAAAAATTCAGTTGACTGGCATTAAACGGAGTTAAAATAATTAAATGAATCTTGGATTAGTGCAAATATTATTGCCATAAGTCAATTTTAAAATCTGGAAATCGCAATGTTGATTGAACGTAGGCCCCATGAGTTCAAGTCAATGTAAGTCTAACGAGGATTCTCAGTGGATGCTTATTCTCAAGTGAGGGCATAAAATGTAGGTAATTATGGTATATTAAACTAAGTGACCACCACTTTTACAAATGTCAACTGAAAATAGTGGTCGGGTTCTGCCCTTTGTCGCTCACGGACGCATGTTTTTATTCGTAATTTCATCCGATAATCTTTTAGACGCTCTGGTCCATCTGACATTTTAGCTCGACCGCGCATATGGTCCACGTCCATCGACCCGCGAGGGCTATCTTCCCTTCATGTATTTTTATTTTTTTTTCCTTTTGACGAAGCAGCCCCACGCAAGAATGGAATCGCGGGTGGTGCGAATATTTGGCGAGATACAAAGGTGAAGGCTTGACTTACGGGGACCGTTTGGAGAGGGGGGTTGATTCGCGCGTGAGCGAACAGATGCCGTCACCACATCAAAGCATTCGTGTCGCTAGTCTAAAAGCAAACGGAGTTTGGATCTGGGAGCGTACCTTCCGTGAAGTTGAACGCGACGGGCGTTTTACGAAAGTTTTAACTTAACGCATCGAGTCTTCTTTCCGTTAACTTTCACTGTGTATCGATCAGCGTTGATTGAATAAGTTATGTCTTCTGCATGAGTCGTTATGAAAATATTGCTTTAACAATTTTGTAAACAGCCGTTGGCATGGTTGTTTGGATTATAACTTGATAGTTGATGTCAAGCATTAAGTTGAAACTTTTGAAAGTTTTGCACTAAATTACAATTGCTTTTATGAGCTAATTTATTGGCCAGATTTTCCGTAATTTATCAGACTAATGATATATTATATACAAATATGCTCATAAATTTACTAAATTCTTGATCGGCAGTGACTTAACTCATGACAACGCTTGATGTTTTACATGACAGGATGGCTGTTTCGTTGGGAGAGGATGGATAAATTATTAGATAATTATAGGAAGCGTCTAATTCAACTTCCGGACACATTTTCATAATTCGCTAGTTTGAATTTGTTAAAGTCTCATAGAAAGAACATATAGGATTTTGATTTCGAGATGCACGTGGATGTATTAACGACGAGGAAGACAATAGACGAATATTTATTTATATTTGACGCAGACAGTTAAGAGCGGGATGTAATTCGAAAGCAGTAAATGTGGACGAATGGTGTATTCCGAGGCAGTAGTATATTGAAGGTTACAATTGAAGGGATAACACGGAGAAAGCGAAGCAAAAGGAAAGATGAAAGCATTTCCCACGACATGTCGAAGAAGCAAAATGTCTCGGTCAAACAAAGAGTTACGGCGGATGGAAGTTCACAGTACCAAGCACCAGCTATAAGGGACAGTCCAAAATTTACCATTCAGTAGATGGAGACTACAAGTAATAAATGATGACAGACGTGTTTGCGTGCAAGTCTGGCGTGAGTAGAATTCTAGGAACTTCCAACTGTGATCCTGGCCAAAATTAGCTGGGCAATTGCTTCGTTGAGGCCAACATTAAGGATACGGCTGGCGGCTCTTGTATGTGACTGTTTCTAAAATTGTATCTTTTATATATATATATATATATATATATAATACAAATATATATATATGTATATATATATATGTATATATATATATATATATATAAATATTGCATGGAAAAACTCACACGAGCGGCACAATAATGGGCAGACACAATATAACACAATAGAATAGAATAGCAAGGCCTCTGAGAGGGCCGAAAGCTCGAACAATTTACCGTGTGAGTGTCCTTTTAAATGTTGCTATTCTATTCTATTTGTGTTAAATATATATATATTTATATATATATATATATATATATATATATATATATATATATATATATATATATAATATATATATATATTATCTATATAATACAATCTATAAAGGGGTAATTTACTGAGTGCTTTGCAAATTTTGCAAATGTTAAGCAAGAACCCGGTATTAATTCACACTGTAGTCCAAAGGTACACGTGCGTAGATCTTCATAACGTGGTTAAATTGCAAATGTATGCAGCCTGTATTTTAACATGTACAGTTAATCACGATTAGTAACGGTGATTTCACAAGCGACCTTTCAAGCTAGCAAAAGAGGCAGAATAGATTTTATGGAGATGGGGACATAAATATAAAGGCAGTTTTGGATCTTGCATTAGTGGAGGAATAAATAACATTTTTCCCTCCATCAATGCCTCCCCTCCCTCTCTCTCTTCTCCCCGAATAATTTGTGATGGGCGGTTGATAAGTGTTACTCCTACATGTTTCCAAGGAAACTCACGCGAATAATGAAAAATTCTGCGATCCCATCACAAAATTACAATTTCAAAATTAAATCCTCGTATAAATAAATTCATTTTTTTCATCGAGTCGATTGATTTACGTTTGGCCACCGAGCAAATGGGTTAAATTTATCGCAATGATTGGGAAATAAAATGCCCACTCATGTGTCACCCGCCCAGATGTTTATTTTTTTTAATAGATTACCGCTGGGATAAGTACCAAATTGAGCAGAATATACCCTCGGATAACGCCTCGACTCATAATTTATCGGTAGCTGAAGCAGAAATAAAATAAAAGAGGCCCAAAAAAAACAATACATGAGACGTGGAGGAGAGCGAATGCCTTCTGACTATTTTTTTTCTCCTCGTCCCGCAACGGTTCGTGGATCGTGATTCTCGAACCACGGAGAGGGTGTGGGTGGGGGCGCAAAGTGTACATGTACCTATCTATTCCCTCCACCCACATACCCCCAACTGCTGCCAACCCCCTCATTCCACAGCGATCCTAAACCCCTCCCTGTCTTTCGCGGCTGGGTCGCGTGACGCGATCCGTTCCTCTTCGGGAGGCTATTCCAGAAGATGATCGGCTATTTGGCAGCCGGCGTTCGACTGCAATGCTGGAATCCCCCTCATATCCGCCGCCAGAGTCGAACCGTTTGTCGCGATAAGAGCCGAGGTATTGCCCCATTCCTCAAAGGGGGAACTCCGAGAAAGAAAGACGCCACCTCTGTCGGTATGGACCCATCTTAACATGGGAGTCGCAAAACGAAGGCCCCGTGGTAAAGCCTGCGTAGGCGTCAGCTGTGTCTTCTAATCGACGCCCGGGCATCAGCATACTATCTTCTTCCTGGAAAATAAAAAGGAAATATACCATACCTTATTCTTTTACTCTCTCTCCCTATATCATCTATTTGTTATCCTCGCAATCTTAATTTCCACCTGGTATACTCTCCTCACGATGTTTACTGGAATATAATCGAAAGTAAAGTTGATTGTAGAAGACTTGAAGGTGTGAAAAACTAGCTTTGGAAAGATAGTACTTCCGAGTGAAATTTCACATTTATTTTCAATTGTACTAAAACTAAAATGTGTGTTTAAACTAAATTGTAACATTTTCCTTAGTAGTTTTATCATTTTCCACTAAAGTAAAAAGTCATTTACTCCTTTTTGTTAGGCTTGGTTTTCTTATAATTAATATTTTATTTAGCATTAGGAGGTGATTCCCATTATACATGATACAATTTAAATCTATTGGCTTATATTAAAAAAACAATTAACTGTCGAAAGTTTATTTTATATTTTATCAATAAAATATAAACATATAGTGTAATGAACTCTTTATGCTTTGAAAAATGCATAAAGAGTTCATTACATTACATTACATTAAAATGAAATAATTGGAATATGGATGAAATTAATGGAGTTAGGAAGTATACAGACCTAAAGCTTGATCTTTCGTAACATAATAAATGAAGTTAAATGATTTTTTTGTGTCATTATTTCGCGTTTATCAATACATTAGTTTATAATTCCAGTTTTTGTAAGTCGAAAAAATGCCGTTAGACTACTGCTCATAATAATCATAATCACATTCGATTATGTGGTGATGAATTTCAAACACTACGTAAAAATTAATGTAGATTGCATATAGCAGCGTTTTACAAGTAGCATAATTGTATTAGAATTTATATGCTATTAATAATCAAAATTACTGCCGTGTTTATTTAAGTATAATCAATGTTGGAATGTTGGAGTTAGTATAACGCGCAAATCTCCAATCACTTTCATCAAACAAATACGGTAATTGATTAAATATTCATTCATCTTATAAATGAGTTTTTTTTGTTATTCTTCAACGATTCTCCAAAAATTATAAAAAGGGAAGTGTGTCATAATGTGGTTTGCGTCATGACACCCTCCCAGTGGGCTACCAACCCTTCGTGGAACCCCGTTGGTTTCCGCCCTGCTTTCTACTGGCGCCGGTCCGCAAGTGATGAGAATAACTATTATTTTGATGAAATATTTTACTGATTTATAGTTAATTTTGAATTATTTGAACTATTCATCCACTCTTTTCACTTTTGTTGTGTTGGCTTCATATAGGTAAGGATACGAATGATATCCGCGCCAAAAAAAGAGGTGTTTTCTTTCATGCATGTTAATGACTTGTTCCTCTTGTTAACTTGAGGAAGAGGATAACTATTGGAAACTCCCAAACGCATGCCTTATAATTTAGTGAAGTTCGTCCCAATCGCTTTTATACCGGGAATGACGCAATGTTGCAAATTTATAATATAGTGCATAATATTAAAGAAATGATGAAAAATTGGCTTTGCACTTCATCATTATAATCATTAAAAAAATTGAGAGTAATTCATGGAGAACTATTTTTTAGTGTTAATTTTTATTCCGCATGGTATTTTATCGGGAATTGGGCAGGTGCGGTTGGTAAGGGTGCTATCTTTCCACCCTCAGAGTCCGGGTTCGCGTTCCGGGGGTTGCAGAATTTTGCATCTAAATTTACATGATACCCCATTTGTCGCCGTAAGGGCGTGTGGCGGGGGGTGTTAAGTCACCATCCGTAAAAAAAGAACAAAAGCCACATGCCAAATCAACATATTTATTCTGACCTACACCCATATTAGCGTATAAATTCATGCGAAAAACGTTTCAACTTACATGCATGCAAATACATATGCAATAAACTAACTTACACATGCACTTTAGAATGTAGTTAAAATTTATCCAAAAATGTGAAAACTAGAATTGAAAAGTAAGAAGGCGAAATTCCACTACCACATGGACATGCAACATATCTACATCTACTCAACACCTCGCAAGCCACCGTAAGGGTTGTGTGGCGGGGGATGCTAGGTCACCACCCGTAAAATAGAGTAGAGCCCCATACAAAAGCGAATCATGTTACCTCTACACAAATACCAGTTTGTTCATGCGCTTGACAGACCTTAATCACACGAAAGAAAACACTCACATGCAACAATATTCAATAATTAAATAACAAATTTCAGGGGCTTCCTTACTTGGTTGGCATTTCTACTTCAGATAGAACATGCCGTCCTTTAGATAGGACGTTGAATTGATATGACCCCTTTTGTTAAGAGTATGCTCACGCAGATTTCGAGTTTTTCTCCTCCTTTCCTCCATTCGTTCGAAATTCTACTCCACCAGATTACCCACCAAATCCAAATGGCGCAAATGAACTCAGATATCTATCGCTCCCATTATTTGCGATACAAAAACTGTTCGAGAGGACCAAGATGCAATGCTTACTGACTTACTGACTATAGAATGTGATATTATCCTAAGAACTATTGCTTGATAATAGCATTTGTGCTCGTAAATCAACTATTTAGAACAATATTTTGTGGTCGATACATTTTTCGCGCCCTCAGTGGTTCAATTTGAACCATTGATCGGCAAAGTAAAATAGAGCAATAATTTATAAATTCTTCTCTACGACCTGGCGAAGCTAGGTATACCGTGAACTTTGGTCGCTGCCGAAGTCACTAAATAGTTCGCTTAGATCTCTGGAGTGATAGGTTCATTTTTAACTGTTCCCCAAGAAAGACAATTCTCTATCGATCATCCCTTAGATGGCACGCGTGACTATGACTGGCTATCGTTTTTCTCCGATAGTATCTGTTGTATGTACGTATACACCTTCCCTCCTGCTGTGCGAGTAGTGCGTACGTCCCCGCATGCGTGTCCAAGCGTACTGTTAGCCGGAAAAGGTGGAGAGGATTGCCAGGCCCATGAAGAATTGGGTGCGGCAGCATGATTTGAGGATTTGGATTGAGAATCCCTTTCAAATCAGCGAGGTATGCCGCCGGACCCTGTATATAAGGAACTCTTAACACTGGTTGGTTGAGCGGAAGCAGTTTCGGGAGACAAGAGGCTCTCAAGTGAAATGGAAGGAGGAAAAAGTTAAATAACGCCAGATGGGGAAGGCGGAAGAGGAAATAAAAGGTCTGACGTAAGAGGCGCATCTGCGGAGGGGTATCGAAATGCTTGATGGGATATTTTTACCCAATAAAGGATTCTTGATCGGATCGATACTTTATATGCAAAATCTCCTAGGTGAATAGAGTCTTAAAATATGGGAATGCTGTGGATGCGTACCAAGCTGATTGCGCAGTTTTTTTTGCTCTGCTATCATAAAAAAGTGATTCACATTATATCTCTCCATATTTGTCTTTACTCGAGCTTCATTAGACAACTGAGTCATACTTCTCTCATTTGACGCCACGTACTCTTTTCTTTCCACCACCGTTTCCATATCCATCGTTTTAAAACTTACTCAATATTCGTTTTAATTGTTTTAAATCTACCGACATTTTACCTCATTGTGGTGATATCTTTTGCGATAACTCATAAGGCAAGTTTTCATTAAATGGAAGAGAGACTCAAGAAGATCGGTATGTATGTATGTATGTACGAAAAAGTTTGTTATAGATTTTATTAGATGGTTTACAGCGAATGTTATTTCGGTGTAGAAAAACCCCAATTTTGCGCGCAAAACATATGAATGTTAGCATTTAAAAAATATTTTGATACCATTTTAAAAAATAAGACAGCTGAAATAAACGATGCAAGTGTCGACTCACAAGAGTCATCTTTAGGTAAAAGACAACAGAGTTAGGTGTTTTACCTGAGCACTGTGATTCAGATATTGCGTCCATATAACTTAAAGAGTTTTTATTTTGTGGTCAAGAGCCAAAACCATTTAAAAAATATTAATTCCTTCCACCACATGTATTCAGAAACTGTGAAGCTTACGACTGTAAGTAATTAAATAAGTTATTAGGTTGCATCGGCCCCAATACCTCCACTCTTGACGGACGACGGAATAAAAATTTGATGCTTCTTTGTGAAATCACTTTTCCTTGCAAAATATTGTATTCACTTGCGACTACAGGTCTCAGGTTGATGACTTATCGAAGGGCAGGTTCCAAAGACCAGCTCATCCTGACGGACTAAAAGTGATTCATATATATTCATTATTGTTTTCCACGCTGACATAACTTTTGGTAATGATAGAAGGTCTGATATCGAAATCAGAAAACTGAACTTATATTTTCCAACAATTTGGTCATACTTACTCACTTTTTGCCAGCTGAGAAAACTAATTTTTTGTAATGACTTGAGGCCTGATCTCGCACGGAGTACTGTTAATTTTTTTCCGAAAATTAAAGTTGCCCTGTATTCAAATCGGAGAAGGTCAGTACTTGGAACTGAGAGCAATGTAATGGCTGGATTATGTTTCGTAAACTTCGCTGTGAACTGAGTACAAATTGCTCTTGAATGATTACAATTTACCAGATAATTTTCTACTCTAGGAATTGGCTCTCTTTCATGATCCTTGGTTGGATGTAGCCAGGGTAACGTCAGGCTTACATCCTCTCTGCGTGTGGGCACTCCGACTGTGTAATGAAAATGGTTTACAAGATATGGCCTAGAATGCAGTGAAGTTAACCTCACCGCCGATATTCAAAGCCTGGGCAGTGCACACAGCATCCATCGTCATTAGCTTGAGTGGAAACTCCTTTGTTAAATTCGTCGTCGCAATTTATTAAAACGCTTTGATTATAATTAGGAGGAAGTGGATTAATATTCTTATTTAATCGCGCAAGGGATAAGTGGTATGTTTTTCATTATATCAAGTTTTATAAACGGACGATTTAACTACCATTGGGTGATTATCACATCATTTTACTGTTGTAAAAATTGAGAAAATTTTAATTATGCAATATGCTACTAACACTTACATGAACAAAAAGTCACTTCATCAAATGGAAGAATATTATTTAACCTTATTATCCTGTCCTCCTTGTTGCAAGCAGCTTGTCCCCTATTCTAGTGAAGTAACGGATTGTATGTATCTAGAATTACCATTATCTGCAATATTTGAATTACTTTATGCATACATTTATTTTAACTAAAAAATTAGAAAACTTATTTTTTTAATTTTATTTACCTGGGGCTGAATCACCCCCTGCTACACACTACAGCGGCGGCTTTCAGCGTACCATAAACATGCAGAATAAACTATATCAAAATACGAGCTTTCTACTCGTCTATCTTTTGTCTTGCGTCCCAGTATTTCTTTAAATAGCTGTACTATATATTCAAAATTATGCTTAAGATTTAAGTAAGATTTTGTATGTATGTAGAAAAAATTAAATAATAATACATTGTTTTGAAATAACTTTTACGAGACGTTTTTGGGCTTCTCGAAAATATATATCGAGTGTAATATTCTTAATATAATCGTGGGCTTGTTAGTCATCACAGTTTCTATTCAGATTCAAAAATGTTAAAATTGAGCGGAACCTGCGGAGTAAACCTGGCACACATGGGAGAAAATCTTGCCTACGGTTTTATCACGGAGGCAGTTTTATAACACGTATCCACATTCAACGACAGCCGCTATCTGAACTCTACACGTACGTACGGAAGCTCTCGCACCCAATCGTATGCGACCGGTTACGCATTTCAATTTGAGGATTTTCCTGTCCCTCCTCGCCGTCGCCTCTGAACCGTCCGTCTAATGTGAAGGGTATCTTCCAAAATTCTGCGGAAACTCTTTTCATAACTTAAATTTGGAAAGTTAGTGGAAAAATCTGAACAGAAAACATCGAGTTTGAAGTCAATGGGTTGAGTTTCTTAATAGAATGATGATTATAGAATGGTGAAAATTGATTTTACTATTCATTGGGAACATGTTGACTAACCATGTGCTCCTATTACTTTGCATTATTTCTAGTAATATAACAATCTAAGAGATGGAAATGATATAGAAAAAGGATTTCAGGAAAGTTCCGCGTTAAAGGAAACAAAATTAAAAATACATGGATGGTCTGAAAAGTTCCCGGCCTCAAAAATTTCAGAAAAAATGTCTTGTATCTTTGTTAGGTCGGAAACTTTTCAGACCACCCATGTATGTTTAATTTTGTTTCCTTTGTCGTGGAACTTTTCTAAAATCCTTTTTTTATGTCATTTCCAGCTCTCTCGTATTATCATTAACCGGGAAGGGAAACCGATTTTTCTGAGCAAGTGTACTTGATACCCAATATTTAATATAATGATGAACCAACAAATACGAGTCCCGTTTTTTCAAGCACTCCCCTCTAAATGAGCAAATGAAAATTTCTTGCTTTTAAACAAATAAATTAACAATAAATGAATAAACCTTTTTATTGATAAGATAAATGAGGAAGGCGAGTTCCTAGCCTAAAGTTTGTGCCGAACGCAAAATACTATATTTTACTCAAAGGGTATGTAGTTAGTGTAAATAGGATTAATATCAGGGTGCTTGTGCGGAGTTAGTACCAGGGTCGGGCAAATGTTTGTCTTTTGAGCCGTCCCATGTTTATTGACCCCATCCAGGTCATAACCTTGAAGTAAGGGCTGTTCGCTTACCCACTCGGACCCCTCCCCCCCCCCGGGTCACTCGCCAATGCAATACGCCATGATGATGGCGTAGGAGGTACCGCAGGATCTCCAGAAATCCCCCTCTCTCTCTTTCCCTCCCTCCCTCCCCACACTCACTCACCCTCTCTCCGCTCTTCTCCGAATCGGCGAATGGAACTCGCACGTGCGCTGGAAACCGAAAATTTTGATTAAAACCAGGAGGCTTCCACCCACCGTCCCCAACCTATTTCCCTCCCTCCTCCGTCACGTCATCCGACCACTCCCACTGCCGCGCCAGGTTGATTTCCCATTCACGGGGGGACCATTGTTGCGAGCCATTGATATCCCTTCCCCCGATTCAGTTTCAAAGGACCACCAAGACGCGGCCGTTTGCGACGGCCTACTACTAACCCTCCCGTACCCTTCCCACACGTCCCTCTCATCCACGTCAGGGCTGTTTAGCAGTCGCCAACAGCCTCCGATCCGGAATCGGCCTATTCAAAGGGCTCCGCATCGCGAGGATTCAGGTTCCATATATCCTGCAGGGGCCGCTGCGTCCCACCGCGCTGCGATTGAACCTGCCGTGCCTTCCCTCCCCCATCACGTTCGACCCCTCACCCCCTCCTCCGCGTTGGATAAAAATACTGCTCACATTTGTTTTTTTGTACGAACCGTGGGCAGTTAGTTCATATGCTTGTATTGATCATTTAGCTTATTTTATGTATTTTATTTTTTATATCGTATATATTGTGACGTTGGAAAGAACTAATATTTAAATGGCCTAGAAAAATATGTCGTGTTCATACATTTGCCCTTAAACGGAGGGTTAATAAAACAGTCTGTCTATGCATCCAAACGTGCCTCCACTAGGGTATTTTCCCTTCTTCCTTAAATACTCTTTTTTTCTAGGAATCGTTTTTTTATTTCAAATCTACGTATTTTCTAATCTAAAAAGTACATCATAGATTTTTACTTGGCTGAGGAAATATTTTCAAAATAATGCATATTATAATGCCGACAGTTATTCTCGTATTTCTCTTTTACAGAACTCAATCAAGTGCCGCATGGGTTTTAAAAATATTTACTTCGGAGTATTTACTAAAATATTTGGAAATAGTTGACCAGAGTTTAAAATTTTGGTTTTATGATCCAGTAGTCATTAATATATCATCGCACATGTTCCAGGTTAAAAGTTTCCGTAAAAAAACACAAAGGTTATCATCTCACCGTCTGCAAGAGGGCAGAAACCTTTCATTTTTTATTCCAAAAACGAATAAAGGAGGATATTTGAATTCTACGGGATATTTCGAATGAAATGATGCGCTAGTTCAAACGGAAACCCATTCGCCACTCTTCTATTAGTTGGCTTGGCCATCTGCGACCACCTAAAGGAATCGGTAAGCGAGTTGTGGGGAATGGCATGCTTTGAATGAGCGGAAGGAGAGTGGAGGTAAACCACCAGGTTTCAGCTCACGCTCAACGATAGGCACCGGGTCTTTGGAATCTTCTTGAGGGAGCATTGGAATCTAAATTTGAGTCAGTTCGCGTGAAACTGGCCGATGACGTCACGCGATTAGGGAAATAAGCGCAGCAGACGGGGTTACATTCTAAGGGGTACACGCAATGCGTAAGACGTCATGTAATGAGACAAATTTTGGTTTGGGATAGTAATAAAAAAGGTCATACCGTATTCATAATTTACGCAAAAATCTAATAGAATTCAAAATGATTTTATTCGAGATTTCAATTGTAGTGAGATCTAAAGTGTAGGATATACTGTAGTGAATTTGATCTAGTAATGAAAAAATAGGAGAACAGATGGTTAACGTACAGGCTTTTCACCAAGAGGGCCCGGGTTCAAATCCAGGTGACAAATATATTTCAGTGGTATCCCGATCTATACCTGAGGTGCTTTGAGGAGAGTACTATGAGTGAGTACGACGTCCGTCGGATGGGACGTTAAACTGCGGACCCCTTAGCGCCTTTCGACAAGAGTAGGCTAATGCTGACGCCGAGTTTCTCTCCAACCCTTCCTTTCCCATCCATCTCTAATGGCGCAAATGACCTTAGCTGTCGGTCACCTCCCATTAAAACTACTACTGCTATGAAAGAAAGTGGAAGCAAAACTGACAAATGAAATAAAATGCACCGTAACCTTTAGGAAATTGGACTCTATAGCGAAAATACCGGTATGAAACTGGAGAGTCTAGCACTGCTAGGTAAAATGGGTCGAAGTTGTGCGTAATAACTTGGAAGCATAGAGCGATGTGTGTTATCGTAGTCTTCAGGGACCGTGAAACATCTACATGCGTACGGTGGTTTACCTGTAATATCAATTAGTTAAGAGATTGCCTTTACCCACTGAATAGACGCTGATTTGCATGGGAGTCCTGGAAAATCAGCTACTAAATCGTGAAAGGATAGGGAAACGATGCCTGGGATTCAGATTACTCCAAATCCATTACAGTTTCCATCTACATCAACACAATAACCCATAAGCCGGCGCAAGGACGTGTGGCGGTGGAAGTTAAGACACAACTCGCAAAACATATTAAACCAAATGAAAATCAAAATAAGCATGCCAGTCCACACCCACACAGACGAATATATTCATTCAAAACCCAATTTAAACTACACACATGAAAATGCATATGCTTGCAACTAACATACGGGACATGCGCCTACGAACCAGACCTGATGTCCCAAATATCTACGCAGCGTTTAATCTTGTCCTCGCTTGTAATTCCAATGTCTTTACTACTTTTGCTACAACTTTGATTTCTGGCTGCGTAGGTTTTCGCGGAGGTGGTTTGAAGGATTCTGCATTCTCGGGTTTCACCGCGTCGTTGTTTGATGCTGACAACAGTTTCGCCGAAGTTGCATTCGTTGTCTTCAGGTCGAAGATGAGGACCTCGGGATTTTTGCTACCCTTAAATAGGTGGTCCCGTCTAGCGGCTGCTCGCTGATTGGTCCGTTTCCGGAGAACTCTCTTCCACGCGTTTTGGAGATGGTAGTCTTCATCTCTGTTGATGTTCTTCGTGTTTTTGGCGATCTCAATTGCTTCTCTAATTAATCGTGGGTGATATCTACTCTCCTTTGCTATGACATTTGCTACTTGGAATCAGAACACAAATTGAGTGAACCTGGTCACGACATCTTATTCCAAGAAGCAAATGTCAAAGCAAAGGAGAGCAGATATTACCCACGATTAATTAGAGGAGCAATTGAGATCGCCAAAAACACGAAGAACATCAACAGAGATGAAGACTACCATCTCCACAACGCGTGGAAGAGAGTTCTCCGGAAACGGACCAATCAACGAGCAGCCACTAGACAGGACCCCCTATATAGTATAAGGGTAGCAAAAATCCGAGCCCCTGTTTTCCACCCTGAGGAGTGGTATATTATAAAACGGGATTTCCGTATTGTTTTTATTATGTTTCAATGCGTATTTTATCAAATCTTGTAAAACTGTGCTAAACGGGATTATAAAGCATTTAAAACTGAAAACTGAAACCGAGCCCCTGGTGGTCTGGCGGAGGTTTTACGGGTTTCCCTCCGCCCTTGGGTGAATGCCGGGCCGATACCGCTCCCGCTGAAAAGAAAAGATATCAAAGGTTTTCCGCAACCGCTACCATCTTTGTAGCCTTTCCTTTATTTAAGTTTTCCACCCCGAAGAGGAGTATATCCTAAAACGGGGTTTCCGTATTGTTTTATTGTGGTTCAATGTATATTTTATCAATTTTTGTAACAGTCTGCTTTACGGAAATAAAAACCTTTAAAACTGAAAAAAACCGAGCCCCTCATCTTCGACCTCAAGACGCCGGATGCAACTTCGGGGAACTGTTGTCAGCAGCAAACAACGACGCGGTGAAACCCGAGAATACAGAATCCATCAACGTTGATTTTTTAATGTTATGATTCCAGATTGCCCGAGGAAAGAACGAATATTTGAATTCATCAGTACTGTAGTCCATCTCCCTTAATTTATCTTTGTGGTCTAACCTATCTAAATAGAATGAAGGTACATAATAGTTCCCTTTGTGTTATTGTGAAACTCGTGTGTTCTGAGCGTTGCTAATAGTTCTATCGGATAATATTACGGGTTCAGCATATGATTTCGGCTTGAATGATTTCGAATTTTTCGTATATCGCTAGTCAATTCTATTGCGTGCTTCACTACTATTGACTTAGGCAAGAGATGTATTTCCCAGTTCGATCTACGTTTATATCGCAAAATTCTGAAATAATCAAGGCCTAATCGAATGAACGGGACCCAACCTTTTACTCTAAATTCGATTTTATTGAAAAAATATCAGATGGAACCAACAAAATGGAACTGACTAATGGTCTAAGGATATCTAACCATCGAGGCGAATGTAATCAGTGATATCCATGGTGATATAATAGGTATGCATGATGTTGGGAACTTGTTTCTATGTATGATTCAATTTGATAGAATGAGCATACTGTACATTAGCAAATTTCCATGCTGTTTTTTTCATAATGAGATTTTTATCCTGTCGAAATCACATTTTCAATGCATTACATCTCGCTCACTATTTTCCTACCTTCTCTCTCTCTCTCGAAATTGAAATTTTTAATTTCATGAAACGATGCTAATAATCTTGAAACCTAATATTCCATCATATTTGGATGCCGTAATGTAGTTCTTTCTGCGGAACGGAGACGGAATAAAAGGGTAGCCGATGAATGATTATCGATATACAGACCACCAAAGCCTGCTTCAAACGGTCTTTCAAAATGTCTGCTTTTCCGTTCACGCTCATTGAATGCCAGAAGCTGTCTACGGCAGTATGGAGTCTCGACAGAAAACTATGCGTACGGAAACCGAAGCACTCATTTTTTTGCAAGGGGTCAGTGCTAAGGGAATGTATTAACATTAATTATATTTTCGCATACATGAGGAATTGGGGGAGCTTTGGTTTTACCCCAAAGATTAATTTGGTGGCACTCTTACTCCATTCGTGGAAATAGTCTTGGGGTATCAAACCCTTCCCTGAATACAGAGTTCAATCCTCAAAAGAGGGACAGCGAAGGGAAGGAAGAGCGGAACGTGGAAGGGGCGCTGGAGGGGGTTTTACGATTTCTGTTCCCTTTCTATTGCCTAGCTCTAGTTCGAAGCTAATTTGTACTTCGTACTCTAGTTCTAATTATATGTTCAAGGCTTGATTGATTTAAAAATCCTACTCCCTACTCCAATTTTCTTAATTTATGATTATTTAAAAAAAACATCATTTTTCTTTTTTAACGTTCTGCTTCTTTCAATGTTAATGTTTATATCAAGTGCATCATGGCTAAATTTTCTCTATTCTAATCACAAATCCGTGTTTCTAATCTTGTACTGAAACATGGAAGATTTGTATAAAAGGTATCGATAACACTTTTTTTCTGACGTGCATTGCGTGAAATGCTGAATTTTAAGCCGTCGGTTAAGTGAAAATTTGGCGATGCAAAAGATGTGCGCTAAACTCGTCCCATAAGTCTTGACGGATGACCAAGAGAAGAGTCTAGGGTCGAAGATCTTCTGCAATGGCATCGCAACGACTCCCCAACGCCCTTAAAGTGCCGACTCGACAATAGCAGACTGTTTCCTATTCCCAAAAGTGAAATCCTCCCTCAAAGGACACCACTATGGGACCCTAAGTGACGTCACAGAAGCTTGCATGCGTACCCTTAAGAACCTTTCGGATTCCGCCAACTAAGGCCCCTTCGAGCCGTGGAAAAGCCACTGACTAAAGTGTGTCGACGCTCAAGGGATGCACTTTGAAGAATTTTGAGACATTGCAGCAACATCTAAAAGAAATCTATGATATCCGAAACTTTTCCCGATACTTTTTATACATACTATGTTTATTCTGGTTTCCTATTATATATTTACTTTCTAGTCAAAACAGGAATATGATAAATTCAGTCTTTTTCAATTATTTTTCTCTTCTGAGAACTCTGCCTTTTATTTATCCTATAGATTTAAATTTGTGTATTCCACTTAATTAATCGCTTGAGTGTTGGTCTGTCGGGTTGCATTTATTTTAATTCATTAGTTCAATTTTCACATTCCTTTGTTTTTTCCACGCCAAATGTTTTCCAAATAATTATCATGAAAATTAATCTTCATATTTGGTTTCTGTCGGCTGAAAGTGGAATAGATGGTGACTCAACATATTCTTGTGAGGTTACCATATGCATATTTAGGCTAACAATCGGTTGAAATAATGTTTTAATTACGACGAACTAATTCCATGGGCGATGATTAGATTTGACATGAAAATTTCCATTGTATTTTCTTTTGAGGATTCTTAGTACAATGAAATATATATATATATATATATATATATATATATATATATATATATATATATATATATATAATTAGGTAATCTACCGGTTAAGGTAGGTTTTTGGATGGACATAATTACTAATTAAATAATTTGTGACCCCTAGCAAAACACAACATCCTACTTTACATCAGGTCCCTCTTCAGCTCTGAGTACTTTCTTTACTGAGCATTGTCCTCACGGCGATTAGTCGAGTAGAGCTTCGAAACATCGACCAACATGGTACACCTGACCCGGTGGAAGACCCGAGAAAACTTCATAAAGCTGACACGTGGGAAAGTACCTGATCATATTTCACACCATGTAGTTCTAAACTCTGACCAATTTTTTGGTTCAGCTTTAACTTGTACCAATAATATTCCACCAGTCGATTGCTCTATGTTTATTGCGCTTCTAACTACCCATTTTGAATTTTATTGCCTCAACTCGCTGGCTCTCTTCCCCTCCACTTTATATAGCCCACTATAACTATCTTATCTAATAGCCCGCCATAATAACTCTTCCCGCTATAACTATCGCTCCCGTAATCCCCGCCATCCTTTCATCTCACCTCGCACAGACCTAAAACATCTTTATTTCCTCTATCAATGTATCGCTTTATACTGTCTAATTTTCTTTTCCTAACCATCGATCTAATCCCCATGGCCCTATTCTACCTTGATTGCTCCTGTTATGTGTCTTCCATGCTGCTGGTGCTTTCGCATAGCTAGGAACTCGTGAGATGACGACCGCGAAAGACTTGACTCTACCGCTGCGGGGCACAACAAACGGCCGTTTGGGCCGATTTCCGTGGTTGCGAGGACTCATCGTATTGACTCGAATTGCCCATCCTAACTATCTTGGTGTAAATAATTAAGCTGGTTTCCCGATACCTTCCTCGATAATGTTTTGAACGTGGCGCCATCACTCAAATGACCGCCCCGCTGGGGTCAGACGCCTTTGCATCTGCTTCATTGAGAAAGATGCGACTCCGCGCGGACTAAATTTCATCTGGCTCCAACTCTTCGACCTAACTGTCATAGATGGCCACGCTTGAAGTCATTTTAATTGCTCCGGCCAGTACAGCTTTTTGGGGTCATCAGAACGCACCAGCTCATTCATCATGTCAAGATCGTATTCCATTGGAAGGGGAAGGCAGAATATAGGAAAATATGTTGATAGAATCTCGAAGAAGTCGTCAATATTCTTTTGATAGTGATTTTCCAAAGTTTAGACTGATAAGCAATGTGACGCCGTCTACTGCTCGTATGCCACTTTTAAAGTACGAATATTGTTTCCCCAAGCAATCGAGAGTTGGTCCTAATTCTCTCAATGAGACATAATAAGGCCTCTTCCTAACGGGAATCGTGCACCTTTTCTCAACCTTATCGTTCAATTTTGTCTCATCAGTGCGCTGCAGGGGGCATAGATGGTAATTCTGACACCCACGCATCGAATGAGAGGTACTACGAGAAATAGAGAGGTCCTTCTCGCAAAAAAACACTCTCCAAAGCAGGGACGTGTGATGCAGACTTCCTGCGAGCTGCGAGGGAATACCCCTTTAGCTAAAATCGGTCTCAGTTTCAATAATTCGTTAATTTTCATTCCCGCTTCAACTCGCAAACAACATCGCTAGCACAAGATTTAAACACCGAATGTGATACAAGCTATTTGATTTTAATCATTTAATCATATTTTTCAGTATGAATTTGAAAAAATGATATTCTCAACTCTTTTTGTTCTCATTCATTCTGTATCGTATTTCTTCAGGGCCGCAGTTTTGACTTTCCGCAATGATTTCGAAATTTTTTGCGAGTTCTTTACGTCAACACATCTCTCACACATGTGTAGAGTTCAAAAGTGTATAGTAATGTATAACCTGAATGCTTACTGGGATGTTACTGTATGTAATAACCGAAAACTCTTTAAGTTAAAGAAGTATTCTTACTGGTGCCGTGTATTCATTAATGTTTTATTTATTTCCCCATGTGAATTTCAGTATCCAGGCTATTTTTTGCAGTTCTCATTAAAATACGCCCCGTGAATGTTAGGATTCCGATCCCTTCGGTCGAGGGAAAAGAATGCGAAAGAATTGCGGCTTGCGAAATCTCGAGTAGCCAAATACCCCTGTCCACTGTTTTCAGTCTACGACTGAAAAATCGTCTTGAGTTGGCGAAATTCCATTCCATCTATGGAATGTTTTCAAAAAACACCTTCGTTCATATTCGTTTGATAAGCCGACGAGCAGATGTGCAGCCATTTCACGTCTGGATTCGGCGGCAGCTGGATACACGGATAGGTTTGCGCGCCATTAAAATGAAGACTTCAAGAGGGATGACAACGAATTAGGATTTATGACTCGGTGAATAGAGACGAGATTATTTTTTTTTCATTGGATAAACCTCCGATTGATATTGAAAAACGCATGGGGAAAGAGACCGTAATGAAATTATTATTTCACGTTTGACTGAGTTGAGTTTCGGTTGAATTTTGACGGACGAAATTTGTTCTGACGGATCCAGCGAGAGTCACGAAACGAACTTACATGCAAATTCTATATTTTTTTTTAATTCGTAAAATTTGCATGCTCGTTATGTCATCCATAATGCGTATTCTTTGAATGATGAGTACATCTATAAGGGAGCATTAAATTTATCCTAAAATCCCAACCAGTATTTCATCAGGATAGTTATTTACGATTTAAAATTTTTAGGTTTTTTTCCCTCAAGTGATTTGTGCAAGTTATATAAAAAAAACCCGCATCACCAGTCACTCCCAGGATCCTCAAAAAAAATGAATCGAGGCCAATACCAAGGGATATGATTGATTAAAGTATGTATTCAGTTGGAATCCGAAATTGACGTCAATTCAAATTTCAATTAAACATTCACGCGAGAGAGAGAGAGAGTGAGAGAAAGCACACACGTGAGCACCAGGAGGTCAATAATTGGCAACGGTAGGCATCGACCGTAAATGAATATACATTTTGTCTGCTCGTATTTGCGCGTCGGATTTTTTTTTTAGTATTTAATGATTCGGCGCGGACGGTCAGCGAAAGAGGCGGGTGCTAAGTCGAAGGGGAAGAGGGAAAGATGGGAGGACTAGGGGAATTTCTCTTTTATTGCGTCGGAGTTGGCGACACCAACTTTTCCTTAAACCCACGATCTGTAGCCAGATATGAATCTATTTTATCTCTCCCTCCATCACGTTTAACATATGTTTTTCTTAAACAAAGTGTTACTGAGGGAAACATTCAGGTATTGCTCGATAAAATCTGAAATTTACTTGGTCTAAGTGTTCATCATTTCCTTAACTACGGTTTATATTCTTATTGCAAGCATTATGCAGCATTCATTTCATTCGCTTGATTTCTCTATCATTTTGCATTTCTTTACGATTGGGAAAAGATAAGTCTATCTATCTAGGTGGAAATGAGTGTCCGTGTTTTGCTACTGATCCTTTGAAAATTCCTCTTGCCTTCATTTTCGTTTTCTTATTTACTATATTTGTATCCATGAATTGATCTTAGTAACCTCACTTCCAAAGTTCATTCATACAATTTTTTGAGTTTTCCTCTTTGATGTTTGTTGTAAAGGGACAGGCATTACTCACCAGTTTATACATATAAACAGTAAATATATACTCCGCAGAGTAAAAAAACTTTGCATTTTTTAACACAATATATATATATATATATAATATATATTATATATATAATGATATATATATATATATATATATATATATATAGAAATATATATATATATATTTTTTCTATATATATATTAATCGGAGACGCGAGATAGCGCTAGCAAACAAAAACACATAGAAATACACAAAATACATGCACATAAATGAAATTCACACGTATTTCGAATTTTCGGTGGCCAAAACACCTTCCTTTGAGGAAAAAAAGAACAAGGAGTGTTTTTATTCGCTTTTATTCTTGCTTCCTTCTTTAAATTATTATTATTAAATTATATTCATTATTAGGTATATATTTTCACTCATATACTTGTGCTTTATTAAGTTGGCATGTTTCATTCAATATTGAAGGTTATTTTAATGTTTTCATCTTAACACAGCATGGAATTCTTGATAAAAATATTTATTTAAAATGCCTACGTGCGTCAAATACGTACTTTACCCATTAATTAGAATGCAAATTAGTTAGAACACACAATGATAAAATAGAAAAGAAATATTTTGAAAGACAGTACATACTATTAAATAAATAGATCTTGATTCTATTTCTTCTTTCATATTAAATTGAGCTGCTAAATTTAAAAAGGATTTTTGTCAGTGAGACCCTCATTAAGTCTTTAAGGATTATATGGCTGATAGAATATTTTACTGCCACTGTACATTGAATGAATCGACGATCTATATCTCCAGGAGGTTAGCAAGATGGCAGAAATATTTTCTGTTGGCGTATGAGTTGCACGATATTACTTGGCGTAGGCGATGGTAAAGCCAGCTGATTGGGACAATGGAATGCACGAATTTAAACTGGAGTAAAATCAATAATATAAATAAGTTACCAAAAAGTTGGCTGGAAAGAGAGCGGTGTGTAGGGGAAAAAACTCTTTTCATGTTGATTAACACCGTCGAAAAATGGAAATACTTTCTAGTTCTAATTGACGTTCTGACAAAGGAAAATATATGCACTTTAAAGCAAACATAAAGTTGATGTAAATTTTAGTTAAAGAAAAAATTTGACCTGAAGGTTAGCCGATTGCATACAGGAAATTATCTCCTCGATACTGAGATGTGGGAATATCTTTTATAGCAAAGAATTTTATAAAATTCTTTTCCAACAGGACGTATAGTTTTTTTCACAGTATTATGTAAATATGAATATATATATAGAAATATATATTATATGAATATATTTAATATAATAATATATTTATAATATATATAAATATATACAAAAATATTTTATAAATATATATATATATATATTTAACTTATTAGGTGTGTTAACAAATGTTATGTTGCATCCGTGAAAATTTATTCTCTTTGAAAATATAAAATGACGTTTTCAAAGTATTCTGCGTTGCGCAAACCGTTAATTTAATGCTTATATTGAAATTTGAAAATTCACCGACCAAACTTTATCTCAAAAAAGTGTTCATTTGGGCGTTTCTATCGACGGGATGAAAAAAATAATGACGATCATAAATTACGATTAAATGGGGACTTATAAAACTGTAACTTTAGTCAGCATATATGAATGATATGTTTCTAAGGATGTCTTTTGACGTGCTCCTTCGTAAAATATGACGACTTGAAATTTAATGAATTTAATGTTGACCTCCTTCCTACGCTCACAGTAAATGGTATCTCGAATGAAAAATGGCTAAACTATCGGAAGTTCGGAACCTCGACATCCCTCTGTCACAAAGAAAATGACGATGGAATTTCAGAGAAATGAAAGGTAGCCGTGGATAAACCGAAGAACCCAAAAAGTTTCCACATTCCTGCGAGGACAAACCGAGAGTGTGGGAGGGAAGATAAACTGTTCCTGCCTTCCGCAAGGAGATCGATTTTCCTCGGAGAAAGCAACCTGACCAATAAAAGAGCCAATCGTGCACAAGGAATGTCTTCCCAACATCCCTCACCCTCCGCCGATAATTGCCATTTCATCCCCATTTGGCAAAAGAAGAACGGGAAGCGAACCATCCCCCGCTCATCCCCATTTCCCCAGACACAAGTAAAATTCAAGATGGACCCCTCTAAAGAATTGATTATATTTTTACTCAGATGCTGGTTTCACATTGAAGTAATCGACTCTCCAAAAAATGCACACGACATATTCCGCCCACATATCCGTTTCTCGGAAACTCATTGTGATGATGATTGTTCCTCCCGTTCCTTCCTTCATATTCTTCATCCTCGCTCTTCCCCTGCAGTTCATCTATATCCGATAAAATACATATATGTTACGATATGAAACATGCATGCCAACATTTTGTAATGAGAGAAAAATTCACATGCTCAAATGGTTAAATTATTACACTATTAACAACTTTATAAGCGAAGGATATTGTGAGAAGGGGAAATCTACCAAATAATCTAGGGAATATCGATACCTAAGTACGTTAATGCATTGTTCGAAACTGTATTTTCAAAAATAAGAGTGATTAACGAGCACGCTAAGAAAGAATGTCAAGGAAAGATGAGTATAGACTTCATATATGAAGCACAGCTTTCTATGAATCGTAATAGTCCGTATTCCTAGGGGAAGGGTATATGGGCAGAGTGGAGCCTTCGAGATATGTGCATGAAGAGGAAAAGAAAAAATAATTTAGATGAAGAGAAAGACTAACAACGAAGTTATAAATTGGGCGAACAAAGAGAGGTAGTTCCTTGGAGAATTCTTATATAGGTAGAAAAGTGGATGAAGGAATTATTAAAATGTAGTGAGAAGTTGGAATACGTGATGAAAGGGTTGAAATCGGTCAATAGGAGCAGAAGAAAGATGGAACTGGTATGACAACATGAAAGAAGTTATAATATCCGAAAAATGCATTAAGGAAATAATTTAAGGCAAATTTGATGAAGTTCTAGTAATATGTGGAGCATAAGTCTTTGGGCATTACCTAAACCCTTTAATAGATCAGAAAAATAGCAAAGTCTCCATAACTTGTGTTGCTATGGTGTATGTCTTTCATACAAAAGGTTGTGGTACATTTTTATTGCTTTTTTCGCATAAAAAATGTATAATTTATTAGGTAAATTAACCTTTGTATTGAATTAAGACTTTCCCCGACATGTACACAAATTTTCACGTAATTTTATAGTTTTTTACTGAAAAATTTTCCCTTTTCGCATCCTCTCTTATCACTTACCCTTCCCGCCTGGTGATTGCATTCCATGCCACACACCTTTTTGGTGAATCGTGGGGTATTTATGTCGATGTTAAATAGCTGTAAAATTCAAAATAAAAAAAGGTTTCCTATCATAAATGATGAAATAAAATAAGTTACATTGTAATGTGGATACTTGAGATTCCATGTTTAACACTAATTCTCTGATTTCAAGTGGATTTTTCGTAAAGTTCAGTGTCAGGTCGGCCTCCCAATATATTTCGATCCTGTATCTGTTCTTGAAGAAAGCTAATTCGGAAAGTTATTGTAGACAGAGATAGCCTATTGAAATGGATTCAAGGAGCTTTACGGCTCTGTCAAGTTCGAGTTAGTCATCTTGTGTTTTAAACTATAAAAATCAAGGAAAGAAAGTTTTGAAAAAATATCCAGTATCACACGAAAATTCAATGAACTGAACTTTTTATTCATCTCTAGAAAGTGATGAAGGGCATCTCTGTCGTAAAATTATTCCCTGACTCATTCGTATCAGTCAGTATATTTTCTGAAACCAGTCGAGCGTTACAGAATTGGATAGCTTGAGCTATAAGTCTTAGGTCATAATTTTTGTTCAGCTGCAGAGAGAAGGCAGTCCTACGAATGGTATGATATGTCGAAGTTCGTGCAGTTACTATAAGATGGCAGGCTCTTCTCTAAAAGGCTTTCTAACCTCCTTTGGGCGTACCTCAAGGGTACACCACCACATCCCTCACGCATCACACGCCGCGCATCTCACGTGCCACGGACGGTATGATTACCTCCGGCTGAAAAATAAGTCTAGAACAATGATCTGTGAAACAGCTAAAATAGTATAGGTATCATACATCTAACTGATACCGTAATACAAGGTTCATGTTAAAGATATAACAAGATTATCAATGGAATATCAGAGGAATAGGACGTGATTTAAGTCGCTTGAATTATTTCAAACAATTCTCGAAATGAAAATAATAGCAATCGAAATTACTAAATAAATAACAATAAATATAAGCTATATGCTAGCAAGTATGTCAATATGCATAGTTTCGATAAAAAATTGAAAATAATATTTAATACTCTCCTTTTAAAATTTATCGGGAATCGCTGTGAAATATTTATTCTAAAAAAACTAGTGGAATCTTTGAAATCCTTGAAAATTCTTTTTTGCGTCTCTAGAATTTAGAGTGCTATTTGAGAAAATAAAATTACTGTGTGATTAGAGCTGTAAGATGATGAAAAGCCAAAAAATCAATCAAATTTATGTCATAGTACGGCCACTACTTCTCTTTCCCGAAAATGGCAACAAAATTACCAACAAGATATCGGCATCAAAATGTTTATTGAAACATGATAATATCTTGTATACAAGGCCTGACACTGTCTATCAGCACATGTGTATTTTTAATAATAATAATATTTTTTTAACCGTAATGAGTTTCTTTTATAATAGAAAATCAATGAAAATATGATCAATAATTTATCATTATTAGAGCTATCAATTATATATTTTATCATTGTTATACGGCTGTTATGAAGGTTATAATAAATAAAAATAAAATAATCTCATGTATCATCATCTCATGTATCTTGTTATGGATACATTTCTTCTTAGTTTTGCACCAAAATTAATAACTTGTAAATGATATTTATCAGTGCATTTTTTCTAGCAAACTTATTTATTTGTATGTTAAATTATTAACCTTAAGACTAACACAATTACATGATAATCATGACGCATAGATTAATGCCGAAATTCGCTCAAGTGGGCTGCCATTGATTAAAGTTTGACACCACAATTACCAGCGTCACTCTGAAACGAAAGTTCCTTCATATCCTTGATTCCTCCTGTAGCGTCATTACAGTATTCCGAATCAATTTCGCTGTCAATTCTATTTTACTGCAAGTGCAAGTGGGACCAATCCAAAGTGTAAGCAATCAAGCACGGAAGAATCCGTCAGCTGCTATGGCACTTATTTTTATTTATGTAATTCTTGGTAAGCTTAAATTTTCCAAAAATGGAAATGAAGTTCCTCCCACACAAGGCAGACATTCTGTCTACTCATAAGAATGGATGTAATTCTTTGTGGGTGTAATGAACCCTAGAATTATATGGTGTATTCTGACGGATTACCGATGACGATATTTTTCATGACCAGGGCATTTAGTAGGGAAAGCCATCAATATAATAGCAGCACCCATGAAACCGGTCGGTCTAGACCCATAGTTCTGTTAATTGTTTATCTTTGATTAAGTTGCAAGTATGCTTTTGACCTGGTGGCCACAATCAACAATAATATCTTAATAAATGAAACAGTTTCTGGCGTCACTTGGTGGAAATTCTTCATATTGAAATTAAATTTAAAATGCTTCGTCTTTTCACATAAAAGAACTTTTATTTACGACCTAGGTTTCGTTATGGTATAACATCATCAGGAATAACATCATAACGAAACCTAGGTCGTAAATAAAAGTTTTTTATATTGAAAGGCGGAGCATTTTAAATTTAATTTCAATAATATCTTAATTAATTAAACTCTTAATGCTACGAGTATATTACAAAACACGTTCTCATGTAGTGTCTTTGATAATATAAACAAATTAAAAAATTATATACACGTACATACACTACACGTATCAATCATGCAAATATTAATTTAAAATTGCTACTGGATCGCACCCACTTAAGTATGAAGATGAATAGGTTTCATTTCCTTAGCAAGATTCATGGAGAGGATTTTAATTACCGTGCATTTGGTAATGAGAGATCTCAATGCAGTGGGCAAGCACAATTTGAGTTTCTGGGATGAACCAGCCATGCCTTTGCTCTAATTTCTTTTCAAGTTATTTAATAAATCTCGTAAATGCTCCGTTTTGACAAAATGGGTAATTTCAAATCCTGAGGTAGTGCGCTTAATTTTAACTTTGAATTAACTGGAGAATTCTTTGCTGGGTAGTGGGACTGGTGTGAGAAAAATGGACGTTGAGGAAGGGAAAGAATGCTAAAGTAAAAAAATACAAGAGCAGACTGACAGGCAAGGCATGTCAACCTGGATTCCTCCCTTGTCTTTACATTATCTTTTTCATATTTTTATTTTAACCACAAACTGAGGCACCAACGTCACTTGGGATATTTATAATTGTGGGGAAATTAACATTGTAACGTGTGAATACTGAAGTGAGGGAGAGAATCTTTGTGAGATAATTTCTTTCCCTCTTGACAAAATGTACAGAGCTTTCATATTTGCCTGCTTGCTTGCTTTTATGTGGACTCCACGTGCTTCCTGTTAAATGCGCTTCATAATGTTTTACACCGACGAGAACTGTTTTACGAAGAACACAGATGCACCGGTTTATCTGCTCGTACACATTTGTGCAATAATATCGTAATGCGGCAAGATGCTTGGAGATGATAATATCCAAGAGTATACTCCTTTTCCACAAAATTGACGTCTTGCAAAGAAAATTGTAGTTGGTTATGTAGGAGTGGCCGATCGATTCGAAGGAGATGAGTTGTTATTGTTAAAATTAGTCTTCCAGTAAAGGTTTTTTGTAATTCACCCAAGAACCAACCGCTCGACCCCTAACACACACCCTAGCGGTGGCTTTCAAGGTACTAAAAATACTAGAACTGAATAAATACTTCTAAGCTACGCCTAACAAGACACTAAATGAAATAATAAAAACATATTGCAATAAACTACTTTTTATTAACACATTACATGCTTTCTGCTTACCTTAACTCCTTCAATATGCCCAATAGTACTCATTTACCGGAATATTCTCCTCTTTATAATCACCTTCAATATAATATTAAGAATTATTCAAAGAAGCCTCCTGTCTTCCTCTAAGGATGTTTAAAATGTCTTCATTTTTAATATTTATTTTCGCTATAGACTTTTTACCACTTTCCGTGGCCACATTTCAAAAGTCTCCAAGCTCCAAACTACGCTTATGAATCAGCGGCTGAGATTCAGGGTCATAGAAAAAAATACGCTAAATGGAATCGCAAACTGAGATACAATATAAATTTTTCGTCTTTCCTACGGTAGATACGCTAGGTGGAATAACAAACTGAGGTTTTAATACCAAGTTTTCGGTCTTCGTCATCGCGTATTATGCTGCCGCCGTCCCACCACCCACCTCTCCCACCGCCCCCTTCCCGACCTCCCCATCACTCCTGTCCTCGGGCGAACGACCAGCGACGTGCCTGGGACTCGTCACACCTTACAGCTAGAGCGGATAGAATGGAACCGTTGAGACGTGAAAAGAGGCATGCCTTTTCTTCGCCATCCCCACCCCCTCACCACCCTCGCCTTCCAATGCCATTCAATCTCCCTCCTCCCCATCCCCCCATCCATTACTCATTCCTTCATTCCTCCTGGAGCCATTCCATTCTTCTTTCCCCCATCCCCAGACTTACACGCCGCCCCGCCGGTCCTTCATTGTAATTGCGCCGCCGCGACGGCATTTGTTCTCCTTCGGAAAGGCGGCGGCGTTGGTGGAATGTGGTGGGGACGGACAGTTGGCGGGGAATGGCAGGTGATGAGAGCCTTACGAAGGGCTCACGCATGCCTCCTCAACTATCCCCATTGCCATCTCTCTCACAAGGTATGGTCTTGTCTTTTTCAGACGACTTTTTCAGTGATGTTATAAGGAAAGATTCATTTTATCATTAAACTCCTGAGAATAACCTAAGTTGTAATAATGGGGCACTTTTTATTATTGTTTATCCTATTATATTTATTGTTATTTCCTGTTCAAGATGAGCATCTATTCTACCTTCCGAGCTATATCTGTGTTTGTCCTGCTTGCGTGTAGTTACTCGATTCCAATTTATTCCCGGAAGAGTTTCTAAATCCATCAATAATGTGTTAAAAATGAAACAAAGAAGTAATCCTTGATAATGATTGCCGAATGCATGCTTGAAATCATGCAGTTTTTAATATTGCTCAATTTTTGCAATCATTTATGAGGAAAGGAAGCATCTATGAAGCACTTTGAAAATTTGTCAGTACACGTTTGTCGAAGACACGTTCTCATCAGGTTCAGTAATAGTGCAGTAAATATCTTGCTTACATTTACTGCATATTTTCATTTAATACGTGTAATATATACGTGTAAACATACTGATTCTTCAGCGACCGACTTCAAATAACGGCATTGATCAAAGATCTGAGAAAATATTATTATTATTAAAAATACACATGAGCTAATAGACAGTGTCAGGTGGTACACAAGTCCCAAATAATCACAAAAGATAATAGATAAAATCTGACTTCAAAACACAAATCTCTTTAACAAAACAAGCGAATCCCCATCTCATGTACATCCATCAATCAGCAAGAAAAAAAAGATAAATTGAAAAAAAAATTTAGCTATTACATATAATACAATATACCACACATCAATCAAATTATTACATATATACCTTACATCTTTTCTTAAAAGTATACACTCTGTTAGGAAAGGGCTCGAATATTTTCGCAGGTAAGGTGTTCTAATCAACAATTTTTCTGTTTAGAAAATAAAATTTTTTTTATTTGTTCTCTGTGCCCGGCATTTTACCTTAAATTTGTGGTCATCTCTCCCTATAAAATTTGGGGTCCCCTCCTCTTTCCTAAGATCTGCCCAAGCTTTTTCCCCCTTCAGAATGCAGAACATTCCGCAAAGTCTGCTTAATTTCCTTCTAGTTTGTAGAGGTTCCCAGCCCAGCGTTTCTAGCATGTCAGACACACTCTCCATCCTCCTATTCTTCCCCAGTACATATCGGGCAGCCTTTCTTTGCACCTTTTCCAGTTTTTTTATATGACCTTCTTCATGAGGGTCCCATACAAGAGAAGCGTACTCTAAAATTGGTCTTACCAGGGTCTGATACGCCTTCTCCTTGGTTGCTCTAACGCTCCCTTTTAGGTTATCCTACTTTCGTATTCTTCTGGAAATTGGGAAGCGCAGTGGAACCCGGAAATCCAAAACAAGCACATTTTTAAAGTATCTACGCCATGATATCCACCTTTAATCGAATTTCATGCTGATTTGTCATTACAAAAGTTATCTTTCCTACATACTTTCATTCATCCATACGTTCAACCAGTCGTCACTAGTACAATCAATCATGCATCAATGTAATTCATATTAGTATGTATGACTGCAGTTTTCTAGAGTAAATGATGATTTTTGCCTGAGATAAAATTTTTCCGAATGAATACTCCGAGGAAAATCCACAATAACCTCTCTCCCGGAATTCGCATGCCTACTAATTTCTTCATCAACTCTACTGCCTTTCGTTCAGTATTTTCGAAGTGATTAATAACCGCACGGTTATATACGTAATATTTTTTCCCCACTAGCACTTTTTATTGCTTCATTTTATTCCATTTTCCTCTTTAAACACGTCTAATTTTGTTTTGGATGCATTTACCCTCAATTATATTCTCTCAGTGAACTCGCCAAACCTTTAGCTCCGGCTTCCTGTAAACGTTTGGCTCTCATCCAACAGTTCTGAATCGTCTGCGGAAAGGAGTACGAATGTGTTTAAATTTTCAAGAGTATACTTTAGCATATTGAGGTAAAATTCCCTCAGGTAAAATACCATGTGAGTGGGAGTGGGGTGGGTAGAAAATAGAATTGTGTACAGTTTACCCAAGGGGGAAACCGTTAGCATACATTATTAGATATGCGCTGTTGAACTTTTTATTTTAATTTTACGTTGCGTGGTTAATAGCATCCCGTGAATTGGATTATATGTCCGGTGAAAGTGTTCACGGTTATTTGCATAAATTTGCTCATAAACCAACAGGAGACTAAATTTGCAATTAAAAAAAAAGATTATTTTTCTTTCGATTTTACAACATTCATGCTAATCGGGTCATATAATTTACTTAGCATAATTCCCAGAAAAAAATCGTACAACTAGCGTAAATTGTTATTTAAAGTAATTCTGTTTGCATTTTTATTTTATTTTTTTTAAATTGAGCGCGAAATTAGTGATAAAGAAATTCTCTGCTCTGATGTTCACGTAAAATATACGTCGTAAGTCTTTGCACGGTTTCAGTATTTGTTGGCACTGTTCATTCTTTCATGGTACGATTATTAATTATTTTAGTGGGATTTAATGACACTCCCCAGGTAATCATTTATAGAGATCAAAGTGGTGTGTGCACGTACTGAAACTTGCGGAGGACGGGTAACGCGTAGGAAGGACGCGTGTTTCTCAAGCAGAGTCGTGACGAGAGGGAGAATTTTATTAGGAAAATAAAGCCAGACCACAATTACGCACCATTCTTCAAGACGTCATCTGTCCGTGAAGTAATTACATCCCTCGGACACCACAGCGAGCAAACAATGCTCAATTCTTGAGAAGTCATCGGTGCGGCGCGGGGCTGTTGGAAAAGGGAAACGAAATTGCGTTTAATGAGTGTCATTAAGGGATTTGAGCAGAATGAGTTCGGGGAATGTGGGATCGCTTCCCTCCATTTTGGTCTCCATCTCTCTCTCTCTCTCTCTCTCTCTCTCTTGGTCCGTAGCACTTTCGGGATTTTTATTGCGAGGGCTGTGGATCCAGCAGCCGAAAGCATTTTTCGTGAACTCGGACTGCTTAAATGTACGTGTGTTCTTTGTCCACTGTGTTTTTATTTTTACTCACCTCCCTACTTTCCACAGTCATCACTTTACGTAATTAATGATGGTTTACGTCGCACTATTTCCCCAAGCGGAATGTGTTCTTCACGAAGAACAATAACCGGTGTGGATTATTCTCAGCATGAAGTACGGTGTGCAAATTTAATCCAGTTTACCTAAACCACTAAGTAGTCAAATGTGGGGGTGTTTTTGTAGATTTGCTTGAGGAATGCTTTCACTCAAAATAAAACCAGCCAAAACAATAAAACAAACTGAGTAAGAGGCCTGCCTTAGAAAAATGATCATTGTTGATATGGAAACGATGCGAGTTGTTATTCTAAAATTATTCAGGTGGAAATAAAAAATTAAGAACGCCATTGCGATGATAATTTGATAATATTTGAAAAATTATCAAATATATTATGTGATAAAATTTGACATATTTTTTGTAGAGCCAATCGACTAGTTTCATGTCCAAACTACGCCAATCGCGATTATTTCGCAAAGCAATTCCTCCTATTACATTGACGACGGAAAACGCTCACTGATTTGCTCTAAAATGATAAATGTAATAAAACTAGACGGACTTATAACCGATAAAAGCGGACACTAACGAATCTCATAACGTTTTTATTCCATTTTCCTAACTTATTTCCATTAAATTTGAGTCCCTCAGTCTTTCTTGTGTACTTGATCGTCTTCCAGAGAGAAAGAAAACTCTTCAGTAATTTAACTTCTCCTTTCTAGAAGGACTCTCGCTGCAAGATTCGAAGGCTAGGCGTTTGGTTGTCATCTCGGGTGAGAAGGGGAAGGGCGAGGAAGTGAAGGATGGGGAGGGGCGGTGCACGGAAAGTCAGAGAGTGAGAATTTTCACGACAAA